>NC_073303.1:287920522-288556194 GCF_027595985.1 Sorex araneus
AATGATCACTTCCTTGTAGGATGGTGAGAATGGTGAGATCCTGGTGATGAATCCACAATACAGCTCACGGAAGATTTTGATATACTGAGTTTGAACGCTCTATTTGGCCAGGGCTTTGATGACTGCTTCAGTCTCAACAGAATCGAAGTCGATGAACGTTAGACAGAGCAGCAACTTGAACTCTCCCAAAACTTTAATGAGTTTGGTCACTGTGTGGATATGGTCTATCGTGCTGAATCCCCTTCGGAACCCGGCTTGTTTGCATGGTTGTCCTTCATCTAGTGTTCTGCCTATTCTATTCAGGATGACATGAGGGAACAACTGGTAGATGCCAGAAAGCAGGGACATTGGGCAATAGTTGCCGATGTTGTGGATGTCTCCCTTTTTGTACAACAGAACGGTCCTACTAGTTTTCCACTGAGAAGGAACCTTGCATTCAGACAGGTAGCGTATAAAGAGCCAGTGTATTGATGAGTACTGGCAGCAGATTCTTCAGGTGTTTGGGTCTGACCTTGTCCAGACCAGGTGCTGTATGCGTCTTTACCAACAAAATGGAGTGTCGGATTTCCGAAGGGAGGACGTTGGGAACGACATATCCATCCTGCGAAATTTGGTATGTGGGCAGGTGGACATGGCTGTCAAAGAGATCCTAATAACACTTTAATCAATTCTAGAGAACAAATTCAGAATGAAAACTTCATAGTAAACTAATTTTATTATGAATATTTATGAATGAAAACTAAAATTTTACTATATCCATTATTGTCAATACTAATTATATCTGTAATCATGGTCAATTATATGTTAATTTTGTCAAATATTTTAGTATTATTGCTTCATAATTTAATCACTTACTGAATATCATTAGTGGTGAATTTCTATTGTATCTGAAACCTAGAGCATAATGATTAGCTAGTGTTACCCATTAGCAATGGAGAACAATTTATGATATTATTTCTATAAGTTACCCATAAAGAATGATTATAAAGATATTTTCTTTCCTTTCTGAACACAAATGTCTGGGACATTAAGCATCTACCAGAACAAATGCCCTTTAATCTGTTTTTGTTATACATTCTTATGGCTTTAATCGAAAAATATTGGCCCACTCATGTGTACACTGTGAATATTTCAGAGCTATTTCAGAGTTGTCAGAGACTGTTTGCTATTCAGGCTTCATTCTTTCTCAGCAAAGCAGACTATATATTGACACTATTCAGCAAATTGATTTATTTTGAGTGTTTTAAAATCTTAAATGCCTGATTTATTTATTTGTGATTATCTGTACTACAGTTCAAGAGTAAATAGGTCAAGGAACAGTAATGAGGGGTAAAAGGGAAAGACATACATACAAATTGCTGTTTGTAGGAACTTGATCCACTAATCAGAAAACAGAGGCAGAACTCACCTCAAATGTTTTGGGAACACCAAGGATGGCACTTCCAGAATAGATTATAAAAAGCTTGTTCGGGAAATGACATTTAGGTTGTCATCTGAAAGACAAATAATAATAGCTACCATATGCTAAGTTATTAGTGTAATCCAGACATGTTTAGACATTTACATGCACAAAATCTATCATCACAACATCCTAATGAATTAAGCAACCTAATTTTTCCATTATCTCATCTAATTATTTTAGATATGTAATGTAGAAATTACAGAATGGTTAAATAATGCTCTTTGATTTATAGGTAACAGGGTACTAGAATAGAATTTTCCTGGCTTTGCTTGACCTGAAGTCAAATAAGACAAATGTTTGTTACCAAAAGGTAAAGCAAACTCCTTTCAATCAATCAATTTATGTGTATATATATACACACATATATAATATGTATACTTTTATTATATTATATGCCATATCTTATTTTATATTATTAATTTATAAGCCTAAAATGCATGTGGTCTGTGAAATATTTCATATACAGAATAAAAAGTCTGGAATTGATGACAAGATCAGGGATTTGTAGAACATTTTCTCAGAAACATGCTATTACTGGGGCTGGAGCAATATCACAGTGAGTAGTGTGTTTGCCTTGCACTCGGCTGACCCAGGTTCGATTTCCAGCATCCCATATGGTCCCCTGAGCACCACCAGGAGTAATTCCTGAGTGCAGAGCCAGGAGTAACCCCTGTGTATCAACGGGTGTGACCCAAAAAGCAAAAAAAAAAAAAATAGAAACATGCTATTATTTTCTAAATAGCCACCTCATTGGTTAGTGTTCTGAAGCTTGTCACAAGAGTGTGTGTGTGGGGGGGGGGCGGCAGGGCAGTTAGGATAGAGAAGAGATTGGCATGATGAAAATAGTTGGAAAGGATTATTTTGAATAGGAACTGAGTGCTGAAAGTAGGCAAAGAGACCTGATAACCTTTCATTATCTATATTGAAAACAATAAGGCCAAAGGAAAGAGAAGCAGAGAGAGAGAGAGAGAGAGAGAGAGAGAGAGAGAGAGAGAGAGATTGAAGAAAAGCTCCTGCTATAGTGGCAGGTAGCAATGTGGAGGGTGGAAGGGAAATAAGGACCACTGGTGGAGGGAAAAGTACACTGGTGAAGGGATGGGTGTTGGAACATTATATGACTGAAATCCAATCATGAACTACTTTGTCAATGTGTTTATCACTATGATTCAATTAAAAAAATTTTAATAGCCATCTCATCAATTTGCAGGAGGGAGACTACAAACCATTTGCTGAAAGCTGGAAGACAGAATTCATCTGTAACTAAGAAAACTTTGAAGTATATTTTCAAAATCTGGGTCATACACTGTGTTGGTATCTCACCTGAGAAAGTTCTTTCAGCCTGTAAACTCGGTAAAGGACAAAGAAGGCAGTCTGGGTTCAAGGGTAGTGCCTTGAACTGCGGAGGGCTTCTGCACTGGAATTGATCACTCCCATAATCCCCATCTCAAAGGAATTCTTGAATATTACCTAGGGTCAGAAAAGGGTGAAAATGGGAGAAAATCAGCAAAGGTCTTCTTAGTTCTGTCTACAGGGTTGCCTGGGGAAAGAGTGTAAGGAGCCCTCATGGCAAGATTGTAACTGTGGATAACCGGGTGATGAAAAGAGATTTACAAATTGGCATGTTCATGGAGGTGCTCTGGAGTTCAAGTAACGTAGCTGCTATGTCTGGTGAAATTTTGGAATATAACAGTGTTTAAAATCAGATTGTTGCTGAAAGTAGCTTTACATCTATAGCCTCATAATTGGGTCCGAGGAGCCTGTGGCATGTCATCCAGGGCTAAGAAAAATTTACCTCCAGATATTGGAATGTAAGATCACTAGGGACTCAGTTATATTTCATTCATGTTGTTAGTTCAAAATATGAGTTATTTTAGTCAATGTTGAAGTCATTGTTTCCAAGTCTGCTAGCAGCCCCTCAAAGAGACAAATCTCCAGATGGTTTCTAGGAAAGACATTTTATCAGAGTTTTAATACTGAACACAGAACAATTCAAACATTATAACAATGCTATGAAGCCTGCTTTTAAATAGCGTGGTAATTAACTTAATATTTCATTTGTAAGACTAAAAAGTCTTGCTCCAACTGCCTTATAAGATTATTTTGAAGAAGAAATGGAAATAAAATTTAGTAGTATACACAACACAGTGGCATACAAATATGTGCTTTTGAATTTAGTATATAAATAATCATTTACAAAGATAGAACTATAGATCAATGGAAAAGAATTTGAAGTCCAGAGATAAACATTCAGATTTATGGGCAGTTAATCCATGACAAAAGAGTTAGATGAATGAAGTGGAACAAAGGAAGTCTCTTCAACAAGTGCTATGGGAAAGCAAGATAGCTATGTATTAAAAAAAAGAAAGAAAGAAAGAAAGAAAGAAAGAAAGAAAGAAAGAAAGAAAGAAAGAAAGAAAGAAAGAAAGAAAGAAAGAAAGAAAGAAAGAAAGAAAGAAAGGAAGGAAGGAAGAAGAGAAAGAAAGAAAGAAAGAAAGAAAGAAAGAAAGAAAGAAAGAAAGAAAGAAAGAAAGAAAGAAAGAAAGAAAGAAAGAAAGAAAGAAAGAAAGAAAGAAAGAAAGAAAGGAAGAAAGAAGGAAAGAAAGAAGGAAAGAAAGAAAGAAGGAAAGAAAGAAAGAAGGAAAGAAAGAAACTAGAATTGTACCTCAAAGTGAACTCAAAGTAAATTAATGACCTCTGTATTAGACTAGAAAGATAGTTTGAGGAAAATAACAGACAGAATTTTCCAGGAAATGGACCTCTAAGATATTGTCAAAGACCTTTTGTTTCATTTTGTTTTGTTTTTGCTTTTTGGGTCATACCTAGCGATGCATAGGGGTTACTCCTGGCTCTGCATTCAGGAATTACTCCTGGTGGTACTCAAGGGACCATATAAGATGTTGGGTATCTAACCCGGGTGGGCCTTGTGCAAGGCTAAGGCACCACCCACTGTGCTATCCTTTCAGCCCCATTGTCAATGATTTGACTCCAAAAGGAAACAACAACAAAAATGTAAATAATTGGGCTGAAGCAATAGTACAGTGGGGAGGACGCTTGTCTTACACATGGCCAATCAAGGTTCAAGTCTCAGCATTCTGTATGGTTTTCCTGAACCTGCTAAGAGCGATCCCTGAGCACAGAGCCAGGAATAAGCCCTGAGCAGGTCAGAATCTTCCCCTCACCAAAAATGTAAACAACTGACACTATATCAAACTAAAATGATTTTGAGTGGTAAAAGAAGATCAAGATAAATTGAAAAAGAAATTCCTACTGATTGGGAAAAAATATGTGCACACATCAGAGAAAAGGTTGAGATCTAAGATAATATAAAGCACTCACAAAGCTCAACAACAGAGAATCTAGTATCCCCAATCAAAAAAAAAAGAAAAAACAGAAAATGAAATTGAAATGAACAGATTTTTCCCCAAAGGAGACATACAAAAGCGACATACATACATCAGAGTGTTCATCATAACTTACTAGTAGAGAAATGATAATCAAAACAACTAGATAGCCTCTGGCACCAGTAATAATGGCATATATCAATATGATTGACGTATTGACAGGGATGAGATAACAAAGAAGCCCTTATACACCGTTAGTGGGAAAGTAGCCTTGTTCAGCCTCCATAGAACAGAGTATGGAGATTTTTCAAAAGAATGGAGCTACCATGTGACTCATCATTTTCCTCAAAGCAAAGACATTTATTTGGAAAGATATATAAAGCCAGAGTGCATACAGCTGGTAAGGCACTTGTTTTGCAGCAACTGGCCCATGTTCAATTGATCTTCCCAGCACCATAAAAACAACACAAAACGATACACGTACACACCTGTATTCCCTGTAGCACTTAGGATCATAGCCAAAGTATAGAAACAGCCCAATGACCAAGCACATAAGCAGATAAAGAAGCTGTTGTATAGGTAGCTATAAGAAAAGATAACTCATGCAGCTCACTGTGGCATGGATGAAACTGGAGGTTGTCACGTAAAGCACAGTAACTCAGAAGGAGGGCAAATGCCAGATGATCTCACTTAACTGTGGAACATAGACAAAACAAGAGAATGCAGTTCAGAACAGTGAAAGAACATTGGCCTTTGAATATAAAATCAATTAAAAAGTACTTGGGGAAGGGAAAAGGGAGGAAAAATTCCAAAAAATCATCTAAAAAATTAAAATACTAAAGGCAAGTAGAGCCCACTTTGGGAATGGCTGATGTAGGCCATGTCTAGTTTTATTACACTGGGTCTCTGCTCTTCTCTCCATATCTTTCCCTACTTCCTAATTTAAGTCTGTAGAATCTTTTATTTTTTTGCTCAGAGAATAGTAGTCTCCAACTTATTTAAAAACACTTTTGCAGGATTCAGTGTTTCTTCACTAAACTGAATTATTTTTCTGGCCCCAGTCTGTTGTTTTAAGTGTAAGACTATAATTTACAGAAGGATTGTCGTTCACTGTAAATTGCAGTGCATAAACCTGGGGAGTTAGTGATTTCTGTTGGACTACATACACATAGTCATATCAATCCTACACAGGAAAATTAGGAAAGACAGGAAAAGGCAGATTCTGCATACTGGTAAGTAGCAATGACAATAACTAAATCAACTTATTTTGTCTTTAGTAGCTGCAAGCCACTCCCATTCTACTTCATTAAAATTTAAATAGCCTTTAACTGGATAGCCTTAAACTGTCCAGATGGTTTCAATAACGCTTTCTATCTCAGAAATATGACCTTGAGCAGCTACTGGGAGTAGCGGAATGCTTGTTCCAAGAACAGGAGTAAAAGCATGAAACTTCCATTTGCCCAAATGCAGAGAACAGGTCCTAAGGTCACATTCTTTTGATCAACCACCCAAGAGCTTCCAAACATTGCTATCTTCCTTTCCATTATATCTGCTTATTCATTTCTTTTTCAGAGAGGGGTTCACACCTCACAATGCTCACGGCTTACTTCTAGCTCTGCACTCAGGGATCACTCCAGGCAATGCTCAGGGACCAAATGTGGTGCCAGGTATTGAATCCAGGTTTGCCATATACCGGACACACATCCTACACTCTGTACTGTTGCTCTAACCCCTATATCATTTATTTTAACAGTGGTACTTTTTTTTTGTAGTTTTGGTGGCATGATTAAAATAGTGTTAACTTTTATGGATATGATGTAAAAATTTACTGCACCTTGATTATCACCAAAGTGCTCAAGATCCTCCATCACCGTTACCATGTATTTAATTCCTGTTATGTCGTACTGCTTCAAGAAACCAGGTATCCTATTTCCCAATTTTTTTTCCCAAATAGATACATTTTCTGTTCTCTGACTAGACTGCCCTGATTTCTTCCCATATCACTCTATAAGTATTTTCAATCTTGCAATATAGATATCCCCTATTCTCAGCACAAACACTATCTCTTCTGTGAAGTTCTCTGGTTACTCTAAAGTGTAAAGTTATATGTTCTTATAAAATGTACTGCAAAATTTGCTTTAAATTGTTTATTCCCAGGTAGGGCATTCACCTTTCATGCGGCCAACCCTTGTTCGATTCCTCTGCCCCTCTCGGAGAGCCCGGCAAGCTAACCGAGAGTATCACGCCCGCACGGCGGAGCTTGGCAAGCTACCCGTGGCATATTGGATATGCCTTAAACAGTAATAATAAGTCTCACAATGAGAGACATTACTCGTACCCGCTTGAACAAATCGATGAGCAACAGGATGACAGTGATAGTGTTTATTCCCTATATTGTCTAGATTGCTGTCTTTGAGAAAAGGATTTGGTATCTATTCTTACATTCTCCACATAATAATAAGCACACTGGGGCCTGAAACAGTTCAGCGGGTAAGGCACTTGCCTTGCATATGACCTAGGCAGGTTTGATCTCTGGCATCATAGATGGTCCCCTAAGCACCGCTAGGAATGATTCTTAAGCGCAGAGCCAGGAGTAATCCCTGAGTTTCACCAGATGTGGCCCACAAACCAAAATAAATAAACACATAGGGGATATGCATTAAAACTATAAAATTATTATATACCTCATTAAAGACAAAAGAATAGAAAAAAATGGGCAAAATTTGATATTTAATACCTGAAGAGATGGTGAGGTAAATGGACTGATTATTTTCTAGTATTCTCACTAGTCTTATAAAACTAAATTGATAGTAAGTGCAGTAGCCAGGAAGTTTTAAAATAATCTAAAAAAAAAAAACCCTGAGTCTTTTTGGACATATTTCAGATAAATTATCTATTATATATCTGTTTATTTCTAATTAATTTTTTAATTAACTAGTCAATTGACAGTATTAATATATGTCAAGCACTATTCTAATGCTGGGTGTACAGTGATCAATAAAATATCTAAATTTGATCTTTATAGAGCTAATATTATTTAAAAATAGAAAGACAAATAACAAATACTAATAAATGTCACTTGTCACTTGTCATCCCATTGATCTTGAATTTGCTCAAGAGGGCTCCAGTAACATCTCCATTAGTCCATATTGTATGTTAGTGTAGCCCAATGGTATCTGCTCGCTCGAGGAATATGAAGAGCCTCAAACCATTCATTCAGGGATTTGATGATGAAACCTGACCATCTCATAGGTGGGTGGCCACTCGGTCTTTTGACATCCCATGGGATCCAGTCGGTAAAAGCTTTAGTCCAGCGGTTGTCTCTAAATCTCATTAGGTATCCTGCCCATCTGATTTTTGACACTTTGGCACTAATAAATGTATAATATATTAAGTTCTATGAAGAAAACAGTAGGATACAGAATCTTGTTACTGAGAATTCCACAGTAATGAATCAAAAAGTCTCTCTGATAAAGTCACAGTTAGGCTGTCAGATGGAGTATGGTGGGTGGGGAATTTCCAGTAATGGGAAATGCCAGGTGGAAAGGATTCAAAGTACAAAATATCCGGATAAGTTTAAGTAATGCAAAGTGTCTAGTGTAAATAGAGAATAGTAAGTAGGAAGAAATCAGCAAATAACAGGATTGAGTTTCTCATTTACTAATTCATGCATTATTTGAATTTTAATTAATGGTTTTGTTTTAACTTCATTTTGGTGAAACTATTAAGAAGATTAACTTTGGGAATGAGGTGCTCATGTTTGCATTACATTAATAGGTACATTTAGCTATTAAATGAAGAAAACGGTGGAAAGGGACAATAATTGAAACTAGGGGACCAGAAGGAAGACTGTTGCAGTCTACCATATAAAAGACTGTGATGGTCCGTTATGGAGAGGTGGCTTCTTGGATTAGGTGGAAGATATATCAAATATACTTTTAATTTTGAAGGTACATGGATGAGTGCTTAGCTATTGAAAACAAGGAAAAATTGATCACAAGAATACATATTTATTTATTTTTATTTTTATTTATTTATTTTTTGCTTTTTGAGTCACACCCGGCGATGCACAGCAGTTACTCCTGGCTCTGCACTCAGGAATTACCCCCTGGCAGTGCTCAGAGGACCATATGGGATGCTGGGAATCGAACCCCTGTCAGACACGTGCAAGGCAAACGCCCTACCCACTGTGCTATTGCTCTAGCCCTGAGAATACATATTTATATGTATATATATTTTGTATTAGCAAGTAGGTAGATGTTTGTGAACTTAGTAAAATAGAGAAAATAAGGGAAAATTGAGATCAGAGATAGCACAATGATTAAGGAACTTGCCTCGCATGATGCCAACTGCAAATTGATCCCAACATCACAAATGAACCTCTCTGTACCTCCAGAAATAACCCCTAAGCACAGAGACAGAGATAAGTCTTGAGCCTGCACCATTTTGGCCCAAAATAATGTGGAAAAAGAAAAGGAAGGGAAAAAAGAAGATGATTAAGATCAAGAGACTCTCATCTCTGTTGTTCCAAGAATAACTAAGTTAATCCCCAAGTATATTTGTTTTTATCAAATTTCTTCAATTTGCCATTTAGATGTCAATTTATTGCTGAGTCCATCTCTGAGCCCCCCTTATATTATCATTTTTTTTAAAATTTTTGGGTCACACTCGATGATGCGGACTCCTAGGGCTGACTCCTGACTCTACACTCAGGAATCACTCCTGGCAGTGCTCAGGGGACCATATGGGATGCTGGGAATCGAAGCTGGGTCGGCTGCGTGCAAGGCAAACGCCCTACCCACTGTACTACTGCTCCAGCCCCGTTAAATTATCATTTTTTAAGTTCTCTAAAGACTCCATAGATTTGTTAGATTCATATTTAAATATGCCAATCACTATAGTTTTGTTTGTTTTCCTATCTTCCTGACCAATAATCAGGAAATCAGTAATATGCTCTTTCATGGAAATCTGCATATACTACAAGTGAATGAAAAGCAGAAGTATAAACTTTTGTGCAGTTGAACAATATTGACATCTGCATTTTTCTTTTTTTTAACTTTTTATTAAATCACCATGTGGAAAGTTACAAAGTTCTCAGGTTTATGTCTCAGTTATACAATATTCAAACACCCATCCCTTCACCTGTGCCCATATTCCACCACAAAAACCCCAGTATATCCCCCGCCCCCACCTCCACCCCCTACTGTATAACTAATGAATTTCACTTCATTTTCTCTTTACCTTGATTACGTTCCATATTTCAACACAAAACTCACTATGAGTCCCTAGGAGCCCCAAGTGTAAAAATCGAATACCGCCGCCGTTTTCCGTACAGGAAGACAGGGTGGGGAGGAAAAATCCACCCCCAGGCAGCACAGAGTTGCAGCCCAGATCGCAGTCCCAGTTCATTGCTATTAGAAGCTGCGCTGGATGCCCAAATGTGTTAGGTTTCTGGAATCAAAGTCTTTAGGCGCAGAGGGTCCCGACATCTGCATTTTTCAAATGTTGAGAAATTTTGTCCTCAGTAGTATCTTCTCTCAATACCCTGCCTATACTTTTATGGGAATATTTTGATTAGAAATTTGTTATATGAGGGTTCTCTAAAGTTTCAAAGCTTTTCCTATTGCTTTTCTGTTAAATACAAGAGCCCTATTTGAAGTATGGGTAGGGTATTCAGAGCCTAAAAATTTCTCATATACTGCATACAAAATTTTTAGGAAAACAGTGATGAAATGTTCAAAACTCAACCTTGGCTAGGCTTATTTTTACAAGGAAAAAAATCTTTGCATACAAAAAACATGATTTTTCATGTTTGTTCAATCATAAAATTGTTACATGCTGTGTGTTCAGAAAAGATTTTCCAATCTAAGTCTGGAGGACTTCTGATAAATCAAAATTTTTACCAGATGATCTTAAATTTTGCTCTGTTCAGAAAATCCCATGAGGTTAATGACCAAAATTTGTGAGGAAATTCAACTCATTATATCCTCTTCATCTTCCTTTTTGAAGGGTGAGTCAGTGTTTGTTTGAGAGAGAAAGAAAGATAATAAAATGTCTAGGTAAATATGGCAGTAGGAGGCTGTGTGGCTGTGTGATTTGGCTCATCACCATCAGAAAGCATGTTACTAAACTTCATTCATTAATGTGATTCTGGACCTATTGTGGAGAGAGTTAAGGTAAATCCTCTATTCATGTTCTATTTGATTATCAGAAAGTTTGAGAAGTTTTGCTCTGTATGGGGTGAAAGAACAGAGATTTTGACTACATACATGATTTGACCTCATTGTTGAGTCCTTAAGATGTCAGATGATAGATACTCTTAAGGTGAATGTCACTGAAGAAAAATGAATACATGAAAAATATTATCTCTGGCTTTTATATGTCTTTAAGGCTTGTCAGGAAGCCTTAGTCCATTCTTGCATAATTTTCCAAGGAAAAGGTTATAATTTTTAGCAATTTAATGAGGCAGCAAGTCTAACACAAGGAGAAGCTCCTGTTTTTATCTTTTTCTTTTCTGTTTTCCTGAAATAACACAGAAGCAGATTATCTTGAGCATTTTGTATTTTATGTTATAGCGTCTGAAGTCTGGTCAAATTTCTTATGTAGTTTGGAAATTAGCAACTCATTTTCTTGTGAGTGTATTAAGAATTAAGTGGGAGAAATAAGGAAAAAGAGTCACTTAGTAGTCACTTGTATGTCCCCAAATTGGGGGATCATTTTGTCCACTTTTATATTTCAAAGTAAATAGCAATGCCCCAGGAAAATGAAAATATTTTTAGTAACCTCTTTTAAAAAACTCTAAGCAAAGTTAACAATAATGAGGGAGATCAAATGGGATTGTGGGGAAAGAGAAGCCACTGATTAGAGAAGCCACCACCAAGTGTGGGTAAACAAATTGTCTTTGTTTGTTTGTTTGTTTTGGGTCACACCCATCAATGCTCAGGTGTTACTGCTGGCTCTGCATTCAGGAATTTCTCCCAGTGGTGCTTGGGGGACCATATGGGATGACGGGGATTGAACCTGGGTCAGCCACATTCAAGGCAAATGCCCTATCTGCTGTATTATCTATCACTCCAGCCCAAACAAATTGTCTTTGGTTTGATAAAAGCAGCCCAAGGGGGTGAGTAAGACTGAATTTTCCCCTGATTTTCAGTCTAATCTAATGTTGTAGTATAAGGAATGTCTGGATCAGACTAGAAATGAGGACAAAAGACTGACTTGTTTTTATATCCAGTAACTGGTCTATTTTTATGAGAGTTATTGCTTTAAAAAACAAGTAGACTAGAAATCAAAAAGAGAATTTAAATTTCACCTGAATTTAATTCTGAAAACTACTTTAAAGAAGATTTTTTTGTTATAAAATTCATATTTTTTTAAATTCACAGGTGTGTGAAACCCAGGGCTGAGATCTCCAAGGATCCTCAGATCGGGACTGGGTCTCCTCCATCCAGTCTGCCATTTTCCAGTAGCTAGGCAGTCACACCTACAAACTGCCCCAGCACCATGTAATCCCATCAATGGCCAAGATTCAGAGGCTATAAAACAATGCTCTGGGAAGCGTGTGGCCAAATTTGCAGCTGAGCAAGCTCTTATAGCCTAGTTCTCCCTCTTGGAGAAACTGGCAAGCTACTGAGAGTCTCTGCCTGCAAGGTAGAGCCTGGCAAGCTCCCTATGGTGTATTAAATATGCCAAAAACAGTAACAATGATGGGTCTCATTCCTCTGACCCTCAAAGAGCCTCCAATGTGACGCCATTGGGAAGGACGAGTAAAGAGAGGCTGCTAAAATCTCAGGGTTAGGACGAATGGAGATGTTATTGGCACCCGCTCAAGCAAATCAATGAGCAACGGGATGACAGTGATACAGTGATACAGAAAAATTCATATATAAAAAGCATGAGAAAAATTTATCTGTAAATTTTCCCAAAATATTAATATCAGAAATGAGGTTAGTGTATGGCATCCAAGATTATGCACCTTGAAGAAAGTTGAAATGGGAAACCTTTGCTTTGGTAGAAGAAATGTAAATTGGTATCATCACCATAAAAATAAAAAACAGTATAGTAGTGTCCCAATAAGTGAAGAAGGAAAAAAAAACACACTATTCAGCAATTTCACTTATGGATATTTTTGCAAGGAAAATGTAGATATTAACCAAAAAAGACAGTGAACTCCTATGTTCACTGCAGCTCCTTTTATAATAGTCAAGGCATGGAAACAATCTAAATATCTACAAGTGAATGAATAGATCAAGAAGTTATTATATATCTATAACACAAAGCATAAGACTCAAAAGGAAAGCGAGAGAGGAGAGAGAGAGAGAAAGAGAGAGAGAGAGAGAGAGAGAGAGAGAGAGAGAGAGAAGTGCAGGGGTGTGGAGGACAGGAGGGAAATGGGGACCACTGGTGGTAGGAGACATACATTGGTGAAAGGAAGGGTGTTGGAACATTATATGACTGAAATCCCAATCATAAACAACTTTGTAAATGTGTTTATCACATTTACAAAGTTGTTTATGATTGGCATTCAATTAAAAAGTGAATTTGTGATATATATGTACATACATATGTGATATATACATATAGACATAATATTACTTAGCTGTAACAAAGAATGAAATCTTGACATTTGAAAAATCAATGGACTTTTTACTTTTGCTAAGTGAAACACGTTGTCCAGAGACGTACTTATAAATAAAATCTAAATAAATAGCAAAAACATGCTCAAAGATCTGGAGAACAGAGAGGACTTTCCAGGTGCAGGGGTGGGGCACAAATGAGTAGAGTAGGTCAAAATGTGCAAACTTTCTATTATAAATATTTGAAGTGCTAGAAATGCAATGTACAAGATCATCACACAGTTAACATTACATTATGTACTTAAAATTTACAAAAGGAACAAATCTAAAATTTCTCATGATAAGACAGTAAGTATAGCTGAGAGATGGAAGTTGAATAGATTTTTCGTGGCAATCAATTAGAAATAAATACAAGTACAAATTAGTTTTATATATCTGAAATGAACATGATATTATATCAATTATGCCTCAGTAGACAGTGGAGTAGTAAACAAAGGTTGGTGGCTAAGGAAGAAATGTGATCTTTATAAATTTAACGAATGCGGATTTTTGAACAGAACTAAGAAGATATCTGGCATGTAAAAGGAAGCCGTGGTTGGGGCTGAAGAGAAAGCACAGCAGGTAGGGCATTTGACTTGCATGAAGCTGACCTGGGTTCGATTCCCAGCATCCCATATGGTCCCCTGAGCATCGCCGGGGGTGGTTCCTGAGTGCAGAGTCAGGAGTAACCCCTGTGCATTGCAGGGTGTGACCCAAAAAGCAAAAAAAAAAAAATAAATAATGGAGGCTGTGGTAGAGTGGAGAGGAAGTCCTCGTCATTGTTTCTGGTCCTTAATTTGGAAACTGATCTTTGGCAAGTCTTTCTCTTTTATAAGTCTTACTTTTTTCACTGGTAAAATTCCAACCCTCAAAAAGACCCTGGAAAGTGAGATGACTAGATTTTTTTTTTGGGAAAAAAACAAAAACATAAACAAAAAACTAGCAGAATACCCAGAACATAGGGTAGTCCCCATTTTCAGAGATGGATTTGAACTGTGCTTTCAGTTTAAATGGTATAAATAATTCATATTATTTATTTCACTTTCCCCCTTTCCAGTTAATATGTAATTTCTCCTGAAGAATTAAGTTAGAATGAAGGGAGTGTGGGGACAAAGTATTTGCAGTCTTGTGTTTGGTTTGGAATGCTAAAGCTCAATAAGAAATTAAGGTGAGCACAGGGACCGGGCTATTAGAGAAGTTGGAAAGGAACAGACAGTTCTGGAATGTGGCAGCTCCTGTCTGATTTTAAATATATGTTAAATATTTTGTTTTTTCTTATTAAAAAAACCCACTTGTTCCAGGGAGGCTCTTTTTTTTCTCTTTCTCTTATTTTGACAGATTGTTGGTCATTTGCCTTTCACATTAACTTATTTGGAGGTGGGGAAAAAGCCTTCAGATGATACTATTTGCGTAAGGAAAAAAAGTCTTCAAAACAGCTCTCTTGTCGCCAGCATCAACACAGCTAAACAGGGTTGGGTTGTTGCATAGTGAGAATTATTCCTTTCATTTCAAAGAAATCAAGGATGTTTGGGGTAAGCAAGAACCCTGGTTACACATGATCAAAATAAACTAATATTGGATTTACTTATGGAAAAATTAGATTAATTCTACTGCTGAAGTCTGAGTATACTTTTCATTGTTCCATAAGGATTTTGTAAAAAATAATAATAAAGAGGTGAGTTTTAAAAGCCTGAGCTAAATTGGAGACACTATGAAGTACTTGAGGATTTATTTTCTGAATTCCTACTGGAAGTTCCCAAAAAAAAGCTTGTGTGATGATGCTATGGACTTGTAAACAGAAGTTAAAGGAAATTCAAGCTTCTGTCAAGGCCTATTCCAAATATAATAAAAAAGGAAGTGATTGAATCCTTTTAAAAGCTTTTGGATGAATTCTGCTGTGCTTTGGCAGTTCTCTAAGCTTGTAAGGAATGGGCAACACAAGTGAAATTACAGGCTTGCAGTTCATATCTGTTTTAGAAATTCCAACATTTCTTTTTACTCCCAAAGGATTTCTTCCTCAAATCATCATTTAGCTTTTTTTTTCTCATTTCCATGCATTTTTGTATTTTTTTTTAAGTCCACAAAGCTGCTGTGACCCTGGGGTGTATTAGCTTTACAATACTCAAGACCTGGGAAAAACCCAAAAGTTCAACACTGTGGGATAGATAAATGAGGCGTCATGCACAACTGATTAATACTCAACTATTAGAAATAATGAAAGCCTGGATTTTTCTACTAGATCAAGCTGGAGGGTGTCATAGGTAGTAAGATAGTTCAGGAGAAAAAGAAAAATATTGGATGATTTTATTCATATGTCGCCTATAAAGCAAACAAGCAAATGGAGAGACAATATCTAATAACAAACTCTTTGATTTGGAGGACAAAACTCAGGTTATCAAGGGGAAAGAGAGTGGAAGGGAATAGTCCCATGGACAATGACAGATAGTAATATTTGGGTAGTGGTGTGGTGTAATTAACATTGTACCTCTAAAATATGTAAACCCTGATACTCTTGTGGACCCAAGCTAAGTGAACAATTAAAAAAAATAAGTTTACTAGTTCTACTATTGCCTTCCCATGTAACTGGTGGGCTTCATATCCTTATTACAAAATAAGAGGATTAAATACAACTTGAAACATTCAAACTATGCTTTGTTCCATGTTCACTGTTGATACTTTGGGCAGGATATTCCTTTCTTATGAAAGGTTGTCCTGTTCTTTTAGGGATGTCTAATTCCCTTTCTTACATTTACCCATTACAGTCCAGTAATTCAACTATGCTCCATTTCCACAGTTTTGAGGGCCAACAATGTGTCCAGACATTGCCAAATGTTTCCTGGGGGGAGAATCACTAAATCTGGAGTTCTCAAATTTTTGTAGGCATCAGAACCTCTGGGAAACCTGGTTTAAAAAAATGAAGGCTCTGACTAGCTATTATTTTCTTATAATACACACAAAAATTTTCAAGGTGTACTCTTCTTAGTAAATTTTATTCATAAATCACTGTATCACACTGTCACTGTCATCCCGCTGATCATCGGTTTGCTCGAATGGGTGCCAGTAAAGTCTCCATTCTCCCTAGCCCTGTGATTTTAGCAGCCTCTCTTTACTTGCTCTTCCCAGTGGTGCCACATTAGAGGCTTTTTCAGGGTAAGGGGAATGAGACCCATCATTGTTACTGTATTTGGCATATCGAATATGCCACAGAGAGCTTGCCAGGCTCTGCCGTGCGAGCAGGATGTTCTCGGTATCTTGCCAGGTTCTCTGACAGGAAGAACGAGGCTATAAGAGGCCTGCTAGGGGCTGGAGCGATAGCACAGGGGGTAGGGCATTTGCCTTGCACGTGGCCAACCTGGGTTAGAATCCAGTCATTCCATATGATCCCCTGAGCACCGATAGGAGAAATTCCTGAGTATAGAGCCAGGAGTAACCCCTGTGCCCCCGCACCTGGCTGTCTTCACTGGGGCCCAGCCCCTGGAAGCATTTGCAGCTGTGCACTTCTGTGTTCTGGGAGCTTTGTTTTATAGTCTCTGGATCTTGGCTGTTGATTGGATTATGCAGTTTGTGGATGTGGGTGCCAGGCTACTGGAAAATGGGGGGTTTGGGTGGAGAAGGTCCAGTCCCAATCTGAGCAGGCTTGGAGATCTCAGCCCCGGGTCCCGCACACGTGGGTTCTTCTGCTGGTTCCTTCATGCATGAGGCTCGTCTAAAGGTGTGGAGAGGGGCTTTGAGCATGGCTTTGGCTGGGTTCTGGAGGTCTTTGGCTGCTGGGGCTCTGCTTTGGCGGGAAGGGAAACTCAACTCGCACCACTTCAAGGGGTCCTGGTGAAGACAGCCAGGTGCGGGGCAAGATACACAGGGGTTACTCCTGGCTCTGCACTCAGGAATTACTCCTAGTGGTGCTCAGGGGATCATATGGGATGCTGGGGATTCGAACCGGGGCTGGCTCGTGCAAGGCAAATGCCCTACCCCCTGTGCTATTGCTCCAGCCCCTAGCAGAATCTCTTATTCATAAATCACTGTCATCCTGTTGCTCATCTATTTGTTCCAGTGGGCACCAGTAACGTCTCTCATTGAGAGACTTATTGTTACTGTTTTTGGCATATCCAATACGCAAGGGTAGCTTGCCAGGCTCTGCCGCATCGGCTCGATACTCTTGGTAGCTTGCTGGGCTCTCCGAGAGGGGCAGAGGAATTGAACTCAGGTCGGCTGCATGAAAGGCAAACGCCCAACTGCTGTGCTATCGCTTCTGAAAATTTGAGTCCTGCGCCCAGAAACTCAGCATCACCAAGGAACTTGTAGGAAATGCACATTCGGCGGGGGCTTTAATCCAGGCTTAGTGAATTAGAAATTGTTTTATTAAAATCCCACATACCTGTATGACAACATATAGAGCAAAATGTTTAGGAGTATGAAAATCCCATGAAAAAGGTCTCTCTAATATAGAGTATATACCTTTGGGCAGAGAATTGTCGTCTCTCGTGTCCTATGTGGCTCTTACGACTGCAGGGTCAGAAATACTTGCTTTAATTCAGCTTTGATAGATTAGATTGTCTCATCAGGGAGCAGAGATTTGAGCGCAGACACATATCAAACTCATGAATTCCCGAGAACATCTGGAACGCAGATTCAACAAACGTCATCTCTGGAGTATAGTGTTGACAATAAACTACTGGTTCTCCACCTAATCTTTAGATTAGAATAATTTAGGGAGTTAAAAAAAAAAAGCTTAATTCTCTAGCCAAACCTCAGATCCATTAAAACAAAATTTCTCAGTTAGAACCTGATGATCAATAATTTTTGTCCCCCAGCTGACTCTAATTTTCAGCAAAATTCAGCAAATTTGAAATCTCTATTGACTGTTTCCTATAACGTCAGATAGGGTGTGAATATAAGGAGAGAAAGCAGTTGAACCTACAGGAAGTGGGAAAGCATGCCATAAAGTTCATGGATAAGCAAGAAGTATGTTGTGGCTATGAACAGCAAACTTTTGACCATGTTCCCATGTTATTTTTCTCCCCAAATTTCCTGGATTCTTCCACCAGAAGTCATCTTTCCATGTACTACATTCATATGCACTTTCTGCATTATTGTCCTATACATCATGTCTCTCCCCTATACAACATCATAAGCACCTATGGATAAAGACTGGCTTGTTAACATCCCCTTCTCCACAGAAAACCTCTGGGAGTAGGCATCCAAATATGAGAATTTAATGGAGATATAATTGATGGGGCAAATGAGAATGTCCAACTACTCTGTCAATTTGTCTTCAGTCCCTCAGAAGAACACTATACTGTGTTTCAAAACTACCCTAAGCAAACTGATAGCTCTGAGCTCCAAAATATTCCCACCTTAGAGACAATCACTAGAGGAAAAGTTAGGGCAGAGAACACAAATGCAAATCCTGGAGCAATAAACACCCAAGCCTCTTAGAACACATTCCATTTTATATGGGTACCCTTCCATCAGGACCAAATGGATGAGGGTTAGTTGAGGAAAAACAACCAACCACCTACCCTTCCATGTCCCTTTATTACACAGCCACTGGGTTATTCGTGGTCACCTTGGTCCAAACCAACAAAATGAGGGAGGAATGGGCATAGATCTGGTAACTTCTTCAGCACAGCTACAATTTTTTTCACAAAAGCCATCTTTTGGAAACTTCTAACAACTATATGATGCTGGTTTGTGATTCTTTGCCATTGTTCAGGGGGACTGGAACAATTGCTACAGCACTGGAAGGACACAGGACTGGCTCCAGGAGCATGGCAGGGTCAAGGGTCCCAGCACTAGTCTCAGGAAACCTAGTTAGAATGTAGAGCCAAGGAACAGGATCTTGGTTCACAAGGTGTTTGATGGGAAAGGACAAGCTTGGAAAGACAAAAGCCTCCAGCTTGTCCTCTAAGCTCCGGCAGCTATTTCCGTCAGTTTTCCCATTCTAGAAGGATTCTCTTTGCTTAAGTCCTGGGAGGTGGGGGGTGGGGTACTGAAGTTATTAAATTGCGTTTTTTTTTTCTCCAGTTCTTCCAATTACAATTTTTATGTGAAAACCATCGTCATCTTGGAACACTTGGCCGTTGTAGGAGACGCGGAAACTGAGGCCCAGGTAGACAAGGTCACGGTCTCTAAGTTGAGGCTGAGTTAAGTACAGCTCCTCCATCCTCCAATCACCCTCTGTGGTCTGGTAAAGCATCCACCCACACAGAAAGGCGGGCTCTAGTTTGTTCCCCCCACTGGACACTGCGAGTCGCTTTAATGCTCAGCCACACATCAACATGAAGTTATGAGAAGACAAGGGAGAGATGCTTCCTTTAAAAAAGTCTATTTATTTATTTTTAGAACGTTGCTCATGATTTACCACATTCGATACTCCAATACCAACCACCATCGCACCTTCCCACCACCATTATTTCTAATTTTCCCAAGCAGGGAGAGGTGCATCCTCAGGGAAGTAGCACGAAGAATTAATTCCATAGCCCCAAGGCTCATCCCTTGATTTCTTTTCCCAGTTTTATAAACTCAGACTAATCGCTCTTCTTTCCCAGCCCAGCCCGGCTTGGCGTTGAAGAACTCCAACTAAAGTCTGCAAACTCCCCAAAGGTTTTTTTTTTTTTGTCTGGTTTTGTTTCCTTTCCTTCTTTTCCTTCTTTCCCCTATTGCCCGTCCTTTCTCTGCAGCCTGGAGAGGTCGACGCCAGAGGTCGACCCCCAGCCTGGAACTCGGGGCTCTCGCGTGCGCAGCGCCTCTGGCTGCTGCGGCCGCCGGGAGCCTGCAGGGCGCGCGCTGGGCTCGGGGCGAGCGGCTCGCAGAGGCTCGACAGCAGGAGGAGCGTGTGAGCTGTGGGCGTCCCTTTAAAAGCCGCCGTCCGGCCGGGCCTCTGCCTCTCGGGCCGCCCAGTGCCCGCGATCACCTGGAGCTTGCAGCGCCAGCCAGACGGCGGCGGCCAGCGCGGCCCCTGACGCTCGGGTCCCGGGAGCTGCAGGCGAGCGTGGCCGTCCCGCGCGTCTCCGCGGCGGAGGATGCGGGAGCGCATCTGGTGGCCGCTGCTGCTGCTGCTGCTGCTGCTGCTACCGCCGCCGCTCCGGGGCGGCCCCCGGGAGGAGCCGGAGTCCGAGCCGGGGCCGCTGCAGCCCTACGATCTGCTCTACGCCAGCGGCGTGGCCGCCTACTACCGCGGGGACTACGAGCAGGCGGTGCGGGACCTGGAAGCGGCGCTGCGCAGCCACCGGCGCCTGCGGGACATCCGCGTGCGCTGCGCCCGCCACTGCGCCGCCCGCCGCCCGCTCGCGCCCCCCGCCGTCGGGCCCGGGGCCGAGCTGCCCCTGTTCCGCTCCTGGCTGGAGCGCGCGCGCTGCCTCGCCGGCTGCCAGAGCCAGCGCCTCGGGGGGCCCGCGTCCCGCCACCGCGTCAGCGAGGATGTGCGCAGCGACTTCCAGCGCCGGGTGCCCTACAACTACCTGCAGCGAGCCTACATCAAGGTACCCCCCAGAGCGCGCGCGCCGGGTGCTCCCGGGGACTCCCGGATGCTCTCCCGGGTGCTCCCCGCCGCCCCGTCTCCTGGGATCGCTGTGCCTTTCTGCCCACCTGGGGTGGTCTCTCTAGGCTTTCTGTCTCCTGTCCGTGGATCTAGGGAGTCTGGTAGCCTGAGAGCTTGTTAAGCCGCGCTCCATGGACCTAGCAGAGCTATTCGATCTCTCAGTTCCCACTTGTCTGAAAACCGGAGGCGGGACTGTTAGGATGTTATTCAAAGAACTTACCCGCTCAGCCCTACTCCGAGACTGGCAGAGCTGCGTCTAGTAAGAGGTCCCCATTCACAGCCCTTTCTTATTTTCTAATTCCTCTACACCGTAGGTTGGACTTTTTTTTTTTTCTTCCTCCCTCTGAACTTTAGGGAACATCCTTAAAACAGGTCAAAGAGAACTTGTTCTGAAACAAGTCTTGCTTGTTTCCCCGAATCTAAAAAAAAAAAAGCCCAGACAACCCGAATAAACAAAAGTAAAGTTCAAAGGTTAAAGAGAAAGTATGTTTGGAAAAAGCGAGTCTTCGCGAGGCAGTCTGGAAGTGTCTCTCTTGAGTGAAGACAATTCTGCGTCTTTGCTTGAGGGCTTCCGATTTCTTTTTAAGCATTTACCTAGCCCAAAGTTAGTGTCAGGAGGTATCCAGTGGACTTTGGCGTTTCCCCCGCATTTACAAATTGGCAATCTGTTCCAGTGCCAGAGAGAATTTGGCCTGCCTTCTTCACCTTTCTGCCCCTCCCATGCCCCCATTCAGCCTTGCTGCCCTGCAGCTCCTACACTTGCTTCCTCTTCTGCTGTGCTGTTAATAAATGATGTCTTTTCTGTGATTGTTGGAGAAGTGGCAGCTTTTGGGGTGGGACATTACAGCCAGCGGGCCAGGTTGCATTTCTGCAACGGTAGAAAGAACATACTAAGTGCTAAGCTCCACAATCTCTTTGCAGCTTAATCCCAGGAGGCCTCTGATCACAAATGACAGAACTCTCTGGAGAGTTGCAGGTGTCAGTGGAGTTCACAATTTCACAACTGAAGTGCTTAATTCCCAGTGGCTACAGCGTTATCTCTAGACCTGTATATTGGATAAGAATGAGAAGAAAACATGAATACTGTTCAGCACTTATTTCCTACTTCCTTGTGCTTCTGGTTGAATATACGATGGCAGGCATTTGTTGTAAATCCAATTTTCTTTAAATGGGTGACACAGATTTTTGTAGTCTTACAGAAATTGGTCAATAGTAGAAAAAAAAAAAGGGGACCCTCCGTCCCTCACCACTGAAGACAGAGTACGCTGGTTCCCAGTGCAATTGTGGGTGGTCAAGTTTGGCCCCTCCAGTGTGATCTTTCTAGGATCCTCAGATGTGAGGTTGGCAGTCCTGCAGATAGTTCTGTCACACATCTTGGGCATGTTTTCTTTCCACAGGTCTGGGAAAGGAATGCATATTTGTGTTTAGTCGTATAAAAATAAATAGCTCTGAGGCAGTTCTCAATATGTGGGGTTCCTTTCTGTAGTTCTGTAATTAAGCTCGCCACACCGTCAGCGTTCACATGCACCAGTCATTCTGCTTCTGTCCCCAGGTTAGAGGTCAAACAGGGCCATGTCATAGGTTTAGCATGCCTTCAGCTTTGAATTGATCCCAGGAATTAGTCACTCGTGGCCACCTCTTTCATCTTCTTCTGATTCATCTGCTCTCTAATAGGCAAGATTTCTTGACTCTATATAAAGGTATAATCTTCTAAGGAGAAAATAAAAATTTATGAAGAAATGGATTTTTAATAGCTAGAGTTGTAGGCTGAAGTGATAGCACAGCAGGTAGGGCATTTGCCTTCCACGTGGCTGACCCAGGTTCGATTCCTCTGCCCCTCTCGGAGAGCTGGGCAAGCTACCCAGAGTATCTCGCCCACAAAACAGAGCCTGGCAAGCTCCCCATGGCATATTCATATACCAAAAACAGTAACAAGTCTCGCAATGGAGACATTACTGGTGCCCTCTCAAGAAAATTGATGAGCAATGGGATAACAGTGATATAGTAACAGAGTCATAAGATTATCTTTGTTATTACCTGATAAGGAGTACCAGAGTGATTCTTTCTTCTTCCAAGAACTCCACTTAGGTGCTATTTACTACTAATATCTTCTCTCTCTCTCTCTCCCTTTCTCTCTTTCTCTTTCTCTCTCATTCTCATTCATGCACACAGACATACATGCACATGTCATCTTTGAGAGTAAAACTGTTAATAATAACTGACATCCTTGGGTTCCAAGAGAGCTGAACATCCAGGAGTAAACAGCCTCCAAAGAAAGTCACCCCCTATATGTCTGGATATGCTCGTGGTATCCTGTGTTGTTGAATTAATTTGAAATCAGTGATCCAGTTTATATTTGTAGAGATAATACTACGCTAAATGGAAAAGATGACTTTGAAGCCAGGTTTTGAGAATTCAGAATCATTTAATGTGGTCAGAAGTTTATTTCTAGAGATGAAGTGAAATTATTCTCAGCTAGAGGTTTGTAATTCCGTCCCCACTGATGCAAGTTAATTCTTTATGCCGGTGTGTTGGAGAAGGGTGGAATATTGTGAAATCCAAGTTTCATCGAGTTCACTTTCTCATTTCACAGATGAAGACAGGAGGATGCGGAGAGGGAGAGGCGGTGTCCCAAGGTCACCTAGGGTCTGATTTGATGAAATGAGCACTGATCTGAGAGCAGATCTCCGGACTCATCCAGGAAGGGATACCCGTGCTTATCTTGTACCTGATCACCCGCCGTGCACCTTGAATGCCAGGGAATGCTCCAGTCACCACTTGTGCCAGATTTGGACAGCTCCAAAATGAGTAGGTCCTTATCCTCTGGGGAAATAGGAATTCATGGCATTTGTCTTAAGGCCTGCTCTTTGGATTCTTCCTTTGGGCCTGGCATGTAGGGACTTTGTTTGGACAGCTATGAAATAGTTCCATGTGGCTCACAGCCACAATTTTTTTTTTACATTTGTTTAAATGGCAGGGTGAGACTCTTCAAACTGATTTTTATCATTTCAGATCATAAGATATAACTCATGATTCATAGCTGAACACCTATGAGTTTTATTTATTTAGTTTTGAATTGTTTTAGTTTTTATTTTTTGGTAGGTGTTTTTTTTTGGGGGGGAGGGGGCACACCTAGCTACTTAGGGCCTGCTCCTGTCTCTGTGCTCAGGGATCACTCTTGGTGGTACTTGCAGCACCATATGTGGTTCCAGGAATCAAACTTGGTTAGTTGCTTGCAAGGGATGCACTTTAAATATTTCTCCTGCCCCAAACCTAGGAGCTTCTAACAGATTCTTCTCTTCTGCGAATGTTCAGATGATTCTATGCTGTTATATGAAGCCCACATCATTTTAAAAAGTGTTAATGACCTAGTTTCATCTAATTACTAAGTCCTAGTTTCACTTCCAGAGCACTACCACAACAAACATGCGTGCACATACACTCACACAGACAAACACACACACCCTACTCTACCATTCTCCAGCCAGAGGGAACAAGGCATGCCTGGTTTTACGTGTCTGACACTTGTGCACATCTGGGCTTTGTTTATTCTTCTTTGGAAAGAATGTAGACGCTGGAAGGGAGTTTAACTTTAGCTCAACCTCTACCTCTGTGACTATGAGTGAATTGCATAAACTCTCTGAGCTTTACTTTCCCTGTCTGCAAACTGGGGAATCCAAAGAAGCTATGTGGTTAATTCCAATTAGGTTTAGGAGAGGATGTATGTAAAGCCTAGTGACTTGTTTTCAGTAAGCATTTCTTCTGATCAGTTGTAATAGAATTTTGCTTCTCTTTCTCTGTGTGCTCACATGACAGTTTTCCTGATGGATATATCTGTGTCTGTGTGTGTCTGAGCGTGTGTGTATTATATGTATGTATATGAATATATATAGATATATACTTTTTCCTAGATATATCTAGGATACCTTTCACTCCTTCTGCAACTTCCATGTTCACAGTGGATTGTATTCTTCTCATGATACTTTTCAAATCTAACTTTTGTTTGGAGAAATCCATACACTTGCTTTTCGCTTACATGCGCTCCTTGAGATAGAGACTTGGTCATCTTTGTATCTTCTAAAGAGTGTCTCAATTAGGATGGTCATTAGATGAACTCTTTTTTATTAATCTCCTGAAGCATATTTTTTGAAATGAAATATTTTGATTTAGTAGATCTGAGTAGGGCCCTTAGAATGTGTATTCTCCTCAAATACTTAAAATTGGGAGTTAGAACAATGACTGCTCGATATTGTTAGGTAATGAACAATGGAATGGTTCCCCGGATGTATTGGGAACATTTTCTCTTTGGTGGCAGGAAGTTTCCTCAGTTATTTGTTTCCAGGCTGTTCAATTGTGGGGCAAGTGACAGCAAGACTACAGATGGCTTGACCTCTCAATACTCTGCACTTCTTCCATTCCTTGCCATATTATTGTTTTCTAATTTAATCCTTATTACTAAAACTGTCCTTCAGATAAACCATGCTTCGTTGAACTTGTTGCATGCGCATTTGTTGATTTTAAACAAATGCAAGAAAGATACTTTTTTTTCTGTTTGTACTTTCTGGACCCCTTTGCTCATAGATTCTATTTGTTGTTATTGTTGTTTTGTGTTTTGGCTGACACCTGGCTCTACACTTAACTCTCTACTATTGTTAGGCTTGGGGCTGAAATCTTACAGACTACTGGAGATAAAACCGGGGTTGACAGCTCCTAAGGCAAGTGCCCTTGTCAGGCCCCCAGAGATTGCTTTTGCTTGTCTGTTTGTTTTATAATCAGGAATATTCAACAGTGTTTTGATCCCACTGTTCCCAGCTATTTATACAAAAAAGCAAACAAACAAAGAAAAACAAAATACATTGTGTATTTACTTATCATTTTCTTTTTTTTTTTTTGCTTTTTTTAAAAAAAAAAGTCCGCCCCCTGCATGCTTTTCTTCTGAGTTGGTTTTTTGTGTCATTTGACCTTTGATTTTTCTTAGGATTAAAAGGAGGACAAAAGGACGTGCAACTAAATTAGGAAATTCTGTTTCCCTTCTAGAGTCATTTTCTAAACTTTATCTTGACCATAATGTCATCTATTTTAGTTGTTTCCAGCAAAGAAAGAAGTGATCTCAGAGTTTTGAGATTCTCTTTTTGCTTTATTGATGCCTTCTCTTTTATCAGTATTGCTTTCATGAGGCATCAAAAACATAGACCCTAAATGGGTGATAACATAGATCCAGTTACTCAGAATAAAATCTCTTCCAGAGAGCCAGAGAGCCATATTTAAATCTCTTCTTGACTCTACATATTTGTCCAACAGTATTTCAAAAAGAAGGCTAATTTTGTGTCCACTAGAAATAGCTGTGGTAAGATTTTGCTGGTGCTTATTTCCTCAGGGAATGAGATTTTTTCTTTTCTTTTCACAATTGGGCCATTTTGGGGACTTAGATCATAAATTCCATTAGTCAATATCTTTCTTTTTTGTCCTAAGTCTTAGGAGGGAAACCAGAGGGATTCTTTGTCTAAAGCTCACTTAGGTTTGCACCCTGAGGTGTTAGAACCTCAATATATTCCTGCCAGGGGCTGTGTTCTTTTGGTGTCTCTGTCAGCTTTATCTGCCATGTACTAAGTACCACAGAGGCTTAACATTCTATTAGAAGAGAATTGCTTATCTTATCTCAGTCTGCTGAATCCCAGGATTTCTTTTCAGTTTTTAATAGAACAAGTAATTAACTGTGTATCTCTTCATAAATCCCATCTCTGAGGATCAGATGTGGTCTGTCACAGCTATCATTTGTGTCCTGACAAAAGACAAAGCCGGGTAGAATTTCTAACGTTTGATAAGATGTCAACCTGTTTTGTGGTTGATAAACTCTAAAAGGTGCTGCTGGGTTCACCTAAAATGTAAACTTGCTTTTCTAGTTTCTCGCACCTAATGGCTCTTTTGTATTGTTAAGGCTTTGTGTAAATGGCAGGCCTCTTGGAATCACAGTATCTTTGAGCCTGAAGAGGTCTGGGAGAGCATCTGGGCTGTACAAGAAAAATGGTGTTCACTGTGAAGTAGGGTCAGAGGGAAGAGTCAGCATCTAACTCACAAAATGTGGTTGAAACTCTATTTTTGAAGAATTGGGAATAAACGCTAGGATGATGTACATCAGTGTCACCACATTTTATGTTTTTATTGTTGTTGTTGGGAAGTGCTTTGTAAGTGGAACTCAGAATTCTGGGGACACTTTGGCAGTACTCTGTTAAGTGGGCTGGTAATTTTGGAAGGGTCCAAAAGCCACTAGGTTACATCCATCAATGACGGGGGTCTCCTGTTTACTCAACTGTTCTCAGCAGACATATGTGATGCTAAGGATGGAACTCTGGCTGTGCATATAAGGCTTACTTTCTCACTCCTCTGCTCTTTCTTCTGTTGTCTTTCTTTCAGTCTATCTCTCTCCTTCCTCCTCCCTTCCCCTCCCTCTCTTTCCTTCCCTGCCTCTGTCCCTTCCCCTTTGTCCCTCCCTCCCTCCCTTCCTCCATCTCTACTCTTCCTCCCTCTCTTCCTCCCTCTCTTCCTTCCTTCCTTCCTTCCTTCCTTCCTTTCTTCCTTCCTTCCTTCCTTCCTTCCTTCCTTCCTTCCTTCCTTCCTTCCTTCCTTCCTTCCTTCCTTCTCTTGTTTTGGGGTCACACATGGCAGTGCTCAGTGCTTTCTCCTGGTAGACTTGAGGTACCATAAGGGTACTGGGGATGAAACTGGGTCAGCTGCATGCGTGGCCAGTGTCCTGCCTTCTGTATTGTCTCTCCCACCCAGTTGCCACTGTTTAAAAAGAACAGAGAGAAAGAAACGTCTAGCAAGGGTGAAGAGTGGTGATTACTGGAACTATAAACATGTTGCAGTTAGTTAAGCCCTCAGAGACCCTGAGGAAGAAGTCAGGTCCTGTCCTGTGAGAGCTGAGGGCACTGGTCTCAAGGGGTCCCGTGCAACTGAAAGAGGATGCAAGTGGAGCTGTCCCGGAGACGGGAGTCCAATGGATGGTCTTGCGCTCTTTCCAGCCCTATGTGAGAGTCTGTCTGGTCCATCCCTGGTGCTGCTGAGATCTGCTGGAACCTGTTGCCTCCGGGAGCTGTGCTGACAGACTTTCCTGGACTCATTCTCCTGCCGGGCCTTTTCATTCACATGATACTTGGTCCACTCAGCCAAGAGTTATAGTCGTCTGGTGGAAAATTTTGCATTTCTCATTAAGAAAAATGATTTATCCTGTCTTACCCTGTTCCTTCACCCGCACCCTCTTGGAGCTCTTCTCCTGTAATTTCTGCTCTGTCTTTTATTGGTCTCTTCTTTCATACAGAATTTCTAGCTATGCCATTTCTGTGAGAGTTAGACCTGGTTTGCCACAAGGTCAAAACTTGCCTTTACGACAGTGATCTGGAAGCCAGGAGATTTGCAAGCCTTCCAAGTGTGGGGCCCTGAGTTCAATCTCTAGTGCCTGCACATATGGCAAGCATGATACGATCGGCTCTGCTTCGTTGATCCTGGCTGCTCTGCACTCTGCATCCCCCGGTGCTACACATGATTCCTGCTGAACTGTAGCGAGGTCTGCATGAGCATCCCCGCCAGGGACTGTGACCTCTGGTGAACATCGCAGCTGAAAGAGAAAGGTGTGAGGACGGCCGCCAGTCTGAGTGGGACCCCTGGCAGACACTGTGAAGGTTGCTACGAGCCCCTGGCAACCAGTATGTGCTCAAGTACCCCAGCAGAAGAAGTCTGATTTCCCAGCAGTCCCTGTACATGCAAAGACCTTAACCTGTGATCTCTGGCGAGCACCACGACCAGATGTGTGCAAGCACCACACGCCCCGGGTCACTGCAACAGCAGCACCAACAGAGGGAACGGAAGTGTGGAGGGAAGAGATAAAATAGAAAACAAAAATAACTGGGACGCCATCCATCAGCAGTTCAAAAGGAAGTGATGTGCAGCCACCAGCCTTCTCTGTGGCACTGTTCAGTGCCTGTGCCTGGTTTCCAGTTGTTGGTACTAAGAGGGTGACAGGGTATTTGTTGGAAGACGCCTATTTCCTTGGCCTTGCCCCTTTTCTGACTGGCCTTGTTTCCCATACTTGCTTCCCTCCTTGTTCCTCTCCTCTCCTGTTCCAAGTCTGATGGGTGATGTACATAGGAAAATTACATCTGAAAAGGAGAAGAGCAAGGGCATCAACAGCGGAAAGAGAAAAGAAGGTGGGAGTAGATGGAACTTAAGTTTCTGCTTCTAGAATAATGAAGGCCTTTGAGTCTCTTATTTAATTAAACCTCAGACTAGTCGTCTCACCCCATACCCCCCTTTTTTATTCTCTTGGTTTTTGATTTGGTGGCCACATACACTTGAGCTTAGGTTATACTCCTGGTTCTGTGCTCAGGCATCACTCCTGATAGTCCTGGGGGGACCGTAGGTGGTGCCAGAGTTGGAGCAGGGATATCTCTGTGAAAGGAGGCAACTTGACCCCTGTACTATCTCTTGTTTCCCATCATCAACTTCTAAAAAATACAAGATGGCAAGATGCAAGACTTGGTGTGTGTTGGGGAAGATATTCTTTTTTTTTTTTAAGCTTTTTTTTGGGTCACACCCAGCAACGCACAGGGGTTATTCCTGGCTCTTCCCTCAGGAATTACTTCTGGCATGCTCAGGGGGACCATATGGGATGCTGGGAATTAAACCCTGGTCCGCCACATGCAAGGCAAATGTCCTACCTGCTGTACTATTGCTCCAGCCCCCTGGGGAAGATATTCTTTCTCCCTCTCTCAGTATTCTCTTTCTGCCCATTTATCAACAGTGACTTCCCAGTCTAAGTAGATGTAGGAGTTTAACTGAAGAGCTAGACCTAGAAGATTCCAAGAATACTAACTTTCACCTTTGTGCCATTGTTACTGATCACTATTTGTGAGACTCACACTGAAAATAAGAACTCAACATATGCAAAATGAAACATTGAATGCTGCTTATATTATTTGCTAAATGGAATAAAACTTCACAATAAAAGCTATCGCCTGCTTATGCATTGTTAATCTTTAGCACTATTGTTCTGTCCACTTAAAAGAAAACTCAGAAATGGCAACCTGGGTCAACATTATTCCAAAATAGGTCTAATGAAAATGAAAGAAGTAAAGAGTTTTACTTAGAAGGGAAATGAAGGAATAAGGGCCATAGAAATAGGGAGATTCAAGATGTCAGAATTTCCAGAAATCCAGGCTACTGAAATATTCCTCCTGGAATTCATTATCTGCAAATAATGGTTTCAGTTTTTGTGCCAGTAACAGGAGACTGATGAAGATTGCTGTGTAATTACGCTAGAACTCTGGAATGAAGAAAAATCAGAAAGATAGAATAAAATAAATTAGTCTAAGATAAATGCAACTCTTAATAAAGATAATAAATCATAGGAACGTTAATTGAGCCACTTTAAAAAATGTATTCTTTTTGCTTCAGTGCAAACTGGTTAGCTTTTACTCTGCCAAGATCAGTAGACTTGCACAAAGAAATCAGCACATAATTAAGACTCCAGACACAGTTTAATTGCCTCAAAGCCAGATCTGTTTTATTTTTTTTAAATGATCTCAAGTTAGAGTATCAAATACTAATCCAGTAGACCAGGCTAATTATTTCCCCTCTGAAGCAAGAACTATTTTTTCCTTTCAAATTTTATTAGAGCACCACTATTGACAAAGCTATTCCTAGTTGGGTTTGAATATAACAGTCCATCACAGATCCCACCACCAGTGTCAACTTCCTCCCACAAGTGTTCCCAGGTTCCCTGGCCTCCCCCCTCCCCAACCTGCCATGAGAGAAATGTTTTAATGTTTGGTTACTAAAATTTGTTTTTTTTTTTTTTTGGTCACACCCGGCGATGCACAGGGGTTACTCCTGGCTCTGCACTCAGGAATTACTCCTGGCGGTGCTCAGGGGACCATATGGGATGCTGGGATTTGAACCCGGGTCAGCCCATGCAAGGCAAACGCCCTACCCGCTGTGCTATCATTCCAGCCCCCTGGTTACTAAAATTTGGGTCTCATGATTTCAGTGTTGACTCTGTGGTTTAGATATTTAGTTCCATTATTCTGTAACTCCACCGATGTATCTTGGCCTATGAAACAAGAACTATTTCTTAGTATTTTGTAGATGGACTCTAGGATAATGAGGCGATCTCTGACATTAGCACATGCCATTTAGAAATGACACCAGGGACAGAGATTTTCATAGCCAATCTTTGCTCCTTTGAGATTCCTAAGCTCCAATTATGTAGCAGAGTATGCAGGTTTTCACTGAAGCAAGAGTGTTTCAACCAGGCTTACTGATATTTTAGGATGAGTAGTTCTTTGCCATGATGTGTTGTTTCATGCATTTTAGGAAGGTTAGCTGCATCCCTAGCCTTTGCATACTAGGAGACAGTACCAACATATTCACCACCCTCTAAACTGTCACAGCAAAGCATGCCCCCTCAACTTGCAGAATGTCTGCAAGTTACCCCACATTTAGAATCACCAATATAAGCGTTAAGCAACAATTAAGGTAACTGGACATCCTTTCTATTTTGTAAATAATTTCCTCCATGAAATACACAAGGAAAGAATCCCTTGTTTATATATACTGAATTGCACCAACTAAGGTCCCCTTCAAAATGAATCAAATGATACAGGAAACAAAGCAAAATATTTTTCTGAGTATAAATATTCATGGTTAAATTGCCTTAAGCTTTGATCATTTTCCAATCAGCAGTTAAGTTATGTACATATCCTTTTAGTTGTAACATTTCCTGTAGGCCATGGTAATATGAAGACAATGAAATACTTCCTCCACCTTCAACTCATTCCCAGACCATGGAGAGACACTAGAGTTTACATTACAGATGAGGGCTGGAAGTACTTCTGTGTGATTATGTAGTGGCAGTTTAGAGATGTTTGTGTCAAATGATTGCAATTAGATATGGAAAGGACAAGTTAAATATGTATGGTCTATGAGAAATATTTATAAAATGCTAGTGATGTTTCACTTTTAGGTAGGAAATTGGTACTAGAAAAAACTTCTGAAATCGAAGTTAATTGAAATTTTGAAGAATTAAATCAATAGCACAGGTTATTTTATAAATGCATTTGATCATGATTTTTTAAAAAAGAATATTCTGAATCTTGAAATTATGATGCATATTAATATGTTAAATAATAGCTTTGGGAAATTTTTACTAAAAATTTTTTGTCATAGAAGATACTGCCTTAAAGCTAAGTGAATTGAGGTTTAGTGAATTGGGGTTTAAGTGGTGTATTCAGGTTCTTAAAGAAAGCCATTTTTCTACTTCAGATTTCTTTGAAATTCTAAGTGTTGCTCACTCAAATTTCCATTTCACAATTTGCCACGTTATCTATCCTTTTGGGATCTGTCTCAATCTCTGGGAAAATATGAAACTAAAATTACCAAATTTGAAGGGTTACTCTAAGAATAAAATTAAGTATTTTGAGAAAGCCATGTAAGTGGAAAAAGCATAAGTAAGTGATGTGGAAAAGAAGAAATTAAAATCCTAAAAGGTCAAATCATGACATAAAGAGCAATGAAGGGGAAACAAGAATAAAAGCATTTTCCTTTATTCCTTTGTACAGCAGAAACAAGTTAAGCATTTTTTACTATTCTTTCAAACCATTGAACTCAGACTATCAAACTCAGAAAAAAAGAGTTGGAGGGAAAGTACATTTATTTGCATGTGACCAACTCCAGTTCAATATCCCACACCACATATAGTCCCTTGATTTCTCTTAGAGTGATTTATGAACAAACTCAGGAATAAAACTTGAGAAGTGCCAGGTGTGACCCCCCCAAACCAAAAAAAGTAGCATGGTATTGCATGGTGGTATAAAATTTTCCCTATAACATTTTCATAACTCCCTGGTGATTTGTATCTTAGTGTAATCTTCATTTTACAAAAGGAATGCTGTATCTTGAAAAGTTAACTAATATGTCTGAGATCACACAGTAGTAGCACAGGCAGAGTTTGAATCTCTTGTCTTTGTTTGTCTGTTTGTTTGTTTGGTTTGTTTGCTCTTTGGGTCTTACTGGTGGTGCTCAGGGCTTATTCCTGACTCTTTGCACAGGAATCACTCCTGATGGTACTAGTGGGAACATATAGTTTCAACATTGCAAGTTGAAACCATGCAAGGTTGGTCACATATAGGGCAAGGACGCCCGTTGTGCTATCTCTCTGTGCCCAGAATTTAGGTTTTTCGAATGAGAAAACCCAATTTTTCGTTCACTCCTCACAGTTTTGACATTAGATGGGACTGTGTTTAAAAAAAAAATCCTGCCTTTTATTATACAGGAGCAATAACACAGCACGTAGGGCGTTTGCTTTGCATGTGGCCACCCTGGGTTCAATTACTCCCTTCCTCTTGGAGAGCCCTGCAAGCTACCAAGAGTATGGCAGAGCCTTGCAAGCTCCCTGTAGCCTATTCAGTATGCCAAAAACAGTAACAAGAAGTCTCACAATGGAGACGTTACTGGTGCCTGCTCGAACAAAATCAATGGACAATGGGATGAAAGTGCTACAGTGCTTATTATACAGAGACTTTTCACCAGATTTTAGATCTGTGAAATGGGTAATCCATATTTCGCGAGGTTATGAGAAGTACATGTTACAAAAAAATCAAAGTTCACCTCAATCTGCATTGACTTACTTGCTCTTACTCAGATTCTAGGTGGGTAAAGACAAACTTGCTAGTGAAGATAAAAGACAAAATAGTAGACAAATATGTGGTGGTAAATTGAGAAGATAATTAAACTTATGGTAGGTGTGGAAAACTTAGGGATACACAAGTCTAAAACTTGACCTATTCATTTGGAAATACTAGCTTCAAATCCAATTTTCTATTCATTGGAACATGGTTTTTCTAGCTTCCATTCATCATCAGTCTAAAACAAAAAAAAATTACCCTCCTTTGAGTACTTGGGACTGTTCTCAAACAAAAAAAAAAACTGTTTTTGTTTGTTTGTTTGTTTGTTTTTGTTCTGTTGAGAAAAGTTCAACTCTCGTAACCAGTGCATTTTCCAGCTCTCTGATTTCACAATATCCCTGAGATTGTGGCCTCTGACTTTTTTTGAAAAGTGGATTCTGTTCAAACACATTCCAAATTTTCTCTGTTTTGTATTAACAGATAAAAATCTCTTCCCACAGAAGGACATATCTTGGGAATTTTAAATCCTTTTAAGCCTTTTCTCCACCCTGATCTTTTGTACCCCTGGGAGATGATTTATGTTTGGTAATTAACCAGCACTTTTTCTTTTTTGTTTTTAAATTATTTTTTAATTAATGAATCACTGTGAGGGTACAGATACAGGTTTACATATTTTCATGCTTGTGTTTCAGTCATACACTCTCGAATACCCATCCCTCCACCAGTGCCCGTTCTCCTCCACCGATGACCCCAGCATCTCTCCCACCCTAACAAGCACTTTTTCCACAGGCACCAAAATATTAGAGTGTTTCTTACATTAAAAAGTACCCTTCTTCCATTGACCAATGTAAATGTAAGCCTAACAAAAATAATAAGTTCTTGTATCTAGGAATCAAGCAACTCAAGCCTTACCACAGATTTTGTCATTGATATTTCTCTCTAGGCCTCAATATCTCTCATTTTCACAAGACAGCATTGAACCAGATGAATTATTTGAGTGTTTTTTTTTTGTTGTTATTGTTGTTTCTTATTTTTTTTTTTGCTTCTTCTTTTTTGTTTCTTTTCCTTTTTTTTTTTTGCAGCATGAGTTCAATGGTCACCTGGTACAATAAGTCCTCAGTTTGCTTACAAAAAACATAAAGTATGAGATAACAATGGTTTGCACTATACTGGAGGCAGCAGGTGTGTTGAAGGTTATAAGGAAGCAAGTACTTCCAGTGTGTCTGAGTCCGGCCTCCTCCTTGCACAATCACTCTTTGAACTAAAACTGAAAAGAAGATCACTCTAACAGTATTGCATTTGGTAATTTCATTGTTCTTTAAAAGGTACAAGGTAAAGTGAAGCATATTCAGGAAAGATAAAAAAATTCAAAAACTTTATTATAATGAAAACAGTTAAGAGTAAAGAGGAAGAGAAATAGTTTCTTTTTTTAATGAATCATCATCTGAAAAAATTATTCTTGGTGATTGAAGAACTTCCTACTGAATTTGAGTGAAATTCCTTTACTAAGGAATTGAAGAACAAGTAACAGAAGTAACAGAATCCAAGATCTTAGTTCAAATATGAAAGACTTCTTGTTGTGCCAGGGATTGAACCCAGGGCCTTCTACATGCAAGGTGCTACCACAGACCCATGTTTCACATATTTGTGGAGTAAGAGACTAAGGAGACAAAGAAAAGTTTTAGACATTTTCCAAGGAAACACAGACACAGGCACAGTCGAAAGTGTTGTGGGGGTAGGGGAGAGTGGAGAGGGATGTTGGGATTATGTTGGAGGGGTTTAGGCACTTTGGTGATGAGGATGCTATAGCTCTCTATGTATAAAACAATAATGTTGTAGGTTTGTTTGTTGAAAAGGATAAAATTTTCAAAAAGGAATCAGTTTTATTCCAGATTTCGGGAGTTGTAAGATTCTAAAGTAAAAACATCAGTGCTTTGCAAAACAAAACAATTTTATTCCAGATTTCAAAATTTTTAAGATTCAAAAGTAAAAACATCAGTACTTTACAAAATAACGAAACAAACACAACAAATATAAAAACGTTTTCCAAAACTAGAAGCTGTTCACATGTAATAGGGAGCCCCAGAAAAAAACAAAAGGCATTTGGCCTAAGTCATGAAAATATTTTCTGGGGAATTTCTATTGAAAATTCAAACATGATCTTAAACTGGGTAAGAGTTTAGATACTTTCCAATCTATAATTAATCAGATTCTGATTTTAGGCAATGAAAACTTATCATACACAGAAGATGGACTTATTATGGAATTTTTTTCACTGGAAAAGCGGAGCTATCTATCCTGCCTTTCTCTTTTTCTTCTTGGTGAGGCTATAGAGGTGCACCTAGCTAAGCTCAGCCATCACTCTTGTGATGCTCAGGGGACTCCATGCATGACCCAGAATTGAAGAGTCAGCTGCATGCAAAGAAAGTCCTAACCCCTGTTACCATCTCTCTGGCTCCCCAGTGTAGAATCCTTCTTAACTGTGCTTAATTGTCTTAGACAGGTGTCACTCTCCATAAAGAGCTTCAAAACAAAAAAGATACAAAAAAAAAAAAAGACAATCAATGAGTACTAAGGTTGTAAAACACACATAAGTACATCACTCATGAAATGTTTAGAAAAACAATTTTTAATTTTTAGTCAACTCTCTGATTTCTGGTTGAGTATCTCTGAGATATTACCTGAAATGTATTTTGCTGTGATCTTAATGTACCTCTAAGACTTTTTGTTTGTCTGTTTTGTTTTTTTTTTAAATTTTGGTTTTGGCTTTTGGACCAAGCCCAGCAGTGTGTAGGGCTTACTTCTGCTTCTGTGCTCAGGAATCACTCCTGGTGGTTCTCCAGGGACCATATGTGCCGTGGATGATCGAAACCAGATCACCTGGATACAAGACAAGCACTCTCTTCACTAAACTACCTCCCAGCTCAACTTTCAGAGATTAAATTCATAATAGGTTATTAGAGTATTCATGCTTAAGCGTTGAAAAGCAGGCACACTTCTCTTAGGAAGACTATTGTGATAGACCAAGGAATGGAGGGGAAATACAGTTTTATTCACAGAGCTTTTGTAGTGCTTGTCAGAGACTATTCTGAACCTGGCCATATGGATTAAATCCTGTAGTTTTGTTTTTTTTTTTGTTTTTTTAATTGAATCACTGTGAGATACAGCTATAAAACTTTCATGTTTGAGGTTTCGGTCATACAATGATCAAACATCCATCCCTTCACAAGTGCACATTTTCCACCACCTAAGTCTCTAGTATCCCTGCCCCCCTCCCCCCAACCCTTCCCCTGTCTGTGTGGCAGACAATTTCCACAATACTCTCTCTCTCTTTTGATTACATTCAATATTTCTACACCAGTCCCACCATTATTTTTTTAAATTTTCCCCCCACTACGCAAATCTGCTGAAAAGGCAATGCTAGACAATTTATTTTGTATTGCTTGTTATAAATAACATAAGATGTCATGGCTACAGACTCTTGGAATTCTAAAATTTTAGACAATTAGAGCCTGGAGAGATCTCTGAAATGAGATGCTCAGTTCTGAGATTCTTTGGTGTGTCTCTGGATCACGACTGTTAAGGGACTTAAACAGTAGCTGGATGCAGTTCGTGGGCATCATCTCAGGGTTCCGTGGGGAGAGGAGACGAGAGTTACTGGCCCATCCTCTATTCCCTGAGGCCTGGTGATTGCCATTACTGCTTCCTCATACCTGGGCTTTTCACTGGGTTCTGGAAGATGGTGGCTGCCAGGATTCCTAGGGGGGGTGGTAAACCCTGTAAAAATGGCCTGGTGCAAAGTCTGAAGGCATCTCTGCAGCGAGCTGGTTGGTCCCGAGATTCTTTTGTGTGTCTGCTGTAGTTTTATAAACCGTTTGAATGTGTTAGCTTTGATGGGTTTCACATGTAAATTGCTAGTGGGCTATATAGTCCTTTCTGTTTGAAAGCATTCAAAAGATAACAGATATCTCAAATGCATTTATATATAGTTATTATTAGTTTTAAATTAGTCAGACTGCAGCTGAATCTCACGAAGATAATGTTCATGAGAAACGGACTAGTTCCTGATGTTCCATTTACTCTCAATGGAACGAACATCTCCGAATGCAGCAGTTATGTGTACCTAGGTTGAGAACTCAACACGACAAACGGACCTGGCACCTGAGCTGCACAGGAGGAAGAGAGTGGCATGGAACGCCTTCAAGAACATTGAAGAAGTGGATACGAGGATGAAGAATCACTGGCTCCAGGCACATCTTTTCCACGCCACCGTTCTTCTTGCACTAACATACACCTCAGAGACCTGGGCCCTGCAAAAGCAGGATAAGAACGCTATTCAAGTCTCCCAAAGAGGAATCGAAAGAGCTATGCTTGGAATATCACGTTTCACTCAAGTGAGAGAAGGAATTGGGAGTTCCGACCCCCCTCAATGATTGAGAATTAGGGATGCTGCCTCATTTGCCAAAGTGTCGAAAATCAGATGGGCTGGATATGTAATGTGATTTAGCCATGACCGCTGGACTAGAGCTCTTACCAAGTGGATTCCACGGTATGTCTAAAGAACGCATGGCTACCCATCTACGAGATGGTCAGACTTCTTTGTCAAGACCCTTACCGAATGGTTTTATGCTCTTTGTGTTCCTGGAGTGAGCAGAATGCCATTGGGCTACACTAGCACGCAACAGGGACAAATGGAGACATTACTGGTGCCTGCTCGAGCAAATCAATGAACAACAGGATGACAAATCAGTGAGCAAAGGGTTGACAAGATTAGTTTTAAAATCTGACACCAGTGTTCTCCACAATTCATTTCTTAATAGTGATGAGGGACAAAAATACCTCTAGTGCCTGAATAGGAGACAGTAGAAGTCTAAACTCTGTTCTACCTGCTGCTCGAGATTGCAGAAGTGAGCACCTTCCCTGCCCTTCCCAACAGTATCTGGTTAGAGCAACGGAGTCATAATTATCAGTATTTCTATTCTTTGTGCCTCACTGTTCTGATTCTTCAACTAAACAGAATATATGGGGTGAGAGAGCAATTTCTTCTATCTCTATTTCTTCTATCTCTTATCTTCTATCTCTTATCAGTGCTTTACTGCAGGAAAGGTTTCTGATCTCTAATAAAAATGCCTTGTTGACTTTCTCTTGCCATTACTATATCAAACCTACATAAAGAAGCTCAACAGTGCTAAGATTCATGTCAGTAATCAGGAAAATGCAGATCAGAGCAGCAGTGTGATATCACCTCACACCATTGAGAATGGATTACATCAAAGTCCAGAAACCACCAGTGCTGGTGAGGATGTGGAGAAAAAGAAACCCTCATTCATGGTTGTTGAGAATGTTATCTGATTCGGGCTCCTTAAAAAGCAGTGAGGAACTTCTTGTGCTTTGGAAGTGTTGGAAGCCTGTGAAATAAACGATTCATAGAACGTGTGATTAAGTTAGTCTATTTTATTAACTGTAAAAAATTGAAAACAGAGCTTTCATATGATCTAGCAATTCTTGGCATCTGTCCCAAGAAAACAAAAAACATGAACTCCAAATGATTTATGCACACCTATGTTGTTAATTGTAGCACTGTTTACAATAGCCAAAATCTGGAAACAACCCAAGTGCCCAAAGGCAGGTTAGTGGATAAAGAAACTGATATGTGTGTATATTTATATACATACACACACATATATACAATGAACTACTATTAAGGCATAAGAAAAGATTACGTTTTGCATTTCAGTATAACTTGGATGGAATTGGAGGGAGTCATGTGAAGCAAAGTGAGTTAGAAGGAGGACAAATGCCAGATGACCTCATTCATATGTGGAGTTTAAAGGGCCAGTGCAAGGGAAAGACAATGGCCGGTAAAACCGAACCCCAGTATTTTGCCAACAGGACTGAGTTTGCCAAGGACAATCGGGAATTGGATGAGAAGGGACCTTAGGGACGTCAGTGGAGGAATATCAGTGCAGGTGGTGGGTGTGGTACAATAGCAATGTTTACCTAAGAAACAAAAATCAGTATTTATACAATTGTTAATAATCACACTTCAATTTAAAGAGAAAATATTGTTTCTTCCTTCTTTTGCTTTAGGGCTATAAAAAGTATCAGCACGTACTTGCTGGTTGCCCCCAGCTTGCCCTTTTACTATTTATAGGACCATAAAGGAGATCCCTTTGGAGCATGTAATTTAACTCTTATAAATAAATCTTTTGTTATCCTGAGCCGTTTCTCCAGTAGGATAGTTAACAAAGATTTACCTATTTTTTTTGTTATATATGGGAAACCCATTTGACTAGTATTTAAGATAAGGAAGAAAATGGAAATACTTTTACATATGATTCTGTTTTCTCTTTATCATTGTGCCAGAATAAATATGAGGGTTACATAATGGATGTCCCTTTAAATTCCATTATTATGTCGGAGTTTTTGATTTAAACATTTCCCCTGCCTTACTTCATTCTTTGAGTCTCTATGTTGGTTAGAATGCAAAGTGTATTTGTTGAATTAGAATTGGCAGTTCTAGGGTGGAATATCCCTACACACAACCCCAAATGTATGACCATCTAATCTTTGATAAGGGAGCAAGAGATGTGAAGTGGAGCAAGGAAAGCCTCTTTAACAAATGGTGCTGGCACAACTGGACAACCACATGCAAAAAAATGGGTTTAGACCTTGACCTGACACCATGCACAAAAGTCAGATCAAAATGGATTAAAGACCTCAACATTAGACCACAAACCATAAGGTACATTGAAGACAAGGTCGGCAAAACCCTCCACGATATTGAAGATAAAGGTATCTTCAAAGGTGACACGGAACTAAGCAATCTAGTAAAAACAGAGATCAACAAATGGGACTACATTAAACTAAAAAGCTTCTGCACCGCAAGAGATACAGTGACCAGAATACAAAGACTATCCACAGAATGGGAAAGGATATTTACACAATACCCATCAGATAAGGGGTTGATATCAATGGTATATAAAGCACTGGTTGAACTCTACAAGAAGAAAACATCCAACCCCATCAAAAAATGGGGCGAAGAAATGAACAGAAACTTTACCAAGGAAGAAATACGAATGGCCAAAAGGCACATGAAAAAGTGCTCTGCATCACTAATCATCAGAGAGATGCAGATCAAAACAACTTTGAGATACCACCTCACACCACAGAGACTAGCACACATCCAAAAGAACAAAAGCAACCGCTGTTGGAGAGGATGTGGGGAGAAAGGGACCCTTCTTCACTGCTGGTGGGAATGCCGACTGGTTCAGCCCTTCTGGAAAACAATTTGGACGACTCTCAAAAAATTAGATATTGAATTCCCATTTGACCCAGCAATATCACTGCTGGGAATATATCCCAGAGAGGCAAAAAAGTACAATCGAAACAACATCTGCACATGTATGTTCATCGCAGCACTGTTTACAATAGCCAGAATCTGGAAAAAACCCGAATGCCCCAGAACGGATGACTGGTTGAGGAAACTTTGGTACATCTATACAATGGAATACTATGCAGCTGTTAGAAAAAAGGAGGTCAAGAATTTTGTAGTCAAGTGGATGGGCATGAAAAGTTTCATGCTGAGTGAAATGAGTCAGAAAGAGAGAGACAGACATAGAAAGATTGCACTCATCTATGGTATATAGAATAACAGAGTGGGAGACTAACACCCAAGAACTGTAGAAATAAGTACCAGGAGGTTGACTCAATGGCTTCGAGGCTGGCCTCACGTTCCGGGGAAAGGTCAACTCAGAGAAGCGATCACCAACTACATTGTAGTCGAAGGCCATGTGGGGGAAGGGAGTTGCGGGCTGAATGAGGGCTAGAGACTGAGCACAGCGGCCACTCAACACCTTTATTGCAAACCACAACAGCTAATTAGAGAGAGAAAACAGAAGGGAATGCCTTGCCACAGTGGCAGGGTGGGGTGGGGGGGAGATGGGATTGGGGAGGGTGGGAGGGACACTGGGTTTACGGGTGGTGGAGAATGGGCACTGGTGAAGGGATGGGTTCCCAAACTTTGTATGAGGGAAGTATAAGCACAAAAGTGTATAAATCTGTAACTGTACCCTCACGGTGATTCTCTAATTAAAAATAAATAAATTAAAAAAAAAATAAAAAAATAAATAAATAAATTACAATAAAATTTACTTCTAATAAAAAAAAAAGAATTGGCAGTTCTTTGCGGGCCTCAGTTTGTCCTTATGGTTCTTCTATTACTAAACATTTTTTAAAAAGACACATTTTATGCACTTGATCATAAGTTTTTTAAAACAACAAAACTTTTGGAGACCAAGAGATTGTACACAGTGCTTGTCTTGCATGCAACCAATCCCACTTAATTATCCAGCATTTTGTAAACTTTCCCGAACACCATCAGTAGTGATTTCCTGAGCACAGAATCAGGACTACTCACTGAGCACAAAAACCATCCCTTTCCCAATTTAAAAACTACAACAAACACGTGATATTGACCTTATAGGTTGATTTAATTATAATAACATGAAATTGGACATGATACATTAAAAACAGTATGAGGCAAGAGTTAAAAAAGTAGCTCTAACTATAAGACTGTCATTAACCCTGCATGATTTTATGATGATAAACTTCCTGTGTCTTGGCCTCTTTTTGTTCCCTTATAAATAAGGTGATTGGAATTTGTAATCCTAAACATCTGTTCTCACAGTAATATAGTTTAATGATTGGCAGGATGTTTCCACTGATGAAGTCAACAAGTATTGCTAAACTTTCAATATCTCAGCAATTGTATTTATTGTTTATTAGATTATTCTTCATAAATCCTAGTATCTTAATCTTAGCATTAAAACATAATATATTCACACTAATGTGAAAGGCTAAGGAAATATAAAATTCTGAATATTTTGAAGAGTAAAATCAGATGGACAAACATAAAAAACAACACGTCTTTGTAGCAAAAGACGTCAATGACCTGAATAAATATATATTTTTTCTTTTTGGGTCACACACGACGATGCACGGGGGTTACTCTTGGCTCTGCACTCAGGAATTACCTCTGGCAGGGCTCAGGGGACCGTATGGGATGCTGGGAATCTAACCCAAGTCGACTGCGTGCAAGGTCAACACCCTATCCACTGTGCTATTGCTCCAGCCCCCTGAATAAATATTTTGAACTTATCATTCAATTCAAAATCTGTGTCTCTAACTAAAATGGTAGAACATATTGCATTTATCCCTCAGAATTCCACAGAATTCATCTGAAAATTTGTAAGCTAGTACTTAAATTCTACTGTATTTAGGTTTCATTATTTGCTGTAATTCTGGATCAGGCATACATTGTAAACACCATCAGTTATCAGTTGAGATTAACTCTACACTCATATAAAACCTAAACAGTACACAGTCTTATTGCATACAATTCTGAAAAAGTATTAAACTTCTTTGAAACTCTGTTTTTCTATGAAATAAAGATATTACTATTATATATCTTTGGCATAGGCATACTATAAGGTTTGAGGAAATTGTTTATGCAAATTTGTAATTTTTAACAAATCTAATGTAAAGCAATGTAAATTAGAGCCAAAAATGACACTCAGGTAGTAGAACACATGCCTAACACCTGTAAGGCCCTTAGTTTGATCCCTGGCATTACATGACCCCCTAAATACTGTCAGATATAGCCCAGGTGGTCCCTGTGCATGGAAAAAGCAAGATAATTTATGGTTCACTAAGATATGTAGTTTAAAAAACTGTTTTGCTATATAAAGTTACTATATAATATATTTTTTACCACATTAAATTTTTGTATCAACAATGGCAATATCTGTATTGGCCTTGAAGTTTAATAATATGAACTAAAAATAATTTTCCAAATTCTTTTAAGCATACATAAGTAAAATATGAGTAACATAGACATAAGATAATCTATATAAAAGTTCTTTTTTGTCTTGAAAAATTTTATCTGTGACATCCTTTAATAAATTCCAGACCCTTGCATGCCTTTATTCTGGGTGCTAGGGAGCTGGTAGTCAAAAATGTTGCTTAAGGCAACATTTGGATCAGGAATTGTTTGACAAAGCCAATGGTTAGAATATTTGTAGCTTCTTGTTTTGAATTCCTATGATAATATCAACTCTCAGAAGTGGTCTGTTTCTCTGTGAAATTCTAATAGCTGTAAACATTGAGCCTTCATATATGATATGAGTCATATCAACAATGAAATGAAGGAGAGGAAAGTCTGAGATACCCACAAACTGGGAATCTCATTATTTTCCAAGATCCAAAGGACACTATATGGGGCTAAACTATGTCATTGCTGAATTTTCCTAAGGGTGTTCAGTGTTGTGATATTCAGATATTCAAATGTGTGGCAAGTGTCATATCTGTATTGGCCTTAATAATAACATGAACTGAAAAATAATTTTCCAAATGCTTTCAAGCTTACATAAGTAAAGTATGAGTAACACAGACATAAAATAATCTATATAAAAGTTATTTTTTGTCTTGAAAATTTTAAGATCTCTGATGTCCTTTAATAAATTCCAGGAAAAGCAAGAACAATTATTTCTTTCTGTATGTCATATAGATTTTCAATGACAGCAAAGAGACATTCATAATATATCACAGTACTGTTGGACAGGTTCTCTTTGCTTTTGAGGGGTGAGAAATACAACGGTATAAAGATAATCATCTCTGTGTTGTCATCCTCTTCAGAAATTTGTGAAGTCCCTTCACAGTCCATTTGCCTCCTGATAGAGCCCTACACAGTGATGGTTCTGGCTTGTTCTATTGAACATAGAGAGAAATGACAAAGCTGTGAATTGGTGGGAATGTCCTGAATCCAGGGTCAAAATTGTTAACAGTCTGTCACAGCAGCTCTCTTTCAAGATCGGAAGAGTTATTTGTAGTCAGAAAGCTGTAAACACTAATGAGTTTTTTTATTTCAAAGCCCCTGTGATGCCAGTCTTCTGTGACTTCACCTTTTCTGAAATGTTTCTTTCCAAATTAAAGAGATTATAATTCAGTCATAAGCCACTCTCTTTAATTTATGGGTGCTTTTGACCCTCTGTGCTTACCAGTCTATGACAGCGTGTGTGCGGGGCCATGAGTTATAGAATACTGATTCCAGCCAGCAGCTAGCACAGACACATGGCTGACTGTGGCATCACCCTAAAGCTTTTCCTGGTTGAGCTAGAAACTACTTCTTTTTTTTGTTATCTTGAGTGCTCTGAGTAATACTCCCAATTGGGACTTTATCTAAAGAAAATGCATATTGCGTGGACCTAGATTATATATCAAGTAGTTAGTGTCTATTTGTTTATGTTCTCAAAGGGAAGATTTCACTATTCTCCTTTTGGCTTACCTAAAACATTGTTTTTTTGTGCTTTTTGGGTCACACCCGGTGATGCTCAGGGGTTACTCCTGGCTGTGCACTCAGGAATCACACCTGGTGGTGCTCAGGGGACCATATGGGATGCTGGGTTTCGAACCTGGGTCGGCTGTGTGTGAGGCAAATGCCCTACTCACTGTGCTATTGCTCTAGCCCACCTAAAACATTATTGGTGAAGTGAAGGAAGTCATAGAACAAGAGAAGTTAGCCATAGTAGGAAGTACCATCTCTCTCCTGCCCCACCCACCCTGTGAAGTGGGTGCCAAAGAGGTCAGAATTGCTGTAGCATGGGGAAATGAAAGTCTTGACAGCAGCACCAAGAAATCTGTCAAGTACACTGAGATTCTCTGATCCTCAGAGTGTGGAAACTGGTCCTCACTCCATCCTAACATCCACAGTGCTGTGGTTCTCAGGTAGAGGTGTTGGAAATGGAAAAGTCACCCTACCAACTCCCAAATTTCCTAGGTTCTCTGTCCCAAAGAAAATGACTTCAGGAGAAGACAGGGAAGTATAAGTTTTGTTTAGGTGGGACTGGATGATAGGATAGCAGGTAAGGCATTTGCCTTGCATGTGTCCTACCGGAGTTCGATCCCCAGCATTCCATATGGTCCCCCAAGAACTTCCAGGAGTAATTCCTGAGTGCAGAGCCAGGAGTAACCCCTGTGCAAAAAAACCAAAACAAAAAGTTTTGTGTAGGAAATATGAGAAAAGAGAAAGTTATGTAATAAAGAAATGGTACCCTGGAGTTGGTATGTGTGGGTGACAGAATGGAGTAGCGGGAGGTACAGGGGAGTCCGGAAAGGAGTGTGCCAAATTGCCTAGGGAAGGAAGCTAATGATACAGGCTGTTTGAAGCTGCCTTCCTCTGTGCAGAGAAGATGTTGCTAGGATACGAGCAAGTATATTGCCCTGTGGCTCTCATCATGGTCTTATCAAGACTTTTGTTCCTGCTGAAATGAATTTGGTTTGAACCTGAATTCTGTTATATCAGGTTATGTGTCAGGTTTTAAGACTCTGATTTTAAGTTTCAGGTAGGTGGCAGGATAAGATAACTCTGTGTATATTATACAATGTGTGATTTTAGGTTTTATGATTTCTTGCATTGATCTCCTTACTTGACTGCCTTCTTCACTTCGGAATCCTGCTTTTTGGGGCGGGCGAGGTAGGACTGTGGGAAAGATGCTCATTTTGCAGGCAGGCTTCAATCTGTGTCAACTCATATGGCACTGCCAGAATTGATCCCTGAGTGCAGAACCGGGAGTAAGCACTGAATATGGTCCCCAAACCAAATCATCATCATCATCATCATCATCATCATCATCATCATCATCATCATCATCATCATCATCATTATCATCAATAGAATAATGGGTCACACCTGGCAATGCACAAGGATTACTCCTGGCTCTGCCTGCACTCAGGAATTACTCCTGGCGGTGCTCAGGGGACCATATGGGATGCTGGGATTTGAACCCGGGTCGGCCGCCTGCAAGGCAAACGCCCTACCCGCTATGCTATCACTCCAGCCCCAAGCCTTCTCATTACTATGTATCTCAAGAGAAATTTTGACTTAAATGTTTCCGTTTAAATTTTCAGATGGGCTGTGTACTTTTACAGTGGGAGTTAAAAGAAAAATGTTCAAGCTGTATCTGTTCAAGAATAATTCTTCAACTTTAATAGATTCAAGAGAGCTTGACTTTGACATATAATTTAACTTTAAGCTCTTGTGCATTTAGCTTCGTAACTTTGGGCAAGTTCTTTGATGTCTCTAACAATCAGTTTTATTATCTGCAAAGTGAATATAATAATAGAGCTAATGTTTCCTGTCTTTAAATTAAGAAATCCTGTGAGTGTCATGAGGGTTAAATGAGCTAATGTGTAGTTAGCTGTATCTGGAAAATGATAGTATGGATCACATCTTAACACAATGAATAAGTGTTCAAACAAATAATCACACTTTGGGAAATAATCCCTTTTTTTGATAATTAAAAAAATGTGATATGGATTAGATTAGATGGCAGAATTATCTTGATATAACCAATTGTGACTGATGATTCAGAATATCTGGTAATTGCTGTGATTATTCCCATTCTACATTCATTACTTCAGTCAAATTATTTTGCATGCTGATAGATGTGTCCCAAGTGGTGCTTAGGGACTAAGAATATTGCCAGGGACCACTGATACCACCTGAGCATATTCAGGAGGCCCTGAGGGACATAATCAGCAATACTGGATGGTGGCTGAGGTGGTACATGTGGTATAGGGACCAAACTTAAGTTTGTTATCTCCCGTCCTTTTTGTTATCTTGTTGTTTTGATCTTACCTAGTGGTGCTCAGGCTACTTTCAGTTAGGCACTTGCTCCTGGTAGTTTTGGGGAAGTTTGAGGTGCCAGGAATCTAATGAGGTCTTCTTCAAATTGACTGCATATGTTCTACAAATGAGAAAATATTATATACACGTGACTTTTTATGAGTACTATTTTGAGTTGGTCAAGATAGCAAAGAAATCTGGTGCCCTTGTTGGTTTTTGACTTAGTCATGAACAACATGTGAACATTAGCAATAGCACATCAGTTAGGGCGTTTGCCTTGCACGGGGCTGGCCCGGGTTTGATTCCTCCATCCCTCTAAGAGAGCCCAGCAAGCTATCAAGAGTATCCCGCCCACACGGCAGAGTCTGGCAAGCTACCTATGGAGTATTCAATATGCCAAAAACAGTAACAACAAGTTTCACAATGGAGACGTTACTGGTGCCCGCTCGAGCAAATTGATGATGACAGTGCTACAGTGCTACAGTGCTACTTGTTGTCCTTATGTTAGCATTTCCAAAGCCATCATTGTTGTAATGCTATGAAACTGTGTCTGAGATCTTTGGACACCATAGGGAAAGAGTGAATCAGTGGGCTGTTTTACTTGGCTGCTAATTTTGGTTCACTGTTTCATAAATTAGAACAATACTGTCTTAAATGGTTCTTGTTGCCACCAGCAACCAGGGTCATAGAACTGAAGGACATCAGATATGCAAGATTAGTGGAAAATAACTTCCCAAGGAGAGTAATGCCTTCTGCAAGAATCCAAAGGCTATTTTCTGTGCAGAAAGAGGAACTACAGTTGAAAGCTTAAAATTTCCTGCTTGTGATTAAAAACGGAAATGGATGTAGGCTTGAGGATGTGGGTAGGATTTTGCTTTACTGGGTGGGAGGAATAGTATCAGTATTAAAATGATAGTTGGCATTCATTGTTGTTTTGTTTTTAGCACTGTATGTGGCCTATTGTTACAAGCAATAGAACAGATTAACATTCCAGATAAATTATTTGCAATTCACATTAAACCATGCATTAACTTGTTAGCCATAACTCCGGATCACTGTTTGTAATAGTCTCAGCTAATCTAAATTATTTAGTTGTATCCTACAAGCAGCATTTTTCTTCTTGGAAGCAGAGGTGCTAATTGACAAAAGACGTGGAGTTTTTTTTTTACCATGAAAATTAAACCTAAGTAACTTCACTGAACTACTTTAATGAATAATATATTCATTGCATTTACTCTTCAATATTCATGGATATTTTATTTTATTTTTTTTTTATTTTTTTTTTTTATTATAGTTTATTTTTAATTAGTGAGTCAACGTGAGGGTACAGTTACAGATTTATACATTTTTGTGCTCATGTTTCTCCCTTACAAAGTTTGATAACCCATCCCTTCACCAGTGCCCATTCTCCACCACCAGTAAACCCAACATCCCACCCCCCCTTCCCAGTCCCGTCTCCCCCCACCCCACACTGCCACTATGGCAGGGTATTCCCTTTTGTTCTTTCTCTCTGATTAGGTGTTGTGGTTTGCAATAAAGGTGTTGAGTGGCCATTGCGTTCAGTCTCTAGTCTATATTTGGCCCGCATCATCTTTCCCCCACATGACCAACAACCACATTTTACTTGCTGTTCCCTTCTCTGAGTTGCCCAGGATGAGAGAACAGCCTCCAAGCCATGGTGACAACCTCCTGGTACTTATTTCTACTATTCTTGGGTGTTCGTCTTATAGTCTATTATTCTATATTCCACAGATGAGTGCAATCTTTCTATGTCTGTCTCTCTCTTTCTGACTCATTTCACTTAGCATGATACTTTCCATGTAGATCCACTTATATGCAAACGTCATGACCTCATTTTTTCTAACAGCTGCATAGTATTCCATTGTATATATGTACCAGAGTTTCTTCAACCAGTCATCTGTTCTAGGGCACTCGGGTTTTTTCCAGATTCTGGCTATTGTAAACAGTGCTGCGTATTCATGGATATTTTATGAAAGGTAATTGTGATGATTTAAAAAATGGTGCTGGAGAGATATTACTTCAGACAGGGCACTTGCCTTACACACAGTCACCCTGGGTTTGGTCCCTAGAATCCCTTTTGATCCACAAGCCCTGACAGGAATGATGCCTGAGTGAAGAACCAGGAACAAGCACTGAGCACAACTTGTTGAAGTCCCCCGATGCCAACACCCCCCAACAACTGAAAACGAGCCATCAGATTTTCTTTTATTCCCAGTTTATGTACTGCTATTACTGGGGACAATGATATAAACCAAAGTAGAGCAAAGCAGGTACACAGTCACTTATTTCGATTCCTAAATCCTGCCTGATTCTCATCAGCATTGTCTACTGGTCGCCATTCTGCCTTTGTCCACATCTTGGGTTTTTTTCTTTCTTTTTTGGATCACACCCAGCGATGCTCAGGGGTTTCTTCTGGCTCTGCACTCAGGAATTACTCTTGTTGGTGCTTGGGGAACCATATGGGATGCTGGGGATTGAACCTGGGTTATTCAAGTGCAAGGCAAACGCCCTACCCACTGTACTATCACTCGTGGCCCGTCCACACCTTGTTGACTTCTGCTTCTGATTTGTGATAGCATCTTAGTCCTTGAAAAAAAAAATTAAACTTTGACTTTAACAACTTTGACTTTAACAACATTGCTTCCATCCTTTAATTTTCTAAAATGTTACCCTTACTAGTTAGCTGGTATTTAACAGATTCTTCTGACTCTTATTCTTTTCTTTTCATTTTCTTTTAAAATCTTTTGGTCTAAGCCAACCTTGTAGCCCTCTCTTCCAACATTACTTGCATAGAATTACTGAATTTTTAATAAAGGTTGACTCCCACTTGCTTTCTGTAGCAGTTTTGTCAAGCTTTGTAGTACTCAAACCCTTTTGCCCCTTTTCTCCAAATCTATTGTCACTATGTACTTATCACTAGGGTTTTAGTCTTTAAAAGGTTATTTTGCTAGTGTTTCTTAAAAAAATTTTGGAATTGATGTTCAAAATAATTTATAGGCACCAAATTTGTAATCTTTGTTCTCTTCATAACTTGATCTCTCACATGAGTAAGGAATACTTCAATAAGGGAAATAGTTTAGGATAAATTCTGGGAAACAAAAGCAAGCATACGTGTTACATTAAGATTTTTAAAATAGTAAGGTTGGGTGAGTGTGTGTGTATATGTATATGCATATGTGTACTATGTATATATAAGAAATATATATATATATATGCATTTATATGGAACGTGAAAATAAATGCGTAGAATCAGAACTGACAGGGATTTGGAGCATGTGTGACTAGTGGATTGTGACCCTATGGAGAAAAATAAGTAGAACCAGAAGAGAAATAAAATTAGAGTTGGGAGAAAAAAAAAACCATAATTTTCCCTCTGAATTCTCTTTGCCCTTTAAAAAAGTCTAATTATTTGTGCTTAGTTCACCTTAAATAAAACAGAAAAAAATGTCTAAATGAGTGAGCATTTTAAATAAAAGATGACGTACAAGAAAGACTAAAAAAGAGTTTATGTCTTGGTTTCCAGAATAAAAATCCTATCAATAAATTAGTTTTAGACTCTTCTATGTCAGATAACTGGAACAACATTTTACCTTTGGAAAAATGCCACGAGTACTTTGCCCTTTTTCCTATTTTTTTTTTAAATGGCCTTGTAAGTGAGATGTAGCTCTTAATGGAAATGTTTTCTAGATTTTATGCCTTGCCTTAAGCAATAGCTATTTTCTCAGCAGACTCTCTCCTCAGAGGGTTTGCTTTCTAGCAAGGCGAAGATTGACAGAGCTAGTGAGGAAATGACACACCGCAAAAGAGTTATTTTAATGGCAACTTGCCATGGATTTCTGCAAGGCCCTATATAGTATTTCAACTGAAACATTTCCTCTTTAAGAGAAATATAGTTTGGCTAACATATCCTGGAACACATTTTTAGTTTGATATGTGGCTTTCCACCTTTAATGATACATTAATACAATGGGGAATCTTTGTTGTTGATACACAAAAAACTCATTTAGGCTCTCTTATCTATTTGGAGGGGGTTCTTTAATAGTCCACTCTGCTAGCATCTGATCTTTCCCACTTCACAGAAGATGTCAAAGTGGAAGCACAATATATCTCTTCTTTTTTTTTTCCCCATCTCCTAATACCAGACAATGTTTTCTTCTACTCTTTAAAAAATTGATTTGGCACCATTTTTTTTTTCAGAAATATCTAAGCACTCTATTTTTTTTTTCATTATTTTTCTGGGGTGGTGGGGCGGGGGTGCGGGTCTGCATGTTCAGTGGTTCTCAGGGCTTACTCCTGTCTCTGTGCTCAGGGATCACTCCTGGTGGTGCTCAGGGACCATATATGGTGCAAAGGATGAGCTTGGGTTGGCCTTGTACAAGATAAGAACTCTAAGTAAATGGTAGTTGGAGGGATCGCTTGGGATAGTAGATGCCTGCTGAAAGTAAACTATAGACCAAAACTGATTGCCGCTTGATACCTGTATTACAGACCATTAGCACCCAAAAGAACAGATGCCACAAAGACAGAGAGTAGGAAGGGTGGGGATGGAGGGAGGGATATTGGGAACATTGGGGATGGGGAACGGGCACTGGTGGAAGGATGGGTATACTTGAACATTGTTTGACTGAAACCCAATCATGAAAGTTTATAAGTCTGTAATTGTATCTCATGGGGATTCATTAAAATAAAAAAATATTCAACTATGAATTAAAAAAAAAGAACTCTGCCTGCTGAACTATCTCTCCTGCCCTCAAGAGTCTATTTGTATGGAGATGTCTTCTTTCAAATGCCATATATTGGAATAATTTAAAAAAAATCCCAAACTTGCCAGACAGAGATATGTCATAATACCAAATACCCATTAAGGACAGTGGGGTGCATCTATTCCTAATTTATGTTTGTTGCTAGAGCTGCACTCACTTTGTGGTAGCACTTCCTTGCTTTTGGTATCTAGATTGGAAAATGGCTGGAGGCAGTCTATTATATTATTTAATTAACCACGAATTCAGGAGAAGCATGAATTTGAAAGTGTATATTCATTAAATTCAGTTAATTAAGTAACAAATGAGTCCACTTTGTGTTTCCACATGGCTAACGTGACTCTTAGAATCACTTCCATCAATCTGAATGCTTTACCAGAAGGCATTTAGCAGAGAGGAGTTTAATGTTTTCCCCTGGAAAACATTATCTAGAAGGTAAATTTGTCTCCTCAAATCAGAATTAATGTGGATGTCAGAACACATAATTTTTGGATTACTTGCAAGGTAATTTATTCAGGACTGATTCTTTCTGTTCATTTCCACAATAACAAACTACTTCACTCTTTAATTGATTATTAGAGAAGGGATTCATATACTAGAAATAATTTACTTTTCCATCTTAAAGATTAATGGTTTGGAGTGAGAGCAGACTAATACTATCTTGGTATAAAAATGTGTAGTGTGAGGGCCAGAGAAATAGTACTGATGGCTGTGGGGTGTTGCATGAGACACTTTCCTTGCATGCAGCTGACTCCTGTCAATCTCTGGCATGATACATGGTACCCTTGAGCCCTACCTGGCATGATCCCTGAGTACAGAGCCAGGAGTAAGCTCTGAGTATCACCAGGACTCAGAACAATATGAGATGTTGGGTGTGCTGATCAGGCAGTGGATAACTCTGGGTAAATCAAAGAACATTTGTCTGGCAAGTGGACACTGATAATTTGCCTTTCAGATGAGTTTGAAGGCACCCTGACAAAGGAAAGTAAACAAGGAAACAGCTCTCCAGATAAAAGCTTATGAAGCCTTGGAGATGCTATTTTACATGCATCCTGAGGCATACAATATGTAGTAGGTATACCAAAATAGTAGTTATGTAGGTAGGCATACAGTCCATTTTCTATGGAGTAGTTGGTAAAGATGCTTCCTGTCTATACTCTGCTCATTGCGACTTGTAAAAATTTATATCCTTAAAAGCTAGTCTATTTACCAGACTGATATTTGGTTTTCAATATGCATTTGACTCAGAATATTTATTGAGGGCCTATAATCTGGTTAACCCCAGAAAGTAAAAGAAATAGGCAGCAAACCAATGTTGCCTTGTAAAGCAGTGTTTAATTATTGGAAGACATGGCTGTGTTTATTTTGGTAAGAAGCATGTTTGATTTCATGCATGAGAAGTGAAAAGATGCTATTGAGGCACAAAGGAGGAAGAGACGTTCTGAAGACTGATCCATAAGGCCCTAAAATTTTTTACCTACAGAGAGGCGTCTTCATGGACTCTACATTCTTTCCAGTTTATGACACAGACACCAGGCCACAAATTCTTTACCTCCTCAACCACTGAGGCTTTGCCAGGCCCAGAAAGCTTTCCCTACAAAGGCCTCCATTCATCATTTCTTCACTTTGTGGTTAAAACTCGAGGTGGCACCAGACACTCTTGGAGCTAAATATGGGATCAGAACCCCCAAGTGGAGCAAGGGTGGGATAGCACTGTGGTTTCCAAGTCTTTGCTGACAGACCTCACAGAGTGGACCCCTCTTGTTCTGTCATCTTGTAAGGACTCCACAAAAATGAGGTTTCCCCAATCAGCACCTGTTTCCTAGTTTCTGATGTGCTTCCCCTCACATGTCAAAGGCCACTTTGCTTTATTCCTATCGATGTTATATCCCTGCACTGATAAGGTCTGGGAAGAGAGGAGCTAGAGGTTGGGGAAAATGAAAGCATTTGTAACAACCCTGTAATGTCATGATAGAAATGATAGAAAGTCAAACGCATCTGGTTTTTGATGTTCTGAATCACGAGCAAAATGTCACACAAGGAAAGACGAGACTAGCACTTCCTAATCATTAGACCCCAAGTTATGCAGGCCCATCCTCTATTTTTATGTCTTTAAAACATCCCATAGAAAATTTTGATTAATGTCACCTTCTGATTCACTGCATTGGAAGCTTCCTTGATGATTTCATACAAGCAGCAGTGACAGGAGTCTTAGACCAGGGTACTCAGAGATCAATTATGGGTGTGAAACTCCAGAATCTCTCAGAAGTCATGCAGGGGTCCAGGTAAGACAACTAATAAGATTAGATTTTGTTCTAAATTCCTCTGGCTCTCATTAAAGCCATAGGGAGCTGGAAGGTAGTATAGGTGAGGGATAAACACTGCATGTTTATGAATGGGAAGAGGTTCTCTTCTTAACATTCTCTAAGTATTTTATATATAAGATTGTTTTATGATTGTATTCTATATAAAAATTATAACTGCATTTTTAATTTTCATAAAATGAATCTCAATACACCTCAAAATTAGTTATGGATATGCTAAAAACAGTAACAATAAGTCTTTCAATGAGAGAAGTTACTGGTGCCCGCTCGAACAAATCGATAAACAACGGGATGACAGTGACAGTGACAGTGACAGCTATGAAGTAAAGATAAAATCTTGCTGTCCACTGCAACTTGCTTGAAACTGGAGGGCATCTGAGGCTGGAGTGATAGTACAGCGGATATTGTGTTTGCCTTGCACGCGGCTGACCTGGGTTTGTTTCCCAGCATCCCATATGGTCCCCCGAGCACTGCCAGAAGTGATTCCTGAGCGGATGAGCCAGGAGTAACCCCTGAGCATTGCTGGGTGTGACCCAAAAAGCAAAAAAAAAAAAAAAAAAAAGAAAGAAACTGGAGGGCATCAAGCAGAGTGAAGTGAATCATGGTGAGGACAAAATATTAAATGACCTCACATCTATGTGGAATACAAAGAAACATAGCATGCAACAGAAATAGTTTAATTGATTCCATGCATACTTTGTATGCAGAAGGCCCAGGTCCAATCCCTGGCACTGTATGATTCTAAAAGCACTGCATGGAGTGACTCATGGAGTGACTGTCCCTGGGACATAGAGCTGGGAGCAGTCTCTAGGTACCCTGAAATATGGTCCAAAATACAATTTAAAAAGAAATAAACAGGGGCTGGAGAGACAGTACAGTGGGTAGGGCAAACTTGCATGCGGCCGACCTGTGTTCAATCCCTGGCATCCCATGGTTTATCATGTTGCAGTCCCCCGAGCAATACCAGGAGTAAATCTTGAGTGTAGAGCCAGGAGTAACTCTTAAGCATTGTAAGGTGAGACCCCAAAAAGCCAATAAATAAATAATTTTAAAAAGAAATGAACATAGTACAGGAATAAATAATAGTCATTGATAACAGACCTTGAGAGTCTATCTGTAGAATTGCATCTAATACAGGGGGAGAAAGGTCCGGAAGGGACCTAGATTCCTCAGTGTAAGTGTGTGAACTCTGGTGGCAGTTGTGGTGCAATGGCACTGTCTTTCTAAAACATTAACATTAGCACTATTATAAATCACCGTGTCTAAATTTAAAAATATAGAAAATATTCAAGCACAGGGATCTTCCTTTGGATCATTGTTTGGCGTTCTCATAAGTCATGGCTTTTAATCAGGGAAGCAAAAAATTCATTGACTCTTCTAATATGGCATTTAATGTTATGTTAATTTCACCCCACTACTGCAGTTATCAAGTGTGACCTAAAAGAATGCTGTGGTGTTTTTTACAATTTGTTTCCATGTTTTTCCAAATATGATTCCTTTTGATGGCATTCAGCCAGAGACCCCCACATGCTTTCTGTGTACAACCACAGTTTAGAAAGCAGTACAAACAATGTTTTATCCTTCAGTTTTTTAGCTCAACAAAGAAATAAATGGCTGTTGAACTTACCAAATACACTGCTCCCCTACCTTCTTCCCATTCTGTGGGATTATTACAGTTATTTTCCTCAGTATTCCTGTGGGATATACCCAATAACTTTCTTACAGTTATTTTCTTACAGCTTATTACAGTTATTTTCCTCAGTATTCCTGTGGGATATACCCAATAGCTTTCTTACATACATGCATATTTGCATATTAATATTCTGAAGAAATAACATTTTTAGTACTCAAAATAATTTTCCAAAGGGATACATATTTTACAGATCTAAGAAAAATTACTATAAAAGTGACTTTAACTTTTTCTCTTATCATCAAGTGAGACTTTGATCTGTTGAGATAAAGACTATTTCCATATGTTCTGAATGAAATTTCATGTATGATCTCTGTGAACCTTGACTTGAATAACATTAAAGCAAAAACATAGTGTGCAAGTTTTGACCAAAAAATCTTTCTCTACAGAATTCTTATATTGAAGAGTCAGATGATAATTGTAAGGATTCATTTGACACTTGAACCCATGCTTTTATTTTTACTATTTATTAATATGTGACATTAAACAAGGAATATTTCAGGTCTATTTATGAATGGTGAAGTAGTTACATATACCTTTATTTCACAATAATCCAGAGAAGTTTTATATTCTCTACCTTCCTACCCTTGTTTACCACAGTCTCTTCTCAGGAATCACTGTCACAAATAAAACAACAATATGACATTAGTTCTTCATAAAATTTTGTAGAACTAAATTTTGAATTCTAAATTTTATTATCAAATATTTAAACTATGTGCAAATAATATTACTCTGAAGATGTGTGGACTGACAAAGGAAAAGGAGAGTCATTTTTCTTAAGGATCCTATATTTAACTTGGTGATACAGATACATAAACAGTAGTGATAATAAATGAAAACTACCTTTATGGAGGAGCTGGAGCGATAGCACAGTGGTAGGGCATTCGCCTTTTATGCGGCCAACCTGTGTTCGATTCCTCTGCCTCTCTCGGAGAGCCCGACAAGCTACCGAGAGTATCGCACCCGCACGGCAGAGCCTGGCAAGCTACCCATTGTAGGATGACATTACTTTGTCCTCTCCCCCCTTGCCATGAGTAGCTTGTCCTGGTTTTCCCCAAGTTTAGGTTTACCCCAGTCTCACCCATCAAGGTGTTCCCGAATCTCTCCCATCCCTTAGTTTAGCTATAATCACTTCTCTATGCTCTCTTCCCCAAAACAGTTAATCCTTGGCTTTCCCTTAATTTGACTCTGCTAACTTGTAAGGTCAGACCTTCCTAGGACAGTGAATATTATAACATTGCCTTTCTCCCTTCTTTATGCCTTTTGAATAATTTACTTTAAAGCAATGTCTTTTTTGTATAGACACAAGAAGACAATATTATGTTTTTGTAACTTGGGGCTTAATTGGCTTCGAATATTATTCCTTCCCGGGCATCTGCTTCCTCCACTTAAGCCTCAGTTGCCCTCAGTTCCTAGCACCCCAAAAGCAGGGTCCCGATGAGGGATGGGATGGATCCAGGGCAAGCAGTGAGTTATGTGCTACCCTGGCATCGAGATGGGCCTGGCCAAAGTCCCTAATTCTTAACTATAAGTTAAGAGCTTGATCATAGACAAACGCTGTCATGATCCAAAAGTAATGATGAGACTAGGACCCTGCTAGGGATGGAAAAGACTGATCTGGACTGAGCACTGTAGTCTGAGATCGAGATGGCCCCTGGAGAGCAATTCTATAAGCTTTAATGCATTTCTTATTGTGTCCATACAAAATGATTAATATTATGAATTCTTATATGTTTACTGGCTGAGGAGAGGAGAAACACACTCATAGGACTCCACCCTTGGGTGGATCCTCCTGCTGAAAGGGAGTCAGTCCTAGGAGAAGCATCCCCTGAGGGAAAGGAACCTCAACCCTATTGATGGTGACCACACCTATGTGTACACACCAACCACTTCATGCTGGGGAGATTTAACTAGGCTGTAAGAGTGGGTTGGGGGGCCAGATCCACAAATCAAGAGCCGGGAGAGAAGCAGAGTGGGATAATGAAATAAACTGATCCAGCAACCAGTTTGGCCTTCTTCCTTCCGTCGCCTGCCCTTGACCAACAGCATACACAGCCGTTCCAGAGCACCGAACTCGGGCGGTGAGACAGAGCCGCCCGGAGAGTCCTCGAGTACCCATGGCATATTGGATTAGCCAAAAACAGTAACAATAAGTCTCACAATGAGAGACATTACTGGTGCCCACTCAAACAAATCAATGAGCAACGGGATGACAGTGACAGTGACCTTTATGGAGGTAAATTCAGAGTACATCTCAATAAGGATTAGAAAAAAATTTATTTTACCTGGCGATATTCGAAAGTCTATGAACTTATTAGAGGAATTAACCTTAAGGAGATCTGGAAAACAGAGGCTACGAGAACTGGTCAATGGTTGGAATCTACTAAAGGTTTTTGTGGTGTGGAGGCTAGGTAAGATAGAGAAGGGGTCACGCTGGACACGCACGAGTGTTAAAAGTAGGTAAAGTGATATTACATTATAACCTTTCAGTATCTATATTCCACAATGTCCAAAAGGAGCTAGACAGACAGACAGACAGACAGAGATAGAGAGACAAAGACAGAGACACAAAGAGAGAGAGAGAGAGAGAGAGAGAGAGAGAGAGAGAGAGAAAGAGAGAGAGAGAGAGAGAGAGAGAGAGAGAGAGAGAGAGAGAGAGAGAGAGAGAGAGAGAGAGAAGTGCCTGCCATAGAGATAGGTTGGACGGGGGATAGGAGAGTGATGGGAGGGAAACTGGGGCATTGGTGCTGGGAAATGTACACTGGTGAGGGATGAGTATTGGAACACTGTATGACCGAAACCTAATCATGAACAGTTTTGTAAGGGTCTATCTCACAGTGATTCAATTTAGAAAATCTATTTAAAAAAATGCAAGATTGAAAATTGTCAACCAAAACAAAAACCAAAAACAAAAAAATGTGGATCTGTATAGATTTGTGAGAGTTTGCAAAGTTTTGAGATGGTTTATCATGTTGCAGATTACTTCTGCACAAAGTATTAAAGTTTATATTCTATAATTTATCTAACTTTTCTCAAAAAATTCCCATTCTAACTGAATAGTGGACCAGGGGATATGCTGATAATAAACTCTTGGTTAATGATATTTCATTCCTGGTTCTATATAGCACTGTAGCATTGTGCTGTCCCATTGTTCATCGATTTGCTTGAGTGGGCACCAGTAACATCTCCATTGTGAGACTTGTTACTGTTTTTTGCATATTGAATACGCCACGGGTAGCTTGCCAGGTAGCTTGCCAGGCTCTGCCTTGAGGTCTGGATACTCTCAGTAGCTTGCTGGGCTCTCTGAGAGGGACAGAGGAATTGAACGCAGGTCAGCTGCATGCAAGGCAAACGCCCTACCCACTGTGCTATTGTTCCAGTCCGGTTCTACATAATTGGCTGACATTTTTGTGGCAAGAAGTCAGTTTTCAGATATTTTTTTCTTCTTTATCCTCTTCTCCAAGAGAGTATCTGGTTTATGTGATTTCTTATCCTTCTGGAGTTCTCTGGATCTGGTTCCTTGAATGCATTCTTTGGGGTGGTTTCCTTTGTCCTAAGCATTTAGGAGACCGTGAAGTTTTTACATACTGAAGTCTGGTTGTAGGACCTCAGATATCTGTACAGCCATGATTGATCAACTTTGAGGTTTTTCTTATACAAGCAGGAGTTCTGGATCTCATTCAGGCTGTAAACAAAACCAGGACTGTTGCAGGTTAGGAGATTGAGAGAAGGGCTAGACACATCTGGAGGCCAGCAGGGGCCCTAGGCAACACCCAGGAAAGCACATGCCTTTTGTTCTGGACCTTAGGTACTTTCACAATACTCATTCGTTGCTTCCGAAGTTTCAGTCTGAGCTGACCTTTCTATTGCTCTTGCAGGAAGACACAGTTCAGTGACATACTAGGACAGGCCACTTGAGAGATGCCATCTGTAAGAGAGAGAATCTAGATGTAATGATTTGGGGATATATTTAGTGAGGACAACTTGAATAAATTCTTTAGCTTGTTTAGGATATTAGAAGAGACTACCGTAGTCTGGTCGGTTGGCAGCTTATACATAGTGGAAATTTATTTCTCACATTTCTGGAGGGGCTCAGTATGAGATACAGGCTAAGGCATATTCTAAACTGAAGGAAAGCCCAATGGTTCTCTTTTTTAAAAAAAAGTAATCACCATGAATCACAAAGTCACAAAGTTATTTATGATTGAGATTCAGAAGTCAGTGTACTAACACCATTGTCGATTTCCCTCCTCCAATGTCCCCAGTTACCCTCCTGGTCTCAGCCTACCTCTATGGCGGGTACTTTTATCTTTCACCCTCCCTGCCCTCTCTTTTAGCCACTGTGGTTTAAAGTACTGTTACCAATAGGGTATCGTGTATTTACTTTACCTCCTTTCAGCATCTAGTCCTGGTCCGTAGTGACCACTTTCCTCTATCTCTGTTATAGTGGCCCCTGCCCTGACCTATCTCACACCCCATTCCTGTACCCCTCGCCTCCAGTGATAAGCTTTCTAGGAAGAACCAGTTCTCCTCCTCCTGGTTTCTATTGATTTGGGGCTTTAGTTATTTCTCTGCTGTATTTCTTTAGATCCCACATATGAGTGAAACCATTCTGTGTCTGTCCAGTGGTTCTTTTCCACCCATTTTTTGGCAGTGCCTTAGCTAGTGGAAGCAGTGAAGGAGTTCTCTGGGGTCTCTTTATATTAGCATGACCCTAATTTATAGGAAGTCTTACCCCGTGGACCAAAGTATCTCCCCAAACACCGTCACAGAAGTAAATTAATTTTAACATCTGAATGTGTGAGTTTTGTGTGTGTTGGGGGGGGGATGGTGAGGAATCTCACTGCAACTACGCTTCAGTAGTAATGAAGAGTGAACTTTATTGAAATTATTTAGAATATTTTGCTATACTAAATAGAATGTTTTCATTTCTATTTTTTTTCTATACAGTGAAAACTATTACCCTGGAAATTTAAGAATCAGCCCATTATATATTATTAACTTTGTAAAATTACTGGGATACATAAAAAGGGAAACTTTTAAACTGAAACCCAAAATGAGCTAAGGAGGAAATTAGCAATAAAATCAAAGCCTCCTGCATTTTTTAATAATCTCTGTTAATTGGTGGGAGCCACTCAAACGTATTAAGTATCCCAGTAATTTAAAGATCAGTTTTATTGCATAAACAATAGAAAATTTTGTGCTCTAGTTTTTCAAACGTGTTTCAAATGCAAGGTTTAATGCAATGACTATTAAAAAAATGAAAAATATTCTACAAAAGGAAAAAACTTAGGCGGCTCCAGTAGAACCAACAATTTCAAAGAGGCGTTCATTTCAAAGGAGTATGTTTAATTTGTTACATTGGTCAGAGCTCCAGTAATTAGAAATTGGTCAAGCATTTGAGAAAGCTATAATTTTCCTACAGTGGATCTGTTGTCTTCTCTATTCCAAAGTTCCATTTTTTTGCTACACTTTTCCAAAGACTTGTACATTTCAGGTGTTTAGCTGTCCTTAAGTATGTCTGTATTGACAAACCTATGTATGCCAAAATTGTGCCTTGTTGGTTTTCCATCATGCTTACATCAAGAAGCCTCAATAGATGCAGTGGTGTCGAAAGTGACCACACCATGAGATGCTGTTTTGCAGCAGAAAGAGCACAAGGTTCCGGCTCCTTCCTTTTGTTCTGATTTATTGTGCCTTGATTCTTCATTCTGCTCTGGGCATCACCCATTACATCTATCAAATGAGAATTTCACCATAAGCAACATGAGCATGATTTAATATTTTCCTCCCCAAAGATTCATAAACTAAACGTGTGTGCATACCCCTAATTTTACACTTGGTATACAAATGTAATTCTGGTTTTTAAAATACTTAAATTGCACTTTTGTTTTTAAATCTCAATGAGAGTGATGAAAAGAGAGATTACCAAGCCTACTCTAGACGCTGATGGCTGAGACTAGAAAGGTTCAAGTGAGAAAAATTTGGAGCTGATCTCAAAGCTTTGTCTATTTTGCATCATTTCATATTATTTCACTATTGTAGCACTGTTGCACTGTTGTCCTGTTGTTCATAGATTTGCTCGAGCGGGCACCAGTAATGTCTCCATTGTGAAACTTGTTACAGTTTTCGGCATATCGAATATGCCACCGGTGACTTGCCAGGCTCTGCCGTGCGAGCGGTTTACTCTTGGTAGCTTGCCGGGCTTCCGAGAGGGACAGAGGAATTGAACCCAGGTTGGCCGTGTGCAGGGCAAACGCCCTACCTGCTGTGCTATCTCATAGAGTTGGCAGCCTACAAAGTGGTGCTCAGTGGATGTCAGGAACCCTCCTGGCCGTACTCAGCCAACTGGGCTTACAGTTCAAATCCTGAGACTGTGGTGCTGTTTGGGCCTTACAGGACTTGGAATCATCTAGATTAGCCTATGGGTGCTCTGAAGCCTCTCAACCGACATACCCCAGTGATGCTCTACAGACATGTGGTGCCAGGGATTGAACTTGGGTTGGATGAGTGCAGGTTTGCGCTAACTTCCTACCATCTTCCAATGTAAACTTTTATTACTTTTAAATTTTTTTAATTGTATAAAGTCATTCACAATATTTGATTACATTTAATATTCAAACACAAATCCCACCACCATTACCCCATATTTTGGGTGTTCCCATCCCAAACCCCAATTCCTGTCCCAGAGCAGAAGTGAAATACTTTAGTATTTCCCTCTAAGGTTGGTTGCCTCCTACTTTGAATCCTATCAAATGCGGTGTGATACTCTTGGACTATGGGTAGGGTATGTCTTATGAAATGTCATGCGGCCACAAATGCAGCTGCGCGGTGCAGGGAAAGGTTCACTCATGGGTGAGGCTCAGCCTTAGCATGTGTAGAGCAGCCATGAGCAGGGCAGCGGTTGAATTCTGGAGGTTTTCGGGTACTGGGGCTGGGTCCCTTGGAGCAGGGCGAGGTCTAAACCTTTACTATTATTAGGATATAAAGCTCTAAAAAAATATCAAATTAATCATTTGACTGTTAGCATTGATAATATTCTCTTATTCAGTTCATACTTGGTTTTATGATTTTATGGTTTTATGATTTGGCCTCCCTCGCTTTCCAGTATGCTTTTAGGATTTGTAAATAATAAAAACTTCAAAGTATGTATTCTGGGGCCAGAAAGATAGTATAGCTGGTAAGGCACTTGCCTTGCAGGGATGTGACCATCCAGGTTCAATCCCCAGCACTGCTTGTGGTCCCCTGAGCCCTACCAGAAGTAATCTTTGAGTGCAGATCCAGGAACAAGTACACAGCATAGCCAGGTGTACCCTTCCAACCCCCCAAAATGTGTTTTTTGTCCAAGAAATAAAGAAAATTAAGACCTTGATTTATTTATTTACTGGGGAGGTGTGGGGTTTGGCTCAAGAATCATTTGCTATGTGGTACCAGAGATTGAATTAGAGTCAGCTTAGCAACCATGTGCCTTAACCTCTGTACAACCTCTCTTCTCCCTTGACAAGTCTTTAATAATTTAAACAAAGAATTATGCTATTTAATTTTCAGTGATGTAAAAGCGCTATTTAAATGATTGCAGAAATGTTGTAAAATCATTAGACTAATTGCGATCTACATATCCTTGGGTGGTAGAGACGTCTTGGTGCATGAGTTGATTCTCATCTCTGACTGTCTCCTGTGTAACTTGGTCCCTGAGGCATGCTGAGTCCCTGAGTTCCTGAAGCAGGCTCTTCTTCTTGTTGGCATATCAGGTTGCTTTTGCAAAACCAAAAGGGGAAGGGAGAGAGAGAGAGAGAGAGAGAGAGAGAGAGAGAGAGAGAGAGAGAGAGAGAGAGAGAGAGAGAGAGAGAGAGAGAGAGAGAGAGAGAGAGAGAGAGAGAGAGCGCAGGACAGAAACTGAGATAAAGACTGAGACAGAGAAATGAGGCAGAGAGAGAGAGGGAGGGAGGGAAGGAGAAAAGAAAAGTGCCTGCCATAGAGGTAGGCAGGGCTGGGTGGTGGGGAGGGAGATGGGGAGCAAGAGTGATGGGAGGGAAACTGACACACTTTTGAAATTTGAGGCAATCTATGTTTTTAAGTAATGAATATGGACCATATTGTGAGACTCTAAAACTTACTAAAATACAAACATCTGAATTGCCATCCTAAATATGAATTCAGATCTGTGGGGTTTTTTGTTTTGTTTTGTTTTTTGCCTGAACTCAGCTGTAGACTGAAGCAGGTCCACCAAGCAGGACTGTCTTGACTAGAACTCATGATTGTTCTTGGGTACTAGTGACAAAGGACTAAATGGTTTCTGTTATTCTAAGGTTCGGAAGGCTATATCAATGATTTCTGAATGGATTAGATATCTATGAATGCTTAAGGAACTTTTATCCTTAGTTAATCTTGAAGAACTTTTATTTAAACCTGATTTCATGCCCATGGATGGTTGGACCATACTGTAATTACCCACTTTCAGGAGGGTGTATCCTTTGATGATGGATTTAATATTCACTCCTTTGTTAAAAAAAATTACTACTTAAAAATGCTTTGAACGTAGTTTGACCCTTTTTGTGCATGCAGGTTTTTTTTTTCCAGTCTGAAGGCTTATGTGGAGACTGTAATTTTGAGTGTGAAAAAGCATACCAGGTTGCTGAATTCTTTCTCTTATCCAAAGTGGAAAGGGTGTTAATTTTCTTCCTTTAATGTGGATGGAACAAACCTCTTTGGTACTACTGATGACTTTGTGTTTCTTGTCTGAACTTGACCTTTAATACCCCACCTGTTTTCCTTAACTTTTCCCTTAAAATACCAAGTTGTTTTGCTTTTCTCAGCCCAAATATGATCATTGATGGGTCTGTTGAAAGGAAAAGGTCACAAATCATTTTTATTATTTTGTTTTCAAAACTTAAGAAAACTCAACTTTGTTCTAAGAGGAAAAACCTGGATACCCTTTCTAGTTGCTTGGTTTTGGTGGTGTTAGGTGAAAAAGCAAGTTAAGTTCTATGATTCTCTGGATACCTAGATTTTACCTGTGGCTCTGGGATCAAGGATAATTCCTAGGGGAGTTAGGAGGCCCATATGGAGTATCAGGGAAAAACCTGGGTCGACCATATGCAAGGCAAGCACCTACCCACTATAGTGTATGAGTCTCTGTTTTAGGGGACTCTAATTTTATATACATATTCACTAATTTAAACTCAGTGTACTTTGTTCCTTAAGATAAACACTACGATTGTAAACTTTTATTAAAATATACATGTGTATAAACCTTTTTGTTTGTTTGTTTTTGAGTCACACCTGGCGATGCTCAGGGTTTACTCCTGGCTCATGCACTCAGGAATTACTCCTGGCGGTGCTCGGGGACCATATGGGATGCTGGGATTCGAACCCAGGTCAGCCTCGTGCAAGGCAAACGCCCTACCTGCTGTGCTATTGCTCCAGCCCCTGTGTACAAATCTTGGAACTGATTTTCTATTTTCTGATGAATGTGGTGTGGTAATTAATTGTTGATGAGCCTTTGTTCTATGCATGGCACTCTGTTCAACACATTGCCTTCATAAAGTCACTCATACTTCAGAAGAATCCTGAGCTAGGCATGATGACTTTTTATAGATGGGTTTTTATATTTATGTGCACAAGGGAAATAAGATTTCTTTCCATACATTCACACAATTAAGGAAAAGGCAACTTTTTAGGATGTACATCTGGATCTATTTTGCACCATGGCCAGTGTTTTTGCCATTTTAACAAACTCTGCAGCTGGATGCCTTGAGTTTGCTGTCTCAACAGGCCTCTGCTTCAGGGCCACAGAAATAGTGCAGTTGGCAAAATGCTTGCCTTTTCACTTTACCCTCAGCACCATAAGGCACGCCGCTGCAAATAAAGGTCTCCGTGATCCAGAACATTTTTGTTCTCCAGGAATTGTAATTTTGCTAGAATGAAATGAGAGGCTGCATACTGCATACTGTATTCGTGGTGTACTCCAGTCCTTCGTGTCCTTGGAATGACTCCAGCTCCACCAGCATTTAATGTTACAAGTTAGCCTTTGTGTTGCAAAGTCATTGCCAGATTGTTTTTGAAGATTTTGAGAAACATAATGCCATGGAAAGTGGTGATACGTAAAATGACAAGCATTGCAGCTTTTCTCGGATGGCTAGAATGAGGGGACGGAGACCACCTTTATTCTCTCTGACCTCAAGATAGAAGAACCAATAGGCATTCACTTGGGGTCCCAGTCATTCTTCTGAAAATGACAAATAAAAAAAAAATTGAAGTGTCTTTCTTCTTCTTTGATCACTTTTTCTTTCCATTTGCCTTCAATTTCAGTTTTGTAAAAATGTAACTAACAACACAGTGCAAAGAGCTCTCTTCTATAGTTACTTATTTTGGGATCAATGGCATTAGGAAAGTACATATTTTTATGTCATTTAAAGACTAAAGTAAGAAAAATTGAATAAGAAGTCTTAGGGATATCTTTTGAAATATATGATCCTCACTGTAATCTCTATTCCTGACATTTTGTGTGTTAAAGTACATGTATAAGCTTATAGTAATAATTTCAAAAAATATATAAGGATTTTTATCACTCACATCTAATTTTATTCACTACATTATCTGGTAATATAGTTTAGGTTTATTTTTTCTTTTTGGGTCACACCTGGCGATGCACAGGGGTTACTCCTGGCTCTGCACTCAGGAATTACTCCTGGCGGCGCTCAAGAGACCATATGGGATGCTGGGAATTGAACCCGGGTCAGCCGCGTGCAAGGCAAATGCACTACCCACTGTGCTATTGCTCTAGCTCCTATCAGGTAATATAAATAGCTCTGTAATAAAGACACAAATATGTGTAGGTATTTACTACTCTGCATGTGAAGAAATGAATTATAGAAGGGTCCTTTGTTTGCTTAGTGTCTCTCTAAACATTACATAGTCTAACTGTGTATAACTATAATCCACAGATGTTTGCATAAAGTTGGTAATCTAAACTTGAACTTCTTTGTTATTATCTGTGTACCACTGTACCACTGTCATACCATTGATCAACAATTTGCTTGAGCAGGCGCTAGTAACATCTCCATTCATCCTGGCCCTGAGATTTTATCAGCCTCTCTTTACTTGTTCTTCCCAGTGGTGCCACATTGGAGGCTCTTTCAGGGTAAGGGGAATGAGACCCATCATTGTTACTGTATTTGGCATATCGAATATGTCACGGTGAGCTTGCCAGGCTCTGCCAAGCAGGTAGGGTGCTCTTAGTACTTTGCCAGGTTCTCTGAGAGGGAGAACTAGGCTATAAGAGGTCACTCCTGGGAGCCTTTTTTTTTACATTCTCTGGCATTACATGGCACAGGGGGCAGTTTGTGGGTGTAGCTACCAGCTACTGGAAAATGGGGGGTCTGGGTGGAGGAGGCCCAGCCCCGGGTCCTGCACACCTGGGTTCCTCTGCTGGTTCCTTCATGTGTGAGGCTGGTCTGAAGGTGTGGAGTGGGACCTTGAGCATGGTTGTGGCTGGGCTCCGGAGGCCTTCGGCTGCCAGGTCTCTGCTGGGGCGAGAAAGGAAACTCAACCTGCCCCCTCCATGGGGTCCCGGTGAAGACAGCCAGGCGCCGGGGCAAAAGACTCTGCATTACCTGTGTAGGAGTGAATATAAGCATGTCTCTTTTTTTCTTACTTAAGAGTGTCTAATTGATGTCTGTGGATTCAACAGGTATGAAGGGCATTATTTTGATTGCATTCTCCTTTTCTTTCTTCCTTTCTTCCTGCCAGGTCAGACCCAGGTCTCTTGTAGGCAAAGCGTGTGCTCAGCCTGTTGTGCTCTCTCTGGCCTTCTCCTTTCTTTCCCTCCTGTAGATGTTGCCTGGCTATGTGTTTTAATTTTTTTTAATTTTTTTTTTCTAATGAGTCTTTCTTTAAGTTTTAGAGAGATCACCTGTTGTGGGAAGACAGTTATTCATTTATTTAGTTTTTGTCTCCACCTTGTTAGTGAGATTGGGACACTGAAGTTAAAGATGAAAACTCATACTATGAAGTCCAAGTTACTTCGCTCAATAATATCCTTTTGCTTATTTTGCAGCCTCATTGTCCATGACCTAGGGCCTTATGCTATTCTCCATCTCTCTTTTTTTTTTAATTGAAAAACCATGAGATAGTTACAAGCTTTCATGTTTGGGTTACAATCACACAATGATCAGACACTCATCCCTCCACCAGTGCACATTCCCCACCACCAATATCCCCGGTACACCCCCGCCTTTCTCCACCCTCCCCCTGCCTCCATGGCTGACAGTATTCCCATATTCTCTCTCTACATTGGGGCATCATGGCTTGCAACACAGACACCGAGAGGCCATCATGTTTGGTCCATTATCTACTTTTCTCCTTTAACCAAAATATTGACATTATCTTAATTCAACAAGATTATTCGTCTATCTGTGATTTTACTTCTGCTCTTATTTTGCCTGTCTTCCTAATGTTTCTCTGCGAGTTGATTTTTAGGTCCATAGAGCCATTTTCTTAACTCATTCATTCCTGTGACTTCTGAATATTGTACTTTTCTGTCTTTATTATAAATATATCATCTGCCTTTTTTGTACTGTTTCACTGCTGGTGAATATACTTATTGAATACATACAGTCTAGCTATTCTAATTACTTCTCATACCACCCACACCTCTTGTAGGTGAGGTCACATTCTAGATAACCATTTCTCAGTCACTCTTTTTCTGATTTTATTTCTTTCCGAGGCCCCCAATGCTATTTGTTGGTCTATTAATCTGGTGCCATGGCCTTTATTCAAGCAATTTTCATTTCTGGACCTCTTGGAGGAACCAGAAGTGGCCATATGATCTTTAGTTGAGAAATGCAGTCTAGATACTGGTCCAGTGTTGTAGAAAGGTTGAAAATTGCTGATTTCCCATTTGGTTATATTTGCCAGTCTGTGGATCTGTATGCAGGCAGCTGATAAACAGGTATGAAGAGGTGCATAAAACTGGTCTAAGATAACACAGTAAATGATAGTATCTATAACTTCCACCCATGTGCTTTAAAACCAGGGCCTTTGTGATGGTACTGGTCATGCTTACAGAGCTACACAGTGCCAGAGTCAATTCCTGAGTCTCACCCCTGTATGGCATGCTTTTTTTTTTTTTTTACTTTTTGGGTCACACCCGGCAATGCACAGGGTTTACTCCTGGCTCTGCACTCAGGAATCATCCCTGGCGGTACTCAGGGGACCATATGGGATGCTGGGAATCGAACCTGGGTTGGCCGCGTGCAAGGCAAATGCCCTACCCGATGTGCTATTGCTCCAGCCCCGGCATGCATTCTTTAACTTGTGTCACAGCCAAAATTCCCCAAACAAAAGTTTTTGGTTGTCCAATTTTTTTTTTATTGCCTTAAATCAGTGAACTAACAAAAAGTTGGTTTACTATTTTACTAACTTATATGTACCAGTTTTTAGCCCCAGGCATGGTAGTAGTAAATGCTGAGTTATGATGTTCAAAGCATGATGCACACTGGATAGTGTCTTTTGGTGTCTTTGGGATAGTAATGGACTCTCAATTCCAAGAAAACCAATTGTTAAGAAAATGAGGTGTTATGAAGTTTAGGGAAATATATAAAGGAATGCTTTCCAAAAATACCACAATGAAAACAAAATCTTTATTTCTTTTCCAGTATGCTTTCAGTTTTAAATTAATTTTTACTAGAATTTTTTTGTTATGTCCCACTTTACACTTTATAAATGTGAATTCTTGAGATACAATGTATAAAGGCTATTCTTGAGATACAATGTATAAAGGCTATTCTCTTTACTATGATTAAAATGAGTATGACTAAAGAATATGGCTATTCTCCTTACTGTGATTAAAATGAATATAACCTGCGTTCAGACTATTGGTTCAAACCCTTTATCACTTATTTAATGTTATGATACAAGAACACCATGAAATGGGAAATTATTATTGTCCTTTTAAATGATGAGGTTATCCAAGAGATGAAGAGGCTTTCACTCACTATTATGAGAAGGATATGTCATACTTTTTGTACTGGGGCATATCACCATCATTCAATCATCAAAGGACATTTTGTTTGCTGGATTGTGCGTATGTGTGCTTGTGAGTGCATATATGAATGTCTCTGTGTGTGTGTGTGTAGATGTGTGAGAGTGGAGAAAAAATAGGAGAAAAGGAGTTTAGAGAGAGAAGGAGAGGAAAGAAGGGAAGATGGAAAGGGAGAGGAGGGAAGTAGGAGAAATGAGAAGAAGAGAGAAAGAGGAGGAAATAAGGGGAATTTGATACTAGATGGGAGGAAAGAAATTCAGTCTCAACTCATTTCTGAATTTGAATCCAGACCTCAGGCCACATTAGTAACTAGACTGTTTTGGGTTTGTCTGGACAGAGCAGGAGAAGGTCAACCATGAAGAAAAAGCCAATTGCTACCAATGACTAGGCAGAGAAAATGTTTAGTGTTGCTAGGAGAGAAGTTCCGTCAGACTCAGGAATGAGAACTTGTCCGATGGAGAGCACTGGACTGGAATTTGTTTGACACAAACCTCTGAATCATGCATGCCAGTGGGATTGAGTCAGAATTCAGCAGAGCTAATAACAGACATGAAAGTTTTCATATTTCCATTTTGTTGCTGTTTCCCTATATTCTGTTTGTTTTTCAGAGAGAAGGTCCTAATAAAAATTTCAACAACGTGTGCAATATACTCAGAAAATTTTATTTCTTCTCTGAGGTATCTAGTAATGTGTTTGAAACCATCCTTCACAGTGAGATATCCTTTCTCCAAAATAATAACCCCAAGGGGAGTTTAGCTTGTTTTTATGCAGAGTTCCTTTGAGGTAGTTGAAGTTATTGATCAAATGAATCATCACTACTGAATTACCATTAAGACTGCACTGTTTACAAGAGGAGGCAATACAGCGTGTCCTTATCAGGAATTGAAGGGATTCCTAACAGAGCTCCGAGATTGCACCAAGAAGCCAGCATAGCCTTTGGCATGCCATCTTTCATCTACAGATTTCCATTTGCTTTTATAAATGAGGTCAGCATTGGGGATTACAACACTTGAGGAAATACTAGCTTTATTTAATTCCAGGACCACCGACAGTGTCACCAGTCTGGATCAATTACAAGTCATCTTAATTGTATATGTATTTAAAAAACAAGTTGAGGGGTAATATGGGGATCAGGGGATATGTGCTTTCAATTTGTTAGAGCTCTAATAGTATCTACCTTACTTTTAAATGTAGGGTAATATGTCACCATATTTAAGAATAACGCTGCATTGCTAGAGCCAAGAAAGAACTCCAGGGAATGTTCTGGAATGTTTGGGTATTATATATTTAAATACATTCTCATTCTGTCAAAATTCCAGGAAGTAGCAAACCTTGGCCCTCAAAAATCCACAGTATGTTCCTTCCAAAGTACATTCATATCTAAAAATTAAGGACACTTTTGTATTTACATAATATATATGCACATGCATATATATTTAAATATACTTCCTTAATGAATCTGTAAGCCATTGTGCAGGTTAAACCCAAAATGAAATATAAAATTTATTTATTTTTTATAAAAATTATCCAAGAAATATGAACTGAACAGATGAAAATAAAACCTGTTCAATTCATATCTAGTATTCTATCAGACACAATTTTCATTCCCTGAACTATAAACTGTGTTTAGGTTTCCCAGTTCAGAATTCCCAGAGAATTCTTTCTGCAATTTCACTACTATATCTTCAGAAGAAATACGTTTGGGGCTGGAGCAATAGCACAGCGGGTAGGGCGTTTGCCTTGCACGTGGCCGACCCAGGTTTGATTTCCAGCATCCCATATAGTCCCCTGAGTACTGCCAGGAGTGATTCCTGAGTGCAGAACCAGGAGTAACCCCTGTGCAGAGCCAGGTGTGACGCAAAAAAGAAAAAAAAAGAAGAAATACGTTAGTTTTAGAAAGGTTTACTTTGGGTTTCACTAAAAAAACAAACATACTCATGTTTTCTACTATATAATCTGTAGTGATTCTGACAAAGTGTCTGACTAACCCAGCCTGGCATGTAAAGTTTTTACATCTGACCCATATTATCTTTCAGCCTAACTTTCCTTTAAAACTTTGCAAATAATTTAAACCCTAACCAAATATCTTTCATTTTTCTTTCTCTTGGTGTTTCTCCCCTATTATTTCCCCATGTTGAAAGTCCCTCCCCTTTTTAAAGGCCCTTTCCCAATTTCCTTTCTTTTAGGAAGATTCCTTAGATCCCTGAGTTTGGAGACATGCTATCTTTTCTCAGAAATTTAGTATGGGGGGCCGGAGCGATAGCACAGCTGGTAGAGCGTTTGCCTTGCACGCGACCGACTCGGGTTCGATCCCCAGCATCCCATATGGTCCCTCAAGCACCGCCAGGAGTAATTCCTGAGTGCAAAGCCAAGAGTAACCCCTGAGCATCGCTGGGTGTGACCCATAAAGCAAAAAAAAAAAAAAAAGAAATTTAGTATGGCTTTATGAACATGCCTTTAATGTCTGTTCACGTCTCTGCCTTGCATGCCAGTAGTTTTGTGTTCTAGACTTATCTCCAGTATTAGGTAAAGAGCCTTGAGAACTGGGCCTCTGTTTTATCTGTGGGTGAGACCAAGCATCACCCAACCAAAAGTGATAGTGGGTTAGCAACATTGAAGGAGGTGCTGTGGCAGATATCCTTCAGGCGGTGTGGAGAGTAGCGTTGTGAAAAGTTAAAACACAAATCTCCTTTAGCCAGTAGAAGGGGTTAGAAAAAGTAGGCAAGATTATTCTATTTGTTCTTGTGCTTCGTGTTTGCCCTTGTTTAATTTTAATTTTGTGACATGTTAAATTGAATTAAGAGGATATATGAGGATGGAGAGGAAAACACATGAAAAAGTAGGTGACGGGACCAGAGTGATGGCTCAGCAGACTGGGGGAGCGTTCACCTGGCTTGCAGGAGGCCCAATTTCTATCACAAATACTGCACGGTCCACTGAGCACCACCAGGAGCAACGCCTGAGTGCAGTTCTGCAAATAGCTCTTGAATACCACAGGGTGGGACCTCAAAACCAAAGGATCACTTGTATCACTTGCCATCCTGTTGTTTGTGACTTGTTCGAGCAGGCATCAGTAACGTCTCCATACATTCCTGTCGCATGCTAGTGTAGCCCAATGGAATCTGCTCGCTCCACGAATATGAAGAGCCTCAAACCGTTTATTCAGGGTCTTGATGAAGATGTCTGACCATTTCGAAGGTGGGCGGATAAGAGTTAAAAATATTGAGGGAGTAATAGACTACCCTGTTCTTGCTTAAAGATACAGTCTTCCCATGTGGCTGCAGTGAACTGGGATTGATTCCATACTATTCAAGCAAATACAGCTAGATATTTGTATATGTACATTACACTAATTGTACTTTACTTCCCTCTCTGAAACCCCAGGCATGGGATGCTCAGGATTACATGAGTGCATGCACAGCTCTTGAGCTTAAGCATTTTGGCATGATTTAAATCATAGAGTCATATTCTGGGCCCTTCTTGGCAAGGCTATCAGAATAAACTCAGCACTTTCAGGCAGCACCAAGGTTTGAATTAACTAAGAGTCTCAAGATATCAAGCCATTTTCTGGATTCTACAACATAATTCAAGATTTTAGAAGATCTGAAGTTTTGAATGTGAGAAAATAAATTTAGAACCATAGTGTGTTAGATTTAGATTTGGACTTGTTCTAATAAAACAATAAGCTAAGGTTAAGTGGTACATTTAAACTTTTACTAATGAAGACTTTGACACTATACAATATTTAATGATTATGTTTAGTGTCATTGTAAATGTATACGAAGTATATGAAGAGTAAAATCCAAGTATCTTGATATGTAAGTTAAGTTTGTTTGGATGGTAGTAACATTTTAGCATATGACAAACTATTCACTGTGTTTCAGTGTGTTTAAATTGGTCTTTCTACCATCAAAAAAGAAAATTCCCTTAAAAGCATACTTTGTATTTTTTTAAAATTATAAGTATTTAGTCAAAACCATATAACTGCAGACATGATTCAACATCTTCTGGGTCTAAATTGTAGTTTCTTGGAGGTAGAATTTTAGTTCCAAAAGAACAGAAGTCTTTGTCAGTACGTGAACTGTCTGTTTTTAGTATTGAAAGCATTGTTTCTCCCCTGTAAGTCATTATTTGTTGGAGATACCTTCGTGGCTGCCCCTGTGACTTTAAAAAGGAAATTCAGTTTGCTATCATCTATGCTTACAACTCCTTGCCCACTGCATGTACTTGTCCTACTTTTGCTCACCGCACCAAATTTTTTTAGGCACAATGCTGTCACCCCTTTTTAGTCATAGCCATCAGAGCTGGTATGATCGCCACAGTTTCCAGGCCAAATGGCAATACAGATTTTTTAGGTTGATAGTGGTTAATGTGCTTTTTGCCATGTATATTCAAGCACTTCTGTTACTGACTACCTGCCCTGGAAGTTGAAAGCTGTAGGGTGTGTTTCACTGTGAAGAATAAGTCTTTATCAGGGATTTCCAACAGTAGGATGACATCCTTGCCATTGTGTCCATTGCGCCGAAAATATGAAGTAAGAGAGATTGGGGTAACTTATTTGTTGGGTTTCCTTCTCACTGCACTATCAGTTGAATTAGCAAATGCTAGGGATCAATGGCCAGAGTTTTAAAAATATTTTCATTGAAGTATAAAATGCATAGAAAATGTGTGCAGCGTTTAAGTCCCAAAGTGCATCCCATTTAACAAAGAATGTTTGCCATCACCTAGAATGTTTACAAAGAATGTTTACCATCATCATCTAATATCCCATATAGGATATATCATTGGTGATATGCTGTGTGTTATGTTATGTATCATTGATGATATGATATGTTAATTGGTGCCAAGTTCTGATAATATTTTCATTGTGTTGGTTAGAAAATTTTTTGTACTATCTCTATGTCATGCTTATGTCTTTGCTGTTCATAGATGGAGAGAAAAATAAAGTTCTGGTATGAGAAAATAATAAAATAATAATTTTGATATGAACATCTGTTTTATGTTTAAGAATAATATTTACTTTTTTCTGGAATAACATGGGTTCTCTGCAAATAATCTGAAAATACAAAGAAGTGAAATATAAACAATAAATCTAAGTTGCCAATACTAACTCAGCTTCATCACCCAGACCTAACCCATAATAGGAATGCATACCACATGTGCACAAATTTGAATCATGTATGCATGTGGTTCTGAAGCCCTTACTAATTAAACTCTTTTACAGTGCAGCCATTTACATTTTAAGCGGTTTCATTTCAATTTTCATTTATATTTTTTAGCAGTTTCATTAAAATGTAACTCTTTTTTTTTTCTATTTGGGTCACACCTGGCGATGCACAGGGGTTACTCCTGGCTGTACACTCAGGAATTACTCATGGCGGCGCTCAGGGGACCATATGAGATGGTGGGAATCGAACCCAGGTTGGCTGCGTGCAAGGCAAATGCCCTACTGCTGTGCTATTGCTCCAGCCCTTAAAATGTAACTCTTATATGAATATATTGTCATTTATTTAACAAGCGCATGCCCTCATTATTTGAACTAAGTGCAGTTTTTCTTTCCCAGTAATAATGCTTCTTGATTATTCCTATATTTAAATATATTTTTTATTTTACCAAAAATTTTGTGATTCTGTGATTATTATATTATTAAGACAATGCTGTTAATAATGCTTCTCATGCACACAATATCAATGACAACAATACTTATCATCAGTATATCCACCTGCTTCCCACAAGGACCTCAAAACCTCTTCTTTTTTCCCCTCCTCCATCAAAAACTCAAATGTACGATGAATTTTCTTGTTATGTTGTCTTTGGACCATTGTTGCTACCTCACTGTGTATCTTTAAGATACTCATATAGGAGATCATTCTCTTTTTTTTCCTTCTGACTCACTTTATTTGAGATAATTTATAATTTGACATAGTACTTTGACTGGAGCGATAGCACAGTAGGTAGGGCATTTGCTTTGCACGCGGCCACCCTGGGTTCGATTTCTCCATCCCTCTCGGAGAGCCCAGCAAGCTACTGATAATATCCTGCCTCCACAGCAGAGCCTGGCAAGCCACCCATGGTATATTCTATATGCCAAAGACAGTAATAATAAGTCTCACAATGGAGACATTACTGGTGCCTGCTCGAGCAAATCAGTGAACAACGAGATGACAGTGCTACAGTGCTACCTTTGCTTATTTTTGTTTTTGTTTTCTTTGCCATGTATTAGGTATGCTAAAAACAGTAACAAGTCTCACAATGGAGAAGTTACTGGTGCCCACTCGAGCAAATCGATGAGCAACGGGATGACAGTGACAGTGACAGTTTTCTTTGCCATTGTGATCAACTTATTGAAGACTCCTTTGCCGTCATTTTATTATTTTCTTAAGCTACATTCCCAGGAACTGCTGTGTCAAACGGTATGAAGTGCTGGATGGTCATTCCCAGGACTGCTGGATGAAACAGTATGAATCCTTTAGGAGATGCCATGTGTATAGTCAATTTATCTTCTAGAAAGTTGGTACAACTCAACACTTGAAAGAGCAGTGATATAGGTGCTGGAGCGATAGCACAGCGGGTAGGGCGTTTGACTTGCATGCTGCCAACCCGGGTTTGATTCCCAGCATCCCATATGGTCCCCTGAGCACTGCCAGGAGTAATTCCTGAGTGTAGAGCCAGGAGTAACCCCTGAGCATTGCTGGGTGTGACCCCAAAAAAAGCAAAAAAAAAAAGAAAGAAAAAGCAGTGATAGAAAAAAAACTTGTTCTCAAGTCTAGGTTAAAGGAAATATAAAATTTTCATAGATTAAAAAAGCTCATCTTTCTGTGCGTGTGTGTGTGTGTGTGTGTGTGTGTGTGTGTGTGTGTGTGTGTCTTGGTATTGGGTATTATACTTAGAACAATTTTTTTTTTGTGTAACCATGAAAAGACATAAATATATTTATAGATTAAGAGTCACATTTTAGCCTATCTCTTGTTTTTCTTCTTATTATGTAGGATTTATTTTATAGATATTAGTCCCCAACATTTTTCTTGTTTATCTTTCTTCTTTATAATTCAAACTCAAACAGGACTAAATATGAAAGAAAGATATATAGCAAAAAGTCTCTCTTTTTTCAGATTTTTGAGATAATTTCCTTCTTTTTAATTTTTTTTTTTTTTTTTTTTTTTTATTGAATCACCAAGTGGAGGGTTACAAAGTTCTCAGGATTATGTCAGTTATACAATATTCAAATACCCCTTCCTTCACCAGTGTCCATCTTACATTCCCAACCCCCCCAGTCTATCTGCCGCCCCCTCCCACCTCCCTAGTCCCCACCCTTATACGTGATAGGTTTCACTTCATTTGCGCTTATCTCGTTTACATTCCATGTTTCAACACACAACTCACTACCGTTGCTGGGGTTTCCCCCCAAAAAGAAAAAGACAGTCCTATTGCCAATGAGGCATTTGATAATTCTCCATTACTAAGCATATAGAGATATTAAGTCCTGCTGTTTGTTACATAACTTTTCTTTTTCCCCCTTGCCCCGCGCCACCGAGTTCACGCCTGTTTAGTAATCGCCACGCTGTCTGACAAAGGGAAAAAAAACCGAAGAGGATGGTTATTTCCCGTCATCAGCCGGCGTGGGGCTCTGGCTTAGTTGATAGTCTAGTAGAGTGTCTGGAAGCAGTTTCTGGAACCAAAGCTCTTGCGCTGATATCGGCTCCGGCTCGAGATACCACCAGCGTCCCGCTGGTCCATGTACCTAATTTTTCCCCTTATTTCCCATTCCCATGCCACCAGGTCTGTTTGCTTAATGGACATCACACTATGTTTGACACCACGCCACGTTTCTTCCCGAGAAAGAAGGATATTTCTTCTCAGCCAGCGTGGGGATATAGCTTAGTTCAGTCTAGAGAGATGGCTACCATTTTGATTGCCTTCAATATTTCAACAAAATACTTACTATTCTTGTTAGGAACACCCACAAAAGTCCGACCCATTAAGAAGGAACCATTACATACTGCTGATACTAAGATGACATTAAGTCGCGCGGCCGCGGCAGCGGCCGCGCGGTTTTGGGTTTCTGTCTAAAGTCCAGGGAGAAAGTTGAAGGAGAGAGAGAGAGAGATTTCCGCACGGGGGACCTGGCGGAAACTCTCAAGTCACATACTGCAGGTTGCTGGTGGGCTGCCGGTGTCCCAAGCAGCTCCGTCCTCTTCGTCAGTCATTCTGGGGGTGCGGGCGCGGAGAAATGGGCCTTTTTAATTTTTTTAATTTAATATATTAAATTTCTCTATAACCTTACATCTCAAAACAGCTACATAGCAAAATAAGTGTCAGATTTTAATCCAAAGAACTTAAGCATTTTTGTATCTTTTTAATTTTTATTTTCTTCCTATTATATGTGTACCTGGCAAGAACCATGAACAGTATAAGAAGATGGTGACTATCTAATTTCCTGGAATGGAAAATAATGAAATCACAGAATAGTACTTTTTAAATTCTCAGTGAAATATTTGTAGTAAATTAATTAATCTAATTTTATCTTTTCTAAAGAAAAATGAGTGCCACCAATCAACATTTGATCACTGATTAATCCAATGTATGGTTAGTTAGGAATTTTAGAAGTAAACTGGGTTTATATGTTTTTCTTAGAACAACAAGAAAATTAGCATTTGTTAGAAAACTATATTGACTATTATGTTTAATTCTTTGTTTATTTTAGGTGAAAGATTTTAAGGATAGGTTATTGAAAATCCTGGTTAGCCTGGTTTGTAATAGAAAATTGAAATATGAATGGAAACCATTCAGAATACTTATTTTGCCTACTAAATATTTGGATGCTACCTGAATGAATAAATTGGACCATGATAGCCAAACCAATGTCGTTTCAGTATAAATATGTCATCCTGTAGCATGTTGGTATTTAATGAGGAAATTAGGTACTTCAGATTTTATAGCTTTCTTGGAAACTAGAGGGAAAGTGTTCTAGAGTTCAAAATTAGTGTCAAGATTAAAAAGTTTCTACAACAAATGATTTCCTTTTATTGGTTCTGCTTTAAATCATTTAAAAAGACCGTGTGCACTCTACATCTAATTTAATTATGATGTTTGGGTCTATTCAGCTGAAAAATGAATATTGGACTCAGTTAACAGGAGTTAGTGAAGCAAGGTTAACAAATAACTGTGAAACATAAACCTGTAACAAGAAGCTGCAAGTGGAGGCAAGATTGAGGTAATGGAAATTCCTGCTTCAGGCGGACAATGTGTTTTCACTAAAGGTAGCTCTTTGATAAATTGGGCTGCTAATTTGGCTCTGTAGGAATATGTGCTCAATGTAGGTTGGGACAAAGGCCCTATTGGCGGTCATGATATGTTGTACTGTAAACTCTTACCTCCTTGCGAGAACTATGAGTGTTTCCTCTTTGGTGGAGTGTTCTTGATTATGTTTTTGGTTTTGCTGGAGAAGAAAGAGAGCACCATGACTAAGTATTCTAAGGGTGACAAAGTAGCCTAGATTATTTTAAATTGTAGTATTTAGTATTTTAGTATTGTCAGAGTTTTAGTATTACAAGAAAGCTTTATTCTGGTGATAAAATAACACTCACATATACTAGTAATACTTTACTTAAGGTAAAAAAAAATACTTTACTAATAAAGTAATGCTCATGCACTCAGGAATCACCCCTGGCGGTGCTCGGGGAACCATATGGGATGCTGGGAATTGAACCCAGGTCAGCCATGTGCAAGGCAAATGCCCTACCTGCTGTGCTATAAAGTCTCTATAATTTTTAGGTGATGTCTATCTGCTCATGTACTCACTTAAATGCACCCATCTTGAAACAAATTCACTTTCCCTTGATTGTTACAAATTAAAATGTCTGTTCTTGGGGCTGGAGAGATAGCACAGCGGGTAGGGCGTTTGCCTTGCACGTGGCCGACCCAGGTTCAAATCCCAGCATCCCATATGGTCCCCTGAGCACGGCCAGGGGTGATTCCTGAGTGCAGAGCCAGGAGTAACCCCTGTGCATAGCCAGGTGTGACCCAAAAAGCAAAAAAAAAAAAAAAAAAAAAAAAAAAGTCTGTTCTTAAGCTTTCACTCCATTCTCTTCACAACTCATGCTTATTAGATTTTCATCGATACCACTCTCAGAAATGAGCTTATCAATGATCCTAATAGTCTTGTCTTTGTAAGGCCAATATTCAATTTGTTGACTTCAACTTTTTTGACCTCTTAACAGTATTTCACTCTCATGATTTTGGGTCTTAGTATCATTTAACTAGTGATCCTTTTATTAATTCCTGTTACATTTACTTCTGTTAAAGTTTTCTGCCACCTTTGTTGGTTCTTTTACTAGACCCAGAGTGCCTGATTTATTAAAGAGATAGGATGCCTCTTAACTCATTTGTTCATTTTTGAAATAATATTAGTTTTTATGACTATGGGTTTTGGGAAGTAATGCCTCCAAATCTCATTACCAGCCATACCTACTACCAGAGTACCAGCATTTCTCCATCAGAGCTCCCTGGAACCCTGGCTTCCTCTAAAACTCCCCTTTCCCCTTCTGGTAGTCGAAGCTCTGTGATATGAGTCTGTCTGGTTGGTTTCCACTGATTTTGTCTGTTTCTTATTTGTTTCTTTATTGATAGGAAGACTTTTAACACACAGGAATAATGACCATGAGAACATTAGGAAAGATGAACATGTAATGCATTTTGTAGAGGGGTAGGTGAGGAGGGGTTTTATTTAGGAAAGGATCTTAAAAAAACATTTTTTGATTACATACTTACTTCTGGGGAAGGGATACATTTCTAGCAACTGTGAGCTCCAAATTTTTGTAGTCCTGCAATCAGTAAAAAAAATCAAAGGATATGAATTAATCAAAGCTGATGAGCTTATTAAAGTTCATATTAAAGGTGGTAATTTTCCATTTCTTACAAGGAATTTTGATACAGGGAAGATTCCAATTCTGGTAACTAACCTACCAAGGTTTCAGACTCTATGCAAAATCAGGCTTGACCTTGAAGAAGGAATTAATGAATAACCAAGATTCTTGTTTGTGCCTAATGAGCCTGCACCACAATTAAAACAGTTGTGTACTTCAAACTTTTGTTCCAAGTCTGAAGCTTGTCTGGCACAAAACTGTAAGGATTGCCTTCTGTCCTTTCCTACATTATGCTTTACTTTCCCTTCCAGGATAATGCTCAAGAGATGCTTTATTTCCCCTTCTAGGATAATGCTCAGGAAATTATGTCAATGTAAGAGAGACTTCCAAGACTATGCAGAAGAACTCACATTTTATTATTTTAAAATGTGTACAACTTAGTTTTGTTTGGTTCTTATAAATATACACATTTAGGTGATCACTCCTATGTGGCATGGCTACTGTGCCACTTTTTGCTCTGTCCCCATTCCCTGTGTCTATCAGAGGTTTAGAGTATCTTAAGACCAATGGAAAGATTTAAATAATTGTACATATAAAACGCCAAACATTAGCCAAGCGGCACAAATGCTGGCCGACTTTGACTGCAAGTGTGGAAAGGTCGGATTGCAGCTGAATCTCAACAAGACGATGTTCATGAAAAACAAACTGGTCCCTGAAGCTCCATTTCCTCTCAATGGAATGAACATCTTTGAATGCAGCAGCTATGTGTACCTGGGTCGAGAAATCAACATGAGGAATGACTTGGTGCCAGAACTGAGAAAGAGAGAAAGAGAGCAGCGTGGAATGCCTTCAAGAGCATTGAAGGGGTGGCTAAGAGAATGAAGAACCTCCAACTCCAGGCACATCTTTTCGATTCCACCGTTCTTCCTGCACTAACATATGCCTCAGAGACCTGGGTCCTACGCAAGCAGGATGAGAATGCTATTAGGGTACCCCAAAGAGAAATCGAAAGAGCTATGCTGGGAATATCATATCTCACTCAAGTGAGAGAAGGAATCCGGAGTTCTGACCTCCATCGATGGTCAAAAATCAGGGATGCTGTCTCGTTTGCCAAGGCATCAAAAATCAGATGGGCCGGTCATGTAATGCGATTCAGAGACGACTGTTGGACTAGAGCTGTTACAGACTGGATTCCAAGGGACGTCAGAAGACTTCATGGTCACCCACCAACTAGATGGTCAGATTTCTTCGTCAAATCTCTGAATGAACGATTTAAGGCTCTTTCTGTTCCTGGATCGAGCAGGTATCATTGGACTACACTAGCTCGCAACAGGGACAAATGGAGATGTTACTGGCGCCTGCTTGAGCAAATCGAAGATCAACGGGACTACAAGTGATACAAGTGATACATATAAAAATGCACAAAAATGCAAGTGCTTATGTGTTCATTTTATCTACATTAAATTATATATTTATTGCCCTCCTTGATATTATCAATTATCAATCTCTCAATCTTTATGCCTTGATAGTATTTTCTGCCCCTCCAGCATTACCTTCTTTTCTCAAAAAAGGATAAGGGCAACCAATCTATCTTTTATTCCATATCTAATGTGTGTTAAGTATTTTATACTTATTTATTTTCTAATATAATACTTTGAACCATAAATAGTTGTTATTTTCTATTCTACCAAAACAGTAAACGAAGCACAGACAAATAAAATTGTTCATGATTAATTGATAATGTATTAGAATTTGAGCACAGGCTTACACAAATGCAAAGATATATTGTTTTCATTCTATAATTCATTCTATTTATTCTGGAAGGTCTGAAGTACTATAAAATATTTCTTAGGAGAAAAATGTATTAATATATTTACTCATAAAGCATCAAATTGCATAGTGAGTAAGAAAGAGGCAAGAATAAGGAGTATTATTACCTCAGCTGGGTTTTATCAGGGCAGTGAAAATAAAAAAAAAGAGATATAAAAAAAAGACAGTGTAGAATTTAAATCTATAAGACTTAGTATTATGCAGACTTTTAGTAGTACATAGGAGGGGGTTGGTAAATGAAAACACAAACTGAGTGACCAATTTTAATTAGAATGTTATGTTTAAATTTATATTACTATGATCCTGTTAGTAGTATTTGCAATTACTGAGCTTCCCTTGAACAGTTGTATGTACCTCCTCCTTATCAACAGATATTTGCTTGTTTGGTTCATTTTGTTTTTGTTAAGAATATGGTGCCAGTCATCTATTCTTGGGCACTGGGGTTGTTTCTATGTCTTGGCTATTGTGAATAGTGCTGCAGTGAACATAGGGGCACATATGTCTTTTTAAATTGTGCTTTGGAACCCTTCAAGTAGATGCTGAACAGTAGAATTGCTGAGACATATAAGATCTCAGTTTTTAGTTTTCTGAGAAGTATCTGAAGTTAGGGAGCAACAAAGGCCAAAGGCAATTGAATGGGAGAGTTTGTCTAAGATTACCTGGGTACGGAGGGCGTTGGGGAATGGGATGGGACCTTGGGACATTGGCAGAAGGAAGGGGGCACTCTGGTGGTGAGTGCGGGGTTGAAATAATGTATTCAGGAAACCATTGTTAACGGTATTGTAAATCACATGGTAGTTCAATGTGAAAGGGGAAAAAATCCCCCCAAAAAACAGAGCCATATCTCACTAAATAAAATCTACCCAGTAGGTACTGGATTAGACCTTTCAGTAGAATGTGTATCTTAAGAAATTTCAGATCTCTTAGAGTTGTGATTAGTACACAGAAAAATCCAAAATACAGAAATCATGTTAATATTGGGTTTCAGCAAAAAGAACCTGCACAAGGAATTATGAGGCAATTGTGGTGATGGTACAAAGAACGGAGAGCAGAAAAAGAAAAATGTTGTAGTTTTGTTTTTATTCCAGCCCAGTCTTTCTTAGTAAACACTTCCCTGTTCTGAAACAATGCATTCGCTGTGCTATGAGTTCTCCTTCAAAGTGGGCCCGCTGAGTTGGAGAATGGTAATTAAATAGAGCAAACCATATTATCATGCCTATTATTGTTCTCAGTCCCGACATTCCTAGCATGCTAAGAGAAGAACGTTGGTTTACAATCTACTCTTGTTTCTCTGACAGTTTTATAATCAGATTCACTCATTTATGAGACAGTGAAATAAAATAGCACCAAATTGTAGTTTGATGTGAAATCTTTGTTTTGTCCTTGGGGATACACTTCATCTCAGGAAGTAGAGATCTTGGTTGAAATTAGGCCACTGTGACTAAGATGCTGTATATCACCAGTCACTTAAAAACAGAAAAGTGATGACTTGACCAAAAGTACAACTACTAAAACACAGACACACTGAAAAAATAGATGGAACTAGAGCCATCAAGATGGAAATATTTCCATGAATCACTGACTGTTTAAAATATCTAGGAAATTTTTCTCTTAAGTTTTATTTGGCATTCATGGTCTTTTTAATTCCCATAAAATTAATATGTGACCTTGAACAGATTTTGAGTTCCCTTGTAACTTTTGGAACTTGGCAGTATTGGCTCTTAAAAGAGCTTCATGTTAGATATGAACCTTGCAAATTCTAAACCTAATTAAAAATGGGTACCTTACATTAAGAGCTAATCATGTATTTCCCTAGTAGAAATATATATATTTTCTAATGACTCTTGTTACCCTCAGTCACCAGTTACTATAGGGAATGCCCAACTAGTAAATTTCAAACAATTTACTGTTTCCAAAGGCTGATTATGAGCAAAGTTTTCTAGCCATTTGTTGCAAAACTCAATCATTTTGATTATGTATAAATGAATCATTCTCATTACAGTGTTTTTAATTCTTTCGTAAAACAACTTATGAATGGTGAATATTTAAAGCAACATTTTAAGTTTGACTAAAGGCTTTTACATCTTTGTAGCCCAAGATTCTTTTGAATTACTTCCTTTTTAAACAGATAGTATCAGTGAAATTTTGTGAAAGTTCCTAAGAACTGAAACTAAATCTTTTAGGGTTTGCGAATCATGATAAAACTATTGGATCTTGCAAAAATATTGTATAACTATGAAAAGTCCTCACTTCCCTGATGTGAAAAGCATAAAAGCAGAAAGACTTATTGAACACAAGTATGCCCCAAATAGACCATGAATTCCTACAGTGTATTAAGGAGATTCAAGAATAGATTTGTGGGTCTGGAGCTATAGCACAGCGGGTAGAGCATTTGCCTTGCACGTGACTGACCTGCGTTCATTTCCCAGCATCTGATGTGGTCTCTCAAGCACCGCCAGGAGTAATTTCTGAGATCAGAGCCAGGAATAACCCCTGTTCATTGCCTGGTGTGACCCAAAAAGCAAAAAAAAAAAAAAAAGAGAGACTTGTACTGGTTCTTTAGTTGACATTTAATTCTTCTTTCATATCTCAACGAGCCATTAGAGTGGCAAGGCCCACATCAATGGAAATAAGTGGACAGAATTAGAGGAAGGTCTAAGTGACAAATACAGGGATATGAAGTGTCCTGGAGGAGGAAGGGACCGGTGACATAATAATGTCATGATGAGGACAAAAAATGTCACTTTTTCCATCCCTGGCTATTCATGGCTTCCTTGTTCCAGGGGTGTTTGCTTCTTTCAGGATGACACTATGGCTGGAAAGGCAGGAAAGGAGAGGGCATTTGGGACTGAAACAAGTGGCTTTCCAGTCTTCCATCCTCGGTGTTGAATGAGAGTTTTGTGCTTTAGATGTGACTGTCAATGTGTGGCTTTGCAGATCCCACTATCCGTGACACGAGGTGTCTCTGCTGAGAGTGCCCCAGGCCATGAAGCTTGTGCCAGGAGCTTGTGCCACCACCGATGGTGGTGCAGCTGATCTCGGAGTGAGTGTCCCCATCATGCCCTGGGGTTACCTCAGTAGGTGCAGCAATACTGTTAGTCCCTAACTCATGGAAACTGTGTTTCTGTAGTAGATTTGTCAAACTCATACTGAGAACCCTATGACATACACGAGCCATATAAAAATATAGAGTACAGAGACATGTCATGCAAGGGACATAGAGTGGGAGAGGAGCATGAAGAGGAGACAGATGCCCTTCGCAGTGAAGATAGCTGGAGATATTGCTGGGATCCAGTTTGGGGGATAATAGAGGCATAACCACAGGGCGCAGGGGACGAAGCTGTTGCAGCCTCACCTGGATGCCATGAGAAGCGCTGCCTGGCTGGGATGCTTATTCTCTCCACTGGCTTTTGTTTTGTTCTCATTACTTTTCTTTTGGCGCCCCAGCTGGCGGACTCAGCTCTGCACTCTGGGATCACTCCTGGAAGAGATTGGTGGTCCGCATGGAGAGCTGAGGCTCAAACCCAGAGAGGCTGGCCATGAACCGAGCAAACGTCTTCCCCACTGCACCATCTCTCTGGGTTTTCTCAGCCAATTTCATTACAGAGATATACTTATTAGAGAGCTATACTGGGTGGCAAGAGGCCGTTCAAAGGTAAGTATCAAAGCAGAAGTTCCACAGTGTGATAGGCCTTGTTGATGAGTAAGTAGAATGGCCTCCTCTTCCAATCCTTCAAGCTAGTAGGACAGCAATGGAAGAGCAAGTCACATTCAGACACCACAGAGATGGACAAAAGCTAAGTGATTCCTCCCTGAATAAAATCTGACCTTTGGCGAGTTTCCTTTGTGTGTGTCCTTCTCTAATCTTTCATCAGTATCTCTTAATTACCATGAGGTGAGCACTGTGATTCTTAGCACGGGGTTAAAATAACAGCAATATTTCAAAGAAGGTTGAAATCTGCTGACTGTTTCCCATCCTCCCAGTAACTTGCTGTCTGCCATGGCTAAGTAGTGGGGGCGGGGAAGAGGAGAGGGCTTCTTCCTCTAGCTTCCAGCATATTATCGAACCTATCATAGCCCTTAAGTCTTTTTAACTTCTCTAAATTGATATCAATATCACCCTTCCCATGCATGCTCATCTTCCTCCCACTAACACTCGTTCTATTACTGTCTTGTTTTTAGCATTCCTAGGATCATTTACTCCCCATTCCATTTTGGAACTTTGACCCTGCAAACAACTCCAAGATTTTTCCTTTCCAACTCCAAGTTTTTGTGGATCCCAGCAGTTTTTGCCTTAGTTCAAGTTTTTGCCTTTTGCCTTCTAAGAAGTCCCTCAGTTTTTGTCTTTTTTGCTGATATATTAAAAACTTGATGCATAAATTTGTGATAGAGTCAAAGAGATAGTACCCGGGGTGAGGAGCTTGATTTCCGCAGGGCTGACCCCAGTTCAAGCCCCCAGCCACATAAGCATCTGATGCCCAGAACAACTGCCGGGGCTAGTCCTGAAACAAAAGCAAAGAAGTGTGATAGATATTCCTTAGCCAATAGGCAGGAGAATAGGAACTGTCCTGGCATCTATCTCTTTTTGAAATAATTGAGTCTGCAATGCATCATCATCATCATCATCGTCGTCGTCCCGTTGATTGTGGAATTTCTCAAGCGCACTCATCCGAACACAGAGAGTCTCTTGCCCACGCGCCTGGTTGTCTTCCCCAGAGCCCCTCGGAGGGGATGGCTGCCAGCTTCCCTCCCCACCCCAATCAGAGCTCCCGGCGTCCGAAGACCTCCAGAGCCTAGCCACAGCCATGCTCAAGGCCCCTCGCCACACGTTTGGAGTCTGCAGTGCACCAATATTTATAAGTAGACATGAGCTCCTAGCTTCTCTGTGCGTGGCATTGCATTGGCCTTTTAGGAGTACATGTAAAAGAATGTGAATTCTTCTCATTTTGACCAAGAACTGCTAAGGTGATCTTGGGAATTGTCCTATTCTCCCTCTTTCTCTGTTTGGAATGGGGTGAGGAAAGGTGGGAAGGGCTTTTCGGTCTGGTATTTATTTTCTCCAGCTCTTCGTCTCTTCTGCTATCCTTCCTCCATCCTCAACCCACATCCCTAATCTTCCCCAGATCCCAATGTATTTTTTCATTTCTTAGTGTGTTAAGTTCATGGTCAAGTGAGTATTAGTGATGGCAATGGATGATAAAAAAGAATGAATGAAGGTAGAGGAGGCCCCATTAATGACTTTTTATCTATCTCTGTACTCTAAAAAGAGACTTGCACTACTTTTTAAAGGGGCTTTTTATATCCAAGTTTTTTTTCAAATCTCTTATAGATGACTTAAATTTCTGCCTAAATCAAAGTTTTCCCATCATGCCATGTCTATCTGACCACACAGTTAGCTGTGTTGAATTCTGTCTGGTTTCGGAGGACCACATTAGGTAAAGTGTGACACTGTCTCTGTCTTTTCAGCATCCGTGCTATGAAGCCAGACAGACACCTTTAGAAACTATGAGCTTGCTACAGGTTGGAACAAATGTAAGATTCTCTTCTCTGGGAAGAGGAGCCAGTCACCCTGGTGCAAGTGAACACTTAGAAAGGTGCTTAGAATTCCCGAGGGCCTGACTCAAGATCAGAACTAGAAGGCTGAGCTATTTCTCCAGAGATTTTGCTAAAACTAATGTTTCTCAGACATGCAAATTATCTGGGCAATGCTGTCAAAATGTGGTTTTCATGCTGTAGGTTTGGGCTAGAACACAAGATAAACTTTTCTAAGATAATTTTTGGGTGAAGCCCTTGCTTCTTTTTTGAGGATCACCACTCTGAGGAGCAAGACATCAAACTACTCATCATTGGGGCAGAAGGGATAGTAGAGTAGGGAAGGCACTTCCCGGGGGTTCCATCCCTGGCACCCCTTATGGTCCCCTGAGCCCTGCCAGGAGTGTTTCCTGAGTGTAGAGCCAGAAACAAATTTGTCCTGAGCATCACTAAGTGTGACCCTAGAAATTAAAAACAAAAACCCAAACCAAAAGTGATAGCTATGTAAAAGAAAGCAGAAAAAAAAGGGGGGGAGCTAAAGTTAAACTTTCTATTTTTTTTCCTCTTAAAATTGATTTATAGGTAGTGCTGAGTTCATCACTTTCTCTCACAATTCCTCTCCTCGCCAGTCCTCTCTTGTCTGAAGCTTGGCAGTGGCTACATCAATCCTCTGTGCTATAAATGAACCCAAGCTACCCTGGGATGAGGTCACATTTTCCAAAGACGCCTCTAGTCTGTGGTGAAGGGGAGGGAGGCGGGGGTGTCTGCCTGAGCTCTTCAGGCCTGGAGAGTGCGTAAGACAGCAGAGACTGGGCAGAGTGTGGATTTGAGGACATTCCCCAGGCACAGGAAGTGGGGAGGCCCTAGCAGCTGTGCGCACTTCTGGAAGCCAATCTCCTGCGTTTACAGAAGTAGGCTCTGCCCTGGCATGTGAAGGCACCCTAGGGGCGTGCAACAAGGAAAAATGATTCTGTCATTTCCGTTGTGACACAGAAGCTTACTTGGGAGACTTCAGGAGAGCTGAATTAGCCCATAGGATCTCCCACTCAGGAGATTATGTTCCATATATCTATATATAATTCCATATATATATATGACCTTCCTTATCCTGTCCCACTATCAAATACTCTAGGTAACATGAGACTATTTAAAGCTTTCTGAAAATTGGCTTGGAAGGAAGTGAATTAAGATAGACTAGGTTTTCATAGTCATTTAATGAACTTCTGCTACAGTAAGTACCTCTGCCAAGCATTTGGAAATACAGTTGTGAGTGATGAAGTGGCGGCTGTTGTCCTGCAGAGGACACAGCTTCTTACACTAGTTCACCAACCTGGAGGGCTGCCATAACAAAGTACTCAAAACTGTGTGGCTGATTCACTTCCTGGTGATTACTCTCTTCCTAGTCTATAAATAGCTCCCTTCCCACTGTCTTCATAGAGCTTCACCTTGATGCCTTCCTTCACAGGGTGGCAGAGAGGGAAAGAGGGGAAGGGGACAGTGGGGGGAGAAATGAGAAAGAGAAGAAAGAATGAAAAAGATGACATAGACATTGATTCTGGATCAGGACTTTATGATCTTGTTAACCTCATTTGCATTCTCTGTATTCTTATATGTGAGTACACTGACAGTGGAGTTGGGACATCGATACATGACATGGAGTGTGAGGGGATGAAAAATACATTCAATCTGCAGCACAAGCTAATGGATGAAGAAAACTTAGTTACAACGTGCGAGGGATTCGAGAAGCGGTTGGGTGTTTGCCTTTCACATGGCCGAACAGTATTCAATTCCTCCTCCCCTCTCGGAGAGCCCGGCAAGCTACCGAGAGTGTCGAGCCCACACGGCAGAGCCTGGCAAGCTACCCGTGCATATCGGATATGCCAAAAACAGTAACAATAAGTCTCTCAATGAGAGATGTTACTGGTGCCCGCTCGAACAAATCGATGAGCAACGGGATGACAGTGACAGTGACTTTTAGAACTATATTCCAAGGAGCTGTTCTATAAAGTTTCTTCTATTATCTGTCAAAACCATAATCCAGGTAAGATGGGAGAATAAAAAATTTCAAAAATAGTATATTTCTTAGTTCCTTTTTTTGTTTTTGGTTCCTATCTGGCAGTGCTCAGGGCGTACTCCTGACTCAGAGGTCACTATTAGATGGACTTGGGGGATCTATAGGTTGTCATGATGACCAGCGTTCTCTGCATGGAGGGCAAAGGTTTTAGCCTCTGCATTATCTCTCCAGCTTCTTTACTCCTTTTTGGGGACAGTGTCTGTTTTATTAATACTTGCTTCACTGCCCACATAATAATCTTTGACTTCCTCCAGTGCAATATGATGGTTCTGTTAAATATAACTATTATGGCTGTTTAACTCTTGAAGTATAATTAGTACATGCCTTGCATTTCCAAGCACTGGACTTTTTGGCATTCTGCAAAACTAGAGAAAAGGGAACAAAACACATTTCTATCTGGCAAGAATTCCTACACCATAATTTCATTTAGGCTTTGCTTGTCATTGAAAAGTCCATTTTAGATGAATTGAAAACTTTCATATTGGGGTTTCCAGTGTAATAAAACTGTTCAATTGAAAAATATTTGTGAATTTTAATTTTTTCAAACTGTAGCTCTAAAAAAATCAATAGAACATTATCCTTTGAAAGAATAAAACTCAATTTTAGATCTTTTCATTTTCCATCCAAACCAAAATAAACTTGGTTAAATAAGCAACAGATAATTGAACATGAGCAAGTATATGATGTCTACCTTGTTAAATGTATAATTAAAGCCTGATTCTAAACACAGAAGTTTCCATGTAACACCAATATTACAGATCGCGTATTTAATTGGAGAACATAAAAAAATCTCTGATTGAGCACTTGCCTTCAGAGAAGAAAAGTGTATATATCACCACCATTGAGGAAGAAGAAAGACTTTGGAGAGGTCTAAGTCCATGGCAGTTGAATTTTCTATTGTAATTCTTGTTGGCAGAGAGTCTCTTGCCCGCACACCTGGCTGTCTTACCCGGGGCCCCTCGGAAGGGATGGGCTCCAGCTTCCCTCCCCACCCTGAGCAGAGCTCCCGGCAGCCGAAGACCACTGGAACCTAGCTGCAGCCATGCTCGAGGCCCTTCTCCACAAGTTTGGACAGGCCTCAGGCATGAAGGTACTGGCAGAGGAACCCAGGTGTGCGTAATCCCATCAACGCCCAACATCCGAGACTTAAAAGCGAGCTCCCAGAAGCCATATCTTGTAGCCTGCTTCTCCCTCTGGGAGAAACTGGCAATCTTCTGAGACTTTCCTGCCTACATGGGACAGCCTTGCAAGCTTCCCATAGTGTATTCATATGCTAAACCCAGTAACAAGCTGGATCTCATTCCCCCTGACCCTGAAAGAGCCCCCAGTGCGACATGCATTCTTTGAGATAGACTTCTAAGATCTCAGGAAAAGGACAAAATTAGAGTATACTGAGCCCGCCTGAGAAATAGGTGATTAATGGGATTTCGTGATTGTGATCATGAATTCTTGTTGGACCATTCTTGAATACTGTGTGACAATGGTGTTCAGTTTGAGGCTAGCTATTTAAGAGGGTTATTGGGAAAAGGTAGTGATTCATAATAGAGAACACTGTGGCCAGGCAGCATACAGTAATATATATAAGAAGGGGAACTATTAAATTCAGTGTGCTTATTTCTTCTGCATAATATTGGAAAAGGTGGACAAGTAGGGCATTTTCTGAGAGCATCTTTGTATGTTTTTTTTTTTTTTGCTTTTTTGGGTCATACCCAGCGATACTCAGGAGTTACTTCTCTGCACTCGGAAATTACTCCTAGTGGTGCATAGCGGACCATGAGGCATGCCGGGGATTGAACCCAGGTCTGCTGCATGCAGGGCAAACACCGTATCTGCTGTGCAATCGCTCCAGTCTGCATCTTTGTATTTCTGATGGCCAGGCACATAAAATCTATTTGGGGCTTCAGGACTTGGTTAATAGGTGAAAGTTTCAGAAATACAGAAAAATGTAAATGCCTTAACACATTAGGCATTTGTCCTCAGATGAATGGGACTGCATTAGAAAGGGTAGTGAGACATGGTCTACATTCTTCGGGGGTCCAATCAAAGTTTGCTGAGTTGAGTAAAGATAGTATATAGTCTCTTTTTTTTTTTAATTTAATAGTTTATTTTTAATTAGTGAGTCAACATGAGGGTACAGTTACAGATTTATACATTTTTGTGCTCATGTTTCTCCCTTACAAAGTTTGATAACCCATCCCTTCACCAGTGCCCATTCTCCACCACCAGTAAACCCAACATCCCTCCCCCCACTCCCCAGTCCTGTCTCCCCCCCACCCCACACTGCCACTATGGCAGGGTATTCCCTTTTGTTCTCTCTTTCTGATTAGGTGTTGTGGTTTGCAATAAAGGTGTTGAGTGGCCATTGTGTTCGGTCTCTAGACTATATTGGGCCCGCAATGCAGGGATTCTTGATAAACTTCTTTAGTATATTCTTGCTGAGGTGGGTCAAATAATCCAAGTATGGTAAGCCAAAGGTGGCTTATGGATCTGAGGACAAATATATGCCTGATTAAAGTTTAATCAAGAAGGTAATATCTTTATATTTTTTAGGGTTTTTTTGGCACCACAACCTCTAGTGCTGGAGGGGTTATTATCCCCAGTCTTTGTAAATGTGTAAGACCTTCAATTTGTCCTTATTCTAACACTTATCATTGACCACATTTTTATTATTATTACTTTCTTAGATATGCAGTAGTATCTCTGTCATATATAGTCTCTTTTTCTTTTTGGCAGAGGTGGAAATTTTAGCTACACGTGGCTGTGCTCAGAATATTGTCTCAGTGATCAGTTCTGGCAGTGTTTGAGGGGAGCTTATATAGTTCCAGGGATCAAAGTCGAGTTGGTATATGCAAGACGGTCACCCAACTCCCTGTACATTCTGTCTTGCATGGAGCTTCTTAAATTGTGGGTCACAACCCTACATATGGAATCACATAACTTTAAAATCTTTATTTTAGAATTGCATTTAAATAAATGTCTTTATGATTTATTTTTAGCCTTTGATTTCTGTACCTGTTTCATATACTTGCATACCTCGCGTTGCAGAACATTTCCCTGGGCAAAAGGGGGCTAGGAGTGGAAAGGTTTAAAAGGAAAAACCTGGTATTTATGTTGAGGAGAATTCAGGTGTCAGAGGGCTGTGCTACAGGTCCAGCAGCATATCTTTCAGTAATGACAGTCTCTGCTTTTTCTCATACTCAAAGTAAAGCACAGCAGGACGTCTATGTGTGAGGTGGGTGTGCTGGCAGGGGGTGTCAGTTTGAAGAGAGGGTAATGACTTCCCCAGATTTTTATCTTAAGCCTAGGATCCCAGTATGTTACTTAAGATGCAGATTCTTTAGATTTCTGACCTCCTTCTGAACACTCCAGTAATATAAGTCCGAGAGTTCTGTTGCTCAGATACAGACCTATGGTTGAGGGCTCTGAGTAGGCAGTTTTAGTGATTTTACTGTTGTGTTTATGGCCTCAAGAGTGTAGTGTAATTGTTAGGAATGCAGGACAATAAATGTTCACTAATATGCTAGGTAGATAGAGTCAGTTGATTTAGGTCTAACTACCATTGACAAGTCAATAGAGAAAGAATAACGATTACAATCGTTAGTAATGGGAAAATTGAATAACTATGTGTAAAAAAATAGAGCATCATTCTACTCTCACAACACTTAAAGACATTAATTAAAATAGATTGTGGGCCTATGTATAAGAATTACATGTATAAAATGTCTGTAAGGAAACAAAAGAGAAGCATTTTAGTAGCTTTGAATTTTGGAAATTATTTCTTAAGTAGAGAACACAATGGTCAGGCTATAAAAGAGAAATCAAGAAATTGAATCCTATTGAAGTTTTAAATGGTTACTCTTCAAAAGTCAGTGCTATGGCAACGGAACACTTTCCATCTGTGAGGAAAAAAATGACACCTTGCAATTTGCTGCTAGGTGGATGGAACTTCTGAGGAAAGCCCATCAGAAGGACAGGAACAGAGACAAAATGACGTAGTTCAAAGGGGAGTATATAGAAACACATATTGTTGGGGAATAAAGTACTAAGTTAACTTAAAATGGGGCACAGGCTGATAGTCCCTGAGAGCTCATCTGCAGAACTGAGTTCACCAAGTGCATGGGGTGGAGGGATGTGAGAAGAGTGGGAGGAGCGATGGGAGATGCCGGCGCTCTGGCCCTGGGTGTGGTGTTGGAACATGGTATGCCCATCACGCTCCTGCTTACAGTACTGCTGATCACAATAATGCCAAAATGAAAATGGAAAAATAACGTCACTGTTACATAAATGATAAGAAAGCCACGTCACAGTGTAACATCCATGAAAAGTGTGAATCTGAATGAGGACTTGTATCTAGAATATATAAAATACTCTTATAACTGGTTAATTTTGCTATTTTACCTTTATTTTTTTTATTATTTTTTTTTTTTTTGCTTTTTTGGGTCACACCCAGCGATGCACAGGGGTCACTCCTGGCTCATGCACTCAGGAATTACTCCTGGCGGCGCTCGGGGGACCATATGGGATGCTGGGATTCGAACCCGGGTCGGCCGCGTGCAAGGCAAATGCCCTACCCGCTGTGCTATCACTCCAGCCCCTATTTTACCTTTATTTTTGAGAGTCTCTATTGCCAGCAAAATCAACTGAATTTTCTAAAGAACCACTTTCTAAAGATTTTTTTTTCATTTTTTGTTGTTGCAAGATATGAATCTTGAGGAAAGTATGAATAGAACAGATGGTGAAGAAGTCTTGCAAAGTGGCATTCCCAGGCTTCAGAGGGGAAAACCTTGTGCTCAGAAACTTTCCTCCCCGCCCCCTCCACAGTTGAAAGGCCTTGTTGACTGAATCTCCTTCCTCAGCACTTCTGTTTGAAAGCGCTTTCTTGGGAGATCCTAACCCAGCTGCAGGAATTCACTGTGGGTAGAAACCTGGCAGATTAAATCTTGGGTAGGGAGAATGATCAGAAAGTAGCATTTGTTCTTAAAATGACAAATATGTATTATAGATTTTAATTATTTTCTGTGTCGCAATTAAATTGTTGGATATTTTACAGTTCCATCACAATGAATACTTGAATTTACCAAAGGCTAGTTTCCTTTTGCTTCTCTTAGTGTTTAATGTAGAAGTGAATTTAGAAAAACTTCTCAAATATAACTATTCTTTAAGAAAAATCATTATTGCAACTGTCAAATGCCCGAAATTTATATTTACTTTTTTTGATCAAAAAATCCCAGAACTAAGAAAGATTCAGAAGCATTTTAAATATTATATAATATATATATACTGAATTATACTATATATTTCATTGCCATAAAGTTCTGTTATTTCTCTCATTATTATGGAGGAAAAGAAAAACTTGTTATGTCCCCTGTAGAGAGAATTATTTATTTTTATTGAATTGAATTCTTACTTCCTGTCATTCAGAATGCTCTTCCAACTGTGAACAACTTTTTCCCTTCACAATGTCACCTGTATTTCATCAGCTGCTAATAATAATAATAACATCCTATTTCCATGCCAGCACTATCATTGATCCATTAGTGGTAAATTAACAACAACTAAATTTTATATAACTACTGGGATTTGCATTTTGGGTTTTCATATCAGTAAATTAATGAAAATATATGACAATTGTTAAAATGCATTTGACAGGGGTGGAGCAATAGTGTAGTGGGTAGGTGTTAGCCTTGCATGCAACCACTGACCAGGGTTTGATCCCCAGCATCCCATGTGGTCCCCCAAGCACCATCAGGAATAATTCCTGGGTGAAGAGCCAGGAGTAACCCCTGAGAATCGCCGGGTATGACCCAAGAAAAGCAAAAGAAAAAAATAAAAATAAATACATTTGACAGTAACTTTTTTATAAATTTTAGGATTCTTGAGAAACTTAGAGAAATGGTTGCTCCTTGGTATCATGTGGATTTGTTACAACTTGAAAAGATTGAGTTGGTTTCAAATAATAAATACTAACAAGGAAGACAATGGTACTGTTTCATGTTATGCTCCTCATTCTCTTAAAATTATAAAATTGGAATATGGATTGTAGCAGATTAGGATAACTTTTTAAAATTTCTCAGAAAAGAATGAACTTATTGTACACAATAGGCTCTGATATATAGGATAAATGAAATGTAAAGAGTTGTGTTTTTCCAAAATTATTCAAAACAATCGTACATGTATGCACTTAACCATAAAATGATTTAGACAGATAAAAATGTATTAAATTAATGGAAATTAATATAAAATATGTCTTCCAGATGACTCATGAAATCTAGGAGCACTGTATTTTTAAAAGCATATTTTGATTTTTCTTTATTTCTGGGTGGTGGCTCTTGAAGAAGCTTTTAAGGGTAGACAAGATTATAGCATATAGCTTGACACACTCACTTTAGAATTTGAGATCGGGTTTTTTTACTTTTTCTACAAAAGAGATTTCTGTGAGAATATAATTGTTGACTTCAATAGTTAAGAAGGTATCATAAGAGAAAAGAATTTGCATTATTCTTGTTTGGTTCCTTCCTCGGTACATAGCCAGGAGCAGAATTATAAAGATATGGATTTGTATTATCTAATAAATGTTCTTGAGAAACACACACATTGAGAAATGCAGTTAACTGATGAGCTACATGCCATTGAACTCCATGATGCCATTCTCTTTCACAGTATAAACCTTTTTCCAGGGCCAGAGGATAGTGCAGTGGTGAGGGCACATGCCTGGCATACTGACCAGGGACCCCAGACGCTCACTAGGGCCCCCACAGCATCTCGCTCTCAAATACTTACATCGATTGCCCAGCTGAAAGAAAATTCTGGGGTCCCCAACCCTCCTGAATACCACATGGTGGGGCCCCCAAGTAAATAAATAACAAAAGAATTACATGAATAAATAGATAAACAAAACATTCTTACAAATACACACGTACGTGCCAGTGTCAGAGACTGAGTTTTAAAGCAGGGTTGTCTGTAACCGACAATTTTAAAATGACTTTCACAAGAGCAGATTACATTGTAAATAAACAATCCCTAAGGCTACCAATGGCCTCAAGAAAAATAAGATTTTGAACTCTCCTTTAGAGAGGTCACGAAAGCCAGATGTAATTACCATGGATCATCGACAGAAATGTAAGCCTAGAACTCGTCATTTCTTTCTTTCCCCCTGTTATACCTGCTGTCTAGGCAAAGAGCCAACTTTTTTAAATGCAGTGAACGAGGGGCAAGAATAGATTTGAGAACATGCTGGGCTTACTCCCCTCTACAACATCTGGTTTTATTTATGTGTAAGCATCATGCACAGAACTTAATTAATGTGACTGAATATAACCGTGTGTCTGTTGAAACACTCGGTACATCTCATGAGTATTTTCCTTTCTGAACACACTGATCCTGAACTCCTCATCACACTCTCAAGATTGATTGAACTGGCGCTGGAGAGATAGTGCAGTGGGTAGGGCATTTGCCTTGCACGAGGTAGGGCGTTTGCCTTGCATGCGGCAGACCTGGGTTTAACTCCCAGTATCCCATATGGTCCCTGAGTACTGCCAGGAGTAATTCCTGAGTGCATCACCGGGTGTGACCCAAAAAGCAAAACAAAAGGTTGAGTGAGAAGTAGGGGCTATTAGCATGCATCAGTTTCCTTTTCTCTTCTCTGATTTTTTTCCTTTAGTTTTCTTTCTAGAAAGCTACTACTTTGGCAAGGTCTGAGGACTGAGTCATGATTGTGCCCTTACTCCAGTGGTCTGTAACTTGAAGCTGTAATCTGCAGCAAATTCCAGTACAGCTGTGACAGCAGCCATTTAAATCAAGAAACAAGATCCACACACATATGCACACACCTGCAGAGATACTTTTCTTGTCCCTCGGGAAGGCTTTAAGATGGAGAGAACATGGAGATAGAAAGCAGCAGGGAAATCCTTTCTCTGTCTCAAATAATTTTTTTTCCAACTTGTGAATGATATGATACTGACCAAGAAGAAATATTACTTCCAGAATCTGTTGCAGCTGATCTCCAGCTGCTGTCCCTACAGTCCAAAAAGAGGAAGTCTTCAAACGCTGAATGTTCTTGTGAATATTCTATCTAAGGATTGAGTACTGCAACATAGTTTACCATAGAGACAGTATGTAATGACTATGAAATAGACCAAAAGCATGATTTCGGTTTAAATGTAAGAAGGTTCTTTCTTTTTTAAAAATTTTTTATTAATAAATAAATAAATAAATATTGTTACTCTCATCCCATTGCTCATCAATTTGTTCGAGTGGGCACCAGTAAGATCTCTCATTGAGAGACTTATTGTTGGTGTTTTTGGCATATCTAATACGCACGGGTAGCTTGCCAGGCTCTGCCATGTGGGCTTGATACTCTCAGTAGCTTGCCGGGCTTTCTGAGAGGATATATATATAGACATATATATATGTATATATGTCTATATATACATGTATATATGTCTATACATGTATATATGTCTATATACATATAGACATATATGTATATATATATATATACACATACCTTGGTGCGATAGCACAGCGGGCAGGGCATTTGCCTTGCATGAAGGAAAAAAATCTAGTATTTTTTTCTAATCACTTTTAATTAATAGAAGCCATTTTAAAGCAAACACTTAAACAATTATTCTTAAAAATACAGTAATAAATGAAGAGAGTTGTGGTGATAAAACTGCCTCTTTTCTGTATTCCAGTCTTCAAAATACCTCTGAGATACCAACAGGAATTTTGTGTGACAAATGTTTCAGAATATGGAAAATCAGAAGATGCGTATGCATGAGAAAAGATAAAATTAATTCTCTATCGTGAATTTTTAGGCAAATCTATACCAAACACCAAGCAAGTTATCTATATTTTTTTACTATGATGTCATAGATGTTTTGTTTATCTCACTGTTGTTGCATCCCAAACCAATTACATATGGAATCATATCCTTTGGTCATATTTTCCCCGCGGGATTATCTGAAGCTTTTAAAAACATAGTTTGCTATCTCACAGCTCTGCAAGTTCTGAATTGGTGACTCTTGTGGAAAACTCTTGCATCTGCATAAGAATTATAGTAACTTAATTACAAAACCTTCCTAACAGTACTTTTCAGTTCCTTTTTAATATTTTTTGCTTCGATCCTCAGCTCTTCACAAAAAGATAAACTCTTAGAGTTACAGATTCTTCAGTCAAATGCAATCAGACTTTTTTTCTTGAATTTTAAATATTAAGTTTTTATTTAATCAGGTATTTGGAATTTATGAATAAAGTTAGTACTGAAAGGTAGTCAATGCAATGAAATGATACAGAAAATTGCAGCCAATCTCTCCCTCTTTCTTCAATCCTCAAATTGTACAGTTGTCATACCCTTTTCTAGATATCACAGTGGTTTAATATTTTTCTAGAAAAACCCATCATACAAAATTAAGATAGACAACATTTTTATCTACATTGGCTCACTGAGTGATTTACCCTGACCATTAGTAGCTTTGCTAATGTTTAATCATTGCAAAATTGGTATATTCCCTAGACAAGGATAGTCTTGTAAACATAAACCTAGAACTGTAGGCAAAAAAAAAAACACTGCAAATGGAGCAAAATATTGTTTATACAAAATTTAGTCTCACTTTTGGGGATGGATGAAAAATTGTCTTCGAATTACCTTCACCGTGTCCTGACTAGCTGTTTATAGGGAATCCCAAATGAGCCTTACATCATTACTGATTTGTCCTGCTCTTACACTGTACACTATGCACAAATAATATAGTTTCCAGTCAAAAATCAGATAAAAAGTCATGTATTTTGTTCTAATAAAGAAAATTTAACTTGGTGGAAAATAACTTGGGAATTTTAAAACTGTCTAAGTCCTTTAAAAACATAAAGGTAGAAATGAGATGTTAATTCACAAAAATGACCAAGGAAGTGAGAACTAGTTCTAAGGGAAAGATTTTCCAATATAGCCAAATTATTCCCATGAGCTCCTCATCTTTGAAAGATTCAGACACAGTCCAGAGAATGGCCCAGCGTCAGTATAGCTGCAAATATACATGAGGAAAATAACTGAAATATTTATAATGTCCTAGATTTGTTTGAAGACTTAAAGCCTTCCTCAGGCACTCCTATTTATTGAGTATTTATTAATGCACAACATTATCCTAGGATTGTTCTCATAATATATGGCTATGTTATATTCCATTTATGCAAATATTACAGAGGTTTAATATTTTCCTAGTATTTGATAAGACTGATCCAGATGGAGTCCTTGTTGGCAACAAAACTTATTTAATTTTAATGTGTTATCATTATTTTCTCTTCCATTAAAATGAATTAGATTTCTTATTTCCTGTCTCTTCCTGCAGTTGCTGGAGAAATGAAAGAGAAATTTGTGAGTACCAGGGAAAACCATTTTATTGAGAATCAGAAAACCTGAGTTGAATTTAGGTATAACGCTGCCACTGACTCTCAAGAACCTTGAACAAACCTCCACTGTCACATCATTTATCCCTAAACTGTCATATCTTCATAAAAGAAACAGACTGGGTGAACGCCACTTTTTTCAACTCCTAAACCGTTACTGTGCAGACCCAGAATCCTCCACATAACTCTTGGTGACACCACAGAGATTTATGGCACATATTGACTTAGGGTGATATTTTGATTGCATTTCCAAACCATAAGAATGATTTAGTTGATATAAGTATCAATATCAGGGTTTGACAATGGTGTATTTTATTTTTTGTTGCTTTTAGGTTTTGTTTTGTTTGGTGCCCACAGCTGGCATTTTTGGGAGCTTACTCCTGAAGGATCACTTCTGGTGGGATCAGGGAACCAGATGGACTGCTGGGAATAGAATCTGGGTGGTCCATGTGCAGGGCAAGTACCCTACTCTTTGTATTATTACTCAGACCCAGAGATATATTTTCTTACAAAATTCAATGTCTTTATAAGATATCCCAAGCTCCGACAAGCAATCTCATTCTGATATCTCCCTTCCATTAGCCTGAAGGAAAGTTCAAGGAAAAGAAAAAGCTGAGAGCAGTGTAATACCCAAAGCTAGAAGCACACTTTCTACTCCTCACCATCTGTGTCCTCATCATCTTTTGTCAATAGGTTCTACATGACCATCCAGATGCTAGAGACACTGGTTCTTTCACTTTGATTTGTTTCTGTGGTGCTTACATAAAAACTGTATTTCTAAAGAGTATCATGCATATCCCTTTACCTCCTTTCGCCACTCAGTTCTTTTATTCTGAATTCCAACTTTATTTTGTTATGTTTTAATTGAATCACCATGAGATATAATTACAAAGTTTCCATGATCAGGTTTCAGTCATACAGTGTTCGAACACCCATCCCTCCACTTGTTTACATTTCCCACCACCAATACCCCCCATATCCCTCCTGCAGCCTCCCCCCAACTCCCCACTTACTACCAGCCTGCCTCTATGGCAGGCACTTTTCTTTCTCTCTCTCTCAGATGGGGCATTAGGGTTAGCAGTACAGATATTGAGTGGCCATGACCTTTCAGTACCTGTGTTATAAACTATATTGCCCAAAAGAAAAGAGGGAGAGAAAGAGAGAGAAGAAAAGTGTTTCCCATAGAGGCAGGCTGAAGGAAGAGTTGAGAGAAGGAAATTGGGAATATTGGTGGTGGGACATGTATACTGGTGTAGAGATGGGTATATTGTATGACTGAAACCATATCATGAATAACTTTGTAACTGTGTATCTCATGATCAATAAAAAGAAAGAAAAAAACAAAAAAAAAAACCAAAAAGATTTCTCTTAAGGCATAAAAACATGTTTCTTCTAAGATTTTATTGCAATTAATAAGAGTCTCCCTTCTCTATTTTCACTTACAGAAAATATAAAATTTTGTTTTAATAAACATAATTTTTATAATGATAATAAAAAAGTGATTTTGAGATTTCCAAATTATTCCATATATTTCCAAGTACTCTCCTAAACTCTTCTCCAGCCCTTCATTCACTAATAGACCGTGTATTTTGGTTTTGTTCTATTATGTGGAATTATTTTCGGAAAAGAATGATGATATCTAGTATTGCATTTCAAATGAAAACATCTTTCTGTCTTAAATTCCAGCATTAGAATTAATTAGCCTTCTTTTCTACTCTGGTTTCATACCAAAGGAAGAATTATTTTATGTGAGCAAAAACAAAACTTAAGCTGGACCAATTTTCTCCAGATTATGGCTCTCTAAGGACAAGTTTCTACTGCCTTTTATTACTAAGAACAGTCTGTGTGCTGGTATCCTTAATATGCTGAAATAGAATAGTATATATACCAATATAAAGTAAGAGCCATTCCTTGAAATTCAAGCCAAAAGATTGGTGTGGTGACTGGAATTGATGCAAAATAGAAAACACAGCGCTGCTGTTCACAGTTGTTCTGAAGAGAGATGCTAGGTTAATTTTAAAATATTTCCTCGCAAATATTATTACCTCATCCATTGCTCTGTGACTCTGCAGAGGCACTTGAAACCTCTTTAACATTATGGTGGTGTGTTTTACACTAGAATGTTGCATTGTGTTTAGTTCACTGTACTTCTCCCACGATCTTATAAGCAATCACCAATTTCTTTTTTTTTTTATTAGTTTATTTTTAATTAGAGAGTCATCGTGAGGGTACAGTTACAGATCCATACATTTTTGTGCTCATGCTTCCCCCATACAAAGTTCAACAACCCATCCCTTCACCAGTGCCCATTCTCCACCACCCGTAAACCCAACATCCCTCCCCCCCTCCCCAGACCCGTCTCCCCCCACCCCACCCTGCCACTATGGCAGGGAATTCCCTTTTGTTTTCTCTCTCTGATTAGGTGTTGTGGTTTGCAATAGAGGTGTTGAGTGGCCATTGTGTTCAGTCTCTAGTCTGTATTCCACTCGCCTCACCCTTCCCCCACATGACCTCAAACCACATTTTACTTGGTGGTCCCTTCCCTGAGTTACCCAGAATGAGAGACCAGCCTCCAAGCCATGGAAACATTCTCCTGGTACTTATTTCTACTATTCTTGGGCGTTAGTCTTATAGTCTATTATTCTATATTCCACAGATGAGTGCAATCTTTCTATGTCTGTCTCTCTCTTTCTGACTCATTTCACTTAGCATGATACTTTCCATGTTGATCCACTTATATGCAAACGTCATGACCTCATTTTTTCTAACAGCTGCATAGTATTCCATTGTATAGATGTACCAGAGTTTCTTCAACCAGTCATCTGTTCTAGGGCACTCGGGTTTTTTCCAGATTCTGGCTATTGTAGCAATCACCAATTTCTTAGGCTTCAAAAATAAGCATAACAAAAGTAAATGGTTATACAAAAATAAAGCCACCCGTAATATGGAAAAAAATTAACAATTTAAGTGTGTTGTTTGCTTTTATATTCTTTGATATATTGTATTATACTGCAACATGAGTGATACTCAGAATAGTCATATCACATTAGTGTAATAACATGTGTTTACATGACATAAATAGATAACTATATGTATTTTAAGGCAACAAAATTCATCAGATGTCCCAATCAAGGACACACTGAATAAAAAGGGAAAATATTCTCAGGCCATCTCTTCTGAATCCTAATACTAAATTTTGTAGATTGAATCCATTAACAATACACCAAAAATAAAACTGGACCCCACAGTTTAGTGTTTTCAACGACTGTTTATCATTCGGTAGTTACGTATTAGTGGATTTTACTCCAGATCGGTCTTCAACAATGTAATTTTCCACCTCTACTGTTCTATCATTATTTTGAAGCAGTAAGAGAGGAGGGATTAGCTCAGGTTTTATTTATTTATTTATATATTTTTAGTTCAGAGTTTTATTTTTATTTTTTAAACGTTATTCCTGGCAACGCTTGTGACCCACATATGGTGTAAGGGGTTCAACTGAGTCTGGCTGTAGGTGAGGCAAGTGCCTTAATCCCAGTGCTATCTTTCCTGGCTCAGGGTATTTAAAGCAGATAATTTCCAGGCAACATCCAGGAAATTATTGATTTAACCATTAAGTTATTTCCCTGTAGGGAATTACTTTCTATGTGATTTTTTTTTAAGGTAGGAGTACTGCTTTTTATTCAGCCTGTGATTAAGTTGATTAAATTGGGCATGAACTCCACATCGGTTTTTTTTTTAAAAAAATTGAAAAAAAATTTAATTGAGTATCTGTGAGATAGACCACTACAAAACTGCTCATAATTGGGTTTCAGTCATACAATGATCCAGCAGCCATCCCTACATCAGTGTACATTTTCCACTACCAATGTCCCCTGTTTCCCTACCACCATCCCCTACCACCCCACCCTGCCACACTTAACCTCCCTCTGTGGGAGGCACTTTTCTTCCTACTCTCTCTCCTTTTCCTTTTGTACATTGTGGTTTGCAATACAGGTATCAAGAGGTCATGGTGTTTGTTCAGGGCATTCAGTATTTTTATCAGGACAGTATGGCTGGAGTAGGTTTTCAATTGGGTGGCCACTTTAAGGTGTGGATTGACTGCCAAGGCTCCTGGAAGTACAGGGATGTGGGGCGAGGTAGCCCATCTCAACTCTGAGAAAGCCTGGAGATTTCAGTCACAGTAACTGCATACCCGAATTTTCAGCAGTTTATATCTTGGTTGGCTGGAGTGATAGCTAGGTAGAGCATTTTTGCATTGCACGCTGGCCGAGCTGGATTCGATTCCTCCGCCCCTCTCGGAGAGCCTGGAAAGCTACCAAGAGTATCTCGTCCCCACAACAGAGCCTGGCAAGCTACCTGTGGTGTATTCAATATGCCAAAGTAACAAGTCTCACAATGGAGACGTTACTGGTGCCTGCTCGAGCAAATCGATGAGCAACAGTAAGGCTCTATATATTGGTGAGGTCTGTGCTGAGACTGTGGAGTCAGGCCGGGGGTATGGCCACAATTTTGGATTGTGAAAGCAAGCAACTACTGGGGCTCTGCTTGGGGGACCCCAAACCAACCCACCCTCCTCTGATTTACCCTGGTCTGTTTAGCCATGCACAGGTCCGAGATTAACTGCGGCTTTTGATCTCTTTTGAGATTTATTTATAGGTCTCTGAAGTAAGGCTGAAGGTAGAGTTTACGTGGTGGTGCTGGAGTTGGTTCGTGGGGGTGACTGTCAGTGCTTCCAGGAATGTTGGGTAGTGGGGGAGGTAGCCCGTCCTAACTCTGAGAAAGCCTGAAGACTTCAGTCACAAAACCTGCATACCCAAATTTCCAGCAGCTTATATCTTGTTGAGATCTTTCCTGAGATGGTGGAGTCAGGCCAGGGCTATGGCAGCAATTTTGGATTGTGGAAACAAGCAGCTGCTGAGGGCTCTGCTGGGGCGGGCACCAGCCTAACCCGCCCACCTCCGATTTACCCTGGTCTGTTCAGCCATATGCGAGTCTGAAATTAACTGCAGCTTTTTTTTTTTTAATCTCTTTTGAGATTTATCTATGGGTCTCTGAAATAAGGCCAATAAAATGAAGCTTGTATGTATAGCTGAGCCAGAGGTGGTTTGTGGGTGTGGCTCCCACATACTAACTTTTGACTGTTTAACTTTTTTTTTTTTTTTTTGCTTTTTGGGTCACACCTGGTGGTGCCTAGGAGTTACTCCTGACTTTGCACTCAGGAATTACTCCTGGCGGTGCTCAGGGGACCACGTGGGATGCTGGTAATTGAACCTGGGTTGGCCACGTGCAAAGCAAATGCTGTACCTGCTGTACTATTGCTCCAGCCCTGACCATTTAATTATTTGGTAAACTTGGCCCCAAGTTGTTGGGGTCTGGCCAAATACACAGCAGAAATTTTAAGGTATGAGGAAGCCTGAAGGTACCATCAGCCTGCTGGCACACTCACCCTGCAGTACAGGCTGACTTCCTGGCGGCCCCATACCCCATCTGTGTGATTCTTAATTGAAAAGTTATGTGAGAAAAATAAAATAATAACTTTTCCTTATATGTTGAGAAAATTTTAAAGTTGAACTTCTTATGACTTAGAATTTCTATTTTTATGTTATTTTTCACTTACTAGTTCTAATTGTCTTTGTGAATAATAAAGGCTGATTGTCTCTCTCCTTGTCCTTGGGGACATACAAAGCTGTCTAAAAGCAGTTGGTATAGATTTTTTTAAAGTCAATGAAGGACAAACAATGGCCGGACCTCATGTTGAACTGCTGACCTGGTCTTTGGGCCCTTTAAGGTTACAGAATGACTGTAATTGCCTTAAAATGTGTGGAAATTAGGCATGGAAACTTTTAAGCAATTGCTGCGAAAGTGCTGGTTTTCATTCCATTATTATACTGACTAGTCGCCAGCTGTGGGTCTCTCAGGATCTCTCACTGAACTGAGATTTTAAACAATCTGCTGAGTAGGCAGTCAAGTTTTCTTCTTTTCACTCCCACCATACTTGTGAAAACATACTCTTAATAAGTTTAAAGGAACAAGATATAAAAATAATAAATGAACAATGTGTTGCGTACAGATTTTACTGCTACCAGGAGTTGACTCGGTTTGCTACACGGAACTTAAGACTTCATTTCTTGCTTTCTAGTAGATGCTCAGTAGATTGTTGCTGATGGCTCATGTGTCGCTTAACTCAATTTTATTTAGAGCATAATAGAAATATATCCAATCTATCTATACATTTAGCAACTTTCTAATTCAGTAATTCAGTTTGTTCCAAATAATAAAAATAATAATAGTGCGAGAACATCAAACGAAAAAATATAGATGATGTAAGTCAAAACATGATTAATTTTGGAAAAATGCTACTTTGCTTATACATGATAATGATGAAAACATTGCTTATATAAACATATATGTCTTTAAGTCCATGTGTATGAAGTGTTCTTAGGTGTCCTTTCTCCTAGATCTCTTAAATATGATTCATATTTTACCTCAACTCTAATAAAATAAGGTGACTTTTCTATGTTCATATGAAAGTGAAGATTAACAGTTGGCTGACAATTTCTTTTATAAGCCTGAAGTAATCCCCTTTTATACACAGATTTGTGTACTAAGTAAGTGGCATAATTACTTATAAACCTAATTTTTTAAAAAATGCTCCACATCCACCAAGAAATGTCTCTGGGAAAGTGAAAAATATATATGTAATAAATAAATTAATTTGAATATATGCTTTCATTTTACCGTAAGTTGTCATCTAACTCTGAATGTCAATGCTTGAAAATATGAGCAGTCTTACTGTTTATTGGTAGATAACTCAAGCACCACACACACACACACACACACACACACACACACACCATAAAGTTTCCCTTTCTCCTAATGTTCAATTGTTTAAAAAATAAATTTGATTCTAAGTAAACATATCAAATCTAGTTTATTCTTTAAAACTTTTAACCTTACTTCATAAAACGTGAATTTTTATGTCATATGGTACCATTCAGGTTTTGACAAGTACTGTTCTGGGAAGGAATGTATAAGGTATGTATAAAGGCTAGTCTTGAAAAAAAAATAAGTGAATTATGCAGTCATTTCAATTTTGATTTCAGTCATTGGGCATAATAAAGGAACAACTTTCAGTTTTCACATTATCTCTGAAGTTTTAGAATGTGAACAATGACAAAGGCATTAGCTTTAATTTCACATGACTTCTTCCCTACATCTGCTTTGTCTTTACTTTTTAATTCTAGAGCAAAGTTATTTGCCTATTTATGTCCATTTTATTTTTAACCTAGGATACACCAGAGGTTATGGAGATTATATAGGGTTGTTTCAATGGATTTAAGAGGTCAAGAGATACCTTAGTAATTCTAATGCCAACAAGTTCTTGGCTCTTACCAACTTTCTTATTCAAGAATCCAGGAAGCTTTGGATCTTGAAGAATTCTACATTTAGTGCTGGGTCTTAACTTGCTGTTTTTGAGTGCAAGGAACGGACCTCTTGTGAAATGGTTTGAGTGTGTTTTGTATACTCTTTCTGAGATAGTCAGATGTTGATGAGAGAAGGATATGCAAGAAAGGAACAGGAAAGCAAGCCTGTTTATATTCCAAGGTCCTAGGGAGAGACAGAGAGTTACCACACTTCAGGAGGGGGAGGGGCTGTAAGTAAAGGCTACAGGAAGCTCTTTAGCCAAACAGATGGGGCAGCAAAAGAAGAGTGAGCATCCATGGCACTTCACATGGGGTCAGAGAGACCATCCAATAAAATATGCTAGCACATTGGAAAGAGTCCTTGCCTTGCATGTGGCTGACTCGGGTTCGATCCATAACATTCCATTATCACACATACACACCATAAAGTTCATTCCGTTTATTACATCCATTACCCTGAGCCTACCTGGGGTATCTGGAGTATAAAAACATGAGTACCCCTGAGTACTGCCAATTACGAACTCCAAACAAACAACAAAAACAAATGTGTGTGTGTCTGTGTGTGTATCATGGTCAGGTGTGAGGAGCAAATACTTGTAACAAGGACCCGCTTTCCCAGATTTCCCGCTTAGTTATCCGGGTTTGATATCTCCAACAAGTCTGTGGTTATATTGAGGTAACAGGAAAATATGAGGCTTTATTGTTCATATTACTGGGTGCTTGCCCAAAACAGTCTTTATAAGATTTGCTTTTGGAATTTGACATACTTCAGGATCAATTTTAATTCGACTTTATTCAGATTTCTTTAACAAAAGGAGGGTTTTCATCTACAATGTAAACTGTTTATGTCAGGCTTGCTCTTAGCTTTTGGAGGTCTTAGAGATTTGTTAACATATAATTTTAGCACAATCTGCAAAATGGCTTTTTTGCAACCACATCTTGATGTTTAACTATGATATGATATGTTCAATGATCCATTATTCTGTTAAAAACAATTTTATTCAATGTGTAATGTGACACTAAAAGAGATGTCAAAGGTTTTAGATGTCATATCCACAATTAAATTGCTTATGATTTGATTTTATCAAAATGTCTTGCAATATAATTGTACCTTCACTTTTTGTGAATGAATAACATGCATTAATAATTTAAAATAGTCTAAAGGCATTCTGGCTAATGCAAAAATACTGTTCACCTTAATGAACAGTATTAAGTAAATAGGATGTATAAGTGTAAATTCTGACATATTGATACTGAGGAAAGGGATTGATGAGTAAAAAATCAGTTCTGACATTTATGGGTTTTTTTCATGCAGACTTTATACAGAGCATGATTCTTCCTTGGAGTCTCTCTTTTGTTTCAGGCTCATAGACAAATGAAAGTGTACATCCAATTGTATTGAAATTGAAAACACACTCAATTATCAAATTAACAAGACAATGATATTAAGAATCACACTTGTAGATTGTCTTATATATATGCATATGTATATGCATGGGCTGGAGCAATAGCACACGGGTTGGGCGTTTGCCTTTCATGCGGACCGGAGTTCGATTCCTCTGCCTCTCTTGGAGAGCCCAGCAAGCTACCAAGAGTATTGAGACCTCGCGGCAGAGCCTGGCAAGCTACGGAGAGTATTGAGCCCTCGAGGCAGAGCCTGGCAAGCTACCCGTGCATATTGGATATGTCAAAAACAGTAACAATAAATCTCTCAATGAGAGACATTACTGGTGCCCTCTGGAACAAGTCCATGAGCAACGGGATGACAGTGACTGACAGTGATGTATATGCATAGAAGAACAGATGTTAGTGAAATGATCCTTTAATTGGGATTGAGAGACAATAATAATAGTGCTCAGTTTACTTTCTGTATGACCTCAGAGAAATAATTTAACTTATAAAGTATTTATCAGTTTCCTCCAACCTTCAGAGCAGTGCATATTCTCTCTTAAATACACACATCTCTCTCTCTTTTTCTCCAATCTGATTTCTTTAAGTAAATTTCTTCTAATAAAACTATTTTTGCATCACATGCAAAAAGTTTTTAGATCAACAATGGGCTGGTCCTTCATTTCTTTCTGAGACTCAAATGAGAGTTGCTATTGATTGCCCACAATAAGCAATACAAACTATGCCAATAAAAGGTCTATTATTATTTTCTTAAATTATTTTAAGATAATTGTCTATGCTGGACTTTGGGTGAGATGTATCTGCTTATTCAAGAGGCTTTGCTTTGTGAATTGAAAGTTTGCTCTTTATCCAAAGAAATACATCCCTCCTACTTTGCAGTGTAGTCAACCTAGTTTCTCAAAGAGTAATTATTTAGATCCTACATTCTCCATGCCTTTGGAGGTCTTTGTTTATAAGAGAATTGAAGGAGAAATATACCACAACTACAGTCTGGTCTTCATCAGAGTAAAGCTTAGCTTGGGAGAGCAACATACCAGAGAAGAACACGGGAGGTCTCTGGCTTATGTCAGATCTACAAAGGAAATTCAAGAGAACTCATTTTATTTTCTTTGAACAAAGTTCAAAGGTAGGTTGAGTAGTAGGAATCAGGAAGAAATAGAATGGAAAGACATTAATGTGACTCAACATTAGATGGTACATTAAATTTATTATCTCTCTATATTTTTTTCTTTTTTATCTATATTTTTGAGCAACAGTCTTTTAGAGATTCAAAGTTACAATTTTAATAATGGAGATGAAAATAATGACAATAGAGTATCCTGGGTATGAAATAATTGCATATACAGAATGAAACTTGGCAATTTGAAAGTGATATGCCACCTTAAATGTCATTGCCCATTAAGGAAAAATAATTTCAAGTGGAAAAATTACAGTTATTTTCTTGTTCATTCTCCTACATCTTAAATAATATTATATTGAACATAGATACATAATATTTAGATAAATATGTATATATTCTAGTTACCATGTGTAAATACATTTTAGATATCTAGAATGCATTATCAGTTAACAGCAAACTTCTCAAATAAGAAATCAAATAAAAATAAAATAAAAAGTGAGACATAATTTGGGATGAAGGAGAGTATAAATAAGAAAGAAACATATTTAGTATTAGAAAATAAAATAAAATAAAAAGGGAGGTGCTATTGGCATTTAGAACTTCTAGAAGTAAATTTCATTTCTAATGTGGAAAGATAGAAAGTCAAATGATGCAGGAATAGAGACAGTAATAGGATTTGATTAAAATAATACTAAATATCCAACTGGAAGTTAATTTCTAGGAACTTTTCACTGCAGTCCACTATGTATGTCTTAAAATAAATTACTTAACAATTGAGCACATGCCCTATTTGTTCCTCTTATTTCCTGACCCCGCTCCAAATCTCACTGCTAATTAGTAGCACATGTTAAAGGAAAAAGTTCAGTAAGACATTTCAACATGAGTTCTTGGTTTTATTCCAACCCCCCAAGTCCCCTCAAGCTCACCAGATGGTTCTTGGCCAATTGCCTTTATTTAAATGAGAGTAAATGTGTGTGTTATCAAGTAGTGCTCTCTCTATTATTTCTGTCTTCAGTATACATTCAGGCAAAGGAAGCGATGACAGTATGAACAAATTACAGTAACAGAAAGACTATAGAATTTTCGAGGTGTGAGAGAGAATTTGATTCAGTTTTATCAAATAGGGGCTTGAGCGATAGCACAGTGGGTAGGGAGTTTGCCTTGTATGTGGCTGACACGGGGTCAACCTGGGTTTGATTCCTTCATCCCTCTTGGAGAGCCTGGCAAGCTACCGAGAGTACCTTACCCACATGGCAGAGCCTGGCAAGCTACCTGTGACGTATTTGATATACCAAAAACAGTAACAAGTCTCACATGGAGATATTACTGGTGCCTGCTTGAGCAAATCAATGAGCAACAGGATGACAGTGATGCAGTGACAGTGATTTATCAAAGAGAGTGTTTGAAAACAAATCAAAGGTTTGGAAGATTCTTTTGATGATTTAAGACTAATCTTTAGGGAGCTTAAACATTTTATATATCTGGTAAGTTTTATATTCTCATACAATTTTACAAGGATATTAAGTCCCTAAATACAACGAGGAAGGTAGGTTGTTAGTTATTTTTACATACATTTTTGTAATGAACTGTTAAAACTTTTTAAAGTCATGTAACAACAAATAATTTAATAGTCAGGGCTCCAAATTCTTGTCTTTTAATGCAGGTCCTTTGTTTTAACAATGATTCCTAATTACCAAAATAGCAATTAAAAATGAGGGGGAAATGCTATTCAGACAGATACTTTATTATTTTTTTAAAATTTTTTATTGAGTCACCATGTGCAAAGTTACAAAGTTTTCAGGTTTAAATCTCAGTTATACAATGCTCGAATACCCATCCCTTCACCAGTGCTCATATTCCACCACCAAGAATCCCAGTATAGCTCCAACCCACCCCCCCACACCCCTAAACCCCCCACGCCCCAGCCCCCCCACCCTTAGCCCCCCCCCCCGCCTGCGTAACTAGTAAATTTCACTTTACTTTCACTTTGATTGCATACAATATTTCAACAAAACTCACTATTATTGTTTGGAGAGTCTCTCCCCTAAAGTCAGACCTGCTGAAAAGGAAGCATTAGATAATTTGTTTTCCATTGCTGAGGATGAAGAGGTATGAGGTCGAGTGACCACACTTAGCGACCTCTCAGTTTTGGGTTTCTGTAATTTTGTATTTTAGTAACTAAGTCCAGAGAGATATCTGCCAGAAGTTGCATCATTGCCAACTTGTACTTCTCAGTTACATTATATTCCACATATGAGTGCAATCTTTCTATGTCTGTCTCTTTCTTTCTGACTCATTTCACTCAACATGATACTTTCCATGTTGATCCATTTATATGCACATTTTATGACTTTATGTTTTCTAACAGCTACATAGTATTCCACTGTGTAGATGTACCAGAGTTTCTTTAACCAGTCATCTGTTTTGGGGCACTCTGGTTTTTTCCAGATTCTGGCTATTGTAAACAGTGCTGCAATGAACATAGAAATATATATGCCATCTCTACTATACCGTTTTGCCTCTCCGGTATATATTCCCAGGAGTGGTATTGCTGGGTCAAATGGAAGCTCAATTTCTAATTTTTTGAGAAGCGTCCATATTGTTTTCCAATAGGGCTGAACCAGTCGGCATTCCCACCAGCAGTGAAGAAGAGTCCCTTTCTCCCCGCATCCACGCCAACACCGGTTGCTTTTGTTTTTTGGGATGTGGGCCAGTCTCTGTGGTGTGAGATGATATCTCATGGTTGTTTTGATCTGCATTTCCCTGATGATTAGTGATGTGGAACATTTTCTCATGTGCCTCTGAGCCATTCGGATTTCTTCTTTAGGAAAGCTTCTGTTCATTTCATCACCCCATTTTTTGATCGGGTTGGCAGTTTTCTTCTTGTGGAGTTCAACCAGTGCATTGTATATCTTGGTTATCAACCCTTTATCGGATGGGTACTGCATAAATATCCTTTCCCATTCTGTAGATTGTCTTTGTACTTTGGTCACTGTTTCTCTTGAGGTGCAGAAGCTTCTTAGTTTGAGATAGTCCCATTCATTTATCTCTGTTTTCACTTGCTTAGCCAGTGGCGTGTCAGCTTTGAAGATACCTTTGGCTTCAATGTCGTGGAGGGTTTTGCCGACCTTGTCTTCAATGTACCTTAGGGATTCTGGTCTGATGTTGAGGTCCTTAATCCATTTTGATCTGACTTTTGTACATGGTGATAGGTGGAGGTCTAAGCCCATTTTTTTGCATGTAGCTGTCCAGTTTTGCCAGCACAACTTGTTAAACATGCTTTCCTTGCTCCACTTCGTCTTTTTTGCTCCCTTATCAAAGATTAGATGGTCATATATTTGGGGGGATGTGTCAGAGTATTCAACACTGTTCCATTGGTCTGCGGCTCTGCCTTTGTTCCAGTACCAAGCTGTTTTAATGACTACCGCTTTGTAGTAGAGTTGGAAGTTGGGGAGGTTGATTCCTCCCATTTTCTTTTTCCCAAGAATTGCTTTAGCTATTCGTGGGGGCTTATTGTTCCATATGAATTTCAGGAGCGCTTGCTCCATTTCTTTGAAGAATGACAAGGGTATCCCTATAGGGATCGCATTGAATTTGTACAATGCTTTGGTCAGAATTGCCATTTTGACAATATTAATTCTTCCAATCCATGAGCAGGGGATATTTTTCCATTTCCTCATGTCTTCTTTCATTTCCTGAAGTAGCGCTTTGTAGTTTTCATTATACAAGTCCTTTACCTCCTTAGTTAAGCTGATTCCGAGGTATTTGATTTTTTGAGGCACAATTGTGAACGGGATAGCTTTTATCATGTCGCTTTCTTCTCTCTCACTATTTGCATATAAGAAAGCCGTGGACTTTTGGGTATTAATTTTATAGCCTACAACTTTACTATATGAGTCTATTGTTTCTAGGAGTTTCTTGGTAGACGTTTTAGGGTTTTCTATGTATAATATCATATCATCAGCGAATAGTGAGAGCTTGATTTCTTCCTTTCCTACCTGAATGCCCTTAATATCTTTTTCTTGCCTAATCGCTATTGCAAGTACTTCCAGTACTATATTGAACAGAAGAGGAGAGAGTGGGCATCCTTGTCTTGTCCCTGTTCTCAGAGGGAAGGGTCTTAGTTTTTCCCCATTGAGGATGATGCTTGCCGTAGGCTTGTGGTAGATGGCTTTGACTATATTGAGGAAGGTCCCTTCTGTACCCATTTTGGCGAGAGTTTTCATCATAAACGGGTGCTGGATCTTGTCAAATGCTTTCTCTGCATCTATTGATATGATTATATGATTTTTATTTTTTCTTTTGTTGATATGATGGATTATGTTGATTGATTTCTGGATGTTAAACCATCCTTGCATCCCCGGGATGAATCCCACTTGGTCGTAGTGTATGATCTTTTTGATGAGTTGTTGAATTCTGTTTGCTAATATTTTGTTGAGAATCTTCGCATCTGTGTTCATCAGGGATATTGGCCTGTAGTTTTCTTTTTTTGTGGTGTCCTTGTTTGTTTTTGGTATTAGGGAGATGTGAGCCTCTTAGAAACTGTTTGGGAGGGTTTCTGTTTCTTCAAATTCCCGGAAAAGCTTGAGAAGAACTGGCAATAGGTCCTCTTTAAATGTTTGGAAGAATTTGCTAGTGAATCCGTCTGGGCCTGGGCTTTTGTTTTTGTGAAGACTTTTGATTACCGTTTCAATTTCCTTGATGTTAATAGGACTATTCAGGAACTCCAGGTCTTCTTGGTTCAGCCTTGGGAGATTATAGGAATCCAGGAATTTATCCATTTCTTCTAGGTTCTCTTGTTTCGTGGCATACAGATTTTCAAAGTAGTCTCTGATGATCTTTTGAATTTCATTGGTTTCTGTTGCGATGTCCCCCTTTTCATTTCTGATTCGACTTATAAGTGTTCTCTCTCTCTCTTTGTGAGTCTTGCTAGTGGTTTATCAATCTTGTTTATTTTGTCAAAAAAACAGCTCTTGGTTTCATTGATCTTTCGAATTGTCTTTTGGGTTTCCATGTTGTTAATTTCTGCTCTAAGTTTTATTATCTCTTTCCTTCTGCCTGGTTTGGGCTTCTTTTGTTGGTCCTTTTCTAAGGTCTTGAGCTGTGAAGTCAAGTTATTTATGCGGGCCCTTTCTTCCTTCCTGAGATATGCTTGCAGAGCTATCAATTTTACCCTTAAAACGGCTTTAGCTGCGTCCCACAGGTTCTGGTAGCTTGTGTCTTCATTCTCATTTGTTGCCAGGTACCTTTTGATTTCTTCCTTGATTTCCTTCCTGACCCACTCATTGTTCAATATCGAGCTATTAAATTTCCAGGTGTTTGATTTGGTTTTCTGCATCTGTCCACGATTAAGTTTTATCTTCAGTGCATCATGGTCTGAAAAGATAGCTGGTACAATGTCTATCTTGTTGATTCTGTTGAGGTATGCTGTGTGGCCTAGTGCATGGTCTATTCTGGCAAATGTTCCATGTGCACTGGAAAAGAATGTGTATTCCTTTTTGGGGGGATATAAAGCCCTGTATAGATCTATTAGCCCTCTCTCTTCTATTTCTTCCTTCAAAGCCAGTATTTCCTTGGTGAGTTTTAATCTTCTTGATCTGTCCAGAGGAGACAGTGCGGTGTTGAAGTCTCCAACTACTATCGTGTTGCTCGAGATGTCCTTCTTAAGGTCTCTTAGCAGCTGTTGTAGGTATTTAGCTGGTCCCTCATTGGGTGCGTAGACATTTAGGAGTGTGATTTCTTCCTGATGTACACATTCCGTGATTAATAAAAAGTGGCCTTCACTATCCCTTCTAATCTTTTTCAACCTGAAGTCTATGTTGTCTGATACTAGTAAAGCCACCCCAGCTTTTTTGAGGGAGTTGTTTGCTTGCAGAATTGTTTTCTGTCCTTTGACTTTGAGTCTGTGTTTGTTCTCGCTATTCAGATGTGTTTCTTGCAGGCAGCAGAATGTTGGGTTGAGTCTCTGAATCCATTTTGCCAGTCTGTGCCTCTTAATTGATGAATTAAGACCATTGCCATTGAGAGAGATTATTGTCATAGAGTTTTGTGCCATCTTTCTGTAAATATTTGTTGTGCTTGTAGGGGTTTTTCTTGTCTTATAGTAGCCCCTTTAGACCTTCTTTTAGGTTTGGTTTAGAGTCTATGAAGTTCCTGAGTTGTTGTTTATCCCCAAAATAGTGTATAATTCCTTCGAGTTTGAATGAGAGTTTGGCCGGATAAAGTATTCTTGGTGAAGCATTCATCTCATTGAGTTTTTTCACTATATCCCACCACTGCCTTCGAGCTTGAAGGGTTTCCTCCTATAGGTCTGCTGTGAATCTAAGGGGTGCTCCATTGTATGTGATTTCCTTCTTCGACCTTGCGGCTTGCAGTAATGTGTCTCTATCTGTTACATCCATCATCCTAACTATGATATGTCTTGGAGTTTTTCTGTTAGGGTCTCTTTTAGCTGGTACCTTTCTGGCTCCTTGAATGTGGATGTCTGCATTGTCCAGCTCTGGGAACTTTTCAGCAATGATTTTTTTGACTGTGGCTTTTTCATTGGGGTTGGTTCCCTGTCCTTCTGGTAGTCCAATGATTCTAATGTTGTTCCTCTTGAATTCATCCCCTAGGACTCTAATCCTCCCTAGAGCTATTTTGAGGTCTCTCCCCATTGATTGTTGTTGCCTATAGGCTTCCTGGAGCTGATCTTCAAGCTCACTGATTCTGTCCTCTGCTGCAGTCATTCTATTGTTGAGGGCACCCACTGAGATTTTTAATTCATCTACGGAATCCTTGATTTGTGACATTTCCTTCTGTAGATTTTTTCTTTCCGTTCTCATTTCTTCCCGTAATTTCTCAGCTGTCTGTTGTATCGTTTCTGTGAGGTCTGCCTTTAATGTAACAAATACCTTGTCAAACTTTCGATTGAGTTGATTGAACATCTTGAGGATTTCAGCTCTGAATTCTTTATCGGAGAGCTCCAGTTTGTAGGTAAGGTCTAGTGATGCATCAAGACTCTTTTCTTCGTCCTCTCCTTGTGGTGGGGATTTGCGCTGTTTCTTCATATTGCTGTGGTAGTATGGCAAAGGGGCCTTAAAGTTCACCTCTGGTTGTGGAAAAGGATTCTAAATGGGCTTGGTCAGTGGTGATCAATTTCTTCTGTACTCCCTCTAGAAGATGTCCCTCTCTGATGTTCCTCTATTATTTATGTGAAAGTTCAAGGAATACTATTTGAGAGTGAGGTCCGTTAGGTTTGGCTTGAATAGCTGCTTCTACTCATTGGTAGCTTTTGAAATTTGGAATTAGCTTGGAACTTATTTAGGAAGTATTTTAAGGCCCTCGAAGATGATAATCAGGGATATAGGTGATGAATATTGAGAAGTACCAAATAATTGCTTGGTATTTGAGAAAAAAAAAATAACTGCGGCCGCCGCTCCGGATGAGGCCACGCCCACTTTGTTGAAGCCACGCCCACTTTTGTTGAGGCCACGCCCACTAACAAAATGTGCCTGGGTGACCTCAGGGGGTGGGGAGGTGCAGGCGCAGATGGGATGGTGCCCGTTCACTCCACTAACCTGAAAAGGGGAACGGAGCAGTGGGCCGGCGCTGGAAGGTGGTGAGGGTCTAGATGGGCGGTGCTCAGGAAAGGTGGAGCCAGGGTCCCAGGAAGATGGCGCAGGGGGGCGGCCGGAGGTGCAGGTGCAGATGGGATGGCGCCCGTTCACTCCACTAACCTGAAAAGGAGGATACTTTAAATGCATTTATTATTGATTTACATATGACATGCTTACTCTTTTGGAGGTATACAGTGTCTATTTTTGCTTTTTATTTTACATGAAAGTTCATAGCAGCTTTATTCATAACCCTTCCCATCCCCATGCCCCAATCTATTTTCTGTCTCTATGGCTTTACCTTAGACTGGAAATAACTCAGATGTCCCCTGAGCTGATGTGTGGATAAACTAGGAGCATGTCCTTTCTTTTTTAATTGGTTGAGAGTCTGGGATTTACAATACTGTTAACAATGCTTCCTCATGCACGTAATTCTATTGTCTGGGGTTTTTTGTTTGTTTGTTGTTTGTTTTCAAGGAATGCTCCTGCCAGTTCCCATTTAGACCATCTTATACCTGGCGGTGCAGTGTTGCTCATACCAGCTGTGCTTGAGGCCACTTATGGCCACCCAGGTGATGCTCTGGACCAGCCGAGGTATCTCCAGTAGAATTCAGAGTGTCATGTGGTGCCTGGGGTTGAACTCAGGGCCTCACATAGCTTGGCATGTGTTCTACCATTTAAACAATGTCCATGAGCGTAGTGTCTGTTGATCTTTAATAAATCCATAAAGTTGTGTAATTACCACCAAAATACACCATAAGAAGCAGTTTTATCAACACCTAAAATTTCTCTGTGAAGCCCTTTCATAGTAAATCTGTGGCTTGCTTTCACTTTCTGACAACCTTTAGTCTCATTTTGTTCCTTGAGTTTTGCTAGTTCCATAAAACTTATAAGTAGAATCAAATAGATGAGTCTCTTGAAACCAGTTTTTGTTTTCACATATATTATGTGAGTGATTCTAGTCACAAGAAGAATGTGATTATTCTTTATGTTTGTATTTATATCTTGAACTTCATCAGCTTGTAAAATGTCTATACATTCCTGATGAATTCCATGTTTATTATGAAATCTGATGTGCACATTTTGAAACAAATAGTTGTTCAACTGATACTATTTAATGCTGAATTTAATATGCCTAGAGGGAATATCCCTGCTGAAAATACAAGTTTGTCACTTGATGTGCCTGCTTCATCATTATTAAATTCAGCTTTTGGTCAGAAGTAAGTAGGGTGAAATATGTAACATATTAGGAGAAAAAATACAATATTTAATATGGCATTAAAAATTAGCTTTTAATTCAGCTTGAACAGAAATAAAAATGTTATTTTGAGAAAATAAATATGAGGAAAAAATGATAGAGATCCAAAACATGAATCTATATAAAATAGGAAAAATATTAGTTAATGAATTAGTGAAGACAAAATAAAAACTTTACCTTTTTTTTTCTTTTTGGGTCACACCTGGCAATGCACAGGGGTTACTCCTGGCTCTGCACTCAGGAATCACCCCTGGTGGTGCTCAGGGTTCTATATGGGATGCTGGGAATCGAACCCGGGCCAGCCGTGTGCAAGGCCAACGCCCTACCCACTGTGCTATTGCACCAGCTCCCAAAACTTTTACCTTTCTTAACCTAATTGATCTAACAAACTAATGATTTTTCAAATATGAATAGCAATAATGTATTTGGTTATATGCATTTACATATATGTATATTTATATATTCTTTTTGTTTGGGGCTGGGCGATATCCTTTGGTATTCAGGGCTTTCTCTTGGATCTGTGCTCAGGGATCATTGTTAGTGGGTTCTGGAAAGACTATATGGGGTGGTAGGGTTCAAACCCGGTCAGCTGTATTCAAGGCAGTATACTATCTGTCCAGCCGCTGATTTTATATTCTTTTGAAATATTTTGAAAATTCAGGCCTACAAAAACCTTCCACAAAGATTTTTACAGAAGATTTATTTATAAGTAGCAAACATTGGATGCAATCATGAGGTGTTTATCCATTGGTAATATATAAGATTTTATTTAGACAGCTAAATACTATTCTAACACTGAAAAAAACGTGTCAGACTTTTTAGTCTGCAAAAAGACTTACTACTATGTAAAAAACTAAAGCACGGCAACAGGCGTGTGCACTCGCGAGCTCTCCGGGCAGTTGTCTGTCTCACCACCCGCGTTCGGTGCTCTGGAACCACTGTGTATGGGCTGGATCGGGGCGGCCGTTGGCCAAGGACAGGCGAAGGAAGAACGAGGACCAAGCTGGTTGCTGTTTAGTTACCGTTTATTCAATCTTCCATCTTTCTCATCTCCCGCACTCCCACCTCCGTCCTCTTGTCTCAATCTACTCCAGCCTCTCTGGCTTCTCTCCTCTCTCCTCCTACTTGTCTCTCCCACCTTGCCCTCTAGGCTACACCCAGCCAGGAAGCAAAATCAACATAAGAAAGCTCTTCCTGAGTCTTAAGGTTTTTTTCCTTTCCTTAGTCCAAACACTTATTAACATCTGAATACTAGTTATTTTTGTATGGACATAGCAAAAGATACATTGAGGCTTGCAAGGCAGCTCTCCTGGCAACATCTTGCCACAGACTCAGACCACAGCACTCAGGCCAGATTAATCATTCCTTACCCTAGCAGGGTCCAAATCTAGTTATCACTGTTTGGATCATGACAACATTTTCCATGATCAAGCTCTTAACTTATAGTTAAGCATTAGGCACTTTGGCCAGGCCCATCTCGATGCCAGAGTAGCACACAACTCACCGCTTGCCCTGGGTCCGTCTCGTACCTCGTCGGAACCCTGCTTTTGGGGGTGCTAGGAAGAAAGGGTAGCTGGGGCTTAGGTCAAGAGAACAGATGCCCATGAGGAAAATATCATATAGAGTCAAATGACTCCCAGATTATAAAAGCATAGCATTTGCTAAGTCTTCCTGTGTCCATACAAAAAGGACATGGCTCTGAATAAACTATGCAAAGGACTCAAGGAGAAGAGAAACAGTATTTACAAGTCAACAGAACACTAAGAAAGAAGCTACAAATAAACAAAGAGGAATGGGAGCACCCTGATGGAAGTAACCCAATAAACTTAAACTACCTGAGGCTATGTTATCCTACACTACTACTTAAAAACTAATCTGAAATGGCTGTATGCTTCTAAATAAGTGCCATTTTGGAAAAGACAAAACTATGGAAATAGTGAAAAGATGAGATTTTCCATACTCTGACATTTGGGGAGGTATAAATTCATAGGGCAAATGAGATATTTTACTGTAGTGATACCACAGTATTTAATTTTGTGATATTAGAATCAGACTATTATACATATCCAAAATGGCAGAATGTACATAATCAAGAGACAAATTTTATGTAACCTTGTATTTTTGGTTACTATGACATATCAATATTGGTTCATCAGTTACGGTAATTGTACTTAGGGGATGCTGATAATAGGAGAATCTGTAGTGGTGGGGCCTGCTGTCTTCTTAATTTTGTAATGAACTTAATGCATCACTAAAAACATAAAACATTTTATTAAAAAAATAAATAAATAAGACTTTCAACTTATGTTTTCAACTTGAAATATGTTTATGCATATCAACAACTTTCCCCCATTGGTCAATTTATAAACATGATTATGTTATTGATAAAGATGATTCTCTGCAGAAGTTTGAGGTGGCTCATAACATACAGCGTCTTATGTTGCCACTTGATAAGGAACCTCATGAAATGTTTTATTTTATTTTAAGCATTTTAAGAACATGAACTGAGAAATGTATGAGCCTATGTTAGGTAAATCAAGATATATCCAAAACCAAATAATATGAACTTCTCAAATTGCAAAGGGAACTATTACATACAAATTTTTCTTTATTTGGCATTAGAATGTAAAAAAAGTATAATTGTCGCAAAGGAAAGAACCTTTTCATTTTGAGTTATGTAATATAACTAATTGCTCTCTTCTTCTTGGAAAAATAAAATAAATGGGAATTTAGGCAACATGGACTCCCACATTTTTTTGTAAATTGTTTTAACAATGAGGATTAATGCTTAAGTTTACTCTCATTACTTCTTACCTTCAAATGTTAGCTCCTTTGACTTTTCGTTTTCCACAGGACATATTTGGTCAAGTTCTCAAAGACTCAGTTTTTATTATTATACCTTTATTTTTGTGCTTTGTATATCTTTATAGTTTTCTTCTTGTAACTCTAATGCATCCATTTAAAAGTTTATTACTACTGTGTATTAAACACCAGCAAAAATGTGGGTAGAAACAGAACAGATTATTCTCCAAATAAAACAACATATAGTCTGTCTACAGGCAGATGGAAAAAAGTGTTCGTTAACAACTCTTATTATTAGGGAAATACAAGCCTAAGTGATGAAGCCACATCACAACCATTTAAAAACTGGTTGATATCGCCCTTTGGATCCGGCTGCGGAGCGAACATGATGGAAGAGCCCAAGGGAGCGCCCTTGGACTCCAGGCAGCCCACTGAACTAATTCCGGCATGGGACCAGAGACCCCACGGTGCGCTGAAACAGTGGGACCCGGGCATCCCCCAATTCTTTTAACCTGTCTCTCTCTCTCAACTCCTCCCTCCTGAGCACAGCGCAGGATCCGCGGCTTTCCTGAGCGGAAAATGGAGCCGGCGATCCAGCTGAAACAGGACGCTTTCGCGCGCTTGCGGGAGACCCCAGGGGGCGGGGGCGGCGACCCCCGCCCACAGCAGATAGATATTTGAACCCACCTCCCCCACGTGTGCTTCCCTTTGGATCCGGCTGCGGAGCGAACATGATGGAAGAGCCCAAGGGAGCGCCCTTGGACTCCAGGCAGCCCACTGAACTAATTCCGGCATGGGACCAGAGACCCCACGGTGCGCTGAAACAGTGGGACCCGGGCATCCCCCAATTCTTTTAACCTGTCTCTCTCTCTCAACTCCTCCCTCCTGAGCACAACGCAGGACTTCTCCATCTTATGAGCACCATAAAAGGGTAAAAGTTTGTAGTGATGTTATTTCTGGTTGTACTTTCCCTGGACTTTATACAGAAACCCAAAACCGCGTGGCCGCTGCCACGGCCGCGCGACCTAATGTCATCTTAGCATCAGCAATATGTAATGGTTCGCTTTTAATGGGTCGGACTTTTGTGGGAGATCCTAACAAGAATAGTAAGTCTGTTGCTGAAATATTGAAGGCAATCAAAACGGTAGCCATCTCTCTAGACTAAACTAAGCTATATCCCCACGCCAGCTGAGAAGAAATTTTCTTCTTTCTCGGGAAGAAACGCAGCGTGTCGTCAACTACAGTGTGATGTCCATTAAGCAAACAGACCTGGTGGCGTGGGAATGGGATATAAGGGGAAAAATTATGTACATGGAACAGTGGGACGCTGGTGGAATCTCGAGCCGGAGCCGATACCAGCGCAAGACCTTCGGTTCCAGAAACTGCTTCCAGACACTCTACTAGTCTATCAACTAAGCCAGAGCCCCACGTCTGCTGATGACGGGAAATAACCATCCTTTTCGTTTCTTTCTTTTTTTTTTTTTTCTTTTCCCTTGTCAGGCAGTGTGGCGATTACTAAACAGGCGTGAACTCGGTGGCGCGGGGCAAGGGGGAAAAAGAAAAGTTATGTAACAAACAGCGGGACTTAATATCTCTATATTCTTAGCAGTGGAGAACTATCAAATGCCTCATTGGCAATAGGACTGCTTTTCTTTTTTGGGGGAAACCCCAACAACGGTAGTGAGTTGTGTGTTGAAACATGGAATGTAATCGAGATAAGGCATAAATGAAGTGAAACTTATCAAGTACAAGGGTGGGGACTGGGGAGGTGGGAGGGGGCGGCAGGTATACTGGGGGGGTTGGTGATGGAGGATGGGCACTGGTGAAGGGAAGGGTGTTTGAGAATTGTATAACCGACATAATCCTGAGAACTATGTAACCCTCCACATGGTGATTCAATAAAATTAAAAAAAAAAAAAACTGGTTGATATCAAAAAAGAGGAAGTGGAATTTCTCATTCACCATTGAGAATGCACTTTATTCCAGTATCTATGAAAAGGAGCATTAATATATTTCAAAAATTAAAAATAAAACTGCTTCATCTTACATCTTCTAAAGTTCTTCAGATTTTTCTCATCTCCAAAACCTTTTTTATTATTATCAGCAGGAGATTAAATAATAGATTTCTCTCTGCTACAAGGGCTTCATGATGATTTCAGTCAATTATCTCAGTCCTGAGATGACTAGCTATATTCTTCAGACACTGAAAACTCCATTAAAAATTATAATTTATATCAGCAAGAAGTGAAAGTCAAGATGCCAGCAAGATGCCAAAGTAACATCTGGCATTTAATGAATATTAACCCCAAGTTCAACATTTTAAAAAATCGTAATATATTTACTTAAGAAACACAGGTTTCCCCCCTCATTTTAGTTTTAAAACAGGAACTGGTGGACTTCTGTGAATAAACTCGTGGATCTTAAAACTGGAATTCTACTTAAGAAAAATATTTTTATCATTTCAATACTGCTGTGTTATCTTGATTTACCTTTGTTTGATTCTAATATATTATCTCTTTAAAATAACCTAATTTTGTGAAAAAAAAATTAATTGCTTAAGAGGCTGAAAAAATAGATTAAATTGTTAGATTTTCCAATAACATGGAAATTCTAGTTTACCTAGTTGTTCTCTAACATCGTCTCTGCTATTATAATTCTAGAACCTTTGTGGGTGGTTTTGGTTCTCTGATTAATGGTAAGGGAGGTAGTTAATCCAATCAGTGTTATAACCAACCAAAGGGAAAGCTCATTTCAAAAAATAATTTTCATGTAGTAAAATTATAAATCAAATCGTAAATCATAACAAATTATCAACCCACTGTACTCTTATTTTACGGAGTAGCATTCTTGTTATTGCTTTGATTAAAATATATGTAGATAAAACTATTAGAAATAAACCTAACACATGATTTCCTTTTAAAAAAAGAAAAACAAAAAGAAACACAGGTTTGTTCTCTAAGTGTAGGCTAAAGCTTGGAGAAAACCAAGATGTATGCAAATTCTTTTTTGAATCTGTAGTAATTCAGGCTTTCTGTATCTACTCCGGCTTCTCAAAACTTTTCCCTTTCTTCACTTACTCGCCCTTCCTAGACTTGCTGACCCAGGTTCAGGCACATCATTATTTTCTTTTCATAAAGTGGCAGAGATATATTTGGGATTTTTTAAAAAATATGTATATTTAGGGGCTGGAGTGATAGCACAGCGGTAGGGCATTTGCCTTGCACTCAGCCAACCCGGGTTCAATTCCCAGCATCCCATATGGTCCCCTGAGCACCACCAGGGGTAATTCCTGAGTGCAGAGCCAGGAATAACCCCTGTGCATTGCCGGGTGTGACCCACAAAGCAAAAAAAAAATGTATATTTATTTATGTTTAGTGTGGGGCCACACTCAGCGGTGCTCAGGACTTACTCCTGGCTCTGCATTCATGGATCACACCTGGAGGGGACTGGGAAAAATATGGCTTTGGCGATTGAATCCATCCTGTCAGCCACAGGCAAAGCAAGAACCTCCTGGCTGTGCAATGTCTCCATCTCCTGTTTGGGCTTTTAAAGAACAGTTTGTAAGGAGATGAAGAGAAGCCCAGAGAAATTATTATTGTTATTATATTGTTGCTGTTGTTGCTATTATTGTCATTATAGATCACAGGGGCTAGAGCAATAGCACAGAGGGTAGGGAGTTGCCTTGCACACGGCCTACCCGGGTTCGATCCCTAGCATCCCATATGGTCCCCTGAGCACTGCCAGGGGTCATTCCTGAGTGCAGTGCCAGGAGTGACCTCTGTGCACTGCTGGGTGTGACCCAAAAAGCAAAATAAAAAAAAAAACATTATAAATTACAGGATCTCTATACTAATGATCATAAAAATCACCATTAATTGCAGCAGCATTTGCTTAGTGCTAAAAGCAGTGATCTACAAAGATAAAGCCTAGGGCCCAGCAGTAGCACAGCAGGTAGGGCACTTGCATTGCACGTGGCTGATTTGGGTTTGGACTTGGCACCCTGTATGGTTCCCTGAGCCATGCCAGCAATGATCCCTGAGCACGGAGCCAGGGCACTGCTGGTTATGCTTCCGCTTACAGCCCACTCCCCCCAAATAGATTAGGGCTACACAACTCTGGTTAGAACACAGAGCGTAATTATATATTAACTATAGTTTGTATTATTATGAGACCTTTTCAGCATGGGAACATCTAGCAAGCACAACCCTTTGAAAATGTCTCAACTTGCTGTATGCAATGGGAGATTTCTGGACTCCTTTGCTTGTCAGGAGTGGAGTTCTTCCCTTGTTTCTCTATTTCTCCAACACCAGTGTTGCTTATTACCATTGTCCTGACTTTATACTTTTCAAGAAAAGAGCTCAAGAGAATCTACTCACCTATTTTTACTTTAGAAATAATCTGAGCACTTTGCTGTTTGTCAATAAATACACAAATTACCTGTAGCATGAGAGTGGAATTTATTATTTGACTCCTCTTTGAATGGATTCTTTATCATGGAAGTTGTGGACATCATTAGTTACTCTTATGAAATTGTTTGGAAGTAGAGGACACTTACTGACAGGAAAGAAATGCCCCATCAAGTGAAAAGGCAGGAATAGAGTATAGATTGCTCAGGAAGCAATTTAGACAGAGAAAGTAGAAGAGACCTTAGCTGACACCTCCTTCTGTAATAGCAGGGAAAAAGTGTCTCGAAAGCAAAGCACATATAAAAGCCATGGCACACGAGAGTAAAGAACACAAGAAAATCTTCAGAAGGGAGTAATGAATCAAAATCCAGAGTAAACATGTTCATTATATGTTTAAAATTAAATTGTGAAGAATCATTAAATGGTAACAATATCTATGTAGATATTTTAATTTTATTTATCAACACATATTTACAAGTGCTTTGTACATTTAATAATAGTTTAACACACTGTTTTCTTTTTTTGCCATTTTTATATGTTTTGTTTTTGTAAAGCAGTTCACAATAGTTCATTTACAGGTAACATTCAAACACCCACTCTATCAGCGAGCATCTTCCCACCACAATAAGAGCGAAGGTTGTTGTGTTTCATTCTGGAGCCACTTAAGCCCGTATGTAAGAGAATACAAGCAAGTATGTTAAAATCAAACAAATGTGTGCTAGTTTAGGTACATCAGTGGTTTAGAGTATAAGAGGTCACACAGCCGCATTTACTCCAGGAAATACTGCATCACTCTCCTCCGGGAGCTTTATTTTATAGTTTGTGGATCTTGGCTGTTGATGAGATTACATGGCACTGGAGGTAGTTTGTGGGTGTGACTGACAAGTTACTGGAAAACTGGGGAGCTGGGTAGAGGAGGGCCAGTCCTGATCCGAGCAGGCTTGGAGATCTCAGCCATGGGTCCTGCATACCTGGGTTCTTCTGTCAGTTCCTTCATGGGTGAGGCTGTCTGAGCAAACACACTCTTTTCAATGTGATTATTTCATCATAATTCCTCAGAATAAATTGTTTCATTTCAAAACTTTTCATCTAATAAAATTCTCAGATTGGAAAAGCAGATTAGTATAATGTACATAGGAATGAATTTGACTACTTTGGATAGCTTTGTCTCATTTCCTTTATGGTTTGAATGGAAGGCTCTAATACACAAGGAACACTTATGTAATTTCAACTACATGATGAAGTTTTATCTGCATGGGAATTTCTTTCTTCAATGCTAAATAATGAGGATTTGGTTAGGCATCATGACTTAAAATTGTGTTTTGCATCCAGGCCATTGCCTGGGTTTGAAGTATGTTCTTTATTATTTTAAACTTAATTAATTTGAGCAAATTTATTTTACTTCTCAGTGAATAGTTTCCCCATCAATCACATAAGGAAAATTGACAATAGTAACTACTTTATAGCATGTTTATGTTAAATCAGTTAATGTTTTAAGTCACCTAAAATATGATCTTAATGTTTGTAAATCATTTAAAATAATGCTTGGCTTGTTAAAAGTACTGCTACTTGAAATAAAATTTAGAGATTCTCTCCTGGCCAAAAGTTGTCTTACAACTTAATATATCTAGCAAATTTTCAATGAGTCCCTGATGGCAAGTATGAATCTCTCTGGTTGGAAACGAGACCAATTAATACATTTCTGTGTATTAAGTTTGCAGAACTCTTTTCATTTTATTTTTATTGTTACGGTGCTTGAAAAATGTATTAGAAGCATGACAGTTAAATAATTGGACAAAGAAGAAGAAAGTCGATGAATAGTTGCATAGATGGATGAATTAATGAATGGGTACGCAGTCAGCCGGACTGTTAGGTGTGCATGAACATTTTGATATATACTATAAATGTGTGTTATGTTTTGTTTTATTATTTTTGGGGATAGGTCTGCAGAGTAGTTTTCAGGAGGCCCAGGGAACTCTTCCAATGATTGTGTCCAGAAGTTCTGTGTGAAAACTTGAGAATATGGTGCTTCCTAGTCTTTGTGGCACTAGGGATTGCCATGACCATCTTGACAGTGCTCAGTGGGCTTCTAAGTCACTCTCAGCAGAGGCCCATTTTCTACCAGGAACCAAAACTGGGTTGGTCACAGGCACGGCATGTGCCTCAACCTCTGAACTGTATCTCTGCACCCTCGTGTAATTTTTAACTAAGTAGTCTATCATTGCACTGTTAGCAACAGGATGACAGTGGTACAGTGATACAGTGATCCTTGCACTGTAGCACTGTAGCACTGTCGTTCTGTTGTTCATCGACTTGCTCGAGCGGGCACCAGTAACATCTCTGTTGTGAGACTTGTTACTGTTTTTGGCATATGGAATATACCACGGGTAGCTTTGCCAAGCTCCGCCGTGCAGGCGGGATACTCTTGGTACCTTGCTGGTCTCTCCAAGAGGGATGGAGGAATCGAACCCGGGTTAGCTGCATGCAAGACAAATGCCCTTCCTGCTGTGCTGTTGCTCCAGTCCAATCTATCATTAATTTTAAAAGTTTTAGTTATTATAGTTTCAAAGTTTCTGGTTGTCTTAAAAACTATGATATTGACATAAAATCTCATTATTACACCCTCCCACCCCAAAAGTGCCCAAAACATATGACCCTGTTTTTTTTTTGAAGAGAGTTGTGGGGAGGCACTCAGTTGTGCTCAGGACTTACTCCTTGCACTGTGCTCATGGATCCGTCCTTGGCAGTGCTCAGGTCACCATAAGAGTTATCAGGATCAAACCAAGGTCTTCTGTGTGATAAGCACCTTATCTTCTATACTAGCTCTCCAGCACTCCTCACCACTATGTCTCTTGTACTCTGGTTTCTCCCCCACCTCCTTCCTTATCCAAATCCCCTTTCATTTGGTAATCATTTCTGTGCTCTAGTACCAAGGGTTTGTTATTGTTCAGTACTGTTCATACTTTTACTTTGACCCTATATTCCACTGATGAGTGGGGAAGCAAGTGTGGATTTAAAAGAAACAAACAAACAGAAAACAAACGTAACTGAATGGGAAAAAGTTTACATAATCTGAGAATAAAATACTTTCAGGAAATGCAAAGCTACCTTTTTAAAAGTTATAAACAAAAATGTGCTTGGTTTGGATTTATTCAATCCAATTCAATCGTACTGAAAATTGCACTGTTATAAAACTAAAAAAAAAATAGACTTTAAAACAATGAAAATTTATCCAATTTAATTTCACTTTTCATGCTCCAGGCATGCCAAAAAAATAAACAGAGCCAGAGGGCAAATTGTTATGGTATTAATGGACTCCAATGATGAAAGCTACATACAAAGGGAACCACTTTTGTCCTTCTTGACTGTTTATTTGTTCACCAGATTAAAACAATTAGATAATGGTGTGAAGTTTCTTAATTCACTCAGTTTTTTTTTTTGGTATTATTTTTCAACTTAAATTTCTAATTATTGGGACTCATTCGAGGTTGAGCATTGTATAAGCAAGCATAGGTTTTTCCTGCTGCCTGTACTTTGGCATTACTTAGAGAAAATAACCTAAACATCTCTAGCCTGATGTAAAACAAAGAGTCCTGTAGCAAGACTGACTTTGGGGAAATGATTTTCTTTGCTGATTATCAGAGTCTTCTGGAACCAACAGATGATGCAAAGGCTTCTCACAGCTCTCAAACCAGGCAGTTTTCACTCCAGCATTTTAATGAGGGTTTTATAGCCATTGCTTCCTTTCCTTCTCCTTTTTTTTTTTTTTTAACCAGGCCCATCCTTCTTGGAAAAATGACTCCCTGGGAAGCTTTTCTGAAAGGCTACTTAGGCTTCAGGCATTTCAGCAGCCTTAAAATAATCAACATGTGTCTGTTGCAGCCGCCCAGCCTGACCAAGCACAGGAAAAATGACCCCGCCCTGGATGGGCCGTGTACCAGAGCCCCACACTTCACTGTGACCCTATTTAACTCTGGTGTGTATCTGGGATGGATCAGACATAGGAAGCTTTCATAAAAGGGGAAAACTTTGACTTTTGAGATGAGACCAGGAGGTCAGGCCTATTCAATCATAAAAAAAGGTGCTTATGAGGAAAACCACTTGAAGAACTCATCTTGGCTTCTTTGAAGTTAACGCGGATACTAAATTTGGGCATCCAGTATGCTTAAAAATAAATAAGGGAAGGGGAGAAATGTTGGATTAGGATGGGAAAAAAAGATGTAAACTTGTTATTGGGAAAGTTCTCTCACTTTTCCCTCAAGATAATGCTTTATTTATTTGGGGGTGGTGAGACTCCCAAGTGGCACTCAGGGAAACCAGGAGTGATTCTCAGCAATAATTGGCCAACTGGACTGATGGTTTAAAGTAGGTCCTGTGAGTTGGGGACCACCAGGACCACCCCAGCAGGGCTGCTGAGCCTCCAGGACAATACGTGGCACTGTTCAGGAGTTCACGTCATGCTGGGAATTAAATGGTATGTTTGATGCAGGTTTCACATGCCTGTACTGAACCCCTAGCCCCCAAATAATATTTTGATTGATTTTACTCTCTATTAAATCTATTTGACTTTTGTTGGGCTGCAGCGATAGCACAGTTCCAGGGCATTTGCCTTGAACATGGCCGACCCGGGTTCGATTCCTCCGCCCCTCTCGGAGAGCCCGGAAAGCTACCGAGAATATCTTGCCTGCATGGCAGAGCCCGGCAAGCTATCCATGGCGATTCGATATGCCAAAAAAGTAACAACAAGTCTCAAAATGGCTCCCCAGCAAATTGATGAGCAACGGGATGACAGTGACAGTGACTTTTGTTATCAAAATGTCATATTTGTGGGCTCAAATGTGTCACCCATTTCATGTCCAGTGCTATCAAGGCATACAATGTAATGCACTGTTTTTGACTCACTACCTCGGCTTTTCACTGAGCCCTTATGTTGAATATCTTTGCTTTCTCAGCAGAGATAACCTTTTGCCCACTCTGCCCCAGTCAAGGGGAGAAACATCGGATTAATTTGATAGCATATGGAAGTGAACCTTCAAATCAGAGTCTTTAAGCTTGCGCCACCTCTTCCTACCTTCGATCATGACTCGGGCAGAACTGAGTCCATTGGACAAGGGATATTAACACTCAGTATGATTTTTACTCCTCCGAGTACTGCTACACTTCCTGAGTGCTCTGACAAGTCTGTGCCATCATAGGGGTGAGAAGGCGTACTTAGGTAGAAGTAATAGCTGTCTCAATTCTATGTGACTGTATGCATTTGGGGACTTGTTTTCGAAGTGATTCCGCATCATTTTTTCCCCCATTGTTCCACACTAAAGTCCCTTGTGGTAACTGAACAGAAATGATTGCCATTGCTTTTTCATCAATGTTTATTAAAATTAACGAGATTATCCACTGACTTAGCTGAGTCAAGGGAAGACAGACCACATTGGTTTATTTTCACAGAGTGCCCAGTTAATAGTATTGCAAATCACCATGAACATCCTGACGTGTACTGTGTAGAAATAAAGGGGCCATCTTAGATAAAAGTAAATTAGTGTGGGTTGAGAGACAGATAACACTAGGGCACAGGGTAGATTTCTGGGCCCACATGATCTCTTCCCCCCAGCACCTCCAGGTATGGCCCTGAAGGCTCCTGAACATCACTGAGTGGTTCTCAAGCACCACACATGTAGCCTCATAGTGGTAGGAACCCAAGTACTTCAGGGTCCAAGCAGTAGAGCATCCTTAATCCTTCACATTGATCTGCAGGTCACATGGGTAGAGTATCATGGCCTCTAGAATCCTTGAACGTGGCATGGGTTGATCCCCATAAACCAAAATACCACTGATGTGTTTTTTTAAATACCATATGTGTTTTTTTCATTTAAAGAGTTTTATGTAAATTATGAAAGAGAAGAGGGGGAATGTGGCAGAGAGAGGAACAGACAGAGAATACATATCCAAGCTATAGTTTGTTGTTATGTGAAGCAGAAAATTCAGTTTACCATTTTATTCATCTTCAAATATTTCTCATGCTGTTGATCAAATTTTGTGTATGTGTCTACCTGTGTATATGTCTGTACTTTCACCCTCCTCTTGCTCTTTTTGCCTGCAGTTGCTGTTGTTTTTGTTTATTGTGATGGGTCTTGAAAACAAAGTTCAACCTTTTCAGACAATGTGAATATGTAGCTTTCACACTGAACTTCGCGATGGGAAGAAATAGCTTGTTTTTTCCATATAAAGATAGAATGTTATTTTTATTTTCTTCGGAGGCCACACCCAGCCATGCTCAGGGTTTACTTCTAGCTCTGTGCTCAGGAATTTCTCCTGCAAGCCCATATGGGATGTCAAGCATCAAACCCAGGTCAGTTGCATGCAAGGCAAGTGCCCTACTCATTGTACTACTGATCTGGCCCCTAAAGATAGAATTTTATTCCAGGGGGAAATGTGTTAATAATAACATTCATGTTCTTTCTTTCTAAGAGCGCCAGTTCCCCTTGAATTATGCTCTTTTTCGTGTAACAGTTTGTCTTTTAAAGCAAAGTCCAAGAAGGGACCATAGGGACTCTTCCCAGTTATTGAAATGAATGGCAGTTCCCTTCACTTTCTGATGTAAGACCTGGGCTATACTGTGTTTCCAAGTTCCCAAGTGTGTTTTAAAAAGGAGTTGTGTGTAATCCAGTAGTTTTTTTTTTCTTTAGAAGTTGCAGTGACCCTAATATTGAAGCATCTATTTTCATATTGGTTTGTCCTTTATCATGTAAAACATCTCAGTGTATCATGGGGGAAATATAGAAATATTTACTGTCCTAAAATATCAAACAGTTGATTTTAAAAGGGAGAATAATAATCCTAAAGTATTTGTACAAAAATGGAATGGGAAGGAATGAGAGTGAAGATAGACGGTCAGCAACTACACCACCTACACTTCACTGATGACATCATTCTAATAACACCAAACATTAGCCAAGCGGCACAAATGCTGGCCGACTTCGACCGTGAGTGTGGAAAGATCGGACTGCAGCTGAATCTCATCAAAACAATGTTCATAAAAAATGGAGTAGTCCCAGATGCACCATTTGTTCTCAATGGAACGAACATCTCCGAATGCAGCAGCTATGTGTACCTGGGTCAAGAACTCAACATGAGGAACGACTTGGCGCCAGAACTGCACAGGAGAAAGAGCAGTGTGGAATGCCTTCAAGAGCGTCAAAGAAGTGGTTAAGAGGATGAAGAACCTCCTGCTCTGGGCACATCTTTTCGACTCCACCATTTTTCCTGCACTAACATATGCCTCCGAGATCTGGGCCCTATGAAAACAGGATGAAAATGCTATTCGGGTCTCCCAAAGAGGAATCGAAAGAGCTATGCTTGGAGTATCACGTTTCACTCAAGTGAGAAAAAGAATCCGGAGTTTTGACCTCCTTGGATGGTCAAGAATCAGGGACATTGTCTCATTTGCCAAGGTGTCAAAAATCAGATGGGCCAGACACGTAATGCGATTCAGAGATGACCCCTGGACTAGAGCTGTAACCGACTAGATTCCATGGGACACCAAAAGACCGAGTGGTTGCCCACCGAGATGGTCAGACTTCTTAGTCAAAACCTGAATGAACGGTTTAAGGCTCTTCCTGTTCCTGGAGCAAGCAGATATCGTTGGGCTACACTGGCACGAGACAGGGACCAACGGAGAGCAAATCAGAGATCAACAGGATGAAAAGTGATACAAGTGATACAAGTAATATGTACAGAAATACATTGATAGCACTTAAGTTAATCTAGCAGCATAAAGTAGAAAGACCTGAAATATTTAACTTATATAAGCCATATAATCTTATGTAAACCTCAGAATTATATAAAATTCTCTTCTGTGAAATAGAACTTTAACAATTATTTTAGAGTAAGGTTAAAAAGAAAAACTATGATACGGATTTTGAAGTTTAGCAGGTGATGTAAGTACAATATGTGGTGATGACTATTGTTACTTTGCAGAAATATGCATGTGAATAAAAGCAAAATAAGCAGTGGGAAATTTGAACAATCACTTCAGTAAAATGAACCACTCTGTCTAAGCAAAGTTGATGTCCTCATACGAAAATTTTTCTCTTTGAATAGAGCACCTTTGTCTTACATATTTTCATAGAATTCTTGCGTAGCTGCTTGTGGAGGCTTTTCTAAGAGGATGAATTCATAAAGAATTACAAAAGTATCCACTGTATCTTCACTTAGCTGGCACATCATGGGCAATCAATTTATTTCATTGCCTTGTTCAAATCTGTTTACTTAGATTATGACATCTGTGTACTTATGAAGGTTTGTCTATGTCAGAAATTTTCTGTCATTGAAACACTTTTATGCTCTCTTGGGGTGAAATTTTGCCATTCTAATGTCTCAAGTGATGTCCCTTTACTCACAAAGACAAGATCATACTAGTCAAAGTGAGAAACCTTTCAGGAAGAAGACTGGAGGGGGAGACAATGTTAATCCAATTGGTAGTAAATCCATTCACAAAGCTTGCCTTCTGGGTTCCAAGACTAATAAGGACCAAGGCACCAATAGCACTTAATATCCCAGACCACAAGGCATTGTGGTTTAGGGGTGTGGCTCAATGACTAACACATATTGTTGGCAGTAAATGTGCTAAGGAGAAATCCAGAGGAGATTTTCTTTGTAAATCCATATCCCATTATCCAAGCTGTCTTTGTGAATTGTTTTGGTTATTGTCAGAAATCAAATATATTTACCATGCTGTTACTGGCCCTGTAGAGTCAACAATTTTTTTTAGATCCCATGTGTGTGCTATTTAGAGTCTGGAAATAATATATTTTTTTGAAATATTTTTTGGGCTGATTCCCAAACTTTTTGTAACCAGAGAACCAACAGTGAAATAGCTTTTCTGTTTTCTTTTTCTTTTTTTTTCTTTATTTCTTTCTTTTTTCCCTTTCCCTGAGAGAGCAGCTGAGGTGGCTTAAATTTGAAGTAAGTAGAATTTCACAGTTCCAGACATGGCTGTCTGATTTATGACAGAAGAAAAAATGACATTGCCATATGATACACTGCTTCTTTTACAAATAGCCAGAAGGACAGAGGGAGACCCAGTTTGACAGATAGGGCAGCTGGAAAGGGATAAAAAGAGCAAATGCAGGAAACCCAAAGAGAGAATGAACTGAGAGCTGTATCCATGAGGGTGACGCTGCTATGTCTCTGACATCCGAGCTGAGATATGGGCATATCAGAATAAAAATAGTGTAAAAGGATAAATATATCTTTTCTAAAGGAATTGACTAATGTAGTGTATGAATGAGTACATGCAAACACACAGGTCTGTGTGTGTGTGTGTGTGTGTGTGTGTGTACACTTCCTCTCAATCACTGAACTATATCCTTGGCCCTGATGTTCCCATATTTTAAGGGTCAGGACTATTTGAAATGGCTGTGGACAGTGGACAGAAGATGGTTTGATGGTTTGATGGAAATTACAGTGAACATAAGAGAGGACTTTGCAATGGCAAGAAAGTACAAAGCTGAAATGGACTCCTTTAGACGATTGCAAATTTCTTGTCACTAGAGATATTCAACAATAAGCATAGGATAATTAATAAAACTTTGCAAACCATTTAATGACTAGAAAGTGTAGGAGTTTGGCCATGTAGTTCATAAGATTTTTCTGAAAAAAAAAAAAAACAGAATAGAGATATAGCTGAATTGATGTGGATTGATAGTTTATGAACTGCTCAATTTTGTCAAATTACATTCTAGATTAAAATCTGTGTAACATGTTTAAAAATTGAGCTTTATTATTAATCCTATTTATAATACATATGAAGCATTTAAATTAAGATAGATTAGGATTTTTTAAAAACATTCAAACTAACAGAATATAAAATCTCTTCAATAATCAATGTTTTTTCTTCCTCTCTTCAGCAATGTGTACTCAATAAATGAGCTATGGAAGTAGTAATCTATGAGGTAAAGATTGAGACTTAAAAGAGCAGACCAAAAAGCAAAGTTCTTTAATTTAATTTAATAGTTTTTAATTTAATGAAGCCCTCCCATTATTCCTTAAAGACAATGCCAATAGGAGATATTCAACTGAGAAGAAGAATGCAAAAAACAGAATACAAACATCCCTTATTGCTCCAACACATAGACATGCAAACAAACTTTTCCATTTACACTTTCTCTAAGTGTTTGATTCCAGGGTACAATTTAGCACCAACCCTATCCTGAGAACAGAGCTTCAGGCTACACACGGATGTGACAATTATGATATTACTGAACACGCTTCTTCCAAACATAATGTCTTAGAGTTGTCTTCCTCTGGGAATATTCCCAGTATTTTAGTAGTCAGGATCTGAGTCTTCCCTGTAGAGACTGAACGTAGGGTGAAGTAGTGATGCTGAACCCAATCAGATCCTAAAACTGTGACCATTAGAAAGATCTGAAATGCTGCGTCCATTCTCACATAAATCATTTCTCTTGATTACTCGAATATTGGTTCAATGGGAATGAGTAGGTCAAAAAGGGAGAGTTCCACATAGCAGAAGACTTATTGACATTAAATCTAGAGGTGCCTTTAATGATTCAGTGCCACTGGTCAAGCAAATGAAAGAAAGGAGAAGAAAATGGGACTACCTGAAAATAAGAAGCCTCTGCCTTGCAAAAGATATGATGGCCAGAACCCAGACACCTCGCAGACTGGCAGAAATATTCCCCATCACTCATGCAACAAAGGGTTGATATCAAACTTACATAACGTGCTGGTAGAATTTAACAAGGAAAAAACCCAACCCCATTAAAATAAATAAAAGTGGGAGAAAAGTTGAACAGAAATTTCCTAAGTGGAGTCAAAAAGGTGGGTGTAAGGTATATGAAAAAATTTTTTACATTCCTTATCATCCGAGAAATGAAAAACAAAACAACAGTGAAATATCATGTTGCCCCTGAGAGACAAGCATCTGTTACAGAGAACAAATATATATATATATATATGTGTGTATATATATATATATATATATATATACACACACACATATATATATAAACCGGGTTGGTGTGGACATGGAAAAAAGGAACACTCCTTCACTGCTGGTGTGAATGTCAACTGACCCAGCATTTTGGAAAAAAACAATATATACACTTCCCCTTAAAAGTAGGAATCAAGCTTCCATTTAATTCTGCAATTCCACTTCCTGACAGCTATCACAAGCACTCAAAAATTTTATTCAGAAAAGACATTTGCACTCCTATATTTATTGCATTTCTATTCACAATAGCCCAAATCTGGAAACAATGCAAGTGTATAAGAATAGATGATGGAATCATAAAATTGAATTCATAAATACAAATATATATGTACACAAATAAATACTATCAGTTCTAAAAAATTGCTGTTACATGGATATATCTGGAGTGAATAGATTATGCTGAGTGAAGTTAGAAGGAAAGGGATAGATACAGAAGGATTTCTCTTACAAGTGGAATATAAGAGAACATAGGAAATAATTAATTCCCAAAGGCAAGAGAATCTGAGAACGTGTCTGCAGCATGAAGCTTACCATAGCTGGAGGAGGCTGGTATAGGATGGGGGAAGGAGCACTAGGACAGCAGTGGAAGAAATGGACACTCTAGTGAAGGGTGTGGTGCAGGAATGTTTTATGCATGGACCCTACCATTAAAAGTATTGTAAGTCATGGTGCCTAAAATAAAACATGGAGAAAAAAACATTCATACGATACTCCCAGAACGGTTAGTTTTTTTAATTTATATTTATTTTTGGTGGTTTGGGGGCACCGTTCTGGTAGGGTACCACAGTGGTGCTGAGAGGCTACTACCAGTGATTCATGGGACCATGTGGGTGTCCAGGATCAAACCAAGGACTTCCATATGTAAATCGCTACCTCCCACCTCCATAACAACTAGATCTGGGTCCGCCTCAATCTGAGTATTATTTTTATTGAAGAACATGATCTTTTCTTGACCTGGAATGAATTTTCTGGTATGAGACTAGATTATTATTCAGCAAGTAAACTGAGATGGAGAGAGTTAAATGTCTCTGAGAAAGGCTCATTGATACTGGGACATGCTTTCAAAGGTTTCCCAATTCAATTTCTAAATGGTTTGGCTGATCATGTAATCTATAACAAGTAAACAAACTATATGTCATCTTAGAAATCATCTGGCCCACCTTTTTTACAGATGAAAGAACAGATTTAGTCATTCCTAGAGTCGTTTCCTTACAGTTAGTTATTCAGCCAGTAGCCATCAGAGCCAGAACTAAAACCCTTATCTCCTGTGACTTCCCTCATGCCTTCCTCGTTATCTGAGTGTATACTGAGTGTTTCCTTTCTTAAATGAGTGTAATTTTTTAGGCTTAGAAGACATCTGCTTAAGAAATATATGTGCTATATATCAGAATGGCAAGGAAGGAGCCCATGTTACAACCAAAGTTTTCGAGCAGCGATGGCCCCTGGAAAGAGCACCTCCCCACAGAAAAACATAAAAAAAGACATCGAAATCCTAATTTGACTGAAACCACAGAAATGTGGGCCCACAATTGGTTTTCTACATTCAGTTGAAACATTTGCAATGCAAATCTCTGCTCCAGTCTCCTTTTCCACATGTCCAGTCAGTGCAGACTGAAGCAATGGTCACCCACAATGCAATACAGAACCTGTGCTTTTAGGAGCTCCCGCTTTTGTCGGTTACACTAATTTTATTCATCAGGGATATCTTTTTCTATCCATATGCAGCTGTTAAATTTTATCTACTTATCAAGGTTAATCTCAAGTGCCTGCTTGTTTATGAAGTTTTACTTCTTTCTACCCCAAAAGATTTGTTTTTTCATGTTGTTATGCCTACTGACTCCCAACCCTTAGAAAGAGTAAGTTTTTAGATAAGAGAAAGTGATTTTAACAAGAAATTCTCCAGGTCCATGGATACTTGAGATAGTTTTTCATCATTAATTCATTTAGTTTAACAAGCCTTTGCTGAGTAGACCTTGCTCACATGCAAATTGCATCTTTTCTTCAAAGGTAGCAGAAATATTATGCTTATATGTATAAGCCTGATATATCTTTCTGTATTTTTTATAGCTTCTAGATTAAACCTGTAATATTGTTTTAAATGAACTTGCTTTCCTAGTTTCATTTTCATATTGTTCAGTGGTGGCATTTAGAAATATAACTGAAATTTTATTTGTGTTTGATATTATACCAAATAAATATATAGAATTCATTAATTCTAAAATAAACAAATATCACCCTAATTTTTCATCTATCATAAATTCTTCACATGAATCAGTTATTTATTGTACATATTTGGCCACAAAAAAAATTTCCCCACCCTTCCATAGTAAAGAGTAAGTTCCCAGATAGTTATTTTTCTTTTTTTAAAAAAAGAAATACCAAGAGCATAAAATCATTTATTCATTTTAAAAAACTCAAACCAGATCAGAGATTTACTGATTTTACCTATATCAAAATTTTAGTCTCTGTGTAGTATTTTATATGCAAAATTTACAGTATGATGACTTAAATGGATGCTTTAATCCTCCTACAAGGTTTTTAAGACATCAGCATTTGGAAGCCAGAGTCATTCCATTTACCATCTGGTTCTGGAAAAAGTATTTGGAAACCTAGAGGCATGCAAAACTAGCATTGTTAAAATCATCATTTTCCTAAAGGATGTCAGAAATCCTAAGGAAAAATATTTACAAGAAAAATCTGTTTTTTTCTTTGGAATTTTTATATTTTATTTGTCTATTTTCCTCTTCGTCATGTCTCACACAATTCCATGTGTCATAAATCCACCTGTTCTTGCACAGATGCATCCACCAACTAGTATCTGACAGAAAGATCTGTGCACTTAAATACTTAAATAGGGGCTGGAGCGATAGCACAACAGGGAGGGCATTTACCTTACACGTGGCTGACCCAGGATTGATTCCCAGCATCCCATATGGTCCTCCGAGCACTGCCAGGAGTAATTCCTGAGTGCATGAGCCAGGAGTAACCCCTGTGCAATGCCAAAAAGTAAAAAACAAAAACAAAACAAAAACAAACCTTAAATATCTGTTTACCCCTTTACTACTAGATGCTTGTCATTATCACTGACTTATTTTTATTGTTGTAAAGCATAAAATTATAAATTAGTTCTCATTTAGCCAAATTACTTTTAAAAAACAGTTAATTGGATTATTGCTATGATATTTGACCAACTACCATAGTTCTTTTTAACTCAAACTGATGATTTTGACTTAGATATTCTTTCTGTGTTTTATGTCATTGTATTTAGTATATAACTCAACAAGCTCATTATTGTCAATCTGAATTTTCATCATTTTTCAGGGACTTTTCTATCTAATGAAATTCATATCAGCAAAGGTTTTTCCTCCAGGAATTTCTATATTAATTAAACTTGTACTTATATTAAAATGAAGAGTTGTTTATAGGAAGAACACTTTGATAAAACTATTTTAAAGTAAATTATTATGAGACATATGTACCATAAATAAAAAATATATACCAATACAGAATAGCTAGAAGAGAAGATTCATTTGCTTTGTTTTTTTGAAGCTTCAACTTGGGAAATTATAAGAGAAATCAGGTTTTATTTGAAGACCCATTTTAATATCAACATAATTCTACCAAAGACAACTTGAGGTATTTTTGGAGCTAGAAACCTGAAGTAAAAGTCAGAATGTCCTAATCTAGTTGCTTTTATTATTTTCAGAGGCTTACCAGTTGGAAATACAGAAGATAGAGGTGTAAGGCATCATTAAATATGCACACAGATTTAGTAACATGCTGTCTTTAACATTTTCAGTATTAACTGAAGTTGTTGATTCCTGCCTCACACTTACTTGAATGTTTAAGTATGATATTTTCTTTTTACTAGGGCTGTTATAATAAAATACCACAAACTGAATGGTGTAAGAGATATTCATTTCTCCTGTTTCTTGAAACTCATAGTTCGTGATCAAGGTGGTTGGTGTGTTGCTTCTGAGAACCCAACCCTTGTCTTGCAGATAGTGGTCACCTTCCCTAGTCCTCAGAAAGGCATTTCCTCTGAGCAAAAGCATCCCTAATAACTTAGTCATCCTTTTAAAAGTAAAAGATCATTCACATTGGAGTAAGGTTTCCTGCAAAGTTTTTGATTAAAGTTAATTCCCCTTTAGGATGGGAGCAAAAGAGTGTAAAGGTTTAGGTTCATGCTTTATATGGAGCTGACGCCAATAACATCACCTGCACGACATGCCCCATTGTCACCAGGGGCATTTCTGGTGGGCCCCTAAATATCTCCAAGACTGAATAGCCCACAAGTGATTTGGGGGTGTTTGGAGTAGTTTTCTGCACCGTAGGGCATGAGTAGCATCACTTACTTGGCTCTTTGCTTTGCTAACCACTAGTCTGGTGAGTCAAGAATACCAAGAGAGAACTCTGGGCCTCCTGAACACCTCTTGGGAGACCCATCTTCCAAAAAAATGTAAATTATCCTTTGAAAAGCCCTATTTACTAAGGCAGTAACATTCTGAAGAACTGAGAATTAGGGCCTCGACTTTTGAATTTTAGGGGATAACGTTTTTCCCGCAACGTGAGGAATTTTTGTAAGACATTTATTTTCATTTCCTGGTTTATTATTATATTCTCACTAAGAATATCAATTATAAATCTTTATAATCCCCCAACTTTGCGGTTCAGTTCTTATTATGAAGTTGGGATGTTAATATCTGCCAGCGTACTTGGAGCTAATGTCAAATTTCTTTGTAAAATAAGAGGTGAGAGATGATTCATTCTATTTTCTTTTAATTTTATTTTTGGTTTTAGGGGCTACATAGGGCTGTGCTCAGGTCTTACTCCTGCCTCAGTGGTCAGGAATCAATCTTGGCAAGACTCTAAGAATCATCAGTAGTGCCAGGGGTCAAATTTGGCCCCCTGCCTGCACAGCAAGTGGTTAATTGCTGTACTATCCTTGACCTGGTCGTTTATTCTATAGGCACACATATACACTTGGTTTTTTCCCTTTGAGAATATGCATATGGGGTCCAGACATTTTCTTTTTCATGACAGCTGCTGTATTAGAAAGAGTAATTGTTAGGCATCCATTATAATCCTTTCATTCCTTTAGATACCACCGTCCCTAATTTCTGAACAGGAAAGCATAAGATTAATAACGTCCAGTATATAGAGCCCTTTCCATTGTCACTTCCTGTCCTCAAATGGGGCATGAAGCAATAATTTATGACAGTGTAACAGAATATGCATCCCTATCTCAAAATAACGGAAAGCTGGAATTCCTCAAAAAATTATTGGCAAATGTAAATAATGAAAAGCTGCTTTTATTATAGTTCAGTTGGATCACATGGTTCTCTGGGCAGAAAGAATTGAGGTAGCAATTCTCAGGTGGAACGCTAGTTTTATTTTGACGAATTGGATGTATTTTCTGGTTTAGAATTAAACTTGCTAGGAAGGTTTTTTTTGAGCATAAAATACATTAGATAACAAAGGGTTAGTCTTCCAGAAGTAGCAAATGTGAGTTAGTACTTTAATAGTATGTCTGAACATTTGTACTTTGGGCTGTAAGTATATCTGTAGCACTGTAGCACCATCGTCCCGTTGTTCATCGATTTGTTTAAGTGGGCACCAGTAACATTTCCATTGTGAGACTTGTTGTTACTATTTTTGGCATATCAAATACACCTGGGTAGCTTGCCAGACTCTGCCGTGCAGGTGGGATACTCTAGGTCGCCTGCCTCTAGTTCCCGAATACTCAGGATGTTATATCAGGTGAAAACCTAAGTAAGAGTAGTAGTGGTTACTGGTATTTAAGCATCTGAAGGAATTTACAAAGATTCAAGTTACTTTGTTGGTCAGAATTTTTCTTTTATGCTATCCCAATTTTTGACACATATATCTTTAGGTTTCAAGCTCAATGTTTTGGCCACAGTCTGCCTTTCTAAACCCCATTGTCCACACTTGTTTTCCTAAAAGGCTACTAGTCACATATGATGATATGTTTGCTTCATTTCTTATGTACTTTTGACACCTCTGCTTGCTTAAATTGCATCTATCTCTCTTCAAATATCATAGCTGTCTTAGTCTTCTGCATGAAAACTTTCTAGATCTGAATCCATCTATGTAGAAGTAGTTCCCCTCTTATTTTTAATGCTTACAGTATGTGTTATGCGTTATAGGCGTTTGACTGACTTCACTCCAGCATTGACTAGTTTCAAAATTGCAAGAATTATTATCATTTACTGTTCTCCTCACTGACCCAATACTGAGCTCTCACTAAATGTATGTCAGCTTGAAGTTAAAGATGAAATGGAATCATCTGAACCTGAACCTTATAATACCTATAAATAAAGTTTATGGTTTGATGCAGATACTGTGGGAATGTTCTACTCAATATGTGTAAATTCTTACTGGTTATTTTTTTTTTCAGTAGAAACAAAACATGCAGTTGCTAAACTCTGCCACAGTATGACTTTTTAAGGGGAAGAAAGCCAATGTAAGCCCACAATATATGCAAAGCAGAAACCAGAAACACTGAGTTTGTTTAACCTCTGAATATAATTTAACAGTCAATTTGATACGATTTTCTTAGCAATTACTTTGCAACATGAATTTGGTTTATTCTGGGTGACATGGCAAAAGTTATTTCCAAATTCTAGAGGGATTTATTTTGGGTGTAACTGTTTACAAATGCACTTTAAAAAGTGACAAGATCTTAATTTTTCTACTAAGGAGGATCAGCTACTTAGTCTTAGATGCAAATATACACTATTCAAATAAGTAAGTCTGAGTCCCCTTACCTTTATTAGGATTTATATGGGCCTAGAACAATGCATTTAACTCTGTGTCAGTGTTATTCGTATCAGTATATGAGGGGAGAGAGTCTGATTCCAAATGATCTCTAAGGAATATTCCAGTCTTTGCATTTGGGGCTTCTGAGTAATTCAAGTGATTTTATGATTCTACTAATCAATAAAGAAGAAAATCTGGCATATCAAATAAACAGAGCTATTTAAAAAAAACAGCAATGGGATTAAAAAGCAGACTTGGAAGGAATTTTTGAATTATCAGACTGTGAATGTCAAATGTCTGTGATTCCTATGTTATCATATTTAATATATAAAGTATTAGGCTATGAGAACAGATGGGTAATGTAAGAAAAGCCATAAAATACCAAAATGAAAAATATTTATGTTAACAATTATTGTAGAAGAAATAAAGAATATTTTGAGTACCTATAGGTAGCCTGGACATTTTTTTAAAAAAACACAGTGACATTCATTGTTTATGATTGGGTTTCAGTCATATAATGTTCCAACACCTGTCCTTTTACCAGTGACTATTTCCCACTACCAATATCCCAAGTTTCCCTTTCACCCCCCTCTCATCCCTGCCTGCCTCTATGGCAAGCACTATTCCTCTTCTCTGTCTTTCTCTGTCTCTCTGTCTCTCTGTCTCTGTCTCTGTCTCTCTGTCTCTCTGTCTCTCTCTCTCTCTCTCTCTCTCTCTCTCTCTCTGTCTTTCCATTTTTAAGGAATTTAAGGGACCCTCAGTGGTAACCTACAAAGGTTAAAAAAAAAAGAAAAAAGATGGGGTCACATTGAAAGGGCACAAAATACCAGGAAGATATAAAATACATATAATTTGAATACCAGAGATAGAAGAAAATAATGGGAAAAAATAAACATAGGAAACAGTAGCAATGGAGATTTTCCCAAAATTAAAATTAATGGCAGACACATCACAGAGCTCATCACAGAGCCATGAAACTTGGAATATTAAAGGACTAAATGACAAAAAAATAAGCAAATGCACATGGCTATTCCTAGCCACTTGTTTCCAAATTACAAGCCAATAAAATTAACTGATGCTCAGCAGCTTTTACACATCAAAATAAACCACCAACAAAATAAATTTTCTAGCAAATGGGAGAAAACATTTGCTAATCATGTCTTTGATAGTGTGCTAATATCTGAACTATCTGAATAACTCTTTCAATCACTAACAAAAACAAACAGAAATTATTTCAAAGACATGTGGATTACCAAAAGATGCGTGGAAAGGTAGTCTGTACCACCAGTAATCATAGGAATTTGAGTCAACAGCATAATGATTTTTCACCTCACACCTGTTCAAACAGCTGTTAGGAACACACGCAAATAGCAAGTGTTGTGAGCATGTGGAGAAACAGCACCCGCTGTCCAGTGTTTGCACGAATGTACATTGATATAACCATAGCGGAGAAGATTATTTTGAAGTAACCAAAACAGTGACTTGGAAAGGTCTATGCACACTCACTTTCATTGTTGCACTATTTATAATATATATGATATGGAAATAATCTGTGTCCATGGATTGATAAATATTAGACTATGGCATACACACACACAGTAAAATGTTATTCAGTCCTTACAAAGAGTGAGCTCTGATTGTTTTCAACTCTGGAGAAGACTACATTCTCTCTTTAATACATTTTTTCTTTCTATTTTTCTTTCTGAGTTCATAGATATTGAAAATAAAATGCTGGTTGTAAGATAAAGGGTATGAGGAGTTGAAAAAAATAGATGGAGATGGTAAACACTTATAGTTTCTTGTTAAAAAGTTATGAGTATATAAGAATATTGGCTGTAGTTACTAATTCTGTATTCTTATATTTGAAAATTGCCTATAAGTTACCATCAACAGAAAGTATATGTAGTGACAGATGTTACTAAACATACTGTTGTGATTATTTTACAATATATAGAAATATGGAATCATGACACTGTGTACCTGATATTAATATAATGTGCAAATTATATCTTAAGCAAATAAAAAATAGAATGACCACTCATAAAATGTATTTTTATAAAAAAGAGATGCATAGGTGAGAAACATGCATGTGCAAAAAGAAATGTTTCGCTTCACATTACATCAAAAAATTGAAAATTATGACAACAATTCGATATTACATAGGCCTTTCACGACTATTAGAATGGTCAAAATACAGAACACTGATATCAAAGCACGCTGGTAAGCCTCTGGAGCAACAAGAATTCGCATCCTTTGCTTAGAAAGAATACCAAAAGATAAGGTCGCTCCAGAAGACATTTGGTGTTATTTTTTTTATTGTTTATTTTTTATTTTTAAGAAACAGCTCAGACTCAGACTGCATCCTCTTCCTCTCCCTCTTCCAAGGAAAGTGAAGAACATTTGGTGGTTTTTATAAGAACAAAAACTAAACTGTTCACAACATACTGTCCAGAAATTGCATTCCTTGTTTGTATTTAACCAAAGGATTGGGAAATAAGTTTACACAGTAACCCACCCTCAAATGTTTAGAGCAGCATTATTTGTGATTTCCAAATCTATAAGAAACTAGCACGTCCTTTGGGAGGTGAGTGGTAAGTAAACTGTGATAGATTCAGGCTATGAAATACTGTTCTGTGCTAAAAAAGAAATGAATTGCCAAAATACCACGAAGGAATCTTAAGCCAATCTAAAATGACTATATACTGTAGGATTCTTGCTATAAGACATTTGGTAAAAGCAATGCAATAGGAATTAAAAAGATCAGTGTTTCTAGGGATTGAGACAGGAGTTTCAAAAAAGAAAACAGAATTTTATTTTTTAGTGCAGTAAAAAATTCTCTGGAGGTCCGAGAGATAGTGTGGGGATTAGGGTGCAGATCTTGCACAGAACCTACACAATTATATTCTCTACACTCCTGGTCTCCACGTATAACTGGGTGCAGCCCTAGTGGCCCTCAGTAAACCCTGGTACCACAGGATCTGAAGCAGCACATCCTCTGGTCTTCACATTGAGACACCAGATTGATTGACTGAGAATTAAGTTCCCCCTGAGCACTTCCTAGGAGGGCTCCTCCCTCCAAAATGCTCTTGCAATACTTCAATGAAGAATATATATCACTGACATTTCTTCAAATCCTGATATTGTACAACACTGAGTGGACCGTGTGGACTTTTGGTGATTAGGAAGTAACAATGTAGATTCCCCCATTGTAAATATGTGCCACTCTAGTAAGTGATGATGATGTGGGGGAGTGGGGAGGGCAGCAGGGAAGATGCATGTGAGGGGAATGTAAGGAGATGGAAAATTTCTGTTTTTCCTCTCAATGTTGCTGTGAACCTGAAAATACTATAAAATCAATCTTATTCTCTCACACCCTCCCGAAAGTATTCTAAAATATTATAGTTTTTATTTTACCAATTCTTTTTGGACTAAAGTCGGGGATATATTCATGACTGTATTGACACACTGGAGTGATAACACAGTGGGTAGGGCGTTTGCCTTGCATGTGGCTGACCCGGGTTCAATTCACTGGTTCCTCTGGGAGAGCGCCGGCAAGCTACCAGGAATATCCTGCCCACACGGCAGAACCTGGCAAGCTACCTGTGGCATATTCGATATGCCAAAAACAGTAATGATAAGTCTCACAATGGAGACATTGCTGGTGCCCGCTCAAGGAAATCTATGAATAATGGGATGACAGTGCTACAGTGCAGTGCTACAGTATTCACACACACACACACACACACACACACACACACACACACACACACACTGATATAGCTTCCAGAACCCAGCTACAGCCGTGCTCAAGGCCACTCTCCACATACTTGGACGAGCCTCACCATGAAGGAACTGGCAGAGGAACCCAGGCATGTGGGACCGGGGCTGAGATCTCCAAGCCTGCTTGGATCGGGACTGCACCTCCTTCACCCAGACCCCCCATTTTCCAGTAGCTTGGCAGTCACACCCAGAAACTGCCCCCAGTACCATGTAATCCCATCAATGGCCAAGATCCAGAGACTATATAAAATGAAGCTCCTGGAAGCATGTGGCCTCTTATAGTCTAGCCCACTGATATATTTAAAGCAGCACACATGTGTTTGGTTTTAACATATTTACTTGTATTCTCTGATATACATTCTTTGTCCCTTTCAGACAGCCCAGCAAGCTACCTAGAGTATCCCACCTGCACTAAGGAGTCTGGCAAGCTCCCTGTGGTGTATTCGATATGCCAAATACAGTAACAATAACAGGTCTCTTTCCCTTGACCCTGAAAGAGCCTCAGATTGTTGGAAAAATGAGAAAGGGGAGGCTTCTAAAATCTTAGGGCTGGGGCAAATGGAGACGTTATTGGTGACCGCTCAAACAAATTGATGAGCAATGGGATGACAGTGATACAGTGATACTGTTTTTCTAAGACCAACAATAGAAACATGACATTTAGTATCATTATATTATATTATCATATATTATATATCATATTATATTACACAGATTATATTATACATCATGCAGCCATTATATTATAATTATATATTGCCATTTATATTACCATATATAATAGATTATATTACCATATTCTATTTGTGCTTTATCTTGTTTTTCCATTACTCTCTAGTCTTGACCTTGCATGGGACCAAGGCCATTCAAGTTGCCAATCTATGGAAATGTCTGTTATTTTTGTTTATTTTTCTCATACTATCTTGAACCTAAGGTCTATATTTTTTGTTTTTCCACTCCCAGCCTCAGCCCCAGCCCCACTGAGACCTTCCCTGAACCACCTATGTTAATTTCAGATTTCTACCACTTACCACAGTTCTGTATTGTCTGTTGTCCTCACACTCTGCCCCTAGTTCTGTAGAACTCTGGTTCTTAATATTAATATGTAGCATAATTTTTTAATCTTGTAGACTCTATTTAATAGGTGGTCTTGACCTTTTACTTCTTATCCTTATTTAATATACTTAGTGCCTAAAACAGAGTTGATCAGCAAGTGTCTGTCACCAGTAATGTGTTAAAAATACATCCCTAGAGATAGACATAGACAGATTGCACTCATCTGTGGAATATAGAATAACAGAGTAGGAGACTAACTCCCAAGAATAGTAAAAATAAGTACCAGGAGATTGACTCCATGGCTTGGAAGCTGGCCTCGCATTCTGGGGAGAGGGCAACTCAGATAGAGAAGGGAACACCAAGTAAAATGTGGTTGGAGGCCATGAGGGAGAAGGGTGATGCGTGCTGAATGTAGACTAGAGACTGAACAGTTTGGCCACTCAACATCTTTATTGCAAACCACAACACCTAATTAGAGAGAGAGAACAAAAGGGAATAACCTGCCACAGTGGCAGGGTGGGGTGGGAGGGAGATGGGATTGGCGAGGGTGGGAGGGATGCTGGGTTTATTTGTAGTGGAGAATGGGCACTAGTGAAGGGATGGGTTCTCGAACTTTGTATGAGGCAAACATAAGCACAAAAATGTATAAATCTGTAACTGTACCCTCAAAAAATAAATAAAAAATAAAAAATAAATTAATTTAAAAAAGTATTTGAAATTTAAAAAAAATACATCTCCACTTTGAAATAACTGGGATTGAAATTCTACGTTGTTGATGAAGATTTCAGTCACAAATTAGAAGCTATTGCATGATCCTGCAACTAGTGTTAGGTTAAATATTTTCTCTAATTATATAACATAATCTGATGGGGCGCTATCACCCGAAGGTCTTTTGTAACCCTGGTTTTCAATGGATAATGGATAGCGGTACCAATAATAGCAAAACAAATGCCAGGAATGTATCCGGAGAGTTGTTGCTACTTGAAGTGTTCAAAAAATGGATTTTCTCCAAGCTTGAGCCTGCTCAGAAGTTCAGATGCACTGTAACTTCTTTCTAGTACCACCTGTTGGCTGAGGTACAGACTAAATATTTAGGTCTCTATTTAATCTGTGTATCTGGTAGGAGCGTTTCATTTACAATATAGCCTTCAGGTTATTGCCATGGGTTAGTGCTTAGAAATATAAGTACAGGTGTGATGCCAGAGGAGCTTAGGAAACACGGAAAGAAGTCTCTGATCCAAACCACCTCTAAGAGGAACACAGACTGCCCAGTGAGGGGCAGCCATTAGTCAGTGTGATGTGTTAAACGCCTAAAAGGATCTTACTTGCTTCTTATTTCCTTTCCAAGAATGGTCTTTGGAATGCAATGCCCTGTGACTTCAGCCACAGGGCATTTTTTTTACATGAGCTAAAGTGCATGTTTTGAAATAATTTGGGAGTTAATTTCTCCGTGCCTGTAAGAGCAAGAGTTTGTATTTCACCGAGGAATGTCACGTTTTATACCGAAAAGGACACTTCACTTGTATCACTTGTCGTCGTCACCTGTTGCTCATCGATTTGCTCAAGCGGGCACCAGTAACGTGTCTATTTGTCCCTGTCCTTCCCAATGCTGCCATATTTCAGGCTCTTTCAGGGTCAGGGGAATGAGGCCCATTATTCTTACTGTGTTTGGCATATTGAATATGCCATGGGTAGCTTGCGAGGCTCTGCTGTGCGGGCAGAATACCCTTGGTAACTTGCAGGGCTGTCTGAGAGGGATGGAAGATTTTTGTGGAGAGTGGCCTTGAGCATGGCTGTGTGTGGCTGGCTTTTGGAGGTTTTTGACTGCCTGGCCTCTGCTTGGGGCGGGAAGGGAAACTCAGCCCCGCCCTTCAAGGAGGCCCCCCCGGTGAGGACAGTCTGGCATGGGGGCAGGAAGAGAACAGAATTTCCTGCCCCTGCACAAAAAAGGACACGTGGAAAATCTTTTTATTTGCTTGTTTGACTTATTTGACTTTCTTATATTTTCAAATCATTTTGTAATTCAGGTGGAATATAAATATACCTCACATTTACAAATGGAAAGAATGGTATGTATGTTAGAAATTGCAATGACAATATGTTTTCTGTGTGCTCATTAAACCCTAAGACTCTCTCACATCATCAATTTCTCTAGGCTATTTCTAGTGCTATCCTAGCCTGGCTACAATTCTTAACAAAGGTACATCGATTTATTGCTTCTGTTCCCTGGTCCACATGTTCCCTTCTGCTACACGTTCAGCAGCATGAGTAATTATGAGGAGAGCAAGAAAATGTTCACTTCTCAGTCATCAATCCTCCCATTTCTCTCTTATGACAAGTATGGTGTAGCTATCCTCTTGCTATTTCTCAAAATAATGCTCAGACATGCAAAAATGTTGTGATGGGTCCAGGAAAATAGTTCAAAGGAATGAAGCACATGCATTGCATGTGTGAGACCTCAAGTTTGATCCGGGTCACCACATGATCCTCACTAGCTATTACCAAGTCGAAGCAAACCATTAGACACATAGCATTAGTAGGGGCCTCCCACGTCTTAAAAACTGTTTCCAGAATTGTTTACTTCATATTTACAAAAGCCTAAAGTAGCAGCCTCAGGTTTTATTTTGCTGTTGATTTTTACAGGGTGTTTTAAAATCAGAAAGATCCATTCCACAGTTAATTACCCTTTGTAATCATATTTGAAAGATGAATTCAAATTACTGCACATTTCTACAATTTGGGGGAAATATGTGTACTGCCTGCTGATGGCTACAGAGAGATATCTCTAGAAATAAACAATTAGAGAGCTGGCTGTTGGCTTTGGGGAAATTATGGCCAGCTAGAACATTTTAATGGGTCACTAGGGAAAGTCAACATCCATCTCCATTTATCATAATGAAAAACAGGCAGAAGCAAAGTTTAAGTAAATGGTTACAACAACAAAATTTGTTTTTATTTCTTGAGGTTCATTAAGGGCAATTTGGTCTGTCCTGACTCTGGCTTCTGTTTGGGCTAGATCATTGATTGTATCGTAATGTGCAGAAGACTAAGGTGAATTAGTAGTTCCTCATCAAGCTTTTTGAAGGATTGTACACTCACATTGAGGCACGTTGTAATCGCTTTCCTCTTTACTATTACTATTGTAAAATTCACCAATGGCATTTTTCACTGTCACTGTCATCTCGTTGTTCATCGATTTGTTTGAGTGGGCACCAGTAACGTCTCTCATTGAGATTCTTATTGTTACTGTTTTTGGCATATCCAATACACATAGGTAGCTTGCCAGGCTCTGCCAGTTGGGCTCGATACTCTCGGTAGCTTCCTGGGCTCCGAGAGGGGAGGAGGAATCGAACACGGGTCAGCCTCGTGAAAGGCGAACGCCCAACCACTGTGCTATCACTCCAGCCCATGGCATTATTACACAGAGAAAATTCTTAACAATCTGAGAAGCAAGTTTATGCCTACTACAAGGGGCACCCCCAAAGAGAGGAGTACAATTTGAGCTTATTAAGAGAGATGTGCTTTTGCTGATTTGTTTTTCAAAAATAAGATAGAAACAAACTTCTTTCCATCCTCCCATCAAACACTACAATAGCCATGAGATGCTGGTGAAACTGGGTTAAGTACTGAGCGACATCTACCTTCCGGAAATATTTTTGAGCAGGATTAAAGCTCCATTTCCAAAAACAGTAGCAGGAAGCTAGTGTCAGAGAGGGCTTGGCTCAAACCTTCCTTTCGGTAACTATTACTCACCCTCTGACACCTCCAGGGAGACATCTGGAAGCACTGCAGATGTGAAGATGCCTGCCCAGTTATTCAGTCTTACCCTGTCCTAGACAGAGAACCAAAAACAACAGTGATGTGCTAATAAACTGGACACACTAATTTCTTTCTGTCTATGGTAGATATGACTGGCTCAGATTCCGTCCCCTAAGTCTCTCCACTGAGCCAGCAGGCAGCTGAGTCTTGCCTGTTCTGTTTTTGAAGTGAGACGATGCACAGATGGCTTGAAGGATCTTATCAAATTAAACACAGCTATTTTTTGACTAATACTTTGAGGGGGTTTTCCCCAGAAAACATCTAGGACTTTTATAGCGAAACAGTCTCTAATCTAAAATAGCAAGTCGAAACATTCTGCTTCTTCCCTTTTGTATTTTAGTCACACTGAAAGATGGCTTTTATGCAGATAAGAACCTTTTAGCAGATTTAGCTGATATAATCTGTCTTCTACTAGCTCCTAAAGGTAATCCCCTTTGACAGTGACTACTCACTGTGCGGACTAATATTAACTTGTGAACATGAGACTGAAAACTCGCTGGGATGTTTGCAAAGAGCAGGAATCTGTTCATCAGTTCAGGACCTTGAGTACTTAAAGGAAGAGAAGAAACAGTTTGGCAGAGGAGAACACTTTAAGAAGATGGTATCCTTCCTTTCCAATTTACTCCACAGAGAAAATGTTACTCTTAGAAATGTCACTTTCCATCTTCTCTTTACAAATAACATTTTGGGAGCTATAAATATTTACTTCTCACCATGACAACATTGTAGACCGACAATGCAAAGATAAATTCATTTTCCACATTCCCACAAATATCTAACTTAATGAATTGATTGTGTCTTTAAAACTAGAAATTTCTAAATTTTCTACATTGGGATATAGGAAAGTAATTTCTCAAAGTACCTCTTACTTTATCTTCTATTTTCCAGTGTACAAAAGAGTCATGAGTTAACGTGAAAAAATTAGTACTTGCAGGTCAAAGTGTTAGTTCAGGGTCTAAGGCACCTTCTTGCATGTGGCTGACCTGGTTCTATCCCTGGCACTGAATATGGTTCCCTTAGCACCACCAGGCATGATCCCTGAGCACAGAGCCAGGAGTAAGCCCTGAGCACAGCCAGATGTGTGCCTCCTTCTTCCCAAGTGTTTGCATAAATAAATTTTGAAAGAAACAAAATACAATTTTTTTAAAGAACTAAGAAGAAAATATGTGATCTTTTTGTTGGTCTAGCAATCCAGCATACTACAGATATATGCAAATGAGAATAAAGTCATATTGTATGTAAATTCTTCAATTTATAATAGTGAAGACAAGAAAGACAACATAGTAAGTTATGTAGTCCTCTGTGTCTGGTAAAATTTATTTAAAAAAACTTGTCAAGAGACATAAAGATTTATTTCCTGTAACTAAATTATAAACATGGTTGGATTCATTGTCGGTGTACTTTTGCAAGTTGTGTTATAAAACATAAACAGTTGGACCACATGAGGTTAATCGGGCATCTCTCAGCCCATTGATCCCCAGGGTTCAATTCAGCTGATCTGGCAGACTACGTGTCCCCTTTGCCTCTCACCCCTCCACACATATCCCCCTGGAAGCTGACGGTCCTCCCCCAAATAAAGAAAGAGCTCTTCTGTTCTTGGGTAGACCGTATGTGCACAGCTGCGCTTCCCGACCAAAACCTCCAAACCAGCTCTCAGTCTGAGGAGTGGTAATATCTCCAGAAATTGTGCAATAAGAATGGAGGACAGTGTTTTTCTGCCTTTCTGTGTTGTTGCTGTGGTTTAATGCTCTAGAAACGGAATTCACCAGATGAAAAAATATTTAGGAATTCCCTAAAATAGGGTCAGATTGTCATTACATAGTCTGGTCTCTAAATTTGAGGATTTAGTTATATCCAGTTCAAATAAATAAAATTTTTGTTTGAGGAGTTAATGTGCCTTTGTTTTTCACTGTTTTTTTGCCCCCCCCCCCCAGTGGTGTGCAGGGCTTACTCCTGGCTTGGAGCCCAGGAATCAGTCCTGAAGGACTTGGGGTACCCTAGGGGGTACTGAGCATCAAAGCCAGGTTAGCGAGTACCCAAGGCAAGCGCCTCACCTTGTCTACTATCTCTAGGGCAGTGAAACACATCTTTGTTTTAATAGTACACTTTTATGATATTTTGAATGTTTTATTTTGTTTCATATCATGTTTTCATATCAAGAGCCTAAGGGGTGTCCTTCATTACTTGGGGGGACCATATGGTGCCTGAGATCCTCTGACCCTCTGTTTTTCACATTTACTTACTGGTTTTGAGGGAAGATTATTGGTGGGCTGGCAGATGATTGAGATGGATGTGGATACTTTATCGAGTGTTGACATCTCTACAAAAGATGTCTAGTATCACTGTTAGTAAAACAAAACAAATTCAAACCCGTGAGTTGAGTTGAGTGTTTAGCACAGTGTACAAGCTGTGATCTAGTGACTTCCTTTCTCTCCAGCTACTGTGTTTATGCTGGTAAATGAAATTTAAGAATTCTACTGTGGCTTATAAACAGGATGTCTTCAGTGTCAACTTACATGCTTGGGGGTTAGTAAGAAACAACATATGGGCTAAAATTCTCTAAGATCTCTAGATTGTGAAATTTCATTAAAGAGCCAAGATAGAAGTGAATAGTGCTTCATTGAAATGTGATGCATGATATTTGATGAATTTCCAAATCAGGGAGGCAAAAATAAAGAGTTTCCCTCTTCTTGAGAATGTTTGTAAGAAAGGCAACAAAGCAGTTGGTCTTAATGTTTTATTCTAGTTACATAAAAAGACTTTAGAAGATATAAAATAATTTTAAATATTATGTTTCCGAAGTGCATTATACTCTTTATATCTTTTAGATTTCTCTCTTCTTGCGTGTGTCTTACAAGCTCTTCTGAATTTTATACACAAACTATTTGAGCATCATATTTCTCTTATTGAGAAAGACATATGTATATATCCCTAAAATATATTTGAAAACATTAGAACTGCATACTTCTATGCTATGTGCTTTTACCTTCTGACACAAGAATTTTTGCTGCAGCAATGACGGGTAGAACTTTTCCAGAAAAGAAGGAAAGGAATGCAGAAAATGAGAACACATAGGGGAACTGACTAGTGCTGTCCTGTTTTATTTTGCAAAATAAAAGGTCTCAACTGCTGCAATAGTCTCTTGCCTGCTACCAAAGCTCAGCCATTCACAGAGCAGTCAGAATTGTCATTATACCAGTATATGGCTTAAGAGGTTTGCCTTGTGTGCAGCTGATCCTGGTTCAATCCTATGCACCTCCAATAACCCCCAAGCACTGCCAAGAATAATTCCTGAGTACAGAGCCATGAGTGGCCATTAAGAAATGCCAGGTGGCCCCAAATTAATAAAAATGAATTAAGGTCACATCAGATGTTGAAAATTCTTTCATGGCTTCCTCTTGCACTTAGGGTAATTGTTTGTCATAACTTACTAGTGCTTGATTCAATAAATTCTCAAGTCTCTCTTTGGATCTGCTCTACTTGTAAAACATTTAATACTTTTAAAACACTTTCTACACCACTGCCCTCTCACTTGACATTTTTTTTTAAGATCAGGAATGCATTTCTTCCTGTTCTGCTCAAGACTATCCCCTCAACATTTAAGTCTCAACACAAAATCTCCTGCAGAGAGATTTTCTCTAAATAATTTTTTAGTGAAATTTTCATTCTGAAGGAGTTCAATTCCAGATTCCATGCAGTATTTTTTTTTTACTTATTTCGTCACAGCATTCAGCACAGTCTGAAATTATGTCTATTAATGATATAGCTACTTCAGATCTGTCCCCTTAGATGGGAATGTAAAAAAATTAGAAAACAGAGCTTTTGTCTGTCTTGGCCATGTAGGTATTCTCATCAACTATCACACTTTCTAAAATAGATTCAGTGTTAACAAATATTTGCTGAACAAGTGAATGGGTGAACTGAATAACTTGTGACTGACTTGAATACAGGGCTTGGATGTGTTTTAAAGAAACAGGAATCATTACATTATAAGGCTTACACAAAACTGCTTTGGGGAAAGCTTACATCATGAGAGACAGGAGGAAGTTGGGCTCGAAAGATAACACAGGAACCAAGTTATGAGCTTCTTCAGTGCTGTGAAGCATAGTTTCTGGGATCACTTTTGTGGCTACTGAGGATTTTTAAAGAGTCAATACGTGCTTTTGGAATGTTCTCTTCTTACCAGCTGGAAAATCATTTGTGTGTCAGAAGATTCTCATTTACTCATCGGTCCAAGGACAGAAAGTAACTTCTAAATGTCAGCAAAGGTGTTGATTTAGTCAACATCCAAGCCTTTTTCCACACAGCAACACTGCCACGTACAGCTGGCAGCCCTGTACAGCCTGAGATAAAATGAGCCAGGTCTTCTAGAGAGCATTTTTTTAACAGTTTTTTTCATTCCTCAGTGAAACCCTTTATGCCCTTAAGATTTAGGTTCTATCATGTGACTGAATCATTCTCTCTCCCTTAGTTTTTCTTTTATTTTGCCATTTATTTTTCTAATCCATAGCTACCCTCACATTAGAATTATCCTCTTCTGTATTTTGTTCTTTATATATATATATATATGTATATATATATGTTTGTGTGTATAATATGTATATTATATATAAACACATGCTATATATGCACTGTAGCACTGTCATCCTGTTGTTCATCGATTTGCTCGAGCGGGCACCAGTAATGTCTCCATTGTGAGACTTGTTACTGTCTTTTTTATTATTATTATTATTATTATTATTATTATTATTATTTTGCTTTTTGGGTCACACCCGGCGATGCACAGGGGTTTATTCCTGGTTCTAAACTGAGGAATTACCCCTGGCGGTGCTCAGGGGACCACATGGGATGCTGGGAATCGAACCCGGGTCGGCCGCGTGCAAGGCAAACACCCTACCTGCTGTGCTATTGCTCCAGTCCCACATGTTATATATATAATATATAGTATATATAAACACATATTTCTATGTATGTATAAACAGTTTAAATTTTTTAACTATGACTAGAATTTTGTTTGCCTCAGTGGAGTAATACATAAGATCCTTTCTTACCTAAAGCTTTTAAGATTTTATAAGAATAATCTCCACCAAATATGTTGGTATAGGTAGCACACATGTGTTCATTTAAATTTTTTTTCTGCCACTTCAGATGGATGAATCTAATTTGTAGAATTGACTACAAAGAGGAAAAAAGTATGTCCAGTTAAAATAGTGATTTGTTTTGCAGGCTCTGGCAACCAATTTTATTTTTCTCAACTAGTTTATAATAATTTAAAAGCCACAGTCAGTCCATGATACGTTTTATGGTTAAAACTTAAGTCATGGAATTTTTTTCTTATTGAGGAAGATGGAATTACGCTTAATACTAGATTTTGAATGGAGGAGGCACTAAGCAAAAGCAGAGTGGTCAGATTTGTGTAAAGGAAGCAGTTTATCAACAATAGCTAATGATTTTTCAAGAATTACTGAATCACATACATGGTGTCACTAATTTTAAAAATTCTCCATCAGAGTCATACCCTCAAGTGTTGTTATCAAGCATATAACATTAGAGTACATTATAGGGGCTGGAGCGATAGCACAGCGGGTAGGGTGCTTGCCTTGCATGCGGCCGACCCAGATTCGATTCCCAGCATCCCACATGGTCCCCTGAGCGCCACCAGGAGTTATTCCTGAGTGCAGAGCCATTATAGTTTATGAGTACAATTGGATATAATATGCCTTTTGTTGCATATATAAAATATTAATTTGTTAGAGTGTTTTCCCCTTTCCTTAGTCATATCATAGATATCATTTAATTATAAAATAAAGGAAAACAAAAGACAAGCTAGTTAGATGGTCCCTATTATTAGAGAACTCTAAAATACATATGAATATGAATATTCTCAGGTAGGTATGGTTTGAATAACAGCATTTAGGTGCATGAAATGGAGCAAAGAATGACTCTTCAACAAATGGCAGAAACTTGGGAAACTTAGACTACTTTTCATGTCATGGTACACTGTCAAAAATAAAAGTTGCTTAACAATTATTTACCACTCTGTGATTTTATATTGACATGTCTGATAGCAAAGAGTTTTCATTGTTTTTCTATTTTCAAACTTGATCAACCCTACTTTGAATTTCACCACTAAAAAAAAAAAAAACAACCCAGCAATGTAAATAGTCACCTTTCAGATATGGAATAAATGGATCTTTTTATAGACAATCTTTATGTCCAAAGCATATGGCACATGTTAAATGAAGTAAATTTAACAATCTCTTCATCATTGAAATAATTCACTTCTTTCAACTTTGTGTTGTTCATTCCTGAGTAGAAATTTGGCAGAGAGATACAGCAAAACTGCCATTTGGAGAAATCATAGTTTTGTTTATGTTTTTCCAGTCAGAAGGAAAAATTATCACAAAGAAGAAAAACAAATGAAAAAGTATTAAAAGAATAAGTTCAAAGTTGGCGAGTTTTTGCTTTGTTCTGTTTTTAATCAATCATCAAACAAATAAGCATGTAGATACATTGTCCTAGAATACACAGATGGCTTAGTAAAGAAGAAGATGGGAATGACCTGGAACACAGAACATTAATCTATTTTCACCAAAAGCCAAACAACTACATATTATCTTATAAATTCTGTCTAATATTCTCATTCTTTAGTATAGAGATTGAGCATAGGGAATATTAACTGGTCCCTGGCCTTACCGCTTTCAAACTATTATATCTTGGCTAAATCTGAGTCTTTAAAAATTACATATCTTCATTCCGGTTCCTTTTTGTCTTCTCTCTCTTCACAGCTTAACCAGATGGAAAAGGCTATGGAAGCAGCTCATACATTTTTCATGGCCAACCCTGAGCACATGGAAATGCAGCAAGACATAGAGAATTATAGAACAATGGCAGGTGTTGAAGCATCCCAGCTGGTAGATCGAGAAGCCAAACCACACCAGGTGAGCTCCAGAAATCCCTTCTCTAATCACTAGAGCTAACTCCTGTTCCTTAATGCTCTTTGACTCAAAGAAGATTCCTATTGGATGGGAAGCTCGAACAGATACCTGATTCCGACATGGTAACTTTTTTATTTATTTATTTATTTATTTATTTATTTATTTATTTATTTATTTATTTATTTTTGCTTTTTTGGGGTTACACCCAGCGATGCACAGGGGTTTTTCCTGGCTTTGCACTCAGGAATTACTCTTGGCGGTGTTTGGGGGACCATATGGGATGCTGGGAGTCAAACTCGGGTCAGGTGCATGCAAGGCAAATGCCCTACCAGCTGTACAATTGCTCCAGCCCCAATATTTTTATACTTTCTAAATTTCCCAGTGAAATATTGTGATTATAAGTGTAAGGAAAAAGAGAAAATAGGGCTGGAGCGGTAGCACAGCGGGTAGGGCGTTTTGCCTTGCATGCGGCCAACCCAGGTTCGATTCCCAGCATCTCATATGGTCCCCCAGCACTGCCAGAAGTAATTCCTGAGTGCAGAGCCAGGAGTAACCCCTGTGCACTGCTGGGTGTGACCCAAAAAGTAAAAGAAGGAAAAAGAGAAAATGAAAAATAACCTAGACTATCAAGGAGCTTCAGTGAAAATGGGAATATCCTAATTAACTGTGTCCCGCTCTGAGCTCTATCCTTCCCTTCCTGCATTGAGATTGTACACATGAGCATTGAAGTCAATGTGACTTGCTCAAGGTCACACTGTGGTTTCTCAGCTCTAGCTCCCTTTTACATCTTTCACATTGTAAATCCTGTTCTTCTAAGTCACTTGATAATATGTCTAAATAAATATTAACTGAAATCACGGTCTGTTGGAAGAGTATCATTTTCAACTGGTGATATCACTATTGTCAACATGTAGCTGCCAAGATGCTTATGTAAAGGATAAGAGAGAGACATGGTAGATGGATAACGCCATTTGAAAAAGAAAATTAGACCGGCTATGGATGTGCATGTCATTTTCACCTACCTTAAGTTTGTCACCTTGTCTCCTAGCTACTATTTTAAAAGGGTTACAAAATAGTCTTAAATGTTGTACTCAGGAAAAAAAATTAAGATTACTGTCCCAACAATTGGTTTGATTAGTAATTCCTTTTATTTGAAAGTTGGCTAAGCAAGGAAATTTTAAATTATATTTCTCCTCAGTGCACTTTTTTTAAATCCCTCTATAGCACAAGAATCCCAAACCACCTACCTGAAGCATCCCAAGTCAACTTCTGTGCTGATATTCAGAGACCTCTTGAGTACTCCAGTGTTTTGTGTTGGGGTCACACCCAGTGGTGCTCAAGGTTCATTCCTGGATCTGCACTCAGGGGTAACTCTTGGCAGGCTTGGGGGATGATAATGGGTGCAGGAGACCAAACAGGGATGACTGTATGCAAGGCAAAACTCTTCCTATTGTACTAGCAGCCCCCAAACCCCTGAATACTCTTTGGGGAAAGCTTTTTTATTTTTATTTTATATTTTAAATATTTCTTGCAGGAGAGTTATAGTGCAGGAGTTAAACATTACGAGGATGATGACTTTGAACTGGCTATCAAGTATTTTGAAAAAGCATTAAGAGAATATTTCAACGAAGAGATGGAATGTCGAGCCCTGTGTGAAGGGCCTCAGAGATTTGAAGAATATGAATACTTAGGGTACAAAGCTGGTCTCTATGAAGCCATTGCAGGTAAGCTTATTTTTAGCTTTATTTATTTTCTATTTATAGAAATACTTTATATAAGATATAAAAATATCCCAACAACATACACTTGTACATTGTAAGATGTGAAAACATTCTATGAGCATATATCTATCCGATAAAATATCCTGCAGCTAAATTTACCAAGTTTAAGTTTTGATGTCTTTATCCCCAAGCATTTTCCAGGTGCAAATTTAAGTATTGATTTCCTTGTCTGATCATTTAATGTTTATAAAATGCGGATAATACTTCAAATACTGTTTTATAGTATATTTGTTTCTCTTTTATCTTATGCTTAACACTATATTGTGGACTTCATCTCTTGTAAGTATCCATAGTTTCATCTTTTTTATGTTTAATGGCTGCATCATATTCAGGATATTAGAATAAAATAATTTATTTGGTTACTTTCTGGGTTGATATTAGGAAAGTGTTCAGTTCAGGGCTAAAGAGATGGTACAACAAGTAGGGTGCCTTGCACCCAGCTGACCCAGCTCACTGGCACTTCATATAGTCTCAAAGCCCTCCCACGAATAATCCGTGCAAAGCCAGGAATACACCCTGAGCACAGCTGGATATGGCCCCAAAAACAAAAAACAAAAGAAAGTTGCAATTCTTAATTATTATGAACATTGAGTAGGGAATGTTCTTGTATATTCACAAGATACAAAAGTGTTCCCTTTTACTTTTGAGCATTTAAATTAGGTTGCATTCGTTATTGTAATTTTACATTTTATTTTATATATTTATTATTTATAAGAAAGCCTGGAGATTTCAGTCACAAAACCCACATATGTGATTTTTTCAGCAGATTATATCTTGGTGAGGTCCATTCTGAAATGGGGGAGTCAGACCAGGGATTGGATTGTGGAAGAAAGTGGCTGCTGGGGGGGTCTGCCTGGCCAGGCACCAGGCCAACCTGCCCCCTCTGATTTACTCCAGTCTGTTCAGCCATGTGCGGGTCCGAGATTAACTGCAGCTTTTGATCTCTTTCGAGATTTATCTATGGGTCTCTGAGATAAGGCCAATAAATAAGTTTGCATAGTTGAGCCGGAGGTGGTTTTATGGATGTGGCACCCACATACCTAACTTTTGGCCATTCAATTTCTTAGTAAACTTGGTCACAAGTTGTTGGGGTCTGGCCAAAGCTTATAGTGAAAATTTGGGGGTTTCAGAAAGCCTGAAAGCACCATCAGGCTGCTGATGCAACTCGCCCCAGAGGTTCAGGTACTCCCATTCCTTTGGAATATTTAACTTAGCATGATACTCTCTAATCAACCCCATCTTATAACACCAGCAAGACTGTCCTTTCTCATAGCTCAGTTGTATTTCACTTTGTGTGTGTGTGTGTGTGTGTGTGTGTGTGTGTGTGTGTATAAAACAGCTTCTTTTTTCTGTCTTGGTTGCTTCCAGATCTTCCTTACTATAAATAAGACTTTTGTGAACACAGTTGTACAGATGGACTGGAGCGATAGCACAGCATGAAGGGCATTTGCCTTGCACACGGCCAACCTGGGTTCTATTCCTGTCCCTCTCGGAGAGTCCGGCAAACTACCGAGAATATCCCGCCTGCAAAACAGAGCCTGGCAAGCTGCCCATGGCATATTCAGTATGCCAAAAACAGTAGCAAATCTCACAATGGAGATGTTACTGGTGCCCGCTCAAGCAAATTGATGAGCAACGATGACAGTGCTACAACAGTGCTACAGTTGTAGAGATACTAGTATACTTTTAATCAGTATTAGTGATATTGCTGGAACATATCATAGCTCTGGGAGAAATTTCTGGGAGAAATTTCCATGCTGCTTTTATAGAGGATGAGTCAGTTTACAATTCCAGTGACAGGAATGAAGGTCCTTTATTTCCATCAGCACTTGTTGTTTCTGGCGTTGTTGAGATAAGCTATTCTTCCAGTGGTGAGATGATCTCTCATTGTCCTTTCCAGTGGGATTTCCTTGATAATCTACAGCAATATTTTTTCATGTGCTCATTAGTCATGTGCAATTTTTTTTTTAGAAGTTACTGCTCAATTCTATTTCCCACTTTATTGGTATAAAAATTTTACATATTACAAGTGAAAACTTGAAATAGTAGGTAGTGTGAAGTATATATTATATTTGGAAAGTCGGCTAATTTACCGTCTATGATACTAGCTTCTTTGCTACATATTGAAAAATACACAGAAAATCATACTAACATACTGCTTATATTAACAGCCTAACTGTAAAAAATAAAGCTGTTGGAAGGATATAAAGACAAATTTTTGTATGAAAGGAAAAATATCTTATTGGCTTGACAAAAGACAGTATATACATCTATATATCTATATAGATATATGATATATATATAGATATAGATATGACATAACTTGTATAATCTCCAGGTGGCTAGGGGAAGTCCCAGCAGCTCTTCCTCTTGCTGCCCATGTTTGGTGGACTCAAGCCACTCCCCCACCCGGGCCAGCCCAGGCCATGGGCGGATGAAGGAGGAAATTAGGGCCAAGCTGGTTAATGATCAATGCCTTTTATTCCACTCTCCCCACACGCCTGTTCCAGTCTCACTAAGCTCCCCATTGTAGTCTCACACTGGCCCTCATTCCCGTCTCCTACTGTCTCTCCCACTCAGCTCTCCACTCTGCATTTTGCAGCCATGTCTCTCCACTCGGCTGCTCCTGCATTCTTCCCCTACATTCTTCTCCCTCCGTCCCCCTGCTGGCCTCTCTAGCTCTATCTTGCTGCCCTCCTCTCTCTTATCTCTCTCCAAATTCCTCTACTGGGAAGTTACCCCATCCTGCAGCAAAATCAACATATCAAAAACCCTTCTTCTGCTCAAGGGCAAAATACCACTTAAGGTGTTTTTCTCCATTCTTTAGTCCAATAACTTAATTAACATCTTAATTCTATTTCTGAATATTAATTACTGCGTGTGGACATGGTAAGAGATACATTGAGCTTGTAGGGTGACTCTCCTGGGCATCTCTCACCACAAACTCAGACTACAGTGCTCTGGCAGGATTAATCATTCCTAACCCAGGCAGGGTCCAAATCTAGTTATTGCTTTTTGTATCATGACAGCATTTGTCCATGACCAAGCTCTTAACTTATAGTTTAGCATTATGGCACTTTGACCAGGCCCATTTCAATGCCAGGGTAGCACATAGCTCACAGCTTGCTCGGGGTCCATCCAGTCCCTCGTCGGAACCCTGCTTTTGAGGTGCTAGGAAGTAAGAGCAACTAGGCTTAGGTCAAGAGAACAGATGCCCAGAGGTAATATCCGGAGTCAATTAACTCCCACGTTACAAAAACATAGCATTAACTGTCTTCTTGTGCCCATACAAAGAGGACACTACTCTAAATTAACTATGCAGTGGACTTAAGGAGAAGAGAAAAACAATATTTACAAGTCAACAGAGAACAAAGAAAGAAATTATAAGTAAACACAGAGGAATGGGAGCACTGTGATGGGAGTAACCAGATAAGCTTAAACTCCCTGTGGCAAGGCGGAAAGGGACAAACCAATGTTATCCTACAATAACGTAAAAAGTGTAAGGTAAACTAAGTATTAAAAAAGTAGAAAAGCTGCAAAGAGCAATTATAAAGAAAACAATATTTATTGTGTAGATGAGTCTACACTCAACTCTTATAACCAATTAGGCTCTAATTTATTTAGAGCTGTTTGCCTGACTTGTGAACATTGCTAATTTGAATGCCTGTCACATATTTTTTTTATATTTCAATCACTGAATATTTCTGTATAGTCAATAATTTTTTTTTTATAAATAGGCAGATTTTTGTTTATTATAGTTTACTGAGTTGTGGTTTTATGGAGATTGAATTCCTCAAAATTGATCTGTACAATGATCTATAATATTAGCTTCTGAGCATTTTTGGCAAATATCTGAAATGTGGTTTAGGAACATTGACTGAGAGTTTCTCACAGATTAGCACTTACTGGAGGTCACCACGCTGTGTTCCTTTCTGGAAAGGAAGAGAGTTGGCCTCATTAAGAAAATTTAATACTTAACATTTCTGTGCTGTTGCCGTCACTTCCACTTCCAGTAATATTCCAAGTCACAGTTTACAGGTTCAAATCAAATAATATATATTACAAAACCATACTAGCACTCAGAAGTTTGAGAAATGACCAACTTAAATTATGAGAAAAGAAATTAAATCATTCCTACGTAAGTTTCTTGGGCTTCAAACTTATTGAAAATATGTTAATTATACAATAATATTTGACATAAAAGGGATAAAGAGATAAGGCCTATAGAAAATTATGTAAGTTTACATAAACCATTTATTTTACTTTATTTACTTTATTTATTTTTGCTTTTTGTGTCACACCCGGAGATGCACAGGGATTGATTACTCCTGGCTCATGCACTCAGAAAAACTCCTGGCATTGCTTGGGGGACCATACGGGATGCTGGGAATCGAACCCGGGTTGGCCAAGTGGAAGGCAAATGCCCTATGGCTCCAGCCCCAAACCATTTATTTTTTAGTTTTATTTATATAGTTAAAATCTTTAGTGTCCTCACAAGTGGTACTGGGGTTCCCTAGGGTCATCCTTGATAATACTCAGCTAAGCAGTTTGCAGTTCAATGCTTCATCCTGTGGTGTGGGGGAACACCAGGGAGGTTTCACCAGACGTTGGGGCATCTAGGACTATACTTGATGATGCTTGGGAACTTCAGGGCTGTGCCCAGATATATTCAGGAGGCAATGTGGTCCCAGAGATAGAACGCACGCCATTGGCCCCTAAACCCCATACTACCCTCCTGGCCTTATTGTGTGCTTTTAAACTGTCACAAAGTAGGAGTCAGACTGAATTTTAAAACATAGAATGTATTTATAAAACCAAAGTAGTTGAACTTTATAAATAAAAGATTAAAAAATGACTCCTATATTCAGTTATTTCTTACTAGTTACGGTTGAACTAGTAAGAGCTAGGCAGAGCCTAGAAAGCTACCTAAGGTGTACTTTATATGCCAAAAACAGTAACAACAATGATCCTCATTCCCCTGATCCTGAAAGAGCCCCCAATACACCATCAGGCTACACTAGCACTCAAAGGGATGAATGAAGACGTTACTGGTACCCACTCGAGCAAATCGATGATCAAGGGATGACAGTGACAGTGACAGTGATGGTTGAAGGTCTAGTGAGCATTATTCTGCCATTCCTATTTTACTTGTATTATCTTTAGAAAATACTCTTATTCAGATTTGGGGTATTTAGCAAGTATGTATCTGATCTTTCTCTCTCACTTGTCATTTGGAATTTAGAGTGTGTATCAGAAGGTAAAGAAGCACACCAGTGGTCAGCTAACTAGGAGAACACAGCTGAAGGTTGTTTATTGTTGCTTTCTTAAGAAATCACTGTATCACTGTTGTCCTGTTGTTCTTTGATTTGCTCTAGCGGGTGCCAGTAACGTCTCATTTGTCTCTGTCGCACTCAGGGTCAGGGGAAAGGCCCATTATTTCTAAAACAGCCAATTCTTTATACTTAGCACATTAATCAAATAACAGAACCACAACTCATTCTTCCCTCATATTCCCCAAACTCCATTTATAAACTAACAAACTGCAGGGTTTCTACTAGCAGTGCAATATTGTATTAAATTCAGTTACAAAACAAAGTTCTGCACTTTCCTATAGACCAAAAATGCAGTTTTCTCTTTCTGTGCTTTACGACCTTCCCACAAGGCCAATGAAATATAAATTGAAGTACGTCTAGCAGAATCTTTGGAAAAAAGGCCAGTGAGGTCAGTTAAGCTGTAGGGCTATTAAATTAGATAGTTCTGTCATCATTCTCATCATGTATGAGCATGAATGAACCATTTTTTTCCTGGAAATTACTACAGCAACTCATCTTCATTGTAAAAATAAAAGCTGGTTGGAATGTAGGAGGATTTTTTTCTTTCTTTTCTTTTCTTTCTTTTCTTTTTTGCTGTTGTTTGGGGTGTCACACCCATCAGTGTTCAGAGTTTACTCCTGGCTCTGTACTGAGGGAATCACTTTCAGTGAGACTGCATGGTGCCAGGGACAGACATGGGGTCATCAGTGAATAGCAAACGCCCTACCTGCTGTCCTACCTTTTTCTGCCCATTGACCAGGACATTAACCACTTGTGTTTTTTTTGAGCTCACTCTTTGATTAGAGAGAGTGTCTAGAGCTAAATGAAGCTGGACTGGACAACCTCTACATTTCAGCATCCTTGTCTGTTGGCAGACATGGAAGAAACATGGCAGTGAAGATGCGAACAAAGAGAAAGTGACAAATCTGAATGGTTATTCCTGTTCTTTACCTTTCATCCTGCTCCCTGCCTCGCAGTCCCTACCATATTAATCTTTTCAATGTCCAGGTGATAGACTCATTTGCTAGTGAGTAGAATATGTCCCTGATAAACAGAAGTCACTGTCACTGTCATCCCGTTGCTCATCGATTTGTTTGAGCAGGCACCAGTAAAGTCTCTCATTGAGAGACTTATTGTTACTGTTTTTGGCATGTCCAATACACATGGGTAGCTTGCCAGGCTCTGCCGCGTGGACTCGATACTTTCTGTAGCTTGCCAGGCTCTCCGAGAGGGGCGGAGGAATCAAACACAGGTCAGCCGCATAAAAGGCAAATGCCCAACCGCTGTGCTATCGCTCCAGCAGAAACAGAAGTAAATATATATATGTATATATATATACACACACACATATATGTATATTATTTTTGCTTTAAAAAATTGTTACAGAATCCAGAGTGGTAGTACAAGGGATAGGTGTATGCAGCCAACCCTGGTATATTCCTCTGAGCTGTCTATGGCCCTCTGAGCAACACTAGGAGCAATCCCTGAGCACAAGGAAAGAAGTAAGCCCTAAGTACTTTAAGATGTGATGCCAAAACCTCCAAAGTAAAAATACAAAGTGTTTTCATGGAGAAGGTCTTTTCCATTTCGCTTCTCTTCAGGCATACTCCACATGTACATGGGAATTTTTTTCTTTCTATTGTTTCTTCATCTCCCCATTTTGTAAACTTCCACTGCTATAGAACACTTAGGTCTTTCTAAAGGAAGTCAACAGAGCCCCTGGAGGTGTTAAATGGAAAAATCCGCTGTTTAGCTGGTAGTGGTTGTAGTGAGGTAACTCTACGACTTTCAGAGGATGCAAGATAAAGGAGACACAGGTAGTAGAGAGAGCAGGATTGGACCCATGAGGACAGAGTCTTAGAATTGATTAGTCATCACTCCAGTGATTATAGTCTAGACTTGGAAACTTCAAGGGTTTCTGTGTGAAGGGTTTTCTGGCTATGAAGTGAGGGTAATAATAATTTTGCTTTCACAGTCTTGTGTTAACTATAGCTCTGACTTTCAAATCAGGACGTTAAACAGACTGAAGTGATGACTGTTGTCTTTCAGATCATTACCTGCAGGTGCTTGTTTGTCAGCACGAATGTGTGAGGGAACTTGCCACTCGCCCTGGCCGCCTTTCCCCAATTGAGAACTATCTTCCCCTGCATTATGACTACCTGCAGTTCTCCTACTATCGAGGTAAAATGGAGTTGTTGGTTAAGCTTTTGCTATTACAGTCAACTTTCAGATGATTGACACTTTATGTTTGTCCTCTTATATCTGCAAATAAATTCTAAGGATATATTTCCAGGAATATGATTACTACACATAATTTATTTCTATAGATGTCACTAAGCTTTCTCCTTGTAGAATACATTTTTCAAGCTCAACTACAGACCAGATAATCAAACTTTGAGATAATCTCCAGTGTTTTAGCTTAAAATTGATATTGATATTCGAAAATTTTTCACTTGTCTTACTGTGAAAGAAAAATAAGAGTTTGAGGGTCTTTATTTATGTTTCAAAACAATGAATTTGAATTGCTTAAAAACCTCATATATCATATGTCAAACTCAATACAAAGTAGAATTCACTCTGAAAATTCTGTTTATCTCTGTTTAAAAACATGCAAGTGGTCAATAAGCACCTTCAGGTGCAAACTTATGAAAATTACAAAAAAATACGTAGCACCAAAGCGAACCAATGGTAGCACCATTGAACTATGGGAAATGGTGCCTTTCCTTTTGTCTGCAGCATATTTCTACTTACTCTGCTCAACTGCCCTTTTACCTTCCTGCTTCCTGATATTTAATGCTAACCTCTTATTTTGAGGAGACAAGTTGAAAAAGCTCTTTAGAAGCCTACAGTCAGGAACTGGAGAGAATACAGCAAATAGGGTGTTTGCCTTGCAAGCTGATGACCCCAGTTCAATTCCTGGCCCTCTATACGGTCCCCAGTCCCCACCAGGAGTTATTCCTTAGCACTGAGCCAGGGTAAACCCTGAGCACTGCCTGGTGTGGGCCCCAAACAAGCAAATAAATAAAATTCCATAGGCAAAACTAAAGTGAGTCTAATGCAACAACTCCTTGGTTTTTCAGTTGGCGAATATGTGAAAGCCTTGGAATGTGCCAAGGCTTATCTTCTGCTCCATCCAGATGATGAGGATGTCCTCGACAATGTGGATTACTACGAAAGTCTGTTGGATGACAGTATGGACCCAGCATCAATTGAGGCCAGAGAGGTAAAGATAACTGCCTGAGAACTCTTTGTCATGCTAGATGTTCTTAGGAGAGCTGGTTTAAAAAAAAAAATAATACTGCGCTTAAAAATATTGAATAATGGGGCTGGAGTGATAGCACAGCGGGTAGGGTGTTTGCCTTACACGTGGCCGACCCGGGTTCAATTCCCAGCATCCCATGTGGTCCCCCGAGCACAGCCAGGGGTAATTCCTGAGTGCAGAGCCAGGAGTGACCCCTGACCATCGCTGGGTGTGACCCAGAAAGCAAAAAAAAATCGAATAATTTATTAAAGGACCTAGAATGCAGCCTTTTGAGTTTGTTAATGCTAGAAGCATATTTTTCTCATACACAGAAGCTTGGGAAAATTTATTGAGACAGACACATATTTTGCAACTCTGAATATTTTTTAGTTCATTTGTCACTAGCATGGTGGCACTGTCATCCTGTTGTTCATCAATTTGCTCGAGCGGGCACCAGTAACGTCTCCATTGTGAGACTTGTTGTTACTGTTTTTGGCATATCCAATACACCATGGGGAGCTTGTCAGGCTCTGCGGTGTGGGCGAGATACTCTTGGTAGCTTGCCGGGCTCTCTGAGAGGGATGGAGGAATCGAACCCAGGTCAGCCGCATGCGAGGCAAATGCCCTACCCGCTGTGCTGTTGCCACTGTTTTCCCTTTGAACACACATCATATCTCTTAACTGTTATTTAAATATAAACTTTATTTTATTTTTTCCCCTAGGATTTGGCAGTGTTTGTGAAGCGCCATAAATTGGAGTCTGAACTAATAAAATCAGCTTCAGCAGGCTTAGGATTTTCATATTCTGAACCGGTAAGTGAAAAAAAGAAGAAAGAGGACTTTTTTTTTTTTTCTTTTGAAAGAACTGTGCTATGGATTTCTCTTACTTTTTTTTTCCTTTATCTATTTATTTTGTTTCCCTTTGCATCACACCCAGCTGAGCTCAGAGCTTACTCCTGGCTTTGTGCTTAGGGATCACTCCTGGTGGGGCTCATTGGAGCATATGGGGTACTGGGGTCCACCCCGAGCAGCCACATGCAAGGCAAGCACCTTAACTGTTGCAGTTTCTCCTGCCAGTGCACTTGTTGTTTATGAGTTTATCTCTCAGCTCCTTTTATTGAAGGCCCTAGCTCTGTGTTACCTTCTTCCTTAAAGACTAAGGGAATTGTTTTGTTTGTTTATTTGTCTTTTGGACCATACCTAAAGATGCTCAGGGCTTACTCCTTCTCTGCACTCTGAATTCTCCTGGTGGTGCTCAGAGAACCACATGGGATGCTGGAGATCGAACCCGGGTTGGCACGACCCACCCTTTGTATTATATCTTTGATCTCAGTTAGGGACATTTTTAGTCGCAAAATGTAATAAATTTGAAGACTTTCTTAAGATGCTGGAGAGTTGGTACAAGATTTACCATGCTTTCCTTGCACGCAGCTGACACTGGTTCCATCCCCCCGTGGGCCTGGATGCACTGCAGTCTGCAGCCCCAGAGTTCCCTGAGAACTGGTGTGGCCCGGGAAATTCCTGCATATTATTGTCCTAGCAGCACCTCATCCTCTGGCTGAGCCTTGAGTTTCCAGCCTGGTGCCCAGGAATTGAGCAATTTTTCCTTCCACAAATATACGTTAATGATCTTCAGATCACTGAACACAAAGTCAAAATCATTTGTATTTGTATAGGTGGAAATATTATGTACACTGTACATTTACATCAAGTTTGTCTTATTTCCTACACTCTAAATGTAACATTTTACACTTTTTCTTAAACATGCTCATTAGACTTAAAAAAAAAGTCTGTCACAGTAGTATTTTGTATCATGCTGAATACTCTCTAAATTCCTTATTGTATTTATTCATTATCTATTAGAAAAGTCTATAATCTCTGTTATGAGCTTGTGATTTCATAAACAATTCTATTTTTTAGGTTTTTTAATTATTTCCGTTATACTTATAAATTTTTCGTATAACATATTTCTTACTGCCTAGCATTTACATTCATTTCTGTACTTTTCCACCATGCTTTAATACATTACACATTCTTGTCTATTAAAATATACCCATTGAATAAATTTCCAGAAATGTTAATATCTGGCTTTAGAAGATATATGACATTTTTGCAATTTTAATATTATTATAAATGTTCTTCTACTGTCACTATGAAAATGTTTATTTTTTTGAAGTTTAAATGTTGTTTGGTTTTTCCTTTTTTTAAAAGAAATTTTAATGAACCACTGAGAGATACAGATTTACAAACTTTCACGATTACATTTCAGTCATACAATGATTGAGCACCCATCCCTCCACCAGTGCCCATTCTCTACCACCAGTGTTCCCAGTATGCCTCCCAATACTACCCCCTGGCTCCCCCATCTTTGTGGCAGGCACATTCCCTTTTACTCTCTCTCTCCTTTTGGGTGTTATGGTTCTCAATACGGGTACTAAGTGGCCATCATGTTCAGCCCATAGTCTCCTTTCAGCACACATCTCCCATCCTGAGTACACCCTCCAAGCACCATTCACTTGGTGGTTCCTTCTCTGTCTTGGCTGCCTTTTTCCCCAGCAGGTGAGACCAGCTTCCAGCCGTCAAGCGATTCTTGAAAGTCTTTTAAAAGTACCTGTTTGTCACAAACATCTTAGCAGTGTGAAATGATGTTTTAAAATAGTTTGGATTACTCTGTTTTATGGACTGTAGCAATAGCATAGCGGGTATGGTGTTTGCTCTGCCTGTGGCCGATTGGGCTCGATTCTTCCGTCCCCCTCAGAGAGCCCAGCAAGCTACCGAGAGTATCCCACCCACACAGCAGAGTCTGGCAAGCTACCCATGGAGTATTCGATATGCCAAAAACAGTAACAAGTCTCACAATGGAGACGTCACTGGTGCCCGCTCGAGCAAATGGATGAACAATGGGACGACAGTGCAGTGCAGTGCTGCTCTGTTTTATGCTGAAAAAGTGCACACTGTTGCTTAGTTTTATATTCCTAGATTGCCCAAAATAAAGTAACTTTCTTTCATTTAAATTTTTTTTTTGGAGAGGGTTCACACCTGATAATGCTCAGGAGTTACTCATGATTCTGCATTGAGGAATTATGCCTGACTGTGGTCAGGGAACCATATGGGATGCCAGAAATCGAACCTAGCTTGACCGCATAAAAGGCAAACACCCTACCCATTGTACTATCACTTGAGCCCCAGTAAAGTAACTTTCATATACATGATGTTTCTCTCATTTGAATTATATGGGTATCCCTTTTTAAAATTTACCTGTTGTTTAATATGTATTATTTATAAATTGTACTTAGAATTGTTTATAAAAATTTCCATTTATAGAATATCCCATTTATAACATATTTGAAAAAATATCTTATTTAGCCATGACCTCTTTTTATCAGCACATTTTAAAAAAAGAGGCTGGAAACATAGCTCAATGGACTGAAAGATTGTTTTGCATGGGGGAGGCCCAGATTCCATACTGGGAGTCCCAGTCCAAGAGCACTGTCAGGTGAGATCTCCCATCACAGAATACAAAGTAGCCCATTAGCATCACTGGGTGCCCCCTCAAGTCTCCTACGCCAAAAATGTTGGTATAATTTTAACTTACTCTTCCTAATGTAGCTTTCCTAAGATGTTAATGCCTAATTCTAACATTTTGTTTTGTTTTTGGGTCTCACCCGGCGATGCACGGGGCTCCTGCGCTCAGGAATCACTCCTGGCAGTGCTTGGGGGACCATATGGGATGCTGGAAATCTAACGTGGGTCGGCTGAGTGCAAGGCAAACACCCTACCCGCTGTGCTATTGCTCCAGCCCCTAGACTAGTTACTTTTATGTTCCTTGTTTCCATGTGGATGCATTTATTTCTGTTAGGACTGCATGAAACATGTCACTATCACTGTCACTGTCATCCTGTTGCTCATCGATTTATTCCAGTGGGCACCAGTAACGTCTCTCATTGAAAGACGTTGTTACTGTTTTTGGCATATCCAATACGCACGGGTAGCTTGCCAAGCTCTGCTATGCAAGCGTGATACTCTCGGTAGCTTGCCGGACTCTCTGAGAGGGGCAGAGGAATCGAACTCGGCTCGGCCATTTGAAAGGTGAACGCCCAACCACTGTGCTATCGCTCCAGCCCACATGAAACATAGACAACTTATTTTATTAAAATTAAAAGTAAGCACATCAAAAAGGGCTGGGGATAGAGCTCAGTGTTAGAGTAGTTGTCTTGTAATTGTGATGCCAAAGTCTAATCCGTGGCCCCATAAACACAAAAGTGAAAAATATATTGAACCTATAATAAGCCTTTTGATGATTTAAAGTATATATTTCAACTTATTTTCAGTAGTGATGCCTTATTTAATGACAAAATTACTGTTATTTAAAAAAATTTGAAACAGAATTACTGGATCCGATATGGAGGACGCCAGGATGAAAACCGGTAAGTACTTTATTCAAATCACTTTCTCTTTAAATATGGATGATTGATGGTGATGGTAATGGTTATGATGATGATGATGGTGATGATGATGATGATGATGATGAAAAAGAAGAAGATTGTGATGTGCCAGAGATCCCACTCAGGGCCTCATGTATGCAAGTTCTGTGCTCTACCACTGAGCCATGTTCCTGGCCCTATTGTTTATTTTTAATGCATATAAATACTTAAATGCATTGCTTTAATATGGAGTGTATCTGTATACATCAACTAAGACATTCAAGATGTAATTCAAAATGTAACTAAATGCATAGTTCAGTTCAATTAATATTGAATTGAATTGAAATTAGAAGTTTGCTCAATATTTATATGTAGAAAGATACTATTGGGTCTTTTGAAGATTTTGGCAGAAATGTGTATTTTTCCTTCCAGAATGTCAAGAACTGCTATACTAGAGCACTCTTTCAATACGATGATTATATGGTGATGCTCTGTTCAATACCAAATACAATGCTCAGAGCATTAAAAAGATAGATATGTTCATTTTTCTGCTCTATGACAACTCTAATCTCAAGTCTGCTGAGTTATGGCTACTATTATTGTGATAAAAATTGCTGAGAACATTTAGAGAAGTGAATTAGAGCATACTCCTTGAGGAAATAGAAAATAACTTTATGAAGACAGTGACTTTATTTTGATATTGAAAGATAGGTGGACTGTGTGCAACAAAAATAGACAAGATGGCAAATCATAGGCTATCTGCATAATATAAAATATTTTTTGCCTTTGAACATCTGTGTTTGATGGAAAATTGCTATCACAACTCTTTTGAATGGGCAGGGTCATTTCAGGAGTGAACACGGAAGGCTCAGGAGTTCATGGATTGTCAACGGCAAAAAAATCATCGCCAAAGATAGAAAGAGACCTAAAAGAGGGTACGTATCTGTTTTACTCTTGGATAAAGGAGAGAGGAGGCATCTTATCAAGTTCTTTTTTTTTTTTTTTTTTTTTTTTGCTTTTTGGGTCACACCTGGTGATGCACCGGGGTTACTCCTGGCTCTGCACTCAGGAATTACCCCTGGCTATGCTCAGGGGACCATATGGGATGCTGGGATTTGAATCCGGGTCGGCCGTGTGAAAGGCAAACGTCCTACCCGCCATGCTATCTCTCCAGCTCCGAGTTCTTTTTTTCTTTAGTTGTTTTTAATTTTTTTTTTTATAAAGTAGTTCATAATGTTGGATTACATTTAATATTCAAACACCAATCCCACCACCATATTTCGGGTGTTTCCATTCCAAACCCCAATCCCTGTCCCAAGGCAGAAACGAAATAATATATTTCCCGCTGCGGTTGGTTGCCTCCTAATTTGAATCCCATCAAGTGTGGTGCAGTACCCTTGGAGTATGAGTAGAGTGTGTCCTGTGAAGTGTCCAGGAAAAGGCTCACTCGTGGATGAGGCTGAGCCAGTGTGTGGAGAGCGGCCTTGGACCTCGGGGTAGCTCGGTTCTGGAGGTTTTCCACTGCTGGGACTGGGTCCCTTGGCGGGGATGGCGCTCACCCACCCTAATCCGGGGTGGCCTGAATTAAACGGGGTCCGGCGGCATGTTTATGTTGAGTGCTTGACTAGTTCTTATCCAGATCAAAGCAGAACCCAACTTCCTTGGCAAATAAAGAATGTGACTAAGCAACTACTGTCACTGTCACTGTCATACGTTGCTCATCAATTTGCTCGAGCAGGCACCAGTAACGTCTCCTTTGTCAGACTTGTTACTGGTTTTGGCATATCGAATACACTACGGGTAGCTTTCCAGGCTCTGCCGTGCGGGCCGGATACTCTCAGTAGCTTGCTGGGCTCTCCAAGAGGGACGGAGGAATCAAACCCATTTGGCCACATGCAAGGGAAACGCCCTCCCCACTGTGCTATCGATCCAGCCCAAGCTACTACAAGAAAGAAAAAAGAAAAAGAAAATAGTGCCTGCCATAGAGTCAGGCCTGGTGGTAGAGGGGAACTGGGGACCTTGTTGGAGGGAAGTAGACACTGGTGGGGATTAGTGTCGGAACACTGTATGCCTGAAACTCAGTCATGGATCAACTGTACCTCTGTACTTCATGGTGCTCAATATATATGTATACTTTTAATGTGAGTGGAGAAACGAGAATTTTATCAAAAGTCCTTAGGTAGAGTCAAGAATAAACTATTAGCAAGAGTAGTGCAGAGTAGTAGTGATGCGTGACAATTGTTATTTCTTCTATATATTTTATAATTTTAAAATCTGACTTCCAGAGTTTGCAAGTAATTTCATTCCTCTCCACAGTGATGATGGACTGGAGTGATAGCACAGGAGGTAGGTCATTTGCCTTGCACACAGCCAACCCTGGTTTGATTCCTTGGACCCTCTCAGAGAGCCCGGCAAGCTATCAAGAGTACCCCGCTCTTACGGCAGAGCTTGGCAAGCTACCCATGGCGTATTCAATATGCCAAAAACAGTAACAACAAGTCTCACACTGGAGATGTTACTGGTGCCTGCTTGAGCAAATCAATGAGCAATGGGACGACAGTGCTATTTTATAATTTTTCAAACCATTTTGCACATCATTCACTATAATACTATATAATACTAGATACCATATATTATATATTAATGTATACACTATATATTAATATTATACATAATATTATAATACTAGAAACATCTCATGTCATGGATCTTATATGTCCCCACATCAAAGGCAAGGAAACAGATGTAAAGGTATATGCATGTTCACATCTCATAATTGGGTATGAGACATGTGAACATGTGAAGACATGTGAACCCAGGCATTTGAATACTGATTCAATAGAATTTCAGATAGAAAATATAAATTGTTTCTTTATTTTCTTTATACAAATTCTGCTTTTTTTATTTTTTTCATCTAATTCAGAGCACTGGATTATCTAGATATCCAAATCTATCCCCTATTGATTAAATAATGATTAGATAAGAGGTTTTAAAAAAAACCCTATGTTGGGAATACATTACCCTCTTCTTCAAAAAGAAGGCATCTCAGCACATTCCTCTAACTTATTTGAAATTTTCTGGCTCTCAGGGCCTCGAACATTTCCCAGCCCTTTCCTTCCTTAATTTCCAAGTCAGCCTGAAGCAGTAAACAGGATGATATGCTCATCGAATCTGACCTAGACCTCAGTTGTAGCCACAAAGCCCAAGCTCTTTCACAAGTGCCAGAGAGCTTGATGGTCATCCAGAGTTCAGATTGCATCTAGAGCTAAGAAGTCACCCAGGAACTCCATGCCAATAAGCCAGCAACTTGCTGAAAAGGTTTGGGAAACTCCAGGGCAGCTGCCAAATTTTAAGGCATTTTTTTTTCTTTGTACCAGAGTTTCTGATGTCCAGCATCCGACAAACAGTAATATTGGAAGAGTAGAACAGAAGATTACACCGATCACATAGCACGATTGGCTGGGCTACCAAATTCTACCATTGTTACAGAATTTCCTTATTGTAATTGGCTAATGAATTTTAAGATTCTTTCTGGAATTGACTGCAAAAAAAAAAAAAAGCACATTGTACAGTCACTGGAGATTCAAATACAGTCTAAATTAAGAACAGTGAGAGAAGACAGAGGCAAAGTTCCCAACCAGAAATCATATCTTCGTCTGGCAGAAAGCAGATGCCAGAGTAGAATATAATTCATTTTTGTTTTTATCATTTTCCAAAAATGGAATCTCTTCTGGCTACCTAACAGTACTGAGTAGTTTTCATAGAGGACAGATACTAAGCATTCAAGATGGGAGAAACACCAAACAGCACCCCATATAACCCAGATCTTGGAATAGTCATGCCAATGTACTGAAAACATGTCACTTATCCATTCTTTAAACCTCCAGTTTTTCAAAAGCTCTATGATAAGCTGTGGAGTTAGTGGAGGGATAGCGGGAATAATTGTGGGGTTAAAATCAGGAGGCCACGTTGACTGCATCAGATGCTCTGAAGTGTGTGACAAAGAGAACTGGAGATTTGTTCTGTCCGTAGTCAAATCACTGCTGGATCCTCATCTGTACAGGAATTACGCAGAAGAGGAACAGGAGGGGAGGGATGAGAAGCCTCTTGTAAACCAGAAGGAGCTGTGCTCATGTACGGGCTGTTGGTCCACACAGCACAGCTATATGATGTCATTGTATTTTGGGTAAAAGGATTCCTTTTTTGCCACAAGCCCACAGACTGTGAGCCTAAAGCAGCATTTTCCTAGATGCTCCTGCTTTATTGCAACTGGCTAGTTCAAGCCAGACAAGCACATACTTTATGAATGAGAGAAGAATTAAGTTGTTTGACTCAGTCTCCTTGGGTTGTGGTTAGGAGTTGGCTAAAGCTGACAAATCTTGTCTCAGGAACCACAACTCTTTGGACTACAGTTTTATTTTAATTTTAATGTTTTTTTCTTCCCTCTGTCGGCAGTGCTACTAGTTATGTGTGTAAGTTGGTACACTTGCTTTTTTGAATAGCAGACATTATTTTCCTTTTATTCCCCCTGTTGGTTGGTGGGTGATAGTTGTTTGTGTTTTTCGAAGTGTATATTTGAGAAACCTCTGTGTAAACCACTATGTCTAGTGGTGATTGTGCTAGCTACACAAAAGGCAATTTTTAGTTCAGATCTAGCAGAACCTGTTAGGATTTATGTATTTAAAACTAAAGTATTTCCTTGAACTTAGATTTGTTGTTTTACATTATTATTATTATTATTATTATTATTATTAGTGCATTTTTGACAACATCTGTCAATTCTTAGGACTTACTCATAGCTCTTTACTCCCACTAGTGTTTGGGGAACCATATGTTATGCCCGGGATAAAACCAAGGTTAACCACATTGCAAGGATAGCACTTCCCCACAGTACAATCTCTCTGGCCTCCTAACTTTATCTTTTTGTTACTTAAAGCATAATTTGGAAAATTGTCAGTATCACAGTAGTCCTCTTTGTAATATATTCCATTATGCTACATATTTATTAAGCTGCCTCATGTAGAACTTTAGACAGTATGTCATACATATTTTACCAAATAAATAATAATGATGGTAATGATAAATAGCAAGTACTTATGCAGAAATGATGAAAATATATTGTTTATATTTTAGTAATATTTATGGTCATATTTTGAAAATTGAATGACTTATTTAAAGAAATTCACTGTGAACATGGAAAATGAAAAATATTGAAAATGCAAATAGATCTAGTTTACATAATCTCCCACATCTCCATGGCTACCTGGCTTTAAATGAAAAACTTTACTGAGCTACAGTCTTTAGTTTTCAGGGCTTACTCCTGGTTCTTTGCTTACGGGACCATATGCCGTGCTGGGATTGACCCAAGGTCAGTGCAAGACAAGTGTCTGATCCTTGTATTTTCTTAACAGTTTTTAAAAAATATTTTTAAAACATTTCAGGGAACCTACACCTATCAGTTTTTCTTGAGAAAATACTTTTATTTTTGAGGAGTGGGTCAAAATCCAGAGGTGCTCAAGGCTTACTCCTGGCTCTGCCTCAAGGATCACCTTTCGTAGGGCTCATATGGGTTAGAGATCAAATCTCGTGACCTGCATGCAGAGAAAGTGCCCTACCGGCTATACTATCTCTCTACCCCAAAATAATACATTAAAAATATTTCTAAATAGGAACTGAATATGCAGTTTTTTCTAAATATTTGAGAGTGAAAGTCTTCTTTATAATAGATGTGAATTTTATTCATATCTGTATACATACATATCAGATATATATAAAAATATAACTATCAATCTATGTATGTATGTATGTGACATACATTTATATCAGGGGCTTGGGGACAACTTAGGTAGGGGGAAATCTTATTGCTTTAGGATCCATCACAGGTCCCTCTCAACATTGTTGACCAAGTCAAGAGTCTCCTCTAAGACTAACTGGATCTTTTCCAAGTACAGACGACAGAATCCACTATTAATGGGATTGTGGGCTTTGGCTCTTAATTTGTAGTTGGTTGTTAACCAGGAGGTACCTTTGATTGCTTGCTATGAGAATCCCTTTACCTTATTGGTTTGATTTATCACACTGTGCCTTCTGAGAAACCAGTAGTTGGATTATTTTCTTTACTAGAAGGTGGACGCTGCCATCCTATGCAGTGCCATCACAGAGGTGGCCACCATGTTCTGTTGGTTAGAAGCAAGTTCCTCAACCCACCCATAGTGAGAGACCAAATTATCCGGTGCAGAAATACCAAGAAACAGTGATCACCAGGGACCACTTTAGAATTTCTCTGACATAGGAGAAAAAAGAAAGGGAGGGAAGGATGGAGGGACAGGAGGAAGGTACTGTGTTAAATTATGGTTGAGAACTGCTGCAGAGTATAATAGCACTTAGGGTAGTCAGTGCCTGTTCACATATTTTAGGTTCTAAGGAGCCCTCTTAAATTTAATTCAGACCAGGAGTTTTCTTATTGTATTCTCAGGTTCTTGTCCTTGGACAGTCAGTCAAGACTGACAGCAGAAGACAAGAGACTAGATAGATGAATTTAGGACCAACTTTATTTGAGTAAAGGGAAGGAAAGGGAAGGAAAATAGGTAAATAGGTCTTCTTGAGTTGGTTGCTTGGGAAAAGTAGAAAATCTCTTTTTATATTCTTTGTACTAATGGCTTAGTGAGCATTCTACATTGGGTTTAAGACATGAAAGGTGATAAGAGTGAGGGGGTTAGGGAAGACCAGGATGTTTGAAAGGATTATCTTTTCTCTATCTTAGCTGCCCTATCCTTATCTTGGACCTATCCTGGACCCATCCTCAGAAATGTATTTCTCTGGAGTCATTCTCTATCACCCTGTCTAATTCTCTTTGTATTGATGTTACTTTATCACTTTCCCAAAAATATTTGATCAAGAAAACTTTTTAAAAACATTTTTTGCAGAACAAACTTTGAGAAGTATTGAATGTTAATATATATATATTTCTGTTAAAAATATGTATATATTTTTCTGTTCATCTTAATGAAACTGGGACCTTGTTATATTTGAGGAACCCAAGAAAGAGTGTATTCATAACTTTTGTTAACATTAAAAAATTAAAAGCAGCAAGTAGTAGATCATCTAGATGGCCACCCTACAGCCAAGTATTATCAGAAGACTTCATACCTCACTGGCTATGGGCACTGGCACTGTTACCATCATAAGTAATGCTTCTCTGATTGAACACTCATAAGAAATGAAGTATGGAAAAGTTATGAATAATGTATTAGAACTAGATGAAAGCTAACATTCATCATGGTACACTAAAATTTTGTAGCATTTTCCACAGAGAAAATGTTGTCATAGAATGACTCATCCTACACCAGAACTGTAAGAAATGCTGGTCAAAATAACTTGGTCAGGTCAGATGGTAGAAAATTTGTGTGGAATATAGCTTTTTATATTTCTAAAATCACATTAAAAATGCCTTAATATTGCTTATTTTTATTTTGTGTGTTTTATTGCTTTACTTTTTATGTTCTTATAAATAGGTTTGGTGTGATAACCATTAAGACACAATAAAATAAATATTTTACTCATAATTTTATTATAAATAAGAAAATTATGGTAAAATAAGTTTTTAACATTTAAATAGTTAACTTGTATTACCCATGGTTGAGAAAAATCATCTCATTTATTTTAATATTCCATTAACCATGACTTTTAATGATTATATCCTAAGTGGACTAATAAACACTTACATTGATCTAATCCCTTTTGATGTGATACACTATCAGATTAAATACTGTTCTCCAGTTTTGACCAATGATGATATTTTGAACCAGTGTTGACTCAGGAGTTGGTCAAGGAATAGAGAGATTAAGTTTTTCTTCCCCACTATTTTACAATGAGCCTTTGCTAATGACATGCCCATACATGTCCCTCTGGAATACTGTTTTTCTTTTTTGGTTTAATTTTCTGGCTTGAGGTGGTTGTATGCTACCCTGTCTGAACATTTGCTCAACATCAAAGACTTTATCCTCAGATTTTATGTTCTATGAGTAAAGGACTATGTCAGACCAAGATTTTGTAATTTCATGACTTATAATATAGCCTAAAGCTTCAACCTCTGAAGAACTTATCTGGGATCAGTTTCATAAAGTTGTAGGCTTTGTCCTTGGAGAGAATTGAGGGCACAAGATTTGCATAGATTTATATAAACATATATAGACATATATGTAAATTTATATATTTATATATGTAAATCTATACATGCATATACACACATGTGTGTGGCTTTTAATGTATATACATGCATACATATGTGTGTATGTGCACATACCTTTATATATACATATTATATCTTGTATTAAATCTCTGATGGGCCAGAGATATAATAGAAAGATGAAGTTAATGCACTTACCTAGCATTCAGTCAACCCTGGTTCAAATCACCAGCATCATATATGACCCAATGAAGACCACTAGGGATTAATCAGCCACCTTGGCTCCAGAGAGATAGCTGAAAGGTCTGGAGTGAGGCTTTACTTACTTACAGGAGACGTATGTTCAATCTCTTCATCTGCATCTCCTTCAGCCCCCGCATTACTCTAGGTTTAGCTCCTGAACACCACTGGGCATGACCTAAAAAATAAAACACACACAAAACACAATTTAGGAAAAGTGACACAAAGAATAAATTAAAATCTGATTAGACTTCTATCTATTGAGGAAATTTCATTAGACACAAAGAAAATCCCAGTCTCAGTTGACTTCAACTGTAAATTCTTTAAAATATGTAAGAAAGAAATATGATTATTATTATTATTATTTTACTGTAGCATGGTAATTCAACTTAAACAAACTTGTTTGGCTTCCCCACCAGATGATAAATTTCAAGAAAGCACTGCTGACATTCCCCATGGTTTTTCTAGCACAGAATGTGGCTCACTTGAGGGTGCTTTTGAAGCATTTAGATTGTAAGCTCTGGAAGAGGTTTTAGGATGTGTTATTCAGGATTAGCATTGTTATTTCCGTTAAAGAGACTATAGTCAGAGGAATTTTTCCCACCATGGACAAAATTTCTTCCTTCCCTCCACCATTGGAGAACAGCTGAGAGAGTGTGGAAGTCACGAGTGCTCGTTATGGCATCCCAATAGAAGAGAAAACTCTAACACCAAATAGAAAAAAGTCATTTTGAAAAGAGACTGACATTTTATAAAACTAAGCTTATATGAAAGTGGCATTTTAATTTAAGAAGAATGGGCAGAATGGGCATAAGAGGTCCAGATTTGAGTGGAGGCCATAGAGCTAAACGCCAGAGGTATCAATCATTTGGTTGCACGTTCTGATTCTGGAGGCTACATAGATCTACTGCTTCACAATTACTCAATGTTTTGAATTTGGACTCTAGAGTTTTAACCTTAGTAAACATTCATGGTATTTTTCTTTTTTTTTGGGGGGGGGGTCGGATGGGTCACACTGAGCAGTGGTCTGAGTTTATTCCTGGCTCTGCTTATATATCTTGTTGCCAGGGGATTAGATGTTGTGCCCAGAATCAAATCATGATTGGCCACATGCAAGGCAAGTGCTTTACCCAGTGTACTATCACTCCAACTTTTCTGGTATTTCTTATATAATATAATATTTTATATACACACATATATATTATTTAGTCACTTTGAAATTGCAAAGTTATTCATGATTGGGTTTCAGGCATACAATGTCTTAACACTAATCCCTTCACCAGTGTTCACTTCCCCCACCAATGTCACCCCCATGAAAATATACAATTTAAGCAACAAACTCTTCCAATATTGGAAAGAAAAATGTTATATATGCATACTCTTGGGGACAAAGAAAAATAAATATTGCAAATGTTAGACCTTTTAGCCACATAGGTGATAGAATGACAACATTAGAACCAAACTACAGACACTTTTGGCATGAACCAAAGTGCAGCCATTTTAGTTATGAGGAGCCATTTTGTGTCTATATGTTTAGTAACTGACAGCTGAACTGGGCAGGAGCCTGAGACTATATCCTGGAATCCATCCTGGGAAGAGGAATAGGAATAGAGGAAGGATAGATGAGGTAACTCCTTGCAAAACTGATATGAGGAATCAGTCAATCTCTGTAGGGGTGGAAATAACCTAGTAGTCAGCCAAGAATGTGGTTTTGGGGTACTTAAACCCTTCTTTGAGAATAGAGGGGTTGCACCTTGAGTGTCTTTCAATGGATGCAGTCCTGGCCTGTCAGCCTGAGCAACTCTCTTTATTAAAATCTTTAAACTCCCCCCGCGTGTCTTATATTTGAGTCACGGACCCTAACATGGCACAGAAGGAGGCAGATTATCTCTGTGCGACAGCTGTGCTGGGACATTTACTAACTGAGTCACCTGGCAAAAGTATTTCTCTAGACACCAAGGAAAATAAGAACTGTATATCATGCTCAAGGTTGCAAGTGTATAATCAAGTGATTTTTGTAACAGAGTTAGGAAAAATGATGTGTAGAGTGCGTATACCTAACTTAAGAGAATTCCGTATAGTATCCTCAGAAGAATGTTCCATGAGATGCCCAGTAGGCTGTGTAGAAACATCACCAGAATCAAATGGAAGCATAGTATACCACTCCTCAAGTACTTTACAAGTATAATATATTATGATGATGATATCACATAACATAGCACTCAAGCATGGATTTCTTTTTTCTTGAATCCATATTATGTCTATCCACCTTCCAATTCTGTAAGTGTTCTTTGCATGTTGGAGATGATTGGCTCTTCTGTGCTCCCGATCTTGCGGACAGAGGTAACGAGGAGGACGATATGCTTTGTCTTTTCAGGGGGCCCTCTGCTCTACGAGAACATCACATTTGTGTATAACTCTGAGCAACTGAACGGGACTCAGCGGGTTCTCCTAGACAATGTCCTGTCGGAAGAACAGTGTCGGGAGCTCCACAGTGTGGCCAGTGTAAGTGCAGGTCTTAACCTCACCTGAATTCCTTCTAGAAAATGAGACCTGAAATTTCTTTATTTTTTAAAAAATGTTTTAATTTTTTAAATTTATTTTAAAAATTTTATTGAATCACTGTGAGATAGTTACAAGCTTTCATGTTTGGGTTACAATCTCACAATGATCAAACACCCATCCCTCCACCAGTGCACATTCCCCACCACCAGTATCCCTGGTATACCCCCCCTTTCCCACACTCCCCCTGCCTCCACAGCAGACAATATTCCCCATACTCTCTCTCTCTACTTTTGGGCATTATGGCTTGCAACACAGACACTGAGAAGTCATCATGCTTGTTCCATTATCTACTTTGGGCATGCATCTCCCATCCCAGCTGGTTCCTCCAGCCATCATGAGTCCCATTGAAGAGCCATCATTTCTTAGTGATCCCTTCTCTATTCCATCTGCCTTCTCTCCTCCACTCATGAAGCAGGCTTCCAGCTATGGGGCAATCTTTCTGGCCCTTGTCTCTACTGTCCTTGGGTGTCAGCCTCATGTGATGTTATTCTATACTCCACAAATGAGTGCAGTCCTTCTATGTCTGTTTTTTTTGTTTTGTTTTGTTTTGTTTTTTTGCTTTTTGGGTCACACCCAGCGATGCTCAGGGGTTACTCCTGGCTTTGCACTCAGGAATTACTCCTGGTGGTGCTTGGGGGACCATATGGGATGCTGGGTATCAAACCCGGGTCGGCCGCGTGCAAGGCAAACGCCCTACCCGTAGTGCTATCGCTCCGGCCCCAAGTCCTTCTATGTCTGTCTCTCTCTTTCTGACTCATTTCACTTAGCATGATACTCTCCATGTCTATCCATTGACATTTCTTTCTTAAACAAGAAAATGACACTGATTACATGGGACATTTTTACAGCATTTGAGTTAGAATGCATTTCTTTGGATCATAGACATAACCTGAATATTTGAAATAGTTATACTAGTCTATTTGACTAATTAGTCTATTTAGAATTACTCTATTTGAAGTTGACCACTCACAGGATAATAGTCTTCTATTGCCGTGATTTTATATGCCCTACCTATCATGTAAAGTCATTGGGAAAAATATGTTTATTTTGATCAACAATGGTTTGATGTATAAATCAATTATAGTTTATTTCTAGAGAAATGTCAGAGTATTTTAAAATAAAAAAGATGGCAAAATTCAATAAATATGTATTTTTAGGTTGAAAGAATGAACTAAATGGGGATTCTAAAATAAAATGGGAATGATTCTGCTTACTGACTTTAGTTTTCAGATGTGTTAGTCAGAATATGTAGTCATGAAAAATGGCAGTTGTCATTAATGGAGTATTTTTTTATATTTTATTTCAGGGAATTATGCTTGTGGGTGATGGATACAGAGGAAAAACTTCACCTCATACACCCAATGAAAAATTTGAAGGAGCAACTGTCCTGAAAGCACTCAAAGTAAAGTCTTAGTTGGGGGTGTGTTGGGTGGGGATTAGATTTCTAAAATTCAATCCATGACTTGGGATGAATGGCAGATATGGTAGAATATAGAATTATAAGAACTGTTGGTGGAAGTCAGTGTGAAATAGCACCTCCTTGGTTTTGATTATCTCTTTATTCTTGCAGTCATTCATTTATCAGAGTTGATGTATCCTAAGCTTTTATCTGATAAACGATAAGCAATCCCATTGTCTTTAAGGAACTTGTGGCCTATTGATAAAAATGCACAGACAAGTAGTTGTGTAGCATAAGAAAGGGTATCTCTACCAGTGTCATGAGACTGGAGACAGAGTGATGGTGTTTAATGTGTGTTTAGGATGATGCTTATTCCCGTTGGCTCACTTTCCTAATTGAAATTCACAAGCATGTGATTCTTACCAGTTAACACAGAGATGGACATCTCATGTTAGATTAATAAAATCTAGCATCTGCCCTCCAGTAAACTCATTTTTTCCTGATGTCCTTCTTTCCTTCTCAGTTTGGTTATGAAGGCCGAGTTCCATTGAAGAGTGCCCGCCTGTTTTATGATATCAGTGAGAAGGCTCGGAAGATCGTAGAATCCTATTTCATGCTGAACTCAACTCTGTATTTCTCCTATACACACATGGTCTGCCGAACAGCCCTGTCTGGTGAGATTCCAGAGGCCAAAGCTGCTCTTTTATACACACAGTGACAAAAGCACAACCAACAACAACAACAAAATGATGCAAAATGAACCTTAGTTGTATCATAGACTAATCATTTCAGAGAATTCTAAAAAAAAAAAAATTAAAAAATAGTGTACTTACTAACTCTTGTTTTTCCCTTTCTTTTTGATATTTCCTTTCTAATTTTTGGTTTCCTAACCTTCTAGAATCATTGTTTTGACTATTTCCCCTCCCACATTGATTTCTCCTCCTTGCTTAAATCACACAGGAAAAAACAAAATGCAACATGAAGTTTTTTTTAAATTTTTTTTTGTCAAATTTCTCTTTAGGGGAGTCAGTCCCCATTTGTCCTTATTCCAGTTATTACTAAAACAGAAATGATAGGTCTTGTTAAACCCAGAAACATTACCATGGAGAGTAAGCACTGAAAATGAAGGTACTGATAAGAACAAATGTTTTAAGGAGGCAAAGAATTCCTTATAGTCCATTGTCCCCATTCAATCTTTAGATCTCATGGTGCTATCTTTACCCCAATGAAGACAATCAGCACCTTTGACCTCTGTCCCGCAGAGTCACTCATAAAGAATGAATTGGAGAGACTTTGACGTGTCTGGGTTACAAAGGAGCCTCCTCCACAACCCCAAATGAAGGGGTCAGCTAACATTCATTGAATACAATTTCTGTTCCCTGACTCTCACTCCTTGGGTCCTGGGCTCCAGTCATGTGAGCCACTGTTTACATTAATTGACATATTAAGGCTATCAGGTTATCAGGTACATTATCAGGTTATCAGGTAAACTAAGGAATCAAGTACATTAACAGCAGATACATCAAGAATTAGCGGATACATTTAGAGCAAAGGCTAGGATATTTACAGAGCTGTGGCTATAGAGAGCTAGACAGACAAGTACTTAAAAGTTATTAATTAAAGAACTGTCATTTACAAGGTTATTAATGGTTGAGTTTAGGTATATAATATTCTAGCACCAATCCTACCACCAGTGTCAAACTCCCTCCACCAGTCTTCCCACGTTTCTTCCCGTCTTCCTGCCTCACACCTTGACAGGCACATTTTAAAGTTTGGTGGCTGTAGTTTGGCTCTTGTGTTTTCAATGTCATTGAGTCTGTGCTTTGGATATATTGCTGTACTGTTCCCCCACATGCCCTCTATACCTGAGGCCACTGAACCCTACTTCCCTGTTACTTCCCTATCTCATATCCTTCCTTACTAGATTTCTTCTCTTCTCTGTCCTTCAATATATAGTATTGAAGTCAGAATAATCTCCTCCCTGCCAGAGCCTTATGTTTGCAGCCCGTATTGCCTAAACTAAGATTTAAAGTCATGGCAATCTCCCATTCTATTTCTGCCTGGGACCACATTTGCAGCTAAATTTGTTTTACCCAGGAGACTATGCTGACCTTGGGATGATTTTCCCACACTTCTTTATACCTTCCTGAAAAAGAGGAGTGAGAAAAAATGTCCTAGCAGTAGACATTTATTCTTGAGAGGGTTCAAGTGAAGCAAATATTTTTGATTTTAACATTTTAACTTTATCTCATTTTTTCTACCTCCATGCATTCCTGAAATTCATGGATTTTTATTATATTATTATTTTGATAATGGGTTTATTTTCGTATTCATTAACAAATGCGTATGTTTATTATGCCAGATATTCTGGTAGCTGAGAAGGCAGGTGTGATTTTTCCATGTTTTTTCATCAAGTTTATAATCAAAACATGACCCAAGACTTTACACTGATTTCCTAGTGTTTTCATTTATTCTGCTCTGCCTCTCTCAGAAGGGCATCAGGAACAGGTGGTGGTACATAATCAGTTTGTTTTGCTGTTTAAGATACCTGCACTCCATCCTTTTCACTTATCCCTACTCCCTTTTCTGACAGGTCAACAGGATAGAAGAAATGACCTCAGTCATCCTATCCATGCTGACAACTGCCTTTTGGATCCGGAGGCCAATGAATGCTGGAAGGAGCCCCCTGCTTATACATTCCGGGACTATAGGTATGGTCAGCAGTGCTTCAATATCAGGATTTTTGCCCAAAAGTCATCAATTAAACTATAGAAACTAGAAAGCTGGTCTGAATTCCTGTCAACACATTCATCTCTGTGAAACAGAGATTCTTAAAGCTTCCTCTGAAGCAGTCACCACACAGAGAAGCCACTTTATCCTCTCCTTTGATATTTCTTATCAATACCATCTATGCCTATTATCTTGCATTTTAGTCTTTAAAAAAGTCAAGTTTTTTTTATTTTCATAGAAAAATAAGGTTTAGTTTCATCTGCTTTGCTCTCACTGGAATCTCTCCCTTGTGCTACATATCTCTCCATCTGAGAACTCTATGACTCAAACTATATATGGATCTTATCACAACACTGGTTGCTGTCTACATTTTATTAACAAGCAACTGAAAACTCAAGAGAACACAGATGTCCTCTAGTTGAAGGATGCTTTAGTGATTTAGGAGAATCAGGAGCTGTGGTCGCCATTATGTGCAATGGTGGGTTATTTTTCCTCCATTATGTCCAGTTCAAAGCATTCATGAACACTCCTATTTGCAGGGTTAGATGATGCCTTTTGGAGCTCTTCTGTTAGGGGAGAAATCTAATGTTCAGAGTTCCTAAAATAAACAAAACAGAGTGTGAGTCATGTGGAGAGGCTCAAATATCTAGATTATATCCAATTCGCTTTCCTGTGAAGGAAGCACAGTGTGAGATGAAGAGGGCAGAGTGATCATACAGCCAATAGGGCACTTGCTTTGCATGCGGTGGACCCTGGTTAGATTCCCAGGACCCCATGTGGTCCCCCAAGTACCACCAGGGGTAACTGCTGAGTGCAAATCCAGGAATCCAGGAGTGATGCCTGAGCATTTCCGGGTGTGGCCCAAGAACAACCCCTCCAAAAAAGTGAGACGAACATTGAAATATAATTGTTTAATATAAACAGATAGACAGGGGGCTGGAGCAATAACACAGCAGGTAGGGCGTTTGCCTTGTACTCGGCTAACCCAGGTTCGATTCCCAGCATCCCATATGGTCCCCTGAGTACCGCCAGGAGTGATTCCTGAGTGCAGAGCCAGGAGTAACCCTTGTGCATCACCGGGTGTGACCCAAAAATGCAAAAAAAAAAAAAAGATAGATAGATACTATATCCCAAATTCTATCTGATCCTACACAGAATAGGGTGATACTATCTAGTTGAAAGATAAATTATTAATCAGGCTGATTAGTTCATTAGCAGTTTTCAGTGTTTTATGATGCTGGAGGCATATAATCATACAAACAGGTTTCCTCCTTTTATTTAGTGCGCTTCTCTACATGAATGATGACTTTGAAGGAGGAGAATTTATATTCACTGAGATGGATGCCAAGACTGTGACAGTAAGTAAACATTTTCTAGTATCTTTATTCTGCTTAAAAAATACAACCCAGTCTTATCATATTTGCAAGTCTTATCACACAAAATGGTTACAGATGGTTGGATTTCAAATATTTCTGGATCCTAGAAATAATTGAGATAGACTCTAAGTAAGTGTATGTATTAAAACCTTGGAGTCATTCATAAAATTTTTCTAACCCATTTTGCAAGCCTAGATGATGCCCGTTGGAGCCCTCCCATTAGGGGAGAAATCAAATGTTTAGAGTTACTAATATAAAAGAAACTGAGTCGTGAGTCATGTAGCAATTAAAACTCTTAAAAGCAATTTTAAGAATAGCGATATTAAAAATTTTCTCATTATTACATTGCTAATTAGTATTAGGTATCGGAATTTTAGTCTCGTAATTATTTGTTAGGTAATCTAATAAAAACAAACAAATAAACAAAAAAAATCACACTTGAGCTAGAGAGATAGTACAGCAGGTAAGTTTCTTGCCTTGCATGGGGATCAACCCGGTTCTATCCGTGGCAAACTATGTGCAGAGTCAGGAGTAAGCCCTGAGCATTGCAAACAAATAACCTCCCCTCAAGACCACCAATTGTTAAGTAATCCAAACCCTGGAAAAGTCAAATAATCTCTTGAATAGTTCAAGTAAATTGATGTTCTCTGTACTTCTATTGGTCATTGTATTCCAGAACCCTAGTTACTGAAATTTTATCTATGTGTTTGTTTTTGTACATGTGCATGCATGTACATGTATGTGGCTAATTTAAATAAACTTATACTTTCAATTTAATAAGCAGTTGGTCCAGAAACAAGAACAACATGGATTTGACTGGATCCATGTGTCTGTGGAATTTGGGGGAGGAGAGAGCACACCTGGGCTTACTGTTGGCTCCGTGCTCAAGGGTCAACCTTGGCGATGCCCGGGGGACCAGATGTGGTGCCACAGATAAAAACCCGAGGTCATCAGGTACAAGGCAAGTGCCTTAACCCCTATAATATCTCTCTTCAGCCTCTGTATGTGGATTAATATCTGTCTTCAGGTTTCACATTCAAAGACTTAGCCAACCCCAAATGTGGGTTGGTTGAATTCTTGGGTGTGGACTCATATATACTGAGGCCTCTCTATACAGTTTTCAAATTAGGACAACTGACACCCCTAAATCTCCCTTTCATATAAGGCTCAAAGGAATGCACATATGTGGGTTTGTATGTGTGCATGTACTTTGGGTAAAATTCTAAACACTCTTTCATAGATAAAAGGCAAAAGTTAAAAATTCAGCCACCATTTTGTTAAGCAAAGTGGTGGTTTTGGGAAAGAAGCACTTACAGATTCTCTTGTCTAAAAAATTAAGATTTCCAATTTATAATGGAATTGAATCATAAATATGTTGGGAGATCTCTTTGTTTGTAATGCAGAATTTAAATAGATGTGCCATGAATGAAATAAATGATAAGAATTACTTCTTTCGAGCCGCCCAAGAGAGAGCGCAATGAGCCTTACACATGCTTTGCATACGGGAGACCTGAATTTAGTCCCTGATACTACATGGGTCCCCAAGTGCCACCTGGAGCAACTTCTCTGAGCTCAGAACTAGGGTTAGGGGGGTCACTCTTGAGCACTACTGAGTGTTGTCCCCAAAAGAAAAAAATCTGAAACAGCAACAACAAAGAACCTTAAGTATGTTATTTCCACAAAATTTTTTGATTTTTTGTTTTCCCTTTATACATTACACTCTTTTTGCAATGGTAAAATTTTCATATAAAGGATGTTTTTGGATTGGCACATGAGATTAAAAACAACAAAAAACTGCGACCTACTAGTTTAAAAATGCAACCCAACAGGGATTCTAATGAACATTTTCCAGAAATTTTGTTAAAAGTAATAAAAATATTTTGTAGAGTATAATACAATAATGTATATGTAAAGATTATCTGACAACTCACATCATCTTGTAAAAAAAGATGTTAATGTGAGTGTATTTTGATGCTTCGTTATCTGTGAAATTAAATCAAGATTGATAACCGAGGTTGGAATTTAAAATCCCTATACAAAATTCTCATTTTTGAAGAGTCTGTGTGTGAAAATCTTTTGACTCCTAAGCTCTGTTGACACTTTAAAGGTTCAAAAATGAATGCAAGAAAATCAGACGGTGGTTGAAAAGATTTCTTTACTTTTCCGCCATCTACTGGCCATACTTGCAAATGTTACATATCTAACATATCTAAAAGTAATATCCAAAATGATGGTACTGTGTGTGAATCAGTATTTCACTCATTGTTGAATGTAAGTTAACTGGAAATCTGCCTTTTAAAAATTACAAAAGCAAATAATACTCCCATTTTACATATTTTTATATTTTCAAGATATTTTTAAATATTTTTAAACTTACTGAAAATCAAACCACTCCTCCACATAAAAAAGCAAAGTAAAACTGATTTTATGATTTAATTAAAAAAAACCCAAGTTTAAATATTTCTTTTTACGAATTACTTTCACATCACCAATGACGGGTACTTCTAGGGAAATTTTATGGGTAATTAAAATTCTCAGGCTATTATTCCCAGGCAAAGATAAATGAATACACAAACAATGATTCCATAAAAAGGGTCGGGATAAAAAAACTAGTAAAACCCTAGACTTTGGAAAAATATAGAAATTGTATAATTAGCCAAATGGTAACAGAAGATTTACACTTGTTTAAAAATGTACTTCTCTGCCTTAATCTTCAATTTCTGTGGGAGGAAGCGAAGGAAGCAAAGGAGACAGTCTGTCATCATACTTGGAAGATTTATGGATTATTTTCAACAGAAGCATTTATTTTCAGAGTATGAGTATTTAGGGACTTTGGTTTCTCTTGTGCAAGGTCAAAAAAGATAAAATTTAATGAGTCCCATTGGTTTCCTGAAAAGTTAAATTCATTGTAATGGAAAAATGTTCCCAGTATGTTTATGATCATTTGTTAAATTTCAGAACCTATGTTTCCTTGGAGACTCTGTCATAAATGGAGCTTTCTAATTCCTGAATGTGGCTTATACATGTCAGGGTACGCCCTCCTCATGATCAGTTATTTATTTATTTATTTATTTATTTATTTATTTATTTATTTATTTACTTTTGGCTTTGGAGCAAACAAGTCTGTGCTCATGGCTAACCCCTTATTTTCTGCTCAGAAATCACCCTTGGCGGGCCTCAGGGGACCAGATAGTGCCAGGTATCAAACCTAGGTTGGCTGCGTGCAAGGCAGGAGTCCTCCCCACTGTACTACCTCTTTGGCCAATCTTCCTAATCAACCCTAGAGATCCTGTGAACCCAACTAGCAATAACTGATTCCACCCGCTTCAGCCAATAGGTCACTTATTTTCCTAAAGATGTTGACATCCCAAATAGATTTTGAGCTCTAATTATATCACAGAGAAGTCATTCAATTGTCTCCAGAATCTTTCTTTAGTCTGTGTGATGTTTTGCCACCCCCCTGTAATGCTATAGATGTGTAGGTAAGTGAATCCTGATATCAAGGAACCAACAGCCTTGAAAACATGAACCTAGATCCTGAAGTAGTATTGAGGAAAGCCTTCCTGTCCTACGTAGATGCTATAGGCATCTTTTATTTTGCTGTTTCTATGTGAATGTGCTATACATTTCTTCTCTGGAAAATCAATCAAGTTGATATTGAAGGTACCAATAATGAGTGAATTCTCTAGATCAGAAACTCAGCTTGGTAAAGTTGCTAAAAAAATAGAAAGGGAAATCTCTGTACCAGGAAAAATCTAAAGTTGAAAATTATACTCCTGTTTTGTGCAAGAACCTGAATTTGATCCCAGGCACTGTATGGTACCCCAAGCAAGTCAGGTGAGACGGAGGAAGAAGGAGGAGGAGGAGGACTTTTGTTAGTAAAAGCAACTCATTTCTAAGTTATTATAGACAAAGAGTAGCCTCTTTTCTATTAAAAGAACTACCTCTTCCCTATTAAGACTTAAGAACACACACACACACACACACACACACACACACACACACACACACACACACACTCACGCGCGCGCGCGCCTGAATCTCAGACTTTAAATTCTACCACAATTGATCTTCAACATGTAAGTCAAAGTTTGAATGTAACTGCATTATATAATATTCTAACACTTTAGGTAATTTCCCAAGTAGTTTTTCCTGAACTGGCAGTGAAAAATATAAAATCATGTGGTACCTTAAGGCAATTCAGAAAGAAGATAGAGTAAGCCCACCTTATTACAGAGAAGAATGTCTTATTCCACTTTTTGCTTTTCTAAACTTTCATGACCTCTTTACTCAAATGACTAAGGTTTCTCCGTACCCTTAAGCAATATTTCTTTGTTTAAACTTACTTGCTTTGGAGCACCTACTTCCAAGTGATACATGATCCAATACCCTGGCCTAGAGCTGCCAGCAGTATCTCTTCTCCTTTCTATTGTCTTCTTCCAAGACTTTTGATAGAATGGAAATGAATGGAAAGTTCTGCTTGAGCAATGCGCCTTCCTGGAAGAACTCTGTCAATCATTTCATAATCCTTGCCATCAAAGAATAAGCCACCCCAAATGGTACCGTGCACACATCACATGAGATATTTAAGCATTGTTGGGGAAACTGCTGGCCGGGAACACTGTAACAGGAATTGAAGTATGTATGAGATTGGACTTTATTTTAATACTTTTGCTTTGTGAAAAATACACAGAGCACACATGTACAGCCAAGGTCTTAGAAAACGGGTCACTATGGAGAAACCCAATACCTCCACCAATAAGCAACTTGAGTAACACTCTAGATGCCCCGTTGGTTTAATTTGATAACTTCACAAACATGAAATCTACATTTCCTGCATGTAGAAAATGGACTGAAGACTTTCCCAAATTGCATATGCATGAACTATTCCGTCTATTTTGCCTGAATATTTTTTTTTCTGAACTAGATCTTTGTTTTATGGATAAGAAAATTTGAAACAATCTGTGTCTTCTACCCCAGAAGTATGGTTTGGTTTAAAACCATCAAAATAATCTCATAGGAGGGAAGAGACAGGAGACTAAATAATCAGATTGGAATTGAAAATCTAATTTGCACCTTGTTCTTTCTTAGGCCTCTATAAAACCTAAGTGTGGCCGGATGATTAGCTTCTCATCTGGGGGCGAGAATCCGCATGGAGTGAAGGCAGTTACCAAGGGCCAGAGATGTGCTGTGGCCCTGTGGTTTACCTTGGACCCATTATACAGAGAATTGGTGAGTTTTCGCTCCACTCAGGAAGGTCAAGTGTATTCTTAGATGCCCAATGTGCTTTTTGAGCATATTTATATAAAAGTCACTTAGATATTTCCATAATTCTACAGCAACCTTAGAGATCATTCAAAACAACTTTTAATGGTTATTTTTCCAAGGTCTCCAATAATGGCTTTGTGTTTGTTTATTTTTTTAATTTTAATTTTTTGTTTTTAAGAGTCACATCTCGTAATGCTCAAGACTTATTCTTGGGATCACTTGGGAATTACCAGTGGTGCTGGGAATCCAGGTGGGATCAGCCACACGTAAAGCCTACCCCTTAACCCCTGTTCTATTTCTCCAGTTCCAGATAACTTTGTTTTCTAAGCAAGAACAAATTTTCCCTACGAGAGTCATAATGAAAAAGGTTCCATATCGACCTGTAGTATGAGTCTGAGGGAAGGAAGAGAGTGGTACAAAGACAATTCTTAATCAAATGGGTTTTAATAAGTGAAATGTTTGTAGAAAAAATAAACCAGTTATATCTGGTTGCCCCAGGCTTGTGTTTATTAACAAACTGTAGCATTGAGAGGAAAACCAGTTTCTTCTAGTCCGAAATAAAACTTGTCTTCTCAATAAATCTACCTAAAGAGTAATAACTAATTTATGAAATATTTGCTGAAGATGGGGCGAGAACCTGAAAATTCATCATTGCTGTTTTAAGATTATTTACAAGTCATTGCTTTACAATACTGTATACCCTTGGGGTATACAAGTTTTGCACCTTTATAAGTATACTACTTCTAATTATTAAATAAAATATTAAGTGTTTATTTTTTTACCCAATTTGGTTTGTGGTCACCCAACCTGTGCTTAGGGCGGTCTCCTCGTTCTACACTCAGGCGTCACTCCTGGCAGGTCTTGGAGAGCCATAGGAGATGCTAAGGATAGTGTGATTCCCAGCATCCCATATGGTCCCCTGAGCACCACCAGGAGTAATTCCTGAGTGCAGAGCCAGGAGTAACCCCTTAGCATCGCCGGGTGTGACCTCCCCCCAAAAAAGTGGCTTTCAGATAATCACTGTGGTTTGAAGTCTTTCTTTTTTTCTTTTTTTTGTTTGAAGTCTTTCTTTGGAAATGTCCAGTTCCTATCAAAGACTTGCTGTCAAGTTCTGCCTCCAAATCCCTAAAATGAGCACATTCCATGTGAAACTTTAAAGCTCTTTACTCTTTATTTTATATGTCATCCAAACGAATACTGTTTTTAGACCCAGTCCTTAAGTATTCATATCTATAACCTAGAAGATATACCTTGACCAGGTCATTCTGCTAGGAAGATCCTAAAGGCAGAGGGTGAGCAAATGGATTCTAACCTTCAGGACTTTGGAATCTCAACAAGAAATGGAAGGGGGACCAAAGAAGAACTAAATATACAGTCCTAAACGAGATGAGAGGCACAGAAGGAAAAGATCATAGAGAGAACCAAGCACATTGTGATCTGAAAAGCTCAGGGAACCCTTAAGCATAATGATATTTGATGAATGACAAATGACATTGCTCTCTGTCCTTGTGAATTCACACCTCCAGCATTTGAGCACAGCACAAGTTTTGTGTGCTAAAGGACCCAGGCAAATGAGTAGGCAGTGATAATGACAAATTTCTGGAGTCGGGGGATAGGTGGAGGGGAGAGAGCTTTTCTCTCACTGTCACTGTCACCTGTCATCCCGTTGCTCATTGATTTGTTGGAGCGGGCACCAGTAATGTCTCTTATTGTAAGACTTAATGTTACTGTTTTTGGCATATCGAATACACCACGGGTAGCTTGCCAGGCTCTGCCATGCAGGCGCGATACTCTCGGTAGCTTGCCGGGCTCTCCAAGAGGAACAGAAGAATTGAACCTGGGTTGGCAGCATGCAAGGCAAACGCCATACCCGCTAGACTATCGCTCCAGCCCATCTTTTCTCTCATTAGTATTAAGTTGAGGAAGAGCCATCTGTTTCATTATTCAATGTCCAATTCCCAGCTTCCAAGGAATTTTTTAAACAAATAAGTGATTGGAAAGTAAATTTCCTTTGCTTCTTTCTATTCGGAAAACGCTGATGATTTTAAGCCCTCTCCTAGGAAAGAAATTACAAAAAACTTCAAGACAGTAAATTATCTCCAGACAGTAGCGGCATCTAGTGGCCATAGAAGAAAATGACAGACGCGTCCCAGAAAATTTCCTCTGTGCTGATTCCCAGACTTTGGTCCACACTGGAATCATCTGGGAATATTCACATACTGCTGACTACTGTTCCCATTCTGAGAAATGCTAATTTCACAGAATCCTTATCTTATCTGGGTATAGAATGTTATAAAAGTTCTTGTGGTCATTCTACATGCAACAAAGGTTTAGAGTTCACACTTAGCTTCACTTAAAGTGAATTCCTGAGCTTAGAAAACTAGCCTATGAAGTCGCCAAAGTTAGAAGACTTCTGTGCATGCTATCAATTATTTCAAAACATCCATGTCTCAAGTTGTAATCAGTGCTATGAATACTTAAATGTATACATTTTTGGCATATCTAATATGCCACGGGTAGCTTCCCAGGCCCTGCCATGCGGGTGGGATATTCTCGGTAGCTTAACGGTCTCTCTGAGAGGGACAGAAGAATTGAACCTGGGTCGGCCACATACAAGGCAAATGCCTACCCACTGTGCTATTGCTCCAGTCCATAAATATCTATTTATTTATAAAATCATAATTATTCCCATATACCAACAGTAACCAATTAGAAAATAATAAAAAGATTTTACCAGGAAGAGTAAAATGTCTGACTAACTTTATTAAAGGATAGATGAGTTTTATAGATAAAATTATAAATCACTTTGGGAACATAAAGGTAAAATCTTCTAAGCCAATGCTTAAACTTAAAGTGGTTTTAGTTTGAAGGGCAGTTGAGCTTTTTACAATATCTATTAAAAACAATCAGGAAGCTCATATTAATAGAAGCATGAGATATAGATGAGGTATGCTTTCAATTTTGCTCCACTGAACACAACAAAAAAATCATACAAATGATATTAAAAAGCATAAAATTTTATAATGAAAGAAAAGAGTAGCAAGAGTCATCCCACCCAAGGAATCTACTGGTGGTGTATTCCTGAAGTTTTCTTTCTGCCTTGTATTTTAAATTGGGTGATAAACTTTCAACCTAGAAATGCCATTTTTTTTGTAGGCAGATTTTAAATGTCCCACAGACAGCTATTCTTCCTAGCCAAAGGATTAGAGAAAGAGAATGCCTGGAAAGGGAAAGATGCTCAGGTAACAAAGCATCCAAAGGTAGCCAAACACCAACAAAACAGGGGTTCTGTTCTCACTCCCCCAAAAGTGAAAACTCAAAGAAATGCAAAGGCATGCAAGTTTGTGAAACAACCAGAAAACCCTCATCTGCTGTTTGTGGTAAGGATGTAAGTTGATGTTACCACCTGAGATGGCAACATTTAGTAACTTAGCAATTCTACCTGAAGGAAAAATGACAAACAAAAGGTGTGTGCACCATGCAGGTCTCTGTCGCTATACCACCAAGCCACTGCTCAGCACCTACCTACCACCATGATTCTGCAGATGCATTCAGGCCCGTGGGTTCTCACTACCCCAGCTGTGGACCATGTGTCCCAGCCCATGTGATTTGAGCACCACAGCTTCTGCCAGGCACTTGCAACCTCAGTTTTACAGTTGTCGCCAGACACTTGTGACCACAAACACCTGGACACTGCCCAGGTCCACTCAGTGTTAAATACCAAACCCCTTGCCAGGCATTTGCACGGAGATGCACTGCAGCCCTGAGTGACCACAAAACCCTGGAATTGCCCAGTCCCTAACAAAGCACCAGACTTGATGAATGACAGAGGAAGAGATGCTCATCCCCACTGATGGATCAAGACAAAGCTTTGCATGGAAATACTCATACAATAGAGCTATGTGAAATGGCAGAAGAACCCTTCAAAGCAGTCACCATAATGATACTCACTGAAATGAGGATCTGTGTGGTGTAGAACTTCAACAAACACAGCGTAAGTAGGAGGGAAATTGAAACCAATATCATAGAGCTAAAGAACACAGCAGTTGAATGACAACAACAATAAAAATGCAGTAGACAGGTTCAACAGAAGAGTGGAAGAAGGTGATAAAAACATCAGTGAGTTCAAAGATCAAATAAAAATATATTTTTTAGGCGGAACAAATAAACTGTGCTACAATATTAAGATGAACAACATATATCCTGGAGATTCCAAAAGGGGGAGAGCAAGAGGGGTAGCACTATTATTTGAAAGGATAAAAGTTGAGAACTTCCCCAAACTTGAGGGAGAAAAAGCAGACATTTACATCTAAGAAACTCAAACAGTTCCCCCCAAAATAAATAAATAAACCAAAAGATACGCACATCAAGTTCTGTTATACTTAAAATGGCAAAAGTAAAAATTAAAAAGAAAATCCTAATAATAGAAAAACAAAGAATTATATATAAGGATTCCCACCTAGACTATTAGAAGATTTCACTCACTGAATCTCTATGACTAGAACAGAGTGATAAATAGAGTGTTCCTTGGACCAATATCTAAGGTACCACTCATGTTTGAAAGACTTATTGAAAAGCTTTTTAGTCAAATAACCATTAGAGAATTTTAAACGACCGCTGCCAGAAATACTAAGATACTTATTTTAAAATGGAATTCAAGTCTATTTGGAAGCTATCTGAAGTAAAAACAAAACATAAAATGTGGGAGAGGAGAAAGTAATAATAGGGACTCATAACACACTTGAGACTTGTTAGCTTTCAACTTAAAATTAGCTCTAAATTTAGAACCTCATGGTAACCTCAAAACATAAATACTTTGGAACAAAAAAGTAAAGACAAATAATAATAAAAAAATAAAATCACTACTCAAAAGGAAGATGTCGAGGAACAAGAGAACATAATGAAAAAACAAACAAAAAAAGATATAGACTGGAATAACACTCAAAATCTATATTAGAAAATGGTAATAAATTATTATAGGCCTATACATTCACAAAGTGGCATCAGCCTAGTCAATCAAAAAGGTAAAGAATGATGGGATGGAACAGAAAAACAAGCAAACAACAACAGCAAAAAAACTCAACTGCTGTTTCCAGAAGGCCCATTTAAACTTTGATGATAAAGATAAGTTTAAACTAAAAGATTGGAAAATATACAAGTGCATAGTGTCTAAGAAAAAGACAAGGACAAACATACTTAAAACAAGTAAGATTCACATCAAACTAAAATGAGTAACAAAAGTTGAGAGTGAAGTTCAGTTGTTGAATGCATGCTGCATATGTATGATGTCTTGGATTTCATCCTCAGCATCCTGCAAAAATAAATCTAAAAAGTAAAAGGAGAAAGGGATAGGCATTATATGTAATTAAAGGATCTGTAGGATTTAAAAATCATGAACATGTTCACCAAGTGAAGCATTAAAATAAGTAAAGTAACGATTAAAGATCCTGGATAGTGACATCAACAGTAATGCAGTAATAGTAGAGGACTTGAACGACCTGCTCTTACCAATTAAATGTTCAAGCTGAGAGAAAATTATTAAGTAAAAACAGTTTTAAATGAGGAGCTAGACCAGAAGAACTTAGAGACATTTACAAGTTTCTCTTCCCTGTGTTTGATCAAAAGGCCACACAAATTCTTCTCAAGTATACATGGAACAGTCTTGATAAAAGACTATATGTTGGAGATAAAATAATGTCATTAAATTAATAGAAAATTGAAGTTTATCAAGTGTATTTTCAGATCACAATGGTACAAATTCAGGAATCAACAGCACAAAGAAAGCTGGGGGAAAAACTCAGATATATGAGCCTAAACAACATATTACAAAATAATTATCAGGACAGCAAGAAAATAAAAGGAGAAAATGAAAAAAATTAAATCCAGGATACAGACTAACATGAAGGTAACATAAGATTAGAATTTTGGGGCATAACAAATGAGAAACTGAAAGGAAAGTGCTTAGTAATACAGACTTAAATCAGAAAACATCAAAAAGTTGAAATCCCAATCTAATTTCACAATCTAAATAGGAAAAACCTAAAATCAGTAGAAGGTATGTGATTATAAAAATTTAAGATCAAATAAGCAAAATAATCCTTTTTTAAAAATTAAGAACATCAGAGCCAGAGATGTAGTACAACGGGCAGTGCCCTTGTATGCGTGCTGCTGACCTGGTTTGATCTCCAACACGAAAATTGGTTTCCCATATACCACAAGAAGTAATCCCTTAGCATAAAGTCGGGAGACAGCACTGAGCATGGCCAGATGCACCTACACAGCAAACAAATGAAAAATCAATGGATATGAGAACTGATCCTTCACAAGGACATAAAATTGATAATGCATTAGTTAGATTCACATGCAAAAGAACGGAGGAGGAGGAGGAGGAGGAGGAGGAGGAGGAGGAGGAGGAGGAGAGGGGAAGGGTCAGGAAGGGAAGTCCTAATGTGAGGGGGGAAATTACAGCAAATGTAAAAATGCAGCTGATCATAAGAGATTACAATGAAAAACTTTATACTCCTAAGTTGGAAAACCTACATTGAATAAAAAAGACCACAGAACCACAACTGAATCAAGAGGGAATAGAAAACCTGAACGAACTAATTATATACAGAGGTTTTAAGAGAAAACAAAAAAATTCCCCCAAATGAGATTCCAGGAGCCAGATTATCTCACTCTTACTCTGAGACATTCTGAGATGGTCCAATACCCATCCCCTGAAATCTCTTAAAAATAAAGCAAGGGGATTCTTAAAATTATATTGTATTAAAGGAAATATTATGTTAACATTAAAATCAGACAAGAGCACCCCCCTCAAAAAAAAATACACCGACTAATGTCACTGATGAAAATAGATGCAAAGATCTTCAACAAAGTTTTTGTGAACCAAGTTTAAGAATGAATTATTAGAAGCTACCTAATAACATAGAGGGAAATAAATATATATGCCTCTTGGAGAGCCCGGCAAGCTATTGAACGTATCCCACCCACAGCAGAGCCTGGCAAGCTCCCTGTAGCGTATTCGATATGTCAAATACAGTAACAATAACAGTCTCATTCCCCTGACCCTAAAAGAGCCTCCAATCATTGTGAAAGACAAAGAGAGGCTGCTAAATTCTCAGGGCTGGGACAAATGGAGGTTACTGGTGCCCGCTTGAGTAAATTGGTGAACAGGATGACGGTGATACGGTGATATCTAATGACAAGATACAATTTTGTTGGTTGGTTTGTTTGACTTTGGGTTTGGGAGCCATGCCCAGATACATTTAGGGCTCATTCCTAGATCTGTGCTCGGGGATTACACCTTACAGGCTCATAGGACTTTATAAGGTTTTGGGGATTGAACTCCGATCAGCTGAGTGCAAGACAAGCACCCTCGTTGCCCTGGCCCAGCCATACACAGTCTTGTGAGCCAATGTTATTTAAATAGGGAAAAAAATTAAAACAACTATGTGTAGGGAAGAAAACAAGGTAAATCATGTGAGAGAAAAAGGGTGAGGCTGGAAAATTGTGTGAATTTTTGGAGTGGCATGTGAACTGAATGACAAGAAAAAGCTGTGATTTAGGTGCAGGGGAAAACGTCCCACCGAGTGAAAAAACTGCAAAATGCCAGAGATAAGAGGGAGCTCAGAGTAATCAAGGAACAAAGTGAACCAGAGTATATGGTGCTTGGTATATGAGAAGGAGAGTGGTCTAAAAGGAGAAAATGGGAGACGAGGTGAAACAACATGTTCACTTTGGTACATCTACACAATGGAATACTATGAAGCTATTAGGAGAGATGAAGTCATAAAATTTGCTTATAAATGGATAGACATGGAGACTATCGTGCTAAGTGAAATGAGTCAGAAAGAGAGGGACAGACATCGAAGGACTGCATTCATTTGTGGAATATAGAATAACATCACATGAGGCTGATACCCAAGGGCAGTAGATACAAAGGCCAGGAAGATTGCCCCATAGCTGGAAGCCTACCTCACGAGCGGAGGGGAGAAGGCAGATGGAATAGAGAAGGGATCACTAAGAAAATGATGGCTGGAGAATTCAGTTGGGATGGGAGATGCATGCCGAAAGTAGACAATGGACCAAATATGATGACCTCTCAGTGTCTGTGTTGTAAGTCATGATGCCCCAAAGTAGAGAGAGAGTATGGGGAATATTGTCTGCCATGGAGGCAGTGGGAGGGTGGGAAAGGGGGAGTATACTGGGGATATTGGTGGTGGGGAATGTGCACTGGTGGAGGGATGGGTGTTTGATCATTGTGTGATTGTAACCCAAACATGAAAGCTTGTAACTATCTCACAATGATTCAATAATTTTTTTTAAAGCAAGATAAATTCCAGGCCAGAGTGATAGTATAGCAGGTAGGGTGCTTACCTTGCATGTAACCTACCATGGTTTAATCCCTGGCACCTGACATGGTCCCCTAAGCCTACTGGGAGTGATGACTGAGCTCAGAGCCAGGAGTAATCACTGAGCACAGCCAGGTATGACCCCAAACCAAACAAACAAAAAGATAAATCTAATTATAAATCTAATTTTAATTGTGGTGGGAAGTCATATGTGCCCTGCCCTTGCCATCCCGGATCCAGGAATTCACAGGATTGGAAAGATTGTTTTAGTTACTACCTGGTTGAACAGAACAGTAATAGGGGAAAGTGACAGTACATGAATTTGACATGCTAGATTTGCAGGTTGATTAACAAGACCTGTTAATTTATAGATGTTGTCCTGGGCGGGGCAGTAAGAGAAGGCATCGGTCATGATAGAAGTAGTAGAGGGGACATTTCCACCATACTTGACATGGGGGATTCTCTCGAGCATGCTAAATTCATAGACCATGAGTATAAGTTGGAGTTTGAATTGTAAGGTGAAATGAGCAGACCAAAGACCAGAAGAAGAGAGCCACGTCTGAATCAGGTGACTCCTCTGAAGCACACCAAGGAGAGCAGATTTCAGACAGCTGAGAAACAGATGCAGCGATGTGGCAATTCAGGCAGTGCACAGGGGCTTTCAGAAGTCTTCGGGAGAAGGATGTGCAATGGTGCGTTGGATGTGGAGGTTGCTGCAACAACTAAGAAGAGGAAAGCAAACATGCAGCATTGCCTCCTCAAAGTACATGTTTTAATGTTGAGTAACATTTTTGGTTATCAAAATTTGTGGAGGGACTCTCGGGATGTTGCTAAACACTCAGCAATGGAGAAGACGAGCCCTAACAACAAGACCTACCTGATGCAAACTGTCAGCAGTGACCTGGTTGAAAAATCTCAGTCCCAGTTAAAGCCAAAGTCACATAACTGAGGAGGGGCGGGGCAGAAACAAGAGGCAGAAATAGAGAGGATTGGGATTTTTTTTTTTTAATAGAGCTACACTAAACAGCTCTGGGGGTGAGGGGCCCAGGGCTGTCAAAGGCTCATAGCCAGGGGTGGGTGGGTGGGGTGTGCAATGCTGGGGATCAAACTCAAGGTTTTTTCTAGGCTAAGATCTGCACCTTGATCTGCCTCCCTGGGGACAAGGTAAATTTTACCAGATACAGGAAACCATGGTCAAGGAAGATGGGTGAGCCCTGGTATTGTTACTGAGATATTTATGAAGAGGAATAGAATAGATCTGTGGTAAATAAAATTGTGAATTTCATTCGAATACAGAATGGGAAAAGTGAGTTGCAGGTGCCGATGGAGCCACACAATAGGAAGAGTTGTAAGCACTGGAATATCCAAACACCCTCTGCCAGAGACAAATCATGTAAAGTAATTGCTTAGGACATAAGGAAACTGGGAGAAGACTCTAGGGCAAGGATGAAGATAAAGTTTACTCTTGAACTAGATCTAGTGTTGATCAGTGTTGATCAGTGTACAGATGGATGCCTGGAAGTGTTTTGGGAGCATCTGTCATTGGGAATGATTATTATGTCTTTAACAGAATTTTTTAATTGTCTTTTTTTTTATAGGAGCGAATACAAGCCGATGAAGTGATTGCGATACTGGATCAAGAGCAGCAAGGGAAACACGACCTGAATATCAACCCCAGAGATGAGCTATAACAATGAGGGGGAAAAAATGTTCTATCAGATATTTATTTAAATTGTTAAACTTATGAGAACTTTTTTATTTTTATACAGAGCCACGGTATAAATTAACAGGTTAATGTGAGTCACTAGCTCCCCCTTCTGTTCTTAAGGATGCTTACATTGCAGATTGTCCTTCATGCCCTGTATTTATCAGTTCTCAGTTCTCTAAAGACTTTCTCTCTCTCTCTCTCTCTCTCTCTCTCTCTCTCTCTCTCTCTCTCTCTCTCTCTCTCTCTCTCTCTCTCTGAGCTAAAGATACAGATACAGACTTTCAAACAGAAAGAGTAAGAGTTCATTATTCTTGGCAAAACTTTGCTTGTCATACATCTTCCAGTTCTAAAGTTAGCGTGCAATTTGGGCTTCAAAGAACCTTCTGGCTCTGTGCTAGTCAGCCACACTCTCTCACGGTGCCGAGAGCCCTGAACCTGGTGTGTGGTGCACACTGTTTCGTGTATCACTAAACTAAGGGTTCCCAGGATCTGAGCAGAGTAATTTTTCCTGAATAATGCATGAACCAAGACCATCCATCAGCACAGTTTTTGGCTCTTGTATTTTCATAATGGGGAAAAGCCGATTCTAGAATTAAACTCCATCTACCCCCATGTCCTCTAAGTTGTGTCTTCTAAAAATGTTAGGGTTCAAGTGCAATGTCTCCTCGCTCTCATGGCTTTTGAAGAAAATCTTTAATCCCTCTTGAATCAGGGCACTTGCTGTTGCCACATTACCCGAGAATAACGTTGACTGGTGAATAGGGATGTTTCCTTTGAAAAATTAATTTCTGATGATTCCAAGTCTTCATCTGCACATTTTTTGGTTGTCATTCTGCCTTGCTGCACTCCAGTACACAGATTCATACTGGTGTCTGATTTGTTTAATAAAGGGAGCCTTATTGTAACACGTGTCATTTATTTTTTTCTTTTTCTAAATGTTTCATTGATCGTCAGATAATGGTTTTGTGTTCCCACTGGAAGTTTGGGCAAACTTAGGAACTGATCATGTACCATGATCTAATTTTACGGGTAGTGGCTCTTGGGACACTGCAGGTGGAACCCAGGGGCTCATACATGCAATGCAAATGCTCTACTGCTGAGCCACTTCTCCTGCCCAGACAATGTGGAATTATTTTTAAACATTTATTAATTGAGAGTCTGTGATTTACAATGCTATTAACAATGATTTTTTTCATGCACTCCTTTTAAAGGAACAGAGATAGCTAGCAAATCGGTCAAGCCAGAAAAGGCTTGGTTGTTGACCTCAATTTTAAGGAAGCATCTGTCCAAGGGTATTTAGGATGGGACTATAGTTGCCCCAGTTTGGGGTCACTCTCCAGAAGGAGCTACTCGCCCTCATGATGGGACATGGCAGAGGTATTAGCAAGTAAGTAAACCAGCAAACCAAAACATTTTCTAGAAATCCCATTTACTTTGTGCCATTTAGGATCTTGGTAAATGACAAGAACATTAATCCTCTGAGACTGAAAAATTGAATCAATGGTGATTTATGTGCCATCTGTTTTCCACCAAACCTTCTGGTTGCATTTTCCTCATGAGAGAGCAGAAAGAGCATTAGATTATAATCTCAAACCCATCAAATATGCCCTGCTATATGACCTGGAGCTACTCTCTTTCCCTGTCTTCAGTTTTCTTCTTTGAAAATGACATAATTGCTTGTAATTGTTTCCCAAAGTCCTCCCCCTCTTCTTCTTGCTCTAAAGACGAGTTCGGAAGAAAAAGTAACCTCATTCATTTTAGAAATCATCACAAAACTTAAACCACATTTCCTCTACACACATTTTTTGAACATTCTAAGTGGATTGATTTTGGGTTCTACATGGGCTTTTATAATTATAAACCCAACACTAGGGCTGAAATTCCCTGAACTTTGAAAAGGTAGACTTCTGTGTTGTCTCCATGACATACCTTTGCTGGCACCGAGATTTGCTGATAGTAGAATATGAGCATGGATCTGATTTCTGTGTTCTGGCGACAAGGCATCAACCAAGTAAACAACCGTTGGCTTCTAGTAGTTCCCGTTTCCTGGGTGCAGTAAGCACCCTGGGCAAGGCACTCTGTCCTGCCATTTAGCCCTGAAGAAAGTAGGTGAAGGCCTCAATACATGTCTTTGTGTTAGATCCACATCTTAGGCCATTTTCTGACTACACAGAGTAGCAATTCCTGTTTTGCAGGTTAAGTATGTTGTTTTATACCTGCGACATCGTGTCTACATTAAAGCATTTAATTTTTTAATCTGCTCCACATCAAACCATACACAATTTCATTCAGATGGTTAGGGAGTGTCATCCGATGTTTTCTGAAAAACCCAAGTCAGAAAAATACAGTCTCTGTGTTATAAGGTGTGAAAGGATAAAGAATGATGTGTGGAAGGATGAAGAATCCATTAGAAATTGTGCTACTGTTGTTGCAGAAGGGGGTTATTCATTTTTCGTCTTTTCCTCGGTGAGGAAACAGAGGCTAAGAGAGGAAAATGATGATTTGAAGTTACAGACTATCAGTCAGCAGATTCAGGGCTGCTCAGTTGAGTTTCATCACGATGCCTGGTTCAGACACATTCAGAGCTGAAATTCTAGCACAGGGTGATAACCACTAGAGGAAGGAGTGTCTTTTCTATACCCAGTATGGTGCTTTATCCTTGATCTGTGTTTTATTCAGCACAGAAGGATGCTTTATTTCAATTAACTGGTAAACTTCAAAGTTGCTCTGGAGTCATTTCAGACCAAAAAGCCTTATTCTTCATAACTTTGAGTCCCTTCTTTTGCACCCATAACTTTGGAAAACTACAAATAATATAATAACAATAATAATAATTATTATTATTATTGATTTTTGAGTCACACCCAGCGATGCTCAGGGGTTATTCTTGGCTCTGCACTCAGGAATTACTCCTGGTGGTTCTCGAGGAACCATATGGGGTGCTGGGAATCAAACCTGGGTCGGCCACGTGCAAGGCAAACACCCTACCCGCTGTGCTATTGCTTAAGCCACAAAACTACAAATTATCTTGATGACTATCCTCTGAGCAAAACTAAACAAAACAACAAAAAAAAGTTGTAGAGGACTTTGATGTTAACCTCTATTTCTTGCCCTTATTGTGAGTTTGCTCACATACAAGGAACTCCAGGAGATATTCTGAGCATAGATTAAGTTCATACCCATTTTACCGAAAAGGAAATAGAGAGTGGGGAAGGAAATTGAGAGTCTGTGGTCATTCAGCTTGGAGGGTGCATGTCTGGGGTAGAAACATAGTCTTTGAAGTGGAAAGGGAGAGAAGAGCAAGAATATTTACTCCCATGGCCATGATGCCGGATATATTAAATACAAATTAATACATGAATTTAAGTTTGAATTGAAAATTTTGGTTTTATGGAATGAAATTTTCCTGCTGAAAGATGTGTGGAGACATCTCTTCTCTGGGGTAGATTGGATATGGACTATAGAATTCAATGACATCAACCTCATTTTGGAGCAAAAACAATGAGCCAGGCCATTGTTTCATGAAGCTTAGAGAAGAAAAAATAGTTCTAGCCAGTTATCATCTTTCTCTCCCTCCAGTGCGATGAGGAATCATGAGGTGGCATTTCTTTCTCTCCAGTGCAAGAAGGAATCTTGCACTGAAATTTCTTTTTGAGAAAACATGAACATAAGACAGAGTGGTATTCTTGAAAGTGTTCGGTGCTTTCTACAGAAGCTGCATATAAATTGTCTGCAAGGGAACTTTTAGTTCTACTGCAGTCTTCATCATTACTGTGTACATAGCATTTTTTTGGCACTTACTCAGTTGAGGAGAAGCCATGAAATGAGTCAGTAACATTTAATAATATGTACCTATGAATTTTAATTGAAGTACAAATGCTGAATTATTTCATATAAGACAGCCACAGGGAATAACTCCCTCATTGACGTCAAGAAGGGAGGTAATGGGAGGCACCTCACTAGCGCCTTACGCCAAAGAATTAAATAGTCTGAGGTGACTGACAATAGTATGGCTGAGAACTGGGAAAAACTGAACTGTTCCCACATCCCCAGCTCTTTGTGGAAACAGGAGCCATTTGGCAGAAAACTCCAAACCACAAGTTAGAATGAGCCCACAGTTATAATACCTCTTTACCTCCTGCCAAAAAGCTTATGATGTGAGGTGACCTCCCTATAGAGATAGTTCCACAGCCCACCCGCAAATCCTCGACTTCCAGTTAATTCCATGTTTCCAACATGAGACATAAATAAGGGCGCATTTCATTTTGGAGCTGGTTGATTTCCTCAGACGCATTAAGACAAGTAACATCAACTACTCTTTGAGCTCATGGTGGGCTGGAGCTGCAGACTCGTTCTGTCAGAGCTCACCTCTTCCCTCCTCCCTAACCTCCCCTGTACCTCAGCCTGATCTCTGCACTCAGTGCTGACCTCCGGAGGCCAGCGGACGTCAGGTCTGGAACAATCTGATCATCAATCCTGGCTTGCTGTCCAATGGCATCAGTCATGTGAAGAGTTACATTAGTGAGTCACCTCTGCCTCCAAATATCTTGCTGAGGGCCCACGAGAAAAACAACCAAACATGAGGTTCCTGCCTTTTTATTTTCCCTAACACACATTGCCAGGAAGGAAAATCAGAGTGTTCCATGTAACTGATGTACAACACAACTCTTTGACTACTTCTGTGATATACCTGGGATAGAAGTGAATAAAAGGTGAGCCAGTTGTTTTATTCTCCGTTTCTTCGGAAGATCGCCGCAGTGGGAGTCAATGATAGAACCATTTGTCAGCTTCTCCACGTGAACTCCACATGTCCCAATTTGTCATCTTCACAAGTGAGTCTTCACTTCTCCAGTGAATTGGGGGTTGTTCATCTATGTGTAAGTTCTGTCCCTGACCCCACTTACCCGATTTAAATCTTTTTCATCCTGGTGGTAGTGTAATAGCACACACTCTGAAAATGCACAAACCTCGAATCTAAGTCTCTCTAGATCCTAGTTACACCTACTTCCTTCCTCTCAATTTAGAGCTTTGACTTCTGAATTACTATCTGATGATGGGTGGAAATGGAAATTTTGACAAGAAATATTGCTTGCTGTACCTCATCTTTTTCCACTTGTAAATCACATAGTCCATTATTTCAAAGAGTTATAATCATTGCTGGCATTTGTAAAGCATAGTTTATGGTCTTAAGGCCCTTGGAAATCACTCAAAACTACACAATTATCTTGAGAGACACATTAGTGAAATCTTCACTTTGTAAACAAGAAAGATGAGTGGTCACAGAGATTGTGCTATAATATAGCTTTCGTTATAATAGTCCACTTCTTTGATGGGTTTTTTGAGTGACTCTTGTTGCAGGTTTATAGAGTTTTTCAAAGATCAGTAATACTACATCTTTTTTAAAAAAACAAAGTAGAAAAAATAGATGCAAAGAAATGAAAAATGTACAAAGTAAGTGTAATTACAGAAGGGTTTGAGAGATACAGGTAAAGTGTAGGTCCTGTGACTTCAGAGAAGGAAATGGCAGGGCATAGGGAAAAATTGACACAGAGGTGGCAGTTACATTGGGTCTCAGGTGCCTGTTTTGTCAACAGTAAGCAGAAATGAGGCCCCATGTCTCTCTCCTCCACAAATGAGTGTTGAACTTGAACTGACGATCCCTTTGCCTTAAACCATCAAAACTTTCAAAGAAAACTGGAGTGTTCGGGTGAGAAATTGGCCTGCTGGGGGTGTGGTAGAGTGGGATCTTTACTAGAGCCAGCCCTGGGAAAGTACTCTAATGAATGCCCTGAAAATCCAAGTAAATGCTAGTTAAAAAGCACATTTTAGTTTACTTCCCTGTGAGGAGGTATATTTAAGTGGGTGGGGTAAATATGACAAGAACAGTGCTTCATCTGGAATGAAGAGCAAAAGAGAAAAGCTGAAGTGAGCCCCCTCATCTCGGGGAAATCTTCCAACAGCATTGCCCTCTGCCTGTGTGACTGAGAAAACTTTGCTCCGTATGCCCATGAGCCAGTCTACTTACTCAAATCTTTATGATATTATCTCAGAAAAGGGGATAATCAGATTGTTCCAGACCTCATGTATGTTGTCTGGCCTAAAGCACTTGGAAAGAAATCAACCGTGGTAAGTAAACCAGAAAGACCGTGTTTGATCAAGTGCTTGTATTTGGGTCCCTAGCAGGAACAGAGTATCTAAAACACTGGGAATCTACAGAACCAACCAACTTCAACAGAGGTAAGAGGAGTTAAGAGGAGCAAACGAGTAAATTTGCCTCAATTCAAAACTAAGGCCTGGATTGGACATCTAGGAAAATTGACCAATTACAGTTTTAAATGACTGTTCTCTCTTACCTGTATTTGGTTATTTAAGCTTGTAAATACCTTGGAAGGTCTTAGGCGATGACTACTATGATTTAGAATAAATTATAGAGTCCCCAACGCTCAGAAGCCGGCTCCAAGACTTCTGGTCAGCAGAATATTATCCTGGTTTCTGATAATATTTTAGTGTTTAGCAACAGTTACTGAACAGACACCAGTATTTTTGTTGTATTTGAAGTTCAGAATTTTGGGCTGGAGCGATATGCACAGTGGGTAGGGCATTTGCCTTGCACGCGGCTGACCCAGGTTCGATTCCCAGCATCCCATATGGTCCCCTGAGCACTGCCAGGAGTAATTCCTGAGTGCAGAGCCAGGAGTAAGCCCTGTTCATTGCCGGGTGTGACCCAAAAAGAAAAAAAAAATGAAGTTCAGAGTTTTAGGACAAATTTTCCCTACATGATAATCTGAACAAGAATTATACTTCTTTGAAGTTAATATTAGTAATTATATAACGAGTGCTTAGGATTTCCCCACTGGTTTCCAAGAAAAAGGTGTAATAACATTTCTTTTTCTTTAGCGCATTGAGTTCTGAGTAGCCTTAATTTGCAATTCATTCTGTACCTAACTACTTAGTATCAAGTCAAGAACCAGCATGAATGCATTGTGGGACCTCTTTTGGCTATACAGCGTTCAATTCTGGACAATTTCCACTTTCCTCTATTCTAGTAAGTGGTATTTTCACGTAAACTAGGTACATTGTATTATTATTTACATTTGAGAAAAATAAACCAAGAAAAAATGAATCATTTGTAGTTAAACTAACACTAATGTCAGTTACCAAGTAAAATGTGACTAGTTGTACTTTCTAAGGATATTTTTACAGTCCTGGTCTTTAATTTTTCTTATTAGTTAAAACATTTTTTTCAATATATGACAGGTGAATAGGAACCCTCATTAACGGTGGTTCTACAAAAGTGCACCCTTTATGGAAAATAGTATGAGGCCTTCTCTAAAATTAAGAGAAGAGCTTCAATATATGACTCTGTAAATCAACTTTTTGGCATTAATCTCATAAACAAGAAAGCTGTAACTCAAATATATATATTCCTACCAATCTTCCTTGCAGTGGTAAGTTCAAGAGTAACCAGCATAGGGGAACAACCTTAATGTCCTACAAAAGATGAGTGGGTAAAGAAGTTATCACACACCTATAATATAACACATATTATAACACATGTAATATAATATATATACACACATTCAGGTACATATATGTGTGTATACATATACAATGGAATATTATGTGAGCAGAGTCTCTTGCCCTCGTGCTTAGCTGTCTTCCCGGTGGCCCCTCAGAGAGGGTGGGTTGAGTTTCCTTCCCACCCTGAGCAGAGCCCCCACAGCCGAAGACTGCCAGAACCCAGCCATAGTCATGCTTAAGGCCCCTCTTCACATGTTTGAATGAGCCTCAAGCATAGAGGAACCAGCAGAGGAACCCAGGTATGTGGAACCCGGGGCTGAGATCTCCAAGCCTGCTCAGCTCAGGACTGGGCCTCTTTCATCCAGATTCCCCATTTTCCAGTAGCTAGGCGTCACATCCAGAAAGTCCTATGCAATCCTATCCATGACCAACATCCATAGACTATAAAACCAAGCTCTGGGAAGCAAGCAGCCATCTTATAGCCTAGTTCTCCCTCTCGGAGAACCTGGCAAGCTACTGAGAGAGTTTCCTGAACACATGGGAGAGCCTACCTCCCCATGGCGTATTCATATGCCAAAACCAATAACAATGATAGGTCTCATCCCCTGGCCCTGAAAGAGCCTCCAATGCGGCACCGTTAAGAAGGATGAGTAAAGAGGGGCTTCTAAAATCTCAGGGCTAGGATGAATGGAGACGTTACTGAAACTGCTAGAGAAAATTGATGATCAACGGGATGATGATGATGATGATGATGATGATGATGATGATGATGATGATGATGATGATGATGTAGAAACGGTGTATAAAATCTTATAGCTAATTGCAGCTTGGATAAAACTAGAGTGCATCATGTGAAGAGAAGTATATCAGAGAGAAACAGAAATCAGATGATCTTATTTTCCAAGCATAAAACTTTGACCTTGGAATATGAACCTGAAATTACCAGTGATATGCTAAAAGATTTGGTGGGGGAGGAAAAGAAAGTTAGGGTAAAGGTGATGTACAGACTAGTGGAGAAAGGACAAGGGCACTTTGGAGGTGAAGACGGTTTGTACAGCAAAAACATAAATAGTGTTGTAGCAATACTGCAACAGGTTCTGTTCGTTTATTTGTTTTAGGGCCACACCCAGTGTGCTCAGGACTTGCTCCTACCACTGTACTCAGGCTTCACTCCTGGCGTGGCTTGGGGGATCACGTAGGGCCCCAGGGATCAGATCCAGGTCAGACACCTGGAAGGAAAGTGCCCTAATTACTATAATAGTACTCTCGCCCTAGTTTTACCAAAGTACAAAAGTTACCTAAATTACAAAGAAAATAAATATTTTAAAGTTTATTTAATTTTGGGTAGTGCCAAGAATCAAATCCAGGGCCTCACACAGAGAAGGCATGTGACCCGCTGTCGAATGACATCCCAAACCCTAACAATTTTCTATGAATAGTTTGGAGGTAGGATAGATTCCTCCAAGCTTCTCAGGCCCTCCTTAGCTCTCCACACTCATCCATGCCCCACTGTGAATTAAGAAATAAGCAAGTGTCCTTAGCAATCTGGTCGTTGCTGGTTGTCGCTGCCTCTGCTCTATTCAAACATCTTCTGCTCCCCTCCTGAGGTGCACTCTGCACCTTCTCTGAACTTCCCATCCACGGAGCAGAGCGCAATGTAAGGATTTTTCTTCCAGAGGTTTGATTTCTGAGTACTGATTTTTGTCTCTGTGGGTAATGAAAGTACATCAGATGTTGCTTCCTGTGCTACGAAGTTTGCTTTAAAGCATCGGCGAGCCACTTCAAAGGCTCAACACTATGTGCGGATACTGCGTCTGGGGACTCAACTATCTGGATGCGTGTCTGTCACTCAGGGACACATTGCCCACCCAGACACTGCCTAACAACCGATTTTCAAATATGTCAAATGTGACACATTTGTTGGCATTCTGAAAACGTAAAACTGTTCTGTCTACAGAATCAGCTTAGAATACACATTTTAGTTTGAACTCTGGAGGGAAATGCATCATTTATATGCAGAACATTGTGCAACCTTAAATAGCAAGATATTTGAGTAGCCATCAACACTCAACAGTGAGTGCCTCAGGTCACAGTTTACCTGACTTTAACAGGAAACTACCCTGAGATGGTTAGATGGGAAGAGGGGATTTCTTTTTTTCCCTTCCTTTCCTCCTTTCTTTCTTTCTTTCTTTCTTTCTTTCTTTCTTTCTTTCTTTCTTTCTTTCTTTCTTTCTTTCTTTCTTTCTTTCTTTCTTTCTTTCTTTCTTTCTTTCCCTTCTTTCTTTCTTTCCTTCTTTCTTTCCTTCTTCCTTTCTTTCCTTCTTTCCTTCTTCCTTCCTTCCTTCCTTCCTTCCTTCCTTCCTTCCTTCCTTCCTTCCTTCCTTCCTTCCTTCCTTCCTTCCTTCCTTTCTTTCTTTCTTTCTTTCTTTCTTTCTTTCTTTCTTTCTTTCTTTCTTTCTTTCTTTCCTTCCTTTCTTTCCTTCCTTCTTTTCCTTCCCTTCCCTTCCCTCCCTCCCTCCCTCCCTCCCTCCCTCCCTCCCTCCCTCCTTCCTTCCTTCCTTCCTTCCTTCCTTCCTTCCTTCCTTCCTTCCTTCCTTCCTTCCTTCCTTCCTTCTTTCTTGCTTTCTTGCTTTTTGTATCACATCTGGTGATGCTTAGGGGTTACTCCTGGCTGTGCACTCAGGAATTACTTTTGGTGGTGCTCAGGGCACCATATGGGATAAATGAGATTAAATCCTTGTCAGCCCTGTGCTAGACAAGCACCCTCCCAGCTGTATTATCACTCTGGACCCAGGAAGTCTTGGGATGGGAACTGAGGGAGAAATAATGACAGTGAGATTGAACCTCCAGTTCAGCAAATGAAGGCTGTTAAAACTATCAGACTCAACATTGGAAAGAGATGTAGAGAATGTCTATTCCTATATCCCTTGTTTTAGAATTGAAGAAACTGAGGCTTTGAAAAAAAGTGATTTATTTTAATTTGCTGAAAAAAGTGACTAATGGGCAATGGAGTTGAACCCAAATTTCTTACCATCCTGAAGTGAAAGTAGAACAAGGAAGAAGAGAGTAGGCTTTGTGATCCCTGGACTTGGAATTACTTTCTGCCTTTTCCTAGGTCTCTGATAAAGGGCACATCCTATCTTAGTTTTCAATATTTTACTCTGTATGGGGATAGTAATGTGTAGCCAGTGGATTATTGTGAAATTTGAGGTAACAGAAAAAAAACATGCTAAGAACATAGTAATAATTTAAAGGCAATTATTATATTTTGCTCCATCAGAACATCTGAAAAGAAGGAAAGCAAACCAAATTATGATTTCTCTGCCAATGCTTTCCCACTCTTCACATTTTGTTGCTGCATTTTCCCAAGGAGCATATTGGAATCTTCAATATTAATATTCATTGAATTATGCTTAAATAGTCATAGCTGACCATGAAAATAACAACATTCATTCTAAGACTAGAGAAGGAGAGAAACTTGTGCAAAAATTATTTTGAACTGGTTGTCAGTCACAGTCTAGAAAACAGTTTCCCTGTAGGAATCTTATCTTTGCCATTCCCTGAACTTCCTATTCCAGTATATTTCGGTGATTTTACCACATCTCTCTGCTCGAGAGGAAGACAACACTATTGATTCCGTTTTCTAAGCATTCTCTGACTTGCCTTTCTATTGTGTAGAAAACTCAGCCACTGCTTAGCAGCAGAGGGCACTAGCACCATATTTTGCTTAAGGGGCAAAAGCAAAAACATCTCTAGGCATACATTCATTCATTCATTCATTCACCCACTTATGCATTTTGACAAGTCTTGATTTAGAATCTGGTTTGTATTCAACATTATAATGATGCAAATGTAAGTGATGCTACTTTATAGCCCAGGTGGGAAGATTTTGAATAATAAAAGATGTCAAGTGTGGTAGCTAGATAAACTCAAAGAATATGTTTTAGGGATTTTTTTTTTGTTTTATTGTGGCCACCCTTAGCAGTGCTTGAAGATCCCAGGGGACACGCCACATAATGCACAGATTGGCCCTGGCCATGTAAGCCTGGTAATTCAGTGCCAGGCCAAGTTTACGCACAACTGGTGTTGGGGAAGAATATGTGGTGCCAGAGATCAAATCCAGGGCCTCACACATATTAAGCATGTCTTTTACCACTTCAGCTATTTCCCCAACCTCTGTCTTAAGAGTTTTGGTTTTGGGGTATTTTAAAGAGTACAGCATTCAACATACACTTAAATAGCTTAGGAAAAAAAAATGATGTAGTTCATCTAGACCTGGTCTTTGAACGATGGCAAAGAAGAGTGGGGTAAATGAATAGAGAGCAAAAGCAGAGTCATGCATTGCCTTGAACCTCAGCATGGTAACCATGGCAACAACTGTTCTGCGAATATCACCTCTATCATGTATAATAATTATCGCGGTTCACGTGGGTGGATTGTTTTCACAACCATGATCTCATTTGGCCTTTACTCCAATCCTGTGACTTCAGCTCTACAGGTATTATTATCCTAATTTGATTAATGAGAAAATTGAGGCCCTGGGAGGGAAAATGACTTGTTTAAGGTCTCACCAGCTGTCTCCAGTAACCCTGGGATCCAAAACTAGTTTTCCTCTCAGTGGATGAAACAGGAAACCATGACTCTTGAAAGAGATCTTCTTAGCCACTAGGACTGGGACTGGAGAGTAAGAGGATAAGTTTCAGCCATCCGGATGGCTTTGGGTGACCAAGGGCTTGACCAGCTACCAGATGGCGGTGCTGCGGCTCAAGCCAATAAACCTCAGGAAGGATTCTGAGGTTTGGTAAGCTAGAAAGAGGTGGTTACACACCGCAGTTGCCTAGAAAATTTGGCTCTGGAGGGAGTGAAAGAAAAGGATATGAATCAGGAAGACCAATGAAGTAAATATTATAGAGGTTAGCACAGGGGTGGGGAAGCCATAGGAGTGGTCTACTCCAGTGGGGAGATTTTTATCATGGTGGTAATTGCTGGCAGAGAAATAAAACAAAGCAGACTGATTTGAGAATGGCTACTTTATAACCCGGTGCAGACAACCTGCCTCCAGTATTGCCTGTATCCAGGGAGGTCGAGACTCACTATTCACCTGCCCTTAGCCCTCAGCCCCAAGATACCACAAAGGCACAAGGTTGAACATCTGAATCGGGGCTAGTCACCACAAAACACAAGAAAAGGAAAGACACAGTGAAGCAAACAGAAATAAAGACTTGGTGGCTGAGAGAAGCATCCAAGGGAAAAGGCGGAAATCATTGTGAATGTTTAAACCCAGGAAAATGGAGATGTCATTGACGCAAATAAGGAATGTGGGGGAGTAGAGGAACCTGGAAGCGTCTGGAATTTGGTCTTACTAGAACCTGATGACTTCCAAGTACCAACTGAACTTTCTTTTTTTTCTTTTTTTTGCTTTTTGGGTCACACCCGGCGATGCACAAGGGTTATTCCTGGCTCTGCACTCAGGAATCACTCCTGGTGGTGCTCAGGGGACCATATGGGATGCTGGGAATTGAACCCACGTCAGCTGTATGCAAGGGAAATGCCCTACCCGCTGTGCTATTGCTCCAGCCCCCCAACTGAACTTTCAGCTGGAATTTTTGTATGTAAACTTAGTTCCAACTCTTTCTTTAAAAAATGTCCCTGCTTTTCGTCTAAAATCAATAAATATTAGGTGTTTGTGTTGTTGCTTGTTTTTCAGAAGGACATTTCCAAGCAATACTAAGGTGGGTAGGGCCTATTCTCTGAATACTCAGACAACTGGACTGGATGGCTCAACACTAGGGTGCCCCAGGCCCCTGGGCTGCACTGGCATTGCAGAGTGAGGGGGTATGCTGGGGATCAAACTCAGATTGATGTTGGTGGGCCCCATGGGGGAATATGATACAGGCAGGTAGATAGGGAAAGGCCCTCGGCAATGAAACCTAGGCCAACGAAATATGTGGGAAGGAAAGTTCTAAGGCTAGCCCACCTTGTGGATACAGAAACCAAGACCAGAGATAAGACAAACCTTCAGCAGTGGACTCTGAGAATATTGGTCCCCTCCCCATCAGGGAAACCCCTCGACTACCCTCAGAACTCTTCCTTAATCCAATGAACTTTAGTGTAATTCAGCCCAGAGAAGATCCAGCAGGACCAAAGATCAAGAAAAAGAGTTTTGGAGCCTATAATACAGCGGGTAGGGTGTTTGCCTTGCATGTGACCAACCTCAGTTTGATCCCTGGCATCCCATATGGTCCCCCAAGCACTGCCAGAAGTAACTCCTGAGTTCAGAGCCAGGAGGAGTAACTCCTGAGCATCGCTGAGCATGATCCAAAAAAGCAAAAAAAAAAAAAAAAGAGTTTCATAGGCCACACCCAATTCTACCCACTTAGCAATAGACTCTTATCTAGGTAGAAGCCCCACATGGGAGCAGGTTGAAAAAACCTTATAAAAGTCACCTGAACAAAGGGAGTGCGCGCATACTCTGCACAAGTCCATGTACTGCTTGCGCCCATGGGACTGAGCACATGTGCACCCGAGCACATGTGTTGCCTGCATCTCCCCTCTTGACATGTGTATTTTCACTCTTTCATGTCTAGTACTGGGATGTGTGTAGGGGTTCTCTCCTCCCTTGGAGAAGCCCAGCTTGTCCCTTAGCACATTACTCTCCAGTCTCTCTCACTTTCTCTTCTTCCTCCGCTTCAAAACCTCCAAATAAAATCTGTTTCACTTCGCTGCTTGTCTACTCTGAAATTCTTTTCTGCAAGGCAAGGCAAGAGCCCAGTAATAACCCTGGGTCCCAGTGGCAGAGGCGGATCAGGACAAAGTGACTGTCTTCCTCCTCCCCACTTCATGTAAGCCGCCCGTGGGGCCCCCGGACATCAAGATCAGCGTGCAAGTAAGGCATATGCCTCTGAGCAATCTCCCTGATCCTGTTATTTTTTCTTCTTTAGTTGTTCTTTCACATCTAAGAGAACTGTGATGACACCAAAAGGTCAAGTACTGAATGTTACTATGTCTTTTCCAGACCTTTCACTGACATCAAAAACTAATTCTTAAGTGCCCTGCTCCTGTACTTTTGGGCCACACCCAGCAGTGCTCATCACTTACTCTTGGCTCTTGGATGACCTTATCCAGCACTGGGATCAGATCTGGATCAGCTGTGTGCAAGAAGCACGCTAGCCACTGCACTCTTTCTGGCCCCCGGATCTTTTGTTTTTATGGCTTATAGAATTATACACTCAGGACCATTTTTCATTTCCCTCTGCTCTACGCAGTTCCACTTTCCTTCCCTTTACTCCTCCCCATGCCGCCTCTCCGGCTTTTTCAGGAAACTCCTACAGTAAGGCAGCAAACTATCTTGGTTCGACTGGAATTGTGGGATATTCAAATCAGTGTTGTCCCGGGGAGAAGCTGGAGAGTGACCTACCTCATGAGTCAGCCTTTTTCTTCCTGTAGGAAGTCTTGCCTGACCCACTGCGGCCTCGGGCTATGTTTCATCCCCCCTCTGAGTTGTCCAGCCCCACCCTTCATTCCACTTCCATGACCCTTTTCACAATCCTAATTGCAGAGTGTATGGTCCACCTTCCCTGCACTCCACAGAGCTGTCTTTCTGCCTCCTCCACTCTGGACTCTGGTGCCAGCAAATGTGGCCTCTCTGTTGAACAATTGAAGTTGTCGCCTCTCTTCTTTTCTTATTCCAACCTTTGACCTTTTGTGTTGTATTCACAACCAGAAAGCATTCTTTTTTTTAAATAATAATAATAATAATAAAAGAACCTAAGTCAGAGATCTGATCCCTTATTGCCTCAAAATCTTTCAATGGCTTTCCATCTCACTTGCTGGTTCATGAGGATGCTGCATGGAATCTGAGTCAGTTACCTCTCTGCTCTTACTCCCGAACCACTTTCTGAGTCAACCCCGGTAGCACTTGCTTCTGTACTATTCCTAGAACACACCCAGTGTGCTCCTGCCTCAGGGCCTTTGCAGTCACTGTTGTTTCTCCTTGAACCTTTCTTCCTGCAGGTGTGTCGGCCTGGCTCATCCTTCTATCCATCAAGTCTAGATGAAAGCTCGCCACTGGGGAGCAGGGGATACCATAACCTCGCTTTACACATGAGCTTGCAACAGACATCTCCTACATCCTCTTCTCTGCATTTTTATGGCACTATCACCATATAGGACTAGAGCAATAGCACAGCTGGTAGGGCATTTGCCTTGCACGTGGCCAACCAGGGTTCGATTCCTCTATCTCTTTTGGAGAACCCAGCAAGTCACCAAGAGTATCCTGCCCGCACAGCAGAGCCTGGCAAGCTACCTGTGGCATGTTCGATATGCCAAAAAGAGTAACAAGTCTCACAATGGAGACGTAACTGGTGCCCGCTCGAGCAAATGGATGAACAATGGGATGACAGTTCTACATTAATACCACCATATAAGCCCCTAGTTATATTTTACACAATTCACCTTATTTGTTCTCTATCTCTGTCCACTCAGAACATAGCTTGTAGGGCATATATATTTTATTTCTTTAATAAAGACAGTGACAATAAAGAAATAAACAAGTAATCCTATTTTTAAAGATTTTTTTCCAAGAAATTTTATTTTACTTTTTTTATCTTTGGCCACATTTTGCAGTATTTGGGGCTTACTCCTGACTCTGTGCATACAAGACTAAATGTAGACAAGAAAAGGCAGTGACCTAAGAGTCACAGAACTTAATTCAACCACTTTGGATTTGTGTGACTGAGAAAATTATTTTGTCCTTTTAGCCATGATTTTCCCCAAATGATTATGAAGACATGGGACTTAAGGATGTTAGCATAAGTGGTATTCCCAAAGTCTTCCAGTTAATAATAGGTAAGATTGGGGCCAGAGCAATAGCACAGCCAGTAGGGCATTTGCCTTGCACACAGCCGACATGGGTTCGATCCCCGGCATCCCATATGGTCCCCCAAACACTGCCAGGAACAATTCCTGAGTGCAAAGCCAGGAGTAACCCCTGAGCATTGCTGGGTGTGACCCAAAAAGCAAAAAAAAATAATAATAATAGGTAAGATTTATTGACTAAATTTGTTAATTAGTAGGTTTTTAAAGCTAGAGTATAATACAAAGAAAAGCAAAACGTCATGTAAGTTCCAATTGAGAAAAATATATAGGTACAGGGACTAGGAAAAGTCTAGAGGAAAGGCAGTGCGGAGAACACGGGTGACTGAGCCAAGCTGACACAGGCAATTCATTGTAAGGCTGGCATTGAACTTCAGCCTAGGGATAAGTTGCCCTAGCAGCCTGGAAAGTGGCATCAAGGGTGGGCCAATCTCCATCTGATTGCAGAGCCCTGTGCTGATACAAGTTGTGATTAGGATTCTGCTTGGAAATCTCTCCTCACACCCTCCTGCTGGCCCCCAGAGTAGTGGGTGGATCTCGAATTAGTCATAAGAAAACAGTGGTGTTCACAAAAGAGAGATTCTAGGTTGCCCTTACCATTTGGGAAGGTACCCGGAAAGGGAGAAAATTCAAAATGCACACAGCCTTCTGCTCCAGACACCATGCTATCTCGGGTGGGAAAAACAAACCCTGCCACCATCTTAGAGGGGTTAGTTAGAGAGACCGTGAAAGGAGCTAAATTAGTCCGTTTAAAGAAGATACTTCAACTGCTTCAGCTGCCACACCCGGAGCGCCGGGAACCAGACCGGTTAGTCAACTTCTTCTGCAGAGCTACTGAGTAGATACAGACTTGACCCAGTAAGGTCAGTGAGTTACTCTGTAGTAACCAAATCCCTGGTGTTGCGGTGATTATCAGGGTGATCTCTCTCTGCAGTTGAGGTTAAATAATATTTTGCTGTTGTCACCCTGTTTGGTAACGCAGCCATGGCAAATACTGTGAGGGTAACTGCTGCTTTTGAAATGTCTTCTGAGGGCCAGAATGATAGTGCAGTGGTACGGCATTTGCCTGACATGTGACTGACCTGGGTTCGATCCCTGGTGTTTCATATGGTCACCTGAGCACCTGATAGGAGTAATTCTTGAGTGCAGAGCCAGGAGTAATCCCTGCTCACTGCCAAGTATGGTCTCAAAAGAAAAAAATAAATAAAAAGAATATCTTCTTAACAGATTTTTTTTCTGTGTGCATGTTCACATGCATTCATGTGTGCATACTTGTGTATGTGTGTGTGTGTGTGTGTGTGTGTGTGTTTGCCATCCTCTTCACAGCACAGATCTAGGTGTTTGATTTCCATCACAAGGAAGCAACCAGGGATTGGACTTAAATCTTATTGATAAATATAAAACACCTAGTTCTTGACTTATGGAATGCTTTGCTGTGCCCTAAAATCCCATGAATGAGTATACGTTGATGTGCGAAGGAATAAAAATAAATATCCATTTTCACTGATCAGAAAACTAAGGTGGTTAAGACAAGCCTTACCCAGGACTGAATCTGTTGGAAAACTCAAGTAAACAGGTTTTGTGACCCAAATTCCCAGACTCTCACAGAGTCGGGCATGGACAACCTCCCCCTGTTCTTCCAGAAGCCAGGCAGTCACATCATGAACTGCCTCTTTTGCCATATAATCTCATTAACCACCCATGATCCAGAGAGTCATAAATAAATCTTGAAAGAGATCAGCAAGCTGCAGAAATGCTTCGGGACTCCCAAGTCACCATCCAGGTAAAACTGTGGAGATGCTTCCGGATCCCAACATCACCATCCAGTTAAAAATTTAACTCCAACTGTATCACCCCATCAAAATTTTAGAATTCCTGGAGAGTGTTGCTTTGACAATGCTATCCCACTGATATAACAGGAGTAGCAAACCACATTGGAAGAATATAGAATAGAAGGCAACCAACTTAGATTAAGAAAATATTAACACACAAGGTTTAATCTGTAACAATATGTTTGTAATCTCTTATACAAGGGCTTAATTACTCCAGGGTGAGATACAACAATCTTCACACACTTTCTTCCAAGGAAATTCTTTTTTTTAATCATTTCAATCATATTCAATTATGAATAATTATTCAAAACAAGCAATAAAAAATAAATTAAGGCTTGCTATTGGGGCAGACTTGAGTGGTGGGTGGGAAAATTGAGAATAATGGTGCTGGGAATGTTTAGTGGTGGTGGGGTTGGTGTTGTGATCATTGTCACTATCACCCCGTTGCTCATCGATTTGTTCGAGTGGGCACCAGTAACATCTTTCATTGTGAGACTTATTGTTAGTGTTTTTGTCATATCCAACACGCACGGGTAGCTTGCCAAGCTCTGCCATGCGGGCGAGATATTCTAGGTAGCTTGCTGGGCTCTCCAAGAGGGGCGGCTGCATGAAAGGCGAACGCCCTACGGCTGTGCTACCACTATCGAGTACAATAAATCGCTGTGAACAACTTTATAAAAATAAAAAATTTAAAAAAGAAACTGAGGCTCCCAAGACAATCATGAGAGCACATTGCCACACTAACCATGTTTAGAGATATTAGAATCTGTTCTCCAGATACAAAAACATTTGTTCACAAAAGTTCAAGCACAATTTTTTGTTTTTGTTCTTTGGGCTATATCCAGCGATGCTCAAGGGTTACTCCTGGCTCTGCACTTAGGAAATATGCCTGGGAGTTCTCTGGGAACTATACAGGATGCTTATGTGGGGTCAATCCCATGCGAGGTGCATGCCTTATCCATCCATTGGCTCCTGCCCCAAACAAATTTTGATGAAGTTACTACTATACAAAATAAGATATTAAACAAGAAAACTTGGACAACTTATATTGAACCAGGAGATAGGACTTAGAGGTCTGACCACTTGGCTTTTCTCATATTCTTCTGGTCTTTTTTGGGGGGTGGGGGGTGGGGCAATGCTCAAGAACTACTTCTGGATCCTAGTTCAGGCATCACTTTTGGAAAGGTTCTGGGGACAATGTGGGATACCAAAGATCCAACCCAGGTCAGCCATATGCAAAGCAAGTGCCCTGGTCACTGTAGTATCATTCAGCCCCTCTTCTGATCTCCTATGAGCATGTACTGTCATGAAAACTGGTTAGAGGAATTCTAAATTGTGTCTCATTCCTATGTGCTTTGCATTGATGGTTCTGTGAATGTTTTCCCCCTGCCAGCTGCAGGCTATGAACTCCCTCCTCAGGACCCGTGCTAGAGCCACCCATAAAATGATAATGATTTTAATTTTTATTAACTAGTAGAAGTTCTGGAAGAAGAGATGGTTTTCCCAGTTTTAAGTTGGTCAATTGTCCTCTGTTTTCCAGAGATGTGGTAATTACAAACTATAGCAACTCATGCATTCTAAGTTGTAAGAGCATATAGATTTCTGAGGCATTGCCTAGGGTCTCGCTCTATTCCAGGATCTATGCCATTAATTGCTGTTGGGTTGTAAGTAAATCCCAGGATTCATTAAAAAATAAAATAAAATAAAAAGGACAGAGGCCGCTAGAAGCTAGAGCAGTTGAGGCTGGGGTGGTCCAGGAATGAATTGAAGGAAGTAAGTTTATAAATAGTCTGAATTTACTTAATAATTAGTATTGCAATCCTGGCACATACTAGTGGAATATTAGCCTTTGCCTTTAACTGCTCATTCATCAGTATACCTAACCTTGCAGGGGTTACTTAAAATTTCAAAACATCTTAAGTAACCAGGACTTTGCCCACTGCAGATGTTGGTTCCTTTTCAGGAGAGGAAAAAAGGAGTCTGGGAGATCAGCAGTTTTGCCAGCCAAGTGTCACATCAAAGAATTCCACCCAAGCCCACGCAGGTGTAGATACCTGAGGGGCTTCACCAGACAGATAGAGCTGTCTTCAGTAATTGGGTTGACATCACCTTGCGGAGGATTTGATCATTTCCATGTTCCTGTCACCTCCCATCTGATGGTAAAAATCTTAGCCTGGAAGTGGGATGATTATGCAAAAGAAACTATAAAACAACAAAACCAAACCTAAAGTTCACATTACTTCAGGGAGCGGTTCCCCCACCCCACCCAGGTTCTAATCCGGAAAACCAAGCAGAAGGAGAGACCGGAGACTCCAATGGCTCTGAGTAGGTGTGAAGAGGAATGCAAAAATCATCAGTCTCTCCCCCTTCTCACCCCTCCGGAGAAGCGCCTGTTCTCTCTTGAACACGTAGATCTCTGTCTCCTTTCCCTCCCTCAGCAATCATTAATTAGATGTATTTAAATAGTTCATTTCACAAAAAAAATAATTTAAATAAAAAGAATCATGGAAAGATTAGATAATACTGAGATCAGAACCCTCCATATAGTCACTTTGTCTGACCCCAAATTTAAAGCTCACATTTTCAAAATGAACCATCTCTAACCCGTACCCGACTGAAAGATAACCTGTGCTTAAATGGGCCTTAGTATCTCTGATTCCTAGATCTTTCTAAATATAGTTTATTTATCCATCCTCTTTTTTTAATGCTCCTCAGTTTCATATCTCACTTGCCACATAAGTCTTATTTCAGAAAATATTTAAAGGTTTTATTAGACTTTGCATAGATCCATTTCTAAGGGCACTGGAAGCACATGCATGCAGCATTCATTACACTGATGTATCTACCTCTCCCTCCTTTCCTGAATCCTGGGCTGCAGAGAGATTGGTCTGTTATGTGTCGGATTCCCCTCTGGGAGCGTTCCTGAACTATCTGAATGATGCAGCCCTGTAGATTGTACAACTGAGAGTTGTTGTTGAGGTAAGAAAGGCTTGGAGACACTTCTCAGAAGCAAAGGACAGTGCCGAAAGGGGCATTGAACCCCTATAATTTGTGATCCCTGCTCCTCTCTTATGAGCAGGTTAACCTGGGTCAGCTGGGTTCCTCCTGTTAGGCATCTGTCCTCTTGCTAGCAGATATATTAATTGAGTTACTGGCCACCTTTGTGTTTCACCCAGTGTGAGGCTTCCATGGTTTATAGACTCCCCAGGAATATTCACAATCCCCCTTTCCTGTGTTAAACTTCTCCTTTGTGCTATACTTCCTCTGCATTGTTTCCCACCTCAGTGGAAAGGATTGTTTCTCAATGCTCCCCCCAACATTCCACCCCCAACCACATTCACTCTCTAGCAGGTACTTGCCCCTATATCTGGTCTGTGGAATTGGGAATAAAGGTTGTTGATTATTGTCTGGTGATCTGTCTGCAACTGATCCTTGTCTATCAACCCTGGAATGGCTGTTGTCCTGTTGTTCATTGATTTGCTTGATATGTACCAGTAATGTCTCCATTGTGAGACTTGTTGTTACTGTTTTTGGCATATAGAATACACCACGGGTAGCTTCCCAGACTCTACCGTGAGGATGGATATTCTCGGTAGCTTGCCTGACCGAACCCGGGTCAGTCACATACAAGGCAAACACACCTTACCCACTGTGCTATTGCTCCAGTCCACCCTGAATGTACCCGATCTGAAATGGCTATTGGCCTCAAATGCACACCCACCCAGGGACCCCTCACCCCTTCCCCATCACACAGGACGGTGATTCTGAGTTTAGACAGCTACATGTATTCATTGGTCTAATACAATTGTGGAAAGCATTCAAAACATCTGGGTGAATGAATATCTATTCATTGCTGTTTCTAGATTGCTGATAAACTCATGTTACGGTTGTAGCATATTTATGGAAAATAAAATACTTATAAAATATGCTTATAAATAACGTTTTAATTTCTACATAATGCATTGAAAATAGACTCAGGGAAGTAGGGTAGATGTGAGTTATATATAGGACATATGAATGGCCATTCATTGTTCTAGGTACCGACAAGCCTATTGTCATCTGGATTTTTGGTAATCTTTGAAATAATTTTAATCACATTTCTAAGTGTTATTTTAGTGGCTGTTATTGTGACAGGTGTGTGTGGGGGGAGGAGGCGCACTGGGTTGTTCTGTTGGGAGTTTGTACAGGATCAAACCCAATATGGTGTTCCAGGACAGGTTCCAGGGGTCAAACCCAAGGCCTCACACAGCACATGAGCTCTTCTATTTGCGTTCATCCCTAGACTGAACTTGATTAATTTTGAAAATGATAAACCCATTTTAGTCCATGACCAATGAAACATCCTGTAACCATCAGTCCAAGCTGGGCACTGAGTCATGCCATCTCCATCTTCCCGTTGCACGATTTCCCTTCATGCTTCCCTTCTCTGGCAGTCACGAGTTTGCCCTCTACCTCTTAAGTTTATATCATCACATTTTTTTTTAGCAAACAGAAAACCAAAGCTCAGAGAGTTTTAGCAACTTGCTCCAGTAAGCAGTTCATGGGTGATTAGATTTTTTGCCTTGCACCCAGACTTCGGATTCCCTGGAGAGGTGGAAAAGCAGGCCTGGAGAGCCAAGAAAAACAGCTGTCTCGTTCCTTCGCCCACCTCCAGGCTGCCACAGAGGAGGCCCTGTCCTTCCTCCTCTGTGAAAGGCAAGGCAAACACAGCCTCATTACAGAAGGCGAAATCTGATAAAACTCCACCTCTGATCATTCATTAGATGCTGAGGGAAGACTGTGTTCCTACCCCATGGAATAATCTGAAAACCATTATGATGTGCAGGCTGCTCAGCAGACGATGGTGTAAGAGATTGGTCTCTTTCCAGACCCCTCACTTATCTCGAAGTCAAGAAGTTTCTGAGAGGAGGTCACTAAGCATTTAGTCTCTCAACTCACCAGCTTCCCCACCAGGGCCCGAGGGCCCTTGTCCAGACATGGGTAAGGCTGCAGGTGAGACTTGCTTGCACAAGGTGGGAGCCGCTGCTAATTGGGTTGATGTAATTAACTGTCATGGTTGTTCAGCTGGGAACCCAGCCAGGGTCTCAGCATGAGCAGTCGAGCTGGGCCAGCCCTGGGCCTGGGAGCACAGATCTTATTGGTGCTCGGAAAGCAAACAGGTTTACAGACAGCTTCAAAGGCTGGCGTTGGGGCTGCCGCTGGGAGAGAGCCATTTCCCTGGGAGGGTTTGGCTTTTGCAGGCCATGAGGGAGCGAGAAATCATTTTATCTTCATTCTGCTTTTAATCAGGGTGGCAGGATATTGGTGCCACTTTTGTCTCGAGATAATCTCTTTTCGAAATTAAAAAAGAAAAGTCCTTGTTGGAGGCTGAAGGGAGATAAGTGAGCCGTGATCTGCGGGAGCAGATAAAGGGAATAACTCCAGGCCTCCAGCATCTATCCCAGGCCTTGCTGCAGGCCCCTCTCTGAACCACCCTGAGACCCACCTTCTGCCTTTCTCTCCTAACAAAATAATTTGCAATTCATAAGGGTGTTCTTCCCTTCAGGCCACAGCCTAAGCTCCGGAATGCCATCATCTCACTCTGCCACCCACTGAAGTTGGACCAGCCTGCAAAGATGAGACATCTTGATGTATTGGGCATGGGAGAAAATCAGCTTCTGCCTTCTGGTTCTGAATTTTCTGTCTGGGGGGTGCATCAGTACTAATGGGTGCAGCTAAGGCTCTAACAGAGAATTGGGTGTAATGATTTGTGGAATCATAACAGTCTATGAAAATCAGTCTGTGAAAACCCAACTCTCAGCCCCCATTATTAACTGAATGGGTGATCTTCAATTACTATTCGCATGAAGATGAATTTCTGCATCTATGCAATAAAATAAAATACAGATGTCTTCTAGGTTTGTAGAGGAGACATAATGATACATAGATCAAATGACATATAGATCACACTCAGTGGAACTAATTGTGATCATTCCTCATCATCTCTTTCTTACTCAACGCTTTAGTTAATCAGCAATTACAGATATTCTCTGCCTTTCTCTCAATAGAGACACAATATAAAAAATGCTCAACCTTTGTTCATGAATGGAACTTAATTCTGTCTTTAGAACCTGTTTTCTACTTTATGCTTGATGAGGCACCAAATTGTCAACAGAAGGATCTAGAATCCCAGTCCAGGACTAACTCAAGGCTCCTAGTTGTGACTCTCCTCTTAGCCTCCTCAGGTTCCTTTGGTTCTCCAAAGTTTTTGCCTAAATACATATGTACCTCTAATCCTTAAGACAAAATCAAAAGCCCCAAATGACTTTTACTCAACCCAGAAGCTTTTTCCAGTCTGGTGGCCCATGTAGTACAGGTGAGTATGGTTGCTATAATCAAGAGGGCATCTGATAGTCCTCTGGAAACCGCATGCTTAGGCCATTTGGATTGAACATCTGGGCCTTGTTGGTTGAGAATCATGGACAGAGCTCCTGTCCTCCTGAATGCTCCCCCTCCCCCAAAGATGGGGGGGGCATTTTTCCTTCTTAATGTTTTACCTATTTCAGGTGAAATTGTCTTATCACAGTGCCTAGGCATTGGAGAAGTGTATTAGGGAATGTATATGTTCAAAGGCACGTGCTCCTTAGCCAGGAAACCTTTCTGCTCGCACCACAACTGTCACGGGGGCTGGCTCCAGCCACCAGCTTCTCCTCTCTATCCTTAGAAGCTGACTGTTAGGCTACAGACCCTGTACTTCCTCACCAGAGCTAGTCCTCCAACACCTGTATAAGCTTTTCCGCATGTTTTGCAAAACCCAAAACAAACACACAGACCTTGACTCTCACTCATTAGAAGGTCTCAGTGAAACCTATATATCAGAGTTTTAGGAATTAAGATCAATCTTAGGACATTTGAAGTTTAAGTTAAGCCAACAAAAGATCTGACCAAGGTTCCATAAGATCCACCTTTCACATTTGTATTTGGAAGGTTTACCACTTCCTAATTGAGGAACTTTCTACAAAACTTGTCATGCATGTGGCCAGCCCAGGACGTTGAAGTTGGCATCTGACACAAGTGATGAGAGTCGGTTCCTTCCTACAAGCTTTCAATGACGTCACTGAGGAGCAGGTCATCAGAGGTTCTGCTCTACTCGGTGTAGCCTCTGGCCACCTATCAAGAACTGTAGGAGTGACTGGTGCATTTCTGCTGTCTGGTCTTGGGAAGAAGATTTAGGCTCCATCCTCCCCTTCCAACCATGAAGACTGTCTGCTCAATATTCCCTTCTAGATGCGTCCAAACACCCAGATGACCCTATATTGAAGAGTGAGAGAGAACAGAAGCCAAGAATCTTTCCCTGTGTTCACCTGAGATCTCATTCAAGTTTACACAGTGCAAGACCCTAAGACCACTCTCCACATGTTTGGACAAGCCTCACGCATGAAGCAACCAGCAGAGGAACCTAGGTGTGAGGGACCAAGGGCCAAGATCTCCAACGCTGCTCAGATCAGGACTGGGCCTCTTCCACCAAGATCCCCCATTTTCGAGTAGCTAGGTGGTCACACCCAGAAACTGCCCCGTGTAATCCCATCAATGGCCAACATCCAGTGACTATAAAACCAAGTTTCTGGAAGCGTGAGGCAGCAATGTGGCTGCAATACATCTAATAGCCTTGTTCTCCCTCTTGGAGGACCTGACAAGCTATCCAGAGTCTATTGCTTGCTCCGGAGAGCCTGGCAAGTTCCCTGTGGCATATTCATATTTCAAATACAGTATCAGATATATACATATCTCTCGGAGAGCCCAGCAAGCTACTGAGAGTATCCCACCTGCACGGCAGAGCCTGGCAAGCTACCCATGGCATATTCGGTATGCCAAAAACAGCAACGATAGGTCTCATTCTTCTGACCCTGAAAGAGCCTCCAATCATTGGGAAAGACGAGTAAGGAGAGGCTGCTAAAATCTCAGGGCTGAGTGTAATAATGATGTTACTGGTGCCTGCTCGAGTAAATCAACGAACAACGGGGTTACAGTGATATGGTGATATGTTCAAAGGAAATGCCACATACTTCTAAAACAGAACAAAATCATGCAATTTGCCACAACATGGATGGAACTGGAAGATATCACCCTGAATAAAGTCAGTGGGAAGGAAAAGGACAGATAGAGCATGTTCTCTCAACTGCGTGACTTAAATATACACAGCAAGGTAGCAACAAGAGGCCGAAGACAATATAATGGGAGAATAGATCCACATAACTAAGTTGGGGGGATGAGAAAAAAGAGCACTGAGAATCTTGGGGGAGATAAATGGTTACACCGGTGATGGGAGTGTTGCTGAATTTATGTGCATGAGTAATCATTATTAGTAATATTATAAACTATACAATCTCTATTAAAATATATATGTTCTAATGAGTTATGAGATCACATGAATGCATAAAATTACCTTTGCACTATACCTAACTACCTGTATAGGGCCTGTTGATGCTATAATTAACATACTGGTTATTCCCTACATCAAAATAACAGCTGATGCCTCCTGTCACTGTATTTTCATTTATCTTATCCCCTTCTCTTCTTATACCTTGGCAACTGAAGTTTGGGAACAATGAAACAGGATATAGGTCAGATAACACAGAAAACCTATTTCTTAATTTGTAGGAATCTAGTAGTGTGTCTGAAGCTGTTTATTTAGCTCTCATTTTTTCCCATTAAGTGTACACAAACTTTTCATCACACTAGTACTTGGAATTTAAAGGTCAACATTCATTCCAAAGCTATGGGTTTGTTTGACATTGGCTGAATTTTCTCTACTTGTTTGCAAAGAAATATAAGGATCAAGAGAAATTTTAAGATAAATTTAAGTTCACTTAGTATATGTCTCGACTACTAAATTTTTCTTGAACCATTCTTCAACTACCAAATGGTTTCATAGCTTCACTCATGTAAATAAAATCATAATATAACATTTAAGGTATGAGAAATTACTAAACATAACAAAAAATACTCTTAGATATTTGGGTTACAAGTAAATGTAGTTTTTCTCTCATTTTTCTCAACTTTCAGCAAAGAACTCTTTGTTAGTTGTGACATGTGGATACAATTTTAATTGCTACTTTGTAATAGTGTAGTGTATCGAAGTGCATACTTATTTTAAATAACAAAAAGACTAAAGCCATGAAAATGTGATTACAATCAGTATTCTTTACATTCTTAGACCTGGTGGCACCGTATTTTCTGGAGAGTAGCTTCTGTAAGAACCTCAGACCCAAAGGATACTCTGTAGGATCTTCTAGTTATTCGGTAATAGCTCACTAAAGTCACCTCCCTTCACCAATGCAAAATCTGACCACGAGTTTAGTCATACCATCTAGAATCACATCACTCCATTTTATGTTCTTGAGGCTCAGGCCAGGCAAAATGAAGAGAGCCTATGGGTTAGGAAACCTGGGGTGGGGACCAGGGCACTGACTCACTGCATTCTCACCCTTTGCTCACTGGAAGGCATCAGCCCACCCAATAGCCCTAGGCAAAGTCTCTTGCCATTGTTTTCCCATCTGTGGGCCTCAGTTCAGACCAACCATCCCCTCTGGCACCTTATAAGGGAAGGCTAATTAGAAAACTCACTTTGTAAGAATGCTGCTGAGAAACCTTTCACATGTAGAACTACTGTGCCAAAGGCACTGTGACTCAATGGTCCAGCCGACTCCCAACACCCAGACCCGATTACTCCCCATAGGTGAGGGTTTAAGGATGACCAAGTGGTAAAAGCTAGACAAATTCCCACGGAGGCAGCCACATCTATAGTGCATGGGTGTGGCAGGTGCTCAAAGTGCTCCAGAAAGTACTAGTTATACGAGATACACCCAGACTTCCAAGAAGAGAAAGGAAGAAGACAAGCAACCCACTGCTCCCTTGTTTGTTTGTTTGTGTATCTCATCTGCTCCTAGTGTTACAAGGGCTCTGTTATTTGCCATGGGCAAAGCAGTGATGAATCAGACAGTCCTGACTCTCAGGTCTAATTAGGGGGAAGGATAAATATCAAAATATTAAATATTGCATAACTTGTATAAATACAAACAGATTTTTTTTTAAAAAATCACAGGAATGCAAAGTCAAAAATAGCTTAGAATTAAAGGGAAAGCAAAGACATATGGCAATTAAATTTGAGTTGCGTCTTGAGGAATGGCCAGGATTTTGCCAAACAGTGAAAAGCATGCCAGCTAGTGGGGCACATTTGTATAAGTAAATAAACAGGAACAAATTAACAGAGAAAATGATCCAGCTCTTTTAAGTCCATTTCACTTACTATTTTATAATCATCTTATTCTTTAATAACAGTCATGACTGTTTTACCTTTGTATCTAAAATTCATGGGAAAATTGATATTTCCAAGGTAGTCACCAATTCTAAAGAAGTAGAGGAGGAAAAGTAAGAGTTGAACAAATTGAAGAACTGTGTCTTTTCACTGGAGCCAGACCTTTCTGGTACTGGGGATTCTTCTACTCTTTCTGCCAACTTAATTATTTGATAGCTTTATGCTAGATTGGTTGGGAACCACCCAGAAGCCATCTATTTGCATCGCTGTCATCTAATGTTACTATTTCTCATGTATTATCTTTTGTCTTTTTTTTTCCTTATTTCCCAACACGCCCTGACTTTGGGTGTGTAAGGAGATGTAAGCATTCCTGTTCCTCATCTTTGGGAGACAGTTATGTGCCTGCCACTCCATTTTATGTACTGACTTCATTCCATTGATGTCCCCAAGTTTTTCTTCTCTCTTGAGAATAACTAACTAGTAGGATAAAAAGTGATGTAGTCTTCTACTCATTTATTTCCTCTGTTTCCCTATTATATTGTCAGCTTAAGATAAAAAGAAAATAGGTAAAGTATAATTGCTGAGATGATTCTTGGAGACCAGAATGCCACCCCCTTTTGCATGAATGTGAACATGAACAATTCTTAAGATGGACCCCTTGACATTCATGACTCAACAAATCATAGGAATGTTCAAGGAATATTTGCATTGGACTGTTATCCCATTCTCTAGAGAAAGTAGAATTAAGAAGTCACAAATAGGGTAAGCATAGAAAGGGCATTCATGCTTTTCCAGAATATTCTTCTGTATCTTCTTATTCTCTGGGTTTGGAGAGATACTACATGAAATAAGGTGCTTCCTTGCTCATGGTGGATCCGAGTTAGTTTCCTGGCACTTCATATGGCAGCCTGGGTTGTGTCAGAGTGATCCCTGAGTGCAGAGTCCTGATCACTGCCAGGTGCAGCCCCAAAACTAAATAAACAAAAAAACAAGCAAAGAAACCCTGTATCTTTGTATCCTTTTCCAAGTTCACAAACATTGATGCAGTCTTTGGGAAGCTTCTTTGGCATCTGTTCTTAAATTAGAATAAAGATCTATTCTAATTTTCTAAGTGAATAAAAATTTGCCTTTTCCTCCAATTCCTTTCTTTACTTCTCAGCAAGACCCTATATTCATATTTCAGAAAGAATCATACTATTCTGATTTAAGAGCTTCATTATATTTCTTCCAGGTAAGATAAAATCCAACCTATACAACTATGTACTTAAGTCCCTAGATTCTCGGGTAGCTCTCCAACTATATGTATTAACATTTCTACCCAGATTCCAGCCCATCTGTTGGAATATTTCCCCTTTTCCAGCTGCCTTCTGGAGTTTTGTCACAGAAACCTAGCTGATCTTTGAGCCAGCTTGACTTGACATTGTAGATTCCAGGCTCTGGCCCAGCCTAGTCTTTGGGATGTAAATTTCAGGTGCTGTCTAGTTTGTAATTGACATGTAGATTTCTTGCTGCAGCCCAACCTGGTCTTTGGGATGTAAATCCGAGTGCTTTCAGCCCAAAGAGGGCTTCGGTTTTGGTTTTGTATCTTCTTTCCGGGGGCCGGATCCACGGGGCAGATCCACCGGGAGAGAGAAATAGGAGGAGAGAGAGAAGCCAGGGAGAAGCAGCAGTTGAGCAGTAGATTCAGAGAGAGGCCAGAGCTGGGAGTGCGGGAGATGAGAAAGTTTGAAGATTGAATAAACGGTAACTAATCAGCAACCAGCTTGGTCCTCGTTCTTCCTTCGCCTGTCCTTGACCACCGGCCGTCCCGATCCAGTCCACACACTGCGGTTCCAGAGCACTGAACGCGGGTGGTGAGACAGAGCCGCCCGGAGAGCCCGCGAGTGCACTCGCCCCTCGGCGTGCTTTAGTTTTTTACACCCATCTACTCACAAGAAACTGTTTTAAGATTCAGTACAAGAAAAAGGAAAGAAAAGAGAAAAAATTAGATCATTGCCTTCAATCTCTTTTGACTCCCCCAGTTCAGTCTCTTTCACTCTGTCTGATGTTAGTAATATTTTACATATGAAATATTTTATATTTTCTAATTAGGGTGATTGCAAATTTTCTTTTTCAATAGCATTTTATTTTCCTTCTGTTGTCACAGAAACCACTTAGAGGCAACACCTTTATTCTGTCTGACTTGATTTTATTCCCAAGAACACAAAATGGTGTTTCACAAGAGCTGATGCACAAAATTAATTATTTTTTAAAGCACCTACATTGTTACCAGATATTCCCAGAGTTTTCTATTCATGTGCTATCTTTTACAATTGATAATATACTCCTTGAAAACATGGAAGCATACTTTACTTAGGATAGTAACCAAAATATACTAAGAATTTGGTAAATATTGATTGAAGAAATGGCATCATGTAAAAACAAATCTATAGAGAGCTGATCACAAACAATAGCTTTTTGATTCTTTAATGCCTGCATTTTTTATATTTAAGTGTACCTTTAGATTTCTGTGACAAGATTGTGCCTGTTAGTGGAAAAAACAATAGATATCTGGTATATTTTCTTTTTTTTTTATTTTTGGGGCTGGAGCGATAGCACAGCGGTTGGGCTTTCACCTTTCACGTGGCCAACACGAGTTCGATTCCACCGCCCCTCTCAAGAGTCCAGCAAGCTACTGAGAGTATGGAGCCCGCATGGCAGAGCTTGGCAAGCTACCCATGCTTATTGGATATGCCAAAAACAGTAACAGTAAGTCTCTCAATGAGAAACGTTACTGGTGCCCGCTCGAACAAATTGATGAGCAACGGGATGACAGTGACAGTGACAGGGTCACACCTGGCGATGCACAGGGATTACTCCTGGCTCTGCACTCAGGAATCACCCCTGGCAGTGCTCAGAGGACCATGTTGGATGCTGGGAATCCAACCCGGGTTGGATGCATGCAAGGCAAACGCCCTATTCACTGTACTATTGCTCCAGCCCCAAGGTATATTTTCTTATTTCAAGCACTTCTGCCAAAGTTTTATTCATATTCTAAAATATCCATTTCACTGTTTAATATGAAATTAAAAGAAGTATTGTAGTGAAGAAGAAAGATGGGCAAAGAAGTACTTAAATTATGTCATTAAAGAGTAAAGAAAAAGAAAACTACAAAATGTTCTCTATTCACAGACTATAGTATCCAATTAACTTGTATATACATGTATACATATTTTGCTTATAATTTGTGCTCTTTACGTCACCTTTATATCCTTGGAATTCTGTTAACTTTTTCCCAGTAGAAACATAACTTTAAAAAAAATGAACTCGGACCTCTGTCCAATGCCAGGCACAAAAGTCAGATCAAAGTGGATTAAAGACCTCAATATCAGACATGAATATATAAGGCTCATAGAAGAAAATTTAGGCAGAACTCTCCATGACATTGAAGCTAAAAGCATCTTTAAGGACAAAACAACACTGACCATGCAAGAGGAAGCAAACATAAACAATGGGACTAACTAAGAAGCTTCTGCACTTCAAAAGAAACAGTGACCAAAATACAGAAAGAGCCCACAGAATGGGAAAGAATATTTACCCAATACCCATCTGATAAGGGATTAGTATCCAGGATATACAAGATACTTGTAGAATTGTATAAGAAAAAAACCTCCAACCCCATCAAAAAAATGGGGAGAAGAAATGAACAGAAGTTTCCTCAAAAAAGAAATATAAATGGCCAAAAGGCACACGAAAAAATGCTCCACATCGCTAGTCATCAGGGAGATGCAAATCAAAACAACAAGGAGATATCATCTCACACCACAGAGACTGGCACACATTCAAAAGAAAAGCAACTAGTGCTGGCGTGGCTGTGGGGAAAAAGGGATGCTCCTTCACTGTTGGTGGGAATGCCAACTGGTCCAGCCTTTCTGGAAACCAATATGGACAGTCCTTCCAAAACTAGAAATTGAGCTTCCATATGACCCCGCAATATCACTACTGGGAATATATCCCTTGGATGCAAAAGAGTACAGTAGAAATGATATCTGTACCTATATATTCATTGCAGCCCTGTTCACAATAGCCAAAATATGGAAACAACCTGAGTGCCCTAAAACAGATGACTGGTCAAAGAAACTTTGGTATGTCTACACAGTGGAATACTATGTAGCTGTTAGGAGAGATGAGGTCATGAAATTTGCTTATAAATGGATAGACATGCTAAGTGAAATGAGTCAGAAAGAGAGGGACAGACATAGAAGGACTGCACTCATTTGTGGAGTATAGGGTAGCATTACATGGAGGCTGACACCCAAGGAGAGTCAGGGGGATTGCCCCATAGCTGGAAGACTGCTTCATGAGTAGAGGGGAGAAGGCAGATGGAATAGAGGAGGGATCACTAAGAAAATGATGGCTGGAGGAACCAGTTTGGCTGGGAGATGCATGCCGAAAGTAGATAATGGACCAAACATGATGACCTCTCAGTGTCTGTGTGGCAAGCTATAATGCCCAAAAGGAGAGAGAGAGAGTATGGGGAATATTGTCTGCCATGGAGGCAGGGATAGTGTGGGAAAGGGGGGTATATTGTTGTTATATATTATATATATACGTATATATGCTATATATATTATATATGTGTTATATATATACATATATACAATACAGAATATATACCCGGGATATTGGTGGTGGGGAATGTGCACTGGTGGAGGGATGGGTGTTTGATCATTGTGTGATTGTAACCCAAACATGAAAGCTTGTAACTATCTCACGGTGATTCAATAAAATTTATTTATTTATTTATTTATTTTGCTTTTTGGATCACACCCAGCGATGCTCAGTGGTTACTCCTGGTTTTGCACTCAGGGATTACTCCTGGCAGTGCTTGGGGGACCATATGGGATGCTGGGGATCGAACCCGAACCCGAGTCGGTGCAGGCAAGGCAAATGCCCTACCCACTGTCCTATAACTCCAGTCCCTGTTTCACTGATATTTGGCCTGTTTTTTTAGCAATATAACACTGTTCAGTTAATTATAAAATTAGCAATTCTTGAAGTCAGGCAGTATTTCCTTGAACTTTACTTTCTTTCACTATTGCATTAGCTGTTCTTGGTCTTTTGTGATTCCATATGCAAATTAGAATAAACAGCTTGCCTATAGCCACACAATAATTTGCCATGCTTTCAATTGGAATTGCATAGACTATATAGATAAAGTTAAATCTCTTCATTCATGTACATGGAATAGCTACCAATTAATATGTTTTAAATTTGGGGATTGGAGATATATAAACATGGCTCAGTGGCAAAATGCTTGCCTTGCTGCTGAATAAGACATGGATTCTATTGATGGCGCTGTAAAATAAGGGGAAAAAAAGATATTTTTGTCTTTCAAAATTTGGGGGCCCAGGATGCAGGGCCCCCAGGATGTTCAGTGGTAGAGTGCATGCCTGCATACTTTTTTTTTATGTGAAGCCCTGGGTTAGACTCCTAGCACAGTAAAAGCATTATTTCTTGGAGTCCAGAAAAATCATTCAATGACTTAGAACCTATGAGTTGCAAGCATGTGGTCATCACACGTTCTGTGTGTAATCTGGAAACTTCTGATCTTTGAGCCTGACAACTTTGTTATGTACAATCCCTGTGCTCTAAGTGATTTAGCTAGGTATTTAAATATCACAAAGAGGCACAATTCATAGTAAGCACCAGAACTAAAAATATTCATGAGGCCAAAGAGACAGTACAGAGTGGGTAGGGCTTTAGCCCTGCATGCAGAGATCTGGATTTGATACTCAAAAACCAAAGTCTTATAAGGAGTGGTCCTTGAGTGCAAAGTCAGGAGTGAGCTCTGAGTAGAAAAGTGGGTGTTGCACCTAAACATTACATATGTACATACATTGTGCTTATGCATATATAAGATATAATGCACAATATCACATAATAGAAATATGATATACATAATATAAACATTTAAGTTTTATATACAATATATATTATGTATTATATAATATGTGATACACGTAATGTTTATACACATATATTACACATTACACAGATGTTTATACATATATCACACATATATTATATACATTTTACAAATATCTACACTAATAAATATTATATATACATTTTATAAATATATATATTTATGTGTGTGTATTTGCCTGAAAGTGTGACACCCAATGAGTGCTATAGGTAGAATGTGTGCATGCCACACCAGAATATGACCTTCAATGAGAACATGTGCCAAAAATACAGCGTGGTGTGCAAAGAACTCAAACAGGCGTGCTGTGATCCCATTTAAATATATGTGAACAATTAGTTTACTAGAGAAGATCTACAGTCATATGTAAAGTACTACATTCTGCATGTGACTATGAAACTCTAAGTTCAAACACCGTTGAGATACAATTGCATACATGCCTATAGATACTTTAAGTTGCAAACTACTGACAACACTAAACACTGGCTCAGGTGAGGAGCAACTGGAACTCATTTATTATTTGTGGAGATGCAAAATTATATAGCCTTTGGAAATTATTTTAGAAGAGTCTTATAAGACTAAAGATATTTTTTACTATATAATATAACAGTCATTTTTCTTGGTAGTTAATCAAATAAATTGAAAGATTGTGTCCACATGAACATCTATACACAATGTTGTACTTTTATTCATAGTTAGCAAATCTTGAAACAAGATAGATGCCTTTCAGTAAGTAATGGGTAAATATGTTTAGGTAAATTTACCAATGTAAACGTTTAGGTATATGCATATAAATACATTTAGGTGAATTCAAGTGATAGATTATTAGTTCTTTAAAAAATAAAGTGTCAAGCTATGAAAATAAAAAAGAAATGGACATATATTAAATTCATTTGCCAAGTTAAATAAATCAATGTGTATCTGTCTAAACTGTAAAACTGGATATATTTTTCTAATAAAAACATGTGTAAGGTGAAGAAAAAAAGCAATAAAGATACTTGTACAAAACAAAAAAATAATACCAATGGAGGAGAGATTCACATGAAATATGATGGGTGGATTTTGTAACAAAGAAGAAGTAAAAACCTAGACTTTTGCTGCAAGAATTTTTATATATAATGTTTATAAATATATTGTGAATCTTAAGAAGCTGAGATGAGAATAATTCAAAGGCTATTAACTTGGAATTTATGCCACTTTAATTTGGATCCTAAATCTTTGGTATTATAGACATGTATTAAAATAGCTGAAATTATTATCTCAGAAATTTTATCAGTCTGATTGTTCATCATTTCACTATTTAAAACTTATTACCCTGTACCATAATTGGATGTTTGCATCACGAATCACGAATCACGAAATCCCATTAATCGTCGATTTCTTGAGTGGGCTCAGTAACCTCTCATTCGTCCTTTCCGTGAGATCTTAGAAGTCTCTCTCCACTCGGCCCTCCCAAGGATGGATGTCACACTGCGGGCTCTTTCAGGGTCAGGGGAATGAGATCCAGCTTGTTACTGGATTTAACATATGAATACACCATAGGAAGCTTGCAAGGCTGTCCCATGTGGGCAGGAAACTCTCAGAAGCTTGCCAGTTTCTCCCAGAGGGAGAAGCAGGCTACAAGATATCGGCTTTTCGGCAGAGCGCTTTGGGGAGCTTGTTTTTAAGTCTCTGGATGTTGGCTGTTGATGGGATTACACACACCTGGGTTCCTCTGCCGGTACCTTCATGCATGAGGCCTGTCCGAATGTGTGGAAAGAGGCCTCAAGCACGGCTGTAGCTAGGTTCCGGTGGTCTTCGGCCGCCAAGAGCTCTGCTCGGGGCGGGGAGGGAAGCTGGAGCCCATCCCCTCTGAGGAGCCTCAGGGATGACAGCCAAGGCATGCAGGCAAGAGACTCTGCATAGTTTGCATATATTTATATATAATGTTTGCATAATTTGTATATATGTACATATACATACATATATTCACAAGTCCTTTTACATACAATCTCCCATACAAAGCTCTAAAACAAGTCTTAGAGGTTGTTCTTTCAATCCCCAATTTCACAGAAAAGAAATTACAATATAAAAATAGAAAGTACTAATAGCAATGATGAGATTAAGTCCCAGAAGGTGTTCTGTCCAGAATAACTGGGATCTTAGTTTAGAAAGTATCTGCTTCACTTTAACCTGACATTGAAAATCTCCAACATCTTATTAAATCAGAATTGCTTTATTTTACAGATGTCGAAAGTGAGTTTGAAAACCATTATGTAAATTAAGTAATATAGCTTGATACAACTATCATTCAATAGGACTCTTCATATTCTTGGTGTGAACTTATATTTTAAGAGAAGATGAAAAAGAGGGCTAGAGCAATAGTACAGTGGGTGGAGTGTTTGCTTTCCACATAGCCAACCTGGAGTCAATTCCTGGCATTGCATATGGTCCCTGGGGCACCACCAGGAGTTATTTCTGAGTACGAAGACAGGAGTGACTCCTGAGCATCGTAAAACTGAAGGAAAAAAGAAATACAAAAAAGAGAGGATGCAAAAAAAAGCTACCATTTTTGGACTTTGCAGTAACAGTGGACTGGATGTACAGTATGGCACAGAGGGTAGGGTGTTTGCCTTGCACGTGGTTGACCCTGGTTCAATTCCTCTGTCCCTCTCAGAGAGCCTGGCAAGCTACCGAGAGTATCCTGCTCGCACGGCAGAGCCTGGCAAGGTACCCATGGCGTATTCGATATGCCAAAAATAGTAACAACAAGTTTCACAATGGAGATGTTACTCGTGCCCGCTCCAGCAAATCGATGAACAACAGGATGACAGTGCTACAGGGCTACAGTTCAGAAATAGTGTTAATAGTGATGGAATGGGATTAGAACTGATTTCAAAATGGCGGAATAGTGAATTTTTGGACACATTTTTATGCAGGAAAAGATGGGGGAACTTGGTAGAACATCCCATTGTCTCTGAAACTATCAGAAGATTGAGAGTGAGGAATAAAATCGCTTACTAGGTCATTTTGGTTTAAATCGTTTCTTCAGTCATGTGATGCTTCTTAATTTCAAGATAGGGTTGAGATAGGGGATTAGGGGCTAATCTTTATCAAAATCAAACCACTGCCTCCTTTAAACCTAAATGTAAATTTAATGAGGTAAAGGATTTTATCTAGACTGGTGATTGAATAATTTAATGATTTTCTAAACTAATTACACCCAGAGGCATATACGTTGAATAAATTAAACAAGATAAGCTATCCTTATCCCCACATTGGTTAATACTTCTTTCCACCATCTTCCATTGCTGTCATCATTCTAGAAAAGTGACTCAGTCTAACCTGAAGGGAAATGGAACTGAGCAGGAGGTAGGACTGATGACATATGTGTTGGTGACTAAGCATTCCCAGAAACGGAGGGTTGTTCTTTCCCCTATGGCGATGTACAGTATGGCAGCTGTTTACCTGAAAATTCCCTGAGTCGGTGGCCAATTCCCTTAAACTAAGTTCTCTCAGTACCTAAAGAAACCTATGGCAGTGGACAATAAAAATAAAAGGCCATTTGAAAGCTCTCTTCATGCTTATCAAAACTTGCTGACTCAATGTAAAAATGAGACTGATCTCAGATATTCCAATGAAATAATTTGATAGCAGTGATTTATGCATCCTTGGTAATTTCTACTGAGACTGAAATATACAAGAAAAATAAAAGTGTAAGGGGTAGGTCTAATACTCCTTTCCTGGATTTATATGCAGTTTGAAATCACCTAAGTGGTTAAAATTTAACAATATTTTTGCATAATGATTCCCTAGGTTTTAATATGAAGTAAAGTTTGGTAATATCTTTTAAGTATCCTTTTATTGTGGAAATTTGTTGTTAAAACTATTTCACCACTGTGTTATACAATTTAATTGCAACAACTGCTATGCGCATTGACTGATGCAAGTAGATAATTCTCTGTTTTACTGACAGTCACATCGATAGCAGTCATTGTCATGATTTTTTTTTTAGTGTTCTAATTTTAAATTGATCCCTTCTTGCCTTTCATAGGCAATATTCTCCTTGTGAAAAATGATTAAAAATATTTAGAGACAGGATTTCTATTTAAGAAGGCTTAGTTATATGGAATTTAGTCTTTGTAGAACACTTGAACTCATGTTTTTTGTACACTTTTTCCAAATACCTCAGATTTTTGAAAAATTACAGCACAAGTATAAGATAGTCTTATACTTGCAAAAAGTTATTAATGTGTATCTCCACAACAATTACCTGGAGGTCTTATTAAAAATATAGATTTCATTTTGTTTTTTTATGATAACTTTTAATCTTTATTTTTTAATAGAATCACAGTGATACAGGTACACAATTATAAAGTTGTTCATGATTTGGTTTCAGTCATATAATGTTCCAACACCAGTGCACATTTCCAACCACTAATGTCCTCGTAGATTTTAAGTTCAAAGTCATGAGTATCTGATAAGATAAATTACTAAAGTGATTGAAAATCTTTAAAAACTCTTTAAGGTCATTGGTATGTCTATTAAAGATAGAGAACCACTGCCCAGTTTTAGTTCTACAGAAAGGCTACCATTCTATTTGCATTCTAGAAAATCTATTAGAAGTTAGAATATTATTTAGCAACTTGATCAGCCTTTCTTTCACTACTATTGCACAGGAGAACAGGGAACACTTTAAAATGTGGTAGTTGAAGGAAAACAGTCGGACGGGTTCAGGGGTTCAGGTTAAAGCCAACCTCATGCTGGAGCATTGTTTATGGTCACCACATGGCAGAGAACTACAAGTAACCTCTAGGAATAAAGAGCTAGTAGAAAAATTGGAAATTTAGTACCTGTACAATGTAAAAAATAATTTGCTGATAACATATATTTTTGATGGAGGAGGCTGGTACCAGATAAAAAGCCAACAATGTGTGATATCTTTGCGTTTTAGCCTTCAGGAGTTAGACTGAAGCAAACTGTTCAGTTATAGATGCTTTTCATGATTCAGGACAGAGTGTAACTTAGTACCCAGAGGTTGCACACAGGACCAATGATGAGTTGCACACAGGACCAAGCACCAGATCTGGTATTTAGACACTAGTTATGTATCAGTTTGAACCAAAGGATATTGTGACTACCATGACCCCACTTATTTCCCATTTTTAGGAGAACAGTCTGTCAGAATTTCTGCCCTATTATGAACTGGTATCTATCCTTTGTCTACGATGGGCCTTTATAACTGGTCTATCTGGTAGAAATGATGACACATTAGGACAGAGTTCAGTTTGAAAAAGATACAGCTTTAACCATTTGATTTTACTCTTTGCCCATGTAAGAAGCCTACAGATGTGTGGTCAGACAGATATCAAATAAATACAATCTAGCTGAATCACCTTGCCTTCAAGAGCAAAAACAATGTTCATCAGTTAATAAAGAAATCAAAGACCAAGCAACTAAATAGTTTGATTACCTAGGAGGGATTCCATAGGAGAAATAGTGAAGGGGAAGGTCTAGTCTTATACTTGAAATAGGATTCAAGTGTTAAAATTAAAATGCTTTTCCAAAGGTTAGCTGGCTGGGAGAAAAGAAAAATATATTAAAATACATCCCAGAGAGATTTAGGGGCTCTGACGGTAGAAAAAATGGAATTCCCTTCATGTCTTCATTTGGAATACAGATTCAGGAAAACACTATTTCCTCTAAACATTCTTTCCTGAGTAGGCTATATATTGAAGCACATTCCTCACTCACTGATGTTTGAGATATGATTTTTGGTGCCAAGCTCCTCTAAATTTTTGAGTATGCATGACCTTTTAAATAAAGCAATGCTTTATTCATTGGTGAACAAAATACAAAGGAAAAAAAAGGCAAACGTGAATAGAATTATATCCTCCCACTGAAGGCACCTGGGCACGGATACAAGTATTACAGAGAAACTCTGGGACCCGGTCTCTGCCCAGACCCAATGTGATGAGTAGGGCCAAATATTTTCTAATCTTCCCTACCTTGCCACCTCTCACATCTCTTTTCCTGGACCTTTATCTCTGTCACCAGAATTTTCCCCCTTTTGTTTATTGCCTGATTTTCCATATTGCACTGTAGCACTGTCGTCCCATTGTTCATCTATTTGCTTGAGTGGGCTCTAGTAATGTCTCCATTGGGAGACCTGTTGTTACTGTTTTTGGCATATCGAATATGTCACGGGTAGCTTGCCAGACTCTAATGTGCGGGCAGGATACTCAGTAGCTTGATGGGAATTTTGAGAGGGGCAGAGGAATTGACCCGGGTCGGCTGCATGCAAGGCAAATGCCTTACCCTTTGTGCACACAGATCCTACTGCTGTTTTTTTATTATGATAAGTTGCATATATTTTATTATCATTATAATTTTAATTAATATTAACTTTTTATTTATTGAATCATGGTGAGATAAAACATTACAAAGCTCTTCATGATTGGGTTTCAATCATAAAATGTTCCAACAACCATCCCTCCACCAATATAATTTCCTAGCACCAGTGTCCAGGTTCCCTCCTAACCCTCAAGCCACCCCCACCCCAGCCTGCCTGTGTGACAGGCACCTCTCTTCTCTCTCTCTCTTTTTTCTTCTCTCTCTTGTTTTTGGCATTATGGTTTGCAATACAGATGCTGAAAGGTTACCATGTATACCCCTTTACCTGCTTTCGACACTCAGTTCTTGGGGGCTGGAGCGATAGCACAGCGGGTAGGGCGTTTGCCTTGCACGCGGCTGAGCCGGGTTTGATTCCCAGCATCCCATATGGTCCCTTCAGCACTGCCAGGAGTAATTCCTGAGTTGCAGAGCCAGGAGTAACCCCTGAGCATCGCCAGGTGTGACCCAAAAAGCAAAAAAAAAAAAAATCAACACTCAGTTCTTATCCAGAAATGATCATTTCCAACTAAAGTTTTCAGAATGCATTCTCATTTATCTTAATTAACCTCCACCCCCCACACTCTTTTGGTAATTTCCAGTTTTCCCTGGCCTTGGATATTAGTTTCATACTATTTTTTTATACCCCACAAATGAATGAAGTTGTTCTATATCTGTCTCTCTCCATCTGACTCACAGATTCTACTGTTAAAATCCCTTTTAGCATGATAATATTTAGTGTAAATTTTTTAATTCTGTCTCTTGGAAAATGCTTTATTTAAAACAATGTTTTCTAATGGTAATAATCAGAATATAATTAGATTTTGTAAATGATAAATAAAAGAACGCCTAGCTAAAAATAAGTTATCAAAAGCATCTGTGATTTATCATAGCAAGAAATGAAGAGGACAAAGGGCTATGAAGGCCAAACTCAGCCCAGTCAAAGAGATGCATGCAGGATCCTGTAGAGGGATAAAATCATGCTCCAACTTGTCCCTTCCTTGTTACAGCATGACAAAATAGGTTTCCTCATGGGATTTTCACCTATAAACAGGCAAAGTGAATCCTTTTCTGTTGAGAAAGAGAGCTCTTCCCAGACCCCCTAGCACCTACCCACTGGTGACCATTGCAAACTCTTCTCTAATTCATGTTGAGTGTCTCCAGTCAAAAAGTATAGCTGCGCGTTTTAAAAAAATTCAGAGATTCAAAAGTTCTCAGCAGCTCTCAACTTTTCTTTCTCAAGTGACAACCGTCTTGGTTCTGCCTCGGATGTGAAAGAAGAAATCAAAATCCAACGGGTCAACGTTTTTCATGTCAGCATCCCAGGAGTTCTGCGAAGGACAAGTGTGTTATTGTGACACCTGCTGATTCTGTAAGGCAAGCCAGCAGTCTGCCTGTCCTAGGAGAGTTTGTGTTGAGCCATACCTCGACCACTAATTATCAAGGTGTCATTGGGTAAGTCAGTTAACTTTTCTGATCTCAGAACCTTCATTTTTAAAATGGCATCAGTGCCTGCCATGCCAATATAATATATTAGGTTGCTATGATTGTCAAATAATAAACAATACAAAATGGCATTTTAAACTAGTGATAAATAAACATAATTATTCTTCATTATTCCAAACGCATTATCCTTTGGTTACTTTGGGGTAATGAGAGACCTGATTTTAGGTGGGACACTTTTTTTTTTCTTTTTCTTTTTTTCTTCCCCCCCCGACACTTTTTTTTTAAGAGGCGTATATATGTACATCTTAATAAAGCATTCTGACATTTTGCTAATAACAATCATCTATGCAGTATAAGGAAATTATGGGAGAATTACTACTGTCTCATTAATGTTTTTTCTCTCAGATTTTGGGATACACTGGGGGTCCTCAGGGCTTACACTTTGATCTGTGCTCAGGTCTTATTCCTGACTGTGCTTGGGATACTGTATTTGGTGTCAGAATTGAACATCAGTAGGCCGTGTATAAGGCAAGAATTCTAACCAGACTATTCTCTCTCTGGCTCACCTAACTCTATTTTTATCCCTAGGCCAAAATACCGTATTTTATTGTAGTTAGTTCCAATTTGTTTACTAGCATACAATGAAATATATTTGGTCACTTAAGAATTGAGTTCTCAAAGAACGTATATAAGTTTTTTGTTTTTTCTTTTTGGTGGGGGGAGTGTTACACTTAGCAATGCTCAGGAATTACTCCGGGCTCTGTGTTCAGAGTTCATTCCTTGCAGGGGTTGGGGAACTATATGGAATGTCAGGGATTGAACCCGGGTCAGTTGCATACAATTTAAGTCCCTCACCCTTCTTGCTGGTTATTTTGATTGTAACATTTGCTGTAAGATTATGGTGAGATTTCAGAAAAATCCTTACTTCTCAGAGAAACGTCTCTAAGACTTATTATCTATATCTCACATTAAGTAGTAAACAATACAGCCAACGTTTATGTATATGTTTATAATTCACAATGTACACACTATATATACATTCATTTTGCACCTTTTTGTCATTTGTGTTAATAACCTTGCATTTCTATAAACAACCTAAATATGACCAAGAAAGCATTAATCAGAAATATAAGTCACTAAGTTAAGAGAATCCCTGAAAGCTACAAATGGGTGAAATGACCGAAGAGCATTAAAAAAATATCAAACATAAGTAGAACAAACCTCTTTCCAGTGGACTGGGTATTGTGTATTCATCTGTCCCCCTTCTTTGTGTGTAGCTGGCATTTGAGGTAGTGTGACCTTGCAGTGGTGATCTAGGTGTTCAACTCTCTTGTGCTATACAGGAGCTAAATAATTTTCATACTGTAATGATTCTGTGACTTTAGTTTTAACGGAGAAATTCCAACTGGTTGAGTATAGTGTCTAACTTCTACTTAGCACTTGTCACTTCAGTACTCTACTGAACTGAAGGTTAAACATTTAAATCAAGTTGCTCCAAGATAGACAGCTTCAGTTTCTCCTTGAAAAGCTTTAAGAAGCAGACATTTTTTTCATCTGTTCATTTGCCTTTGAGCTGTGATTTTTTTAGGCCACACATACTACCATTAGGAAACTCCTTTTTTAAATTAATTTTTTCCTTTTAAATACATGTAACAGATCAGTGGAACTTCTTTCATTTCTCTTTGCTCAAGGAAGGAAGAATAATTGCATTCCTTAACATACCTGAAGGTAAATTGTGTGCTGTAGAAAAGAAAGTTAAGGTATCTAATTAAGACATCTAGTTTTATAGTATAAGTTCAATATATGGTGCTACGAATAAAAACAAATAACTCAGTGAACTTTCTTATACATAAATATTTACCTTTATCTTTGATAAGATTTTCTGGTAGATTCTAAGAAATGAATTGTAGGTCAAAGGATGTGGTCAATTTACAGCTCCTTGAACAAGTTACTCAACTGAATTTTTGAAGATTGAACAACTGAATTTTTGGAGATTGTACAAATTTATGTTCCAAAGTGACTAAGAGCTTGTTTCACAACAGCAAAAATAAATAAAGGTGTTATTTTTTCAGATTTTTTTATTTGTAATTTTTTAAAATTGTTTTATTAGTGAATCACCATGAGTTACAGTTACAAACTTATGAACTTTCATGTTTGCATTTTGTTTATATCCCTCCCCCAGTGCCCAGTCCCCTCCACCAATGTTCCCAGTATCCCTGTAAACTTTATCAGTTTATCTAATCATTATGAAGTTACCATCCATTTCTATTAGAAGTCCTTGGTGAAACTAAATAACTTTCTATTTCTAATTTTAGGAGAATTTTTAACCAATATTGGGAAATGAATTTTGTTAAAAGCGCACTCCATTTCAATAATAAACTTTCCTTATTTATTGCTTATATTATGCATCCCATTATCTAGTTTTAAACCAATACCTTACAGAATAGTTTCACTGCCCCCAATTGATTAATATTACTTTTCTTGAGCTCCTGAAAGCCACTCATATTTAATTTTAATATTTATTTATTTATTTATTTATTGGTTTGGGGGTCACACCTGGTGATACTCACTGCATATTACTAGCTTGGCTGTTTTCAATGGATTCGTATTTGATGCCTGGTATCAAACTTTGGTGCGAAGCAATCAATTTAATCCCTTACTATTTCTCCAGTCTTCTGATATTTTAATTCTCTCTGTAATTTTATCTTTTCCAGAGAAACATGCATTGGAATTTTGCAGTATGAGGCTTTCGGGGACTTTTTATTCACAAAGCAATAAACATTTAAGGTTTATTCTATATATGTTCAGAATTTTAAATTTACTTTTATCCTTAAGTCATATTCAGGTGCATACTTTCATTAACACACTTATTCATTCACCTACTAAAAGACAGATATCCGGGAATGGCAAGTGTGAATAAAGCTGCTATAAGCATTTCTATTAAGATTTTGGTTCACTTATAGCTTTTCAGATTATTTACAAATATAAGGATGCAATTAATGAATCTATTATAAGATTTATGCTTCCTTCCCTTGGGGTGGGGAGGGCTCTCCGCCCCCTCCCCCCGGGCACCCCTGGTGGCATCTTTATGGGGCCTCATTTTATTCATTTTATGTTCCCTCTGGGAGAAGCAGCCATGAGTTCTGGAGGGTGGCCGATAATGAGATTATGTTGCAATGGTAGGAGGTGGCTTATGGGTGTGACCCCTGGGTTGCCAGAAATTAGGGGACCCACTCTGCCTGCTATATATATGCGCCTCTCGGAGAGCCTGGCAAGCTACTGAGAGTGTCCTGCAAGCATGGAAAAGCCTGGCAAGCTCCCCGTGGTGTACTCGATATGCCAAATACAGTAACAATAACAGGTCTCATTCCCCTGACCATGAAAAGAGCCTCCAATCCTTTGGAAAAAACGAGAGGCTGCTAAAATCTCAGAGCTGGTAGGAATGGAGATGTTACTGGTGCCCGCTCGAGTAAATTGATGAACAATGGGATGACATTGATACAGTGATACAGTGATTAAAAGATTAAATTTATAAGATTAAATTTCATTTCTTAAGAATTTGGTGAAATGTACTCCAAAGTAGGATATGCAATTCTGTAATTTGACCAGTACTAGATGAAAATATATTTCTTTGTATTTGCACCTGCAATTGGCGTTATAAGATTGTTGTTGCTGTATATTAACCATTCTAACACATGTATAGTAGAAACTAATAGTCTTAAATTAAGCATCTTTTAATGTGATGATTTGGCATTTATTTATCTTAAAGAATGTGTTGTTTCAGATCCTTTTTACATTTTGTTTTATTCATTATTAGTTTTTGAACATTTGGAACATAAACCCTTTAAAAATATTTTATGTAAGTTTAATGTTGATAATTTTATACTTTTGTCCATCTTAATATCATTGTCATCCATTGCTCATCGATTTGCTCGAGAAAGCACCAGTAACATCTCCATTTTGAGACTTGTTACTGTTTTTGGTGTATTGAATACGTCACAGGGAGCTTGCCAGGCTCTCCGAGAGGGGCGTAGGAATCAGTGCATGGCAAAAACCCTACCGCTGTGCTATCTCTCCAGCCCTATCTTAATATAGACTTTGTTTTTGTTTGCTTGTTTGTTTTTTGGGTCACACCCAGCAATGCTCAGGGGTTACTCCTGGCTCAGCACTCAGGAATTACTCTTGGTGGTGCTTGGAGGATCATACGGGATGCTGGAGATTGAACCTGGGTTGGTCAGCTGCTTGCAAGGCAAATACCCTACCTGATGTCCTATAGCTCGGACCCCCTTAACATAGACTTCTTAATTCATAACTTCAAAATTAATGATTGTACACCTGGTGCTATATCTGTAAATTTCATTTTTTCTAGAATTTTTGTAGGTCTGCATTTCATAAATTGGACTACAATAGATTTGGACATTTTTTGAAGAATAAAATATATTTTATTATATTTGCTTTTTGGCATTGAAGTATTAAAAAACACTTACTGAACAGCTACCTTTCACTACTTGGTTTTGTACCTTTTCACATGGCTGTATTTATATTGGTCTGTTTGTTGTCCCTCTACTCTTTTCTTGAGATTAATCCTCCAACTATACTTTTTGTGTATTTTATTGTAGGTCTTTGCTTTTAAATACTGTGAAGGGATTGATATTTTAATATTGTGGGCTTTAAACTCAACTATGAATAAATTTGTTAATCATGGTAACATGGTACAACAATTATGAAGAAAACTTAATTGAGGAAAATAATAACATCTAAATTAAAGCTACAAAATAACAACTTTAGTATTTAATTTATTGAAGTCTGGAGAATAGCTTGCTGAGATTTGGCTTGCATTGCATTTGATTGATAGAGCATCAATGAATTGATATTTTGACAATAATGATTCCTCTAGGGCAGAATTAATAAAAATTACTGTCTTAGCACTTTTCCATAATTTGATTGTACAGATATTTTGCTACATTTTCATATAACTATTTTCATTTCTAATTATTACCGAAACATTTACTGTTACTTTTCATTTCATTTGGTCAACCACAGGGGAAGTAGGATTGGGCCACAACAGACAGGGCTCGGGGGCTAGTTCTTAGTGCTCAGAATTGAGCGCTGACTCTGGTTGGGGACCGTGGATGGTGGTGCCAGGGCAAAAAAAAAACCAAAAAATAAAAAACAACAATATCCCTAAAACACCAGAGTCAGCTACATGCACGTGCTTTAACACCTCACTTTCTCTCTGACCACCCTTCTTTCACATACTTAAAAAAAAATCTTATCCCAGTGTTTGTTGCTAATAGAGAGGGAAGAAATAAAGGTTTGGGCACTAGTCCCATCATCTTGTTTTACTTGCATATTAGCTCTGTGTGTTTGGGTTGGGTCTTGCTGTTATTCATGTTATTTGGGTCACTTTGGGAATTATCTGTAGAGTCAATCTCTTTGCACACCAAGATAGTTTAATTTCTTCTTGATTTATAAATATTTTTTGTTTGTTTCTAACCACTGGAAGGAACTTCTGCAACAATTTGGATACAAAGGATGAGAATGAAAATATTTGCCTGGCTCCTTGTTCCTGATCTCAAGGAGAAAGTGTTCTGTTTCCTTCTATTTAATTGAATTTCTTTTAAATCAGTTCACTATGAGATACACGATTACAAAGTTGTTCATGATTTGGTTTCAGTCATAGAATTTTCCAATACCCATCCCTTCACCAGTGAATATTTCCTACCACCAACACCCCCCAGTTTCCCTATCAAAACTCCCCTCCCCAGCCCACCAGCCTGCCTCTAGGGCAGGTAGTTTCCCCACTCTCTCTCTCTCCTCTCTCTCTCTCTCTCTCTCTCTCTCTCTCTCTCTCTCTCTCTCTCTCTCTCTCTCTCCCTCTCTCTCCTATTATGGTTTGCAATACAGGTACTGAAAGATTATCATGTATATCCCTTTACCTACCTTTAGCATTTAGTTCTTATCCAGAAGGATATTCTTTATCAAGTTGGATAAATCCTCCCATACTAAACCTTTTGTTTTGTTAAAAATTATGAATGGACTTGTATTTTGTCAAATGCTTTTTCTGCATTGGGTCATATGATATTTTTGTTTCCTTTGGCTTTTTTGTTGTGGTGGATTATAGTGATTGATTTTCATATTGTTGAACCGGTCTTGCTTAGGTGGAGTAAATCTTACTAGGTGATTTTATATCATACTGTTTATACATTGTTAAATTAAATTTGTTATTAACTTGTTGAAATTGTTACATCTACTTCACATATTGCATGCATCTTTAATTTAATTCTATTTTTTTTCTTGTAATTGTATTTCCTAGATTTGACACTAGACATTGGCCTTATAGAATGACTTAGAATGTGTCCTCTGCTCTTATTTTCTAAAAGATATTGGAAAGAATTGGCATCATTTATTCCTTATGTTTGGTGGACTTGGTTAGTAAAATATCTTGTCTACTTGTTTCTTTTTGGAAGATTAATGACTATGTTTCATTTTCTTTTATAGGTATAGGCCAGTTTAGAAGGTACATTTTGATTTATGTGAGTTTTGGTACATTGTATCTCTCATAGAACTGGCAAATTTTGTTCATCAAATTCCTAAGCATATAATTGCTATTGTATTTCTTTACGATACTTTTCATGTTCTTGAGGTAAGTAATAATGACCTATCCTTTATTTTGCATCTTCTGTCTCCATTTCTTGGATAGCCTGACTGTAGGTTTAGCAATGTTATTTATCTTTCAAATGAAGCAGGTTTGTTTAAGTTGATTTTATCTAATGTTTTGATTTTAAAAATAGAGCCACTCCCAGTGCTGGTGAACAGGCAGGGCTGGGGTCCACTCCCTCTGCAGCTGGCCTCAGTCAAGCGGGTGGTTTGGTGCTTGGGCATGTGGGATGCTTGAGTCTGGAAGAACTCCAGGTTGCCTTGCCAAAGCACCCTGACAGTGCTCAGGAAATTATGTTATACCTGGAATAGAAATCAGGACTCATATAGGTGCATGTCCATTCTTTATTCTATTTCCTTTCACAGAGTTGTGACCCATTTTGCCCATATTTATATTATAGTACTCAGTATTTTATTAGACCATGCTAACAGTTCGTTTGTTCTTTTGTTAAACTTTGCTGTTTAGAAAACTTATTTAAATTAATTTCAAAGTTATCTGTGTCTGAAAAATGTTTTGTGAAAAGTTTTAAAATTACAAAGTTGTTTAAAAACATCAAATGTTGGGGACTCTGTCCTGTAACTCAATGGTAGAACCCCTATTTTGCATGAATGAGACCACACAATTGATCCCATGTTGGGTCTTTAGGTTTTTTTTTCAATGATTTTAGAAGTAAAATACTTGATATGCAAACATTTAATTTTTTTGTGTGTCTTGTAGACATCAGTGTAGAATATTTTTCTGGTGAGCATCTGTCTGTCCTCCCATTGTTCATCGATTTGCTCAAGTGGGCACCAGTAATGTCTCCATTGTGAGACTTATTGTTACTGTTTTTGGCATATTGAATATGCCACGGGTAGCTTGCCAGGCTCTGCCACGAGGGTGGGATCCTCTCGGTAGCTTGCTGGGCTCTCTGAGAGGGATGGAGGAATCGAACCTGGGTCGGTCACGTGCATGGCAAACTCCCTACTCGCCATGCTACTGCTCCATCTTACATTATTATTATTTTGGGGTAGGGAAGGTTGGAGACAGCAGCCCTGGTATTGCTCAGGGCTTAATCCTGTCCTTTTGCTCAAGAACGACCACGGGTAGTTATCAAAGAACTATATGCAGTTATGGGATCAAATCTTGATTAGAAGCTTTCAAGGAACACATATCAACCCCTCAACCCCACCTCGAATTATTTTAGTACATATCTTAAATTGAGATAGTTTTTAAGTACAAATTTTAAGTTATTACAATTTGACTTCTTAGATTTCTAACAGTGCTTTCTTCTTATAAACATACTTTGCCTGGTATAATAGAGCAATACCAGGTGTTTTTGGTTGATATTTGCTTAGCATATCTTTTCCCATTGTTTTATTTTTAACCTCTCTATATATTTATGTTTAAGGTGTTATATAAATTGAAAGTGCATTTTAATTTTGATCAAAACTGAAATATATAATCTGTTTACAGATAATTTATCACTGATATTTTTAAATTGAAATTTTCCACCTGTTATTTACATTTTGTTTGTTCCATCTGTTCCTCTTATCTCACTTGCAGGTTTCTTTGCCAAAATTTTTATTTTCAATTAGCAGCCATTTACTCATTAATTAACTTATTAGTTACAATGTGTTTCTTTTCTAAGGGTCATGCCATGAATTAAAACATCAATTCTTGAATTAGTAGTACCTACTCTTAACTAGTATTTTGTCCAGTTCAGAAAAAGCAAGAATTTAACAGTTAAATTCCATTTCCTCACAGTAATTTGGTATTATTGTGAAACAATTTAATTAGACATGTATCTTGATCTATTACCATTACTGCTTAATGCAAATATAATATGACTTTATATTTACCAATATATTATTTGCAATGCCTTTTTTAAAAAACTTTTTTTATTGAATCACAGTGTGGAAAGTTACAAAACTTTCAGGCTTAAATGTCAGTTACAAAATGCTCAAACACCCATCCCTTCACCAGTACACATATTCTATCACCAAGAACCACAGTAAACCTCCCCCCCATCCCCCATCCCCCCACCCCCCCACACACCTGTGTAGTTGATAAATTTCACTTTACTTTCTCTTTACTTTGATTACATTCAATATTTCAACTAAAAAACTCACTATTATTGTTTGGAGATTTCCCCCCCTACAAAGTCAGACCTGCTGGAAAGGAAGCATTTGATAATTTGTTTTCCATTGCGAGAATGAAGAGTTATGAGGTTGTGTGGCCACAATAGTGGCCATGAGATTTTGGATTTCTGTATTTTAGTATTTTAGTAACTAAGTCCAGAGAAATTTCTGCCAGAAGTTGCATCATTGCTAGCTTGTACCTCTCTGCTACATTATATTCCACATATGAGTGCAATGCTTTTTACATATACATTATGTCCAGTATAATTTTCTTTTTGTATTTCTATTAAGGATCATTTTCTCCTGCCTAAATTATATTTCTTTTTTTTAATTTTTTTTTTTTTTTTTTGCTTTTTGGGTCACACCCAGCAGCACACAGGGGTTACTCCTGGCTCTGCACTCAGGAATTACTCCTGGCAGTGCTGGGGGACCATATGGGATGCTGGGAATCGAACCCGAGTCGGCCGCGTGCAAGGCAAACGCCCTACCCGCTGTGCTATCGCTCCAGCCCCTAAATTATATTTCTTTAGTCAATCTTTCTGTACATGTCTGCTATTGATGCTTTTTTTCTTATTAAGTATTTATTTTTGAAATTTTTGTTTGGCATATAATTTTAAGTTGTATGTTGTTTTACAATACTTTAACAACATTATTTATTTATTTATTTATTTATCTTGGTTTGGGGGCCACACCTGGCAGTGCTTAGGGATCACCCCTGGCTCTAGGCTCATAGATTACTCCTGGCTCTGTTCTCAGGGAACTGGTGTGGCTTGTGGGATCATATGTGATGTCAGATATTAAATGGAGTCAGCCATATGCCAAGCAACAACCTGCTGTAGTAACTCTCCAGTCCAATAACATTATTTTCTGTCCTTTTGCTTTCATAATTTCCTTTGAAGAACTCTTTCATACCTTTTGCTTCTTTGAAATAAATGCGTGCATTTTTCCCTGAAAATAAAAATGAAAATCCTACCTTTGTTTTTTAAGTAGTTTTCTTGAGTTTTTCTAATGGTGGGTTTATTTGTGATGATCTTAACTAAGATATACAGATTGTTCTGAATATATGTATTACTTATTTTTTTCAGGGAGAAAAGTAACTTTCTTTTTCTGTTTTTCACCTTTGAAGTATTTGTAGTATTTTTTCTCTCTTAACCATTTTATCTTTTTTGTTTGTTTGTTTGTATTTGTTTGGATGCCACACCCAGCAGTTCTGAGGACTTATTCCTAGCTCTTGGCTCAGGAATTATGCCTAGTGGTGCGATGGAATCTGACCTTAAGTGATGCTGGAATTGAACTTGGATTGGCCTCATTCAAGCCAACCTCCTTAACCCCTTTATCCTCCTAGGTACCAGTATTTTTTTTTCTTATTTCTGCCCTCTGTAACTGTGCTGTGATCAATTAATTGTAAACATCAATACATTCGGACTGGAGTCATAGCACAGAGGGTAGAGCATTCGCCTTGCACGCAGCCGACCCAGGTTCGATTCCTCCGCCCCTCTCAGAGAGCCCGGCAAGCTACCAAGAGTATCTCGCCCGCATGGCAGAGCCTGGCAAGCTACCCATGGCATACTGGATATGCCAAAAACAGTAACAACAAGTCTCATAATGAAGATGTTACTGGTGCCCGCTCGAGCAAATCGATGAGCAACGGGATGACAGTGATGACAGTGATAAAGTGATCTCTGCCCTCATTAGTAAATTTGGCTTCAAATCTCGTTATTATCAATAAAAATCTTTGCATTTTTTCCATATTTGTTTCTACTGAAGGGGACTTTTGTTTTCTTTTGATTCACAAGCAGGTGGATCATATCAGGTCTATAATGGATTCTGTTAATTTTAGATTTGGCCTCAATTTTTGTGAGGACTGGTCAATTTCCAATATTGCCTAACTCCTAATATGGTCACATTAGCTACACTAGTTATGTTATCTGTTAGTAAAGCTTTTGATTGTGTGCTAGCAATTTAATGTTTATATGAAATACCTATATTGATTTTGCTTTATATATGAACTCTGTTACTTTAAAATTATTTTATTTATAAGTTAATTGTGTATACTTTCCCATATATTGTTGTAAAGATTCCCAAATATTTTCTAGAATTTATTCTCTCATCATTTATTATCATCTGTCAAAACAATTTAGGCACCAATTTGGTATTTAAGTAGGCTGATAGGGATGACTCTCACATTTCTTGACTTAAGGGTGTTTGCAATCTGGTAGTAGATCAATGACTAGAATGGAAGAGAACCAAAAGACTACATCACAATATATAAACTCTATGCTATAAAAAATGCAGACAGGGGCTAGAGCAATAGTACAGCGGGTAGGGCATTTGCCTTGCACGCGGCTGACCAGGGTTCAATTCCCAGCATCTCATATGGTCCTCTGAGCACCGCCAGGGGTGATTCCTGAGTCTAAAGCCAGGAGTAACACCTGTGCATTGCTGGGTGTGACCCCCCAAAAAATGTGCAGACAGAAAGAATAAAGAAATTTTCCTAGAATGATGAGGGAGAATATGAAGGTGACATTTGAGTGGACACTTGAAAATGAATAGGATTGCCTGGAGAGGCCATTACATCAGCTGAAGGTAATACGTTCAGTAAAAGAGAAAAATTGGATAATAGAGGAGAGTATAGTAAAAGATGGGATGAATAATGTGGCATTTATTATTGTGGGAGTGATTCCAGATGGGTAGAGCTGATTTAAAACTGGGTCCTGAGCTTTCTGAGTAGGGATTCTGCTGCTCCAAATGAGAACAAGTGTTCTTTAGTAATCTTAAAATTTTTGCTGATTCTTATTACCTCCCAAGAGTTGTGTTTACCAAGTTAAAAAACGAGAAGCAATTGCTGCCTTCAGGGCTAAAGGTAATCAAGGAAGGAGAAGCACACCTGCCTTTTTGGTCACCAATACTAATATTTTACTTTCTTGGGACTTGAATGCTAAGCTGCAGCCAGGACTTGGAACGAGAAGCGAGCTGCTCTCGTGTGATGATTCAACGTGACTGGTAGACTTGCAAAACTGAATGTGGGTGGTTTTGTTGTGTAATCTTTTGCCTTAATCTTTCTGCTTTTAATGAAGTGCTTTGACTGTCTCTTTATATGTGTGACTGTTAGAAGTAGGACATGCACGGCGTTTCTTAATAGAACCTCGTCAAAATTAAACTCATGATTAAAAAGTGGTTTGACTTCAATTTTTAAAAAATCCCTCTTTAGTCATAAAAGAAAATGAAAGAGAGAAAGAGAATACTAATAATTAAAACCAGGCGAAGCAGTTGGTATTATTTTATTTTGAGAACTTAAATTTCAGAGAGTAAAATAAAAGTCAGACTTGCTTCCCATTTCAAGTAAAATTCCGATGAGGAATTTCACAGACAGAGCTAGTGTTCTCACACAGGTTTGAAAGACACATTTGGATAGAAAGAGAGACAATTGCTTGAACTCTAATTAAATTAAGATTGAGTATCTTGACTTTAAAAAAAAACAAGAAAAATAGATTGAAAGCATACCATAACGCAACCATTTCTCAGTATTAAGTCAACCTATTTTCAGCAAACATTTATTGAGCATTTGCATATGTCAGGCTCTCTGTTAGCCTTCAGAGATTGTGATGAGCAAAATATAGGCCCCAGTCTTGACTTTTTAAAGATTAATCTCAATGAGGATCATCAGACCATTGTGAAATAATCACGCATAAGCACAGAGTCAAAAAAAAATAGACCTTCCAAATATGAGTGAAATTCTCTGGAAAATGAGGCACAGTTCTGTGAAAGCCGGTGATACATGAATGTGAAAAAACAAACAAATGAACAAAAATAACAAAAAACCCACTCATCTGTGAGTCTCAGGATGGTAGACAGGAAATTGGCATCTGTTGCTTGGTGCTATGCACAGAACAGTATAAAAATTGTGTTATTGTTTTCAAGACAGTTAAGACTTTTCCATCATATATTCTAAGCCTGAGGTTAACCTTGTCTTTCTTCTACCTCCACTATTACTTTGGTTTTCTCTATCTCCACAATGCTTCCTACAGACATTTCCAAAATTCAACACCTGAGTTCATCCCTTTACTCATCTTCAACAGGATCTGAAATTTCTTCTTGATAAGGTTACGTTTCTCTGCTTCATTTTCATAGAAAATAAAAATTGTTATCCTTGCAGAAAACTCAAGATCTCACTAGAGTTCAACCCAACTTGCAGAATTTGCCTCTTGACACACATCTCTAAACCCCACGAACCCCAAAGTTCAGCTTCGGTAAATATTTTGTAGCAGATTCATTCACTTCCCTGAAACAGTCCTGGGCTGTTTTGCTTTTTCTGGGAAGTTTTCTTTCCTAGGGATTTGCCTGAGAAGTCCCCTCTCATTCTCAAGTATTCAGGTGAAATGTGACTTCCTCGCTGATGCTTTCTGCTAGCCCCTCAGGGAGAGTTAGTCATCTCTTTCTTGGTGCTTCCTCCGCCTTGCGCTTTGTACTAGGCATGCCTCTCATCACATGTTCTCAAACTGCTTTTGTTTCATTTTGTAAGTTAGACTATAAATTTTTCTGAGGATGAGGACTAGCTCACGCATTTCTATAATCTTACTTTGGCTCCTGCAAGGTGGTTGCTTAATACCGTGCTTTTCATACGTTAATAACAGATTGTGAAAAGAGACAATCGTTTAGAGGTCCCTTATGCCACACCCTCTGTGTAACTGAATAACTGCGTCCTTGGTATATTCCTAACCTGCTAGTATGAAGAAAATCACCAACAGAAGTGATTCTTCAAATCAAAACTTTGAAGGGAAAATTTAAAAATTATTTAATACATAGGTCTAATAATTATTACTTGTCTGTACACTGACAATATAAATTAAAATATTCCACCATTTCTTCTAAACCTGCATGCAGAGGTTCATGAGATTCTGACTTTTCTAACCTGAGATTATAGGAAGAAACCACATTGCTGAGCATTTTTGTTTGTTTCTTGTTTTTCTTTTCTTTTTTTTTTTCTTTTTGGATCACAACTAGCGATGCTCAGGGGTTACTTCTGGCTCATGCATTCAGGAATTATTCCTGGCGGTGGTCGGGGGACCCTATGGGATGCTGGAAGTTGAACCCAGGTTGGCTGCTTGCAAGGCAAACCTCCTACCTGCTGTGTCATCGCTCGAGCCCCAGCCACATTGTATTTTAAGGTGAAAGAGTGACAAGTTTCTCTGAAAATTGGTGAGGCTATCCAGTATAACCTTATGGAACAACAGAGATTACCATGCTTTTATCCCTGACAGAGAAAGTGCTTCTGGACTTAGATGAACATTAGCATAGAAGAAAAGAAGCTCTCATAAATGGCCCTCAATCATTCTTGACTTAGTGGTCACGTGAGTGAATGTGTCTTAGGTTCCCCTAATATAACTTAGACTAAACATTAGATAATAAAGGAGGAAAAGCAACAAGTGCTACAGACTGTTTGCACACATAGGGAAAAGGAAAAATTGATTTCGAAAGTAAGTCAAGGCTTAATAAGAATAAAAGCAGGTATCTGTCTTGCCCATCTAAGTTTTGATTGATATTCACATGTGCTATAAAAGGTCAGAAGCAAAAACAGAAGTAGGTGTGCTGAAGGTGGACCGAGTTGGAGCTTAGCATAATTGAACAATGATGAGCCTGATGGGAAAAGTCAAATAATACATTCAGGTTGTCTGGCAATACAGAGATACTCTGTGTTCACTCATGAGATTCTGACCCTTAATAAGTTCACAGCCAACCTATACAGATAGACATGTTTTTTTTTAATTTACAGGTAATAATCCAAGGGATCAGTGTAATTACAGAAGTTGTTCCGATGAGAGAATGAACAGTGAAGAAATTAGTTTGTCAGTACGTCCCCACAGCAGAAGTGGGGTTTGAATTTGTCTTTGAGAGAAGCTTAACACTTTGTAAAAGAAAAGAAACCGTGAAGTGATTGTTAATGCGTGGACAATGTGTTTAGAAACAATGGGGAATAGTATTAAGGCAGGTGATTCTCTTGTTATAATGTAGGGAAAGCACACTGGAGAGTTTTACCAGATCTAAAGGAGGAAGTATGCAATGCTGAGCTAAGGATTAATCTTCAATATGTAGCCTGGGAGGAGCCATTCAAGGTGTGGGAATGGAGGAATAGTTTGTGAAACAGGATACATCAAAAACACTAATTCCAGTGTAATTTCGCTTCTGGCAACTAGGCAGACTTGTTACATAAGATCACCCTAAAGCAGCTATTTTAGTGGAAGAGACAAAACTCCAAAAAGGAAGAAAAACTGAAGATTAATCTGGAAATCAGCCAAATAGGGGAATTAGAAATATTCTGATAATACATCTGTAGCTTTATCTTTATCTTGGAGATTACATGTACATATACTTGCTTTGAAAACCGTACTATTGTATCATTGCATAAAAGACAACACTGTCACAGGAATGACTAGCTCAAGTTTACTATGAACATTTAGTTAAGCCACAGAGCACTGGGATACTGTGAACTCCAGGGCTCCGCCTAGAAAGTGATTTGCACAGATGCTCTTATGTTTAATGGAGACACATAGGACGTGATTTATCTTTTAAAATTGCAACTCAGATTTGTCACTGTTCACTGAAAACCACCCCCTGACTTGTTATCATTATAATATTTTATTTAATATGAAACTCATAAGTTTAATCATGGATAATTTAGCTCTCCATGAACAAGTAGTTCTTGCTAGCAACTCTGATTTTATACCACAGTAATTTTGACCTACTTAACTCCACTATACCACATGGGAATTTTCCTATTTCCTTAACACGCTCCAGCTCAGTATATTCTCATGCAGGATTTTTTGTTCCAATTGTGACTTCTTCCAGGAACATGACTCTTCAGATATTTCAATAGCTTCCCCTTCAATTTATTTAGGTCTCCACTCAGTGTTTTGTGCTAGAGAAGTTTTCTTTGACTGTAGTGTCTGAAAATAACTTCTCTCCCATCCCATCATTCTTCTTTTTATTTTTGTCTTCCCTCATATATCTTTATTGCATTAATCAAGATACTAACATTTTCTTAATTATTTTGTGATTTTATTTTCTTACTAGTAAGAGAAATAAAAATTTATTACAGGACGAGTTTTTGGCATCTGTAATTGCCTACAGGAGGTTTTAATATCTAGTAGAAACATTACATAAATGAACAATGGCATAATTGTTATAATAATTCTTAATAACAATAAATATTTGCTTAAACTTTATATATGCAGAATGAATGGATCACCAAAGATTGCATTTGCTTATTTCATTTCTTACATATAGTAATTTCCCTAGTGTTTGAAACATAGAGATAACGTAACTTTTAAAGGTTACTCAGTTATTTGAAGAATTAAGATTTGAACTGCAATCTTAGTTCTGAATTGCAATCTTCTTTGGTCTTAATATGTCATGTAATATATATATATATGTATATGTATATATTTGTGTGTATACACATATATATTAACCACTATGCTGCCTTGTCAGCTAAAAGCAATAACATTATTATAGCACAGTACCAGCAAATAGTAAATGGAGGCAACTCTTTTGAAGGGTAACTTCTCCATGTCAGAAGACAATTGAGGAATGCGACTAATTAATGAGCTTAATGGGTTAAAGTCTAGGTCCTTTCAGAACAAGATTTATCATTTTTTTCATTAAAAATGTTTTCTTACAAATATTTTCAATCCTTCAGGATAGTTTATTCCCAATATCATAAAAGTGTAGTTGTTCTTGGAAGACAACTCCTAGAATATAGAAATTTTTTCTTGGAAACATAGAAATCTCAAAGTTGCATGGAAATATATATTCCTTGGAGAGCCTTTAACCAACAGACAATAGACATAGCATTATATGAGTGTAAATTCTCTAACTTCAAGTTGAAATCTATTGAAGTCAGATTGATATTCTTAAATGTTCCATCAAATTAAAGCCGAAGCTACTCACTTTAGAATTTTATCTGGCGCTGTACCCTTTATTGTTTGGCATTCACTCATTCTACTTTTCCATGACATCCTACCTTCTCTCACTTGTTTTTCTCTGTGGAACTTTACCAATAAATCATTTGTGTACTGTGAATTTTTGTTTCTGGGTTTAATAATAGACATACTAATCTAAAACACTGAATCACCCGATGGCCTATTCATGCAAAAAGTACTAGTGTCATACCTCAATTGACTTTTGATAGGCATTCATTCCTTCTCATCCATTTACATTCTTCTCAGAACTGTGAAAAGAGATTCTTCCTCATTGAAGCCAAATGCCAAGAAAGACTTACTTTTACAGGCATACTATTTTGTAGCAAAATCACCTTGGGCATCTTCAGATCCTAATTCTTTGCTTCATGGAGCTTAAGCATAGATTTGACCTAACTCATTTCCTCCCCACATTCCTGGCTGATGGACAAGGGCAGGGAGGAAGAAGGAGCTGAGTCACTAAGGCTTTATTCACTTGTCTGTTTCTTGGCCCCTAGAGCTGGCTTTAATTGAAGAAGCTTTTAGTGGGATTAACTTTGCTGCAAAAAATGCGTGCTACGTCTCCTTTCAAGGCTTTCAAGGAGAGTCTTTAGCTATATCTGAGCTACTTGTATGCTTAAAATCTTTGAAGAATGCAGGTCTTTTCTGATTTCGAAGGGACTATATCTTAACTGGGTCCACAGAAGTAGGTGATTTCTTGTGTCATTTCTGTCTCTGCAATAGAAATATTCTAGGAACAGTGGTAGGGATACAGTGTCACAAACTAATTACATCAGATGACTAGAGCAGGCTCTCTCTCCCCAAAACCAGGTGGAGTTCATAAGCAATTCCAAGGGCTGGGGAAGAACAGGCTTACCTCTTTACCATATAAGTCCCGAATAATGAAGGCTAACAGTCATCCATACCTGATATCTTAGGAAACACTTTTAACTCCCCAAATCTTCTTAGTATATTATGACTTTATTCATACAAAACTAGAGCACATTTTTGCACAATAAAACTGTAGAAACAGGAAGGTTATTAGCATGAATTGATGCAGAGTATTGCAGTGAACTTGAAAAAAATACTTGGACATTCATCATCATCATCATCATCATCATCATCATCATCATCATCATCATCATCATCCCGTTAATCATTGAATTTCTCAGTAACGTCTCTATTCGTCCTAGCCCTGAGATTTTAGAATCCTCTCTTTACTTGTCCTTTCCAATGGTGCCGCATTGGCGGCTCTTTCAGGGTCAGGGGAATGAGACCCAGCATTGTTACTGTTTTTGGCATATGACTACACCATGGGGAGTTTGCAAGGCTCTCTCATGTGGGCAGGAAACTCTTGGTAGCTTGCCAGGTTCTCCCAGAGGGAGAACTAGGCTATAAGATGTTGCTTTGCGGCTGCGCACTTCTGGGAGTTTGGTCTTATAGTCTCTGGATGTTGGCTGCTGGGGACAGTCCCTGGCTGTGACCGCCTAGCTATTGGAACATGGGGGATCTGGGCGGAAGAGGTCCAGTCCCGATCCAAGTAGGCTTGGAAATCTTATCCCTGATTCCCACAACCTGGTTTCCTCTGTCGGTTCCTTCATGAATGAGGCTCGTCTGAACATGTGGAGTGGGGCCTTGAGCATGGCTGTGGCTGGGCTCTGGAGGTCTTCGGCTGCAGGGGCTTTGCTCAGGGTGTTGAGGGAAACTGAAGCCCACCCCCTCTGAGGGGCACCCGGGAAAGACAGCCAGGTTCGGGGTCAAGGGACTGTCTGAGTCACTCTCTTCTGGGAGCTTGGTCTTATAGACCAAGCTGTGTGTGGCCAAGCAGTCTAAGGCACTGGATTAAGGCTCCAGTCTCTTCAGGGGTGTGGGTTTCAATCCCACGGTGTCAAAAAAAAAAAGATTTCTATATATATGAAATTTCTTACTTGGACATTACTCCAAATAGTCACTAGCTGGGTGACCCAAGAGGACTGACTCAAATTGAAGTCGGTGGGCCCCCACTGGTGGCTTATGTGACTCAGAGAGGAGAGAGGTCACTTTGTCCTGATACACCTCTGCCACTTGGACCGACTGGGAAAACTAGACCTGATCAAATCTACAGTGAGCCCCTGCGCAGAGTCAGTCCCAAGCCCCTGCACAGAGTCAGTCCCAAGCCTTGCCCAGGGTCACTGAATCCTTGTCTTGCCTCACAGGAAAAAAAAAAATTAGGAGTACACGAGCAGCGAATTAAAAACAGATTTTATTTAGAGGATTTTAGGAAGGGCAGGAGGGAGAGAAAGTGAGAAAGAGAGTAACGAGCTCAAGAGAGAACGTGGGCTCCTCCAAAGGTGAGGAGAGCCCCTACACACACACCAGCATTGGATAGGGAAGCAGGAAAGAACACATCTCAAGAGGGGAGATGCGGGCGACACGTGTGCTCAGGCGCCACAGGTGCTCGACTATGTGGGCACAGGCAGCACATGGGCTCAGGCAGCGTATGTGCACACTTCCCTTGTTCAAGGTGGCTTTTATAGAGTTTCTCTGAGCTGTCCTCACGTGGGGCTTTCAAGCTAGGTAAAAGTCAATTGCTAGGGTGGTATCCAAGGTAATTGAGTTGGGAGTGCTCAATGGTCTTCTTTGAAATTCTGGCCTTTTGTTCCTTCTGGAATTTCTCTCTGAGGGGGGGGTCCTGCCTTCTTTGGGTCTGTTGCTGACACCAGGTAAGAGTCTCATCAGATCTTGATTCCTTGCACCATTGGCCCTATTGGTTTTATTACTTCCTAGGAATTCCATTGCCATGGGCCCTTCCCTGTTTAACTGCTTACATCCAAATTACCCAGACAGGGGGCTGGAGAGATAGCACAGCAGGGAGGGCGCTTGCCTTGCATGTGGCCAACCCGGGTTCGATTCCCAGCATCCTATATGGTCCCCTGAGCGCCACCGGGAATGATTTCTGAGTGCAGAGCCTGAGCATTGCTGGGTGTGACCCCCCAAAAAGCAAAAAAAAAAAATTACCCAGGCAATATGTCCTCATATGAAGAATAAGGTGCCTTCTTTGAAAACACCACTGCAAGACTTTATGACTTTGTCACTCCCTCAGTAATATCCACTGTTCTGAGAACAATAGAACATTTTTTTGTTATCAGTTTGTCTCAACTCAGACTAATGGTCATATGTACCTAAAAGCATTAAAATTTTTCTACATTTCCTTCTGTATCTTCAGAGATTAAAACAAACAAACAAAAACCAAAAGTTAGTCCAGAGATAACTAAACAATGGTGCGAATATATCTATTTTGGTGCTTATATCTACTAGCAGATACTAACTGTATATCAAGAAACCACACCTTTTCTAACATTCTGTTATCCTAGCTGAATAAAAATTCCAGTTGGAGATGCAGTGACCTCTATTTCTTGGCCACTACTCATGTAGGGACATGACACTACATGTTTTCATACCTATTAGTTTAATGAAGCCACCAGTTGGTCAGGTCCCTATTGCATCATCGCATCTTGACTCTGAGGTGTCCATCACACAAGATGATCCAAATTCTGCATATTTCTCTAATGAAAACACTGAAAAATTACTTGGTTATTTGGAGATAGTACTTCTGTAGATAGTACTTCATCTTTTAGACCCTCCCAAGAAGTTCATACCATAATTTTATTCCAAAAAGGTCTTATATGTATTAGCTCTCACTTTTGTATCTTTTACTACCTTCTCAAATGCTACACTATATATGTACCTAAAGGCTGAAGTGGTTTATTTTTCTTTGGTTTTTAAAATTGAATCGCAGTGAGACACACAGTTACAAAGTTGTTCATGATTGGGTTTTAGTTAAATAATGTTACAACACTCATCTTTTCACCAGTGTACGTTGCCCACCACTAATGCCCACCCTATCCCCTACCCTAATTCCTGCCTTTATGGCAGAAACTTTTCTTCTCTCTCTCTCTTTGGGAATTATAGTTTACAATACAGATACTGAAAGGTTATCAGTTATATCCATTTACTCAGTTCTTGTCAGAGTGATCATTTCCAATTATTATTGTCATACTGATCTCTTCTCTATCCTAACTGTCCTCTAGCCCCCCACACACTTGTCAATAAAGTTATTGTCACTTTTTATGGTTTGTGATCAATGAGACTGGGCCGTGGCAGTATGTTACTCAATTCTATAGACTGTTATGAGTGAGCATGGACTCTCAAGACTTTTTGGTGTAGAAAATTGCATAGAATGTACAACAAAGACACGGATGCTTGAACTTTCAGGAGGAATTTGCTTATTTCACAAATAATTATTGATGAAGACTATTGGAATTTATTAGTGAAAAACAAAGGATGCTTGGGGAAATAACATTTTAGTAATGTGGGATAGTTAAAATTACATGGTTTTAGATCTATAGAGTTATCAGTGACAACATATCGATATTTTATTCTATTGGCAATGGCTAGCTACTGAAGGGTAATCCATTCAAATAGAAACCAGAGTAATCTAGGGATGACAGATTCTGGAACTACTCAGTATTAAACTTCTGCTTCCTGGATAGGCATATATTCAACTCAAGGGAGTGACCCACTGAAAAATTACTTGGTTATTTGGAGATAGTACTTCTGTAGAAAATAACTCTACCCTGTGATAGAAATATAGTTGAGATCCTTCTATTATTTTTTTTATTATCTTTGGTTTTACCAAAATCAACCTTTATAAATATGTGCATATATGTAACCCCTGAGAAGCTTTGCTTTGTCAACTATAAACAGTTGCTGATAATATATGCTATACCGATTTAGTAGGATTGGAAGTGAAATAGAAAATTCATGTGATATTAAAATTAAAAAATTGTGAATCAATACATATACAAAAATGGAAAGATTGAATATTTTTACAGTCACAGTCTAAATATAGAGCTCAGAACCAGAATTGCTTTAGATGAATTTCTATTGGTATTTTTGAATGAATACTCTAGAACTTTTTCTATATTTAGAGAAGATGGTTTTGTCTCTGGAAAAAGTATGATATAAAGGGATAATTTTATAGAAAATTTTACAGCTGTTGCACAATGTTTGGTTTTGTCCAAGAATTTTTGATTAGCACTTACACATATTTTCCTAAAATAATATTCATTTCTGCAGCCAATTATGTTTAGTTATATAGTCCCAGTATGTAGTCTTTGCTGTTTTTCTCAAAAGGTGGGTAGAATAATATGTTTAGTTGATAAATGTATATTAATATATTAACATGCATAATAGAATATTGAAACAATAAGAAACTCTTTTTGTAAATTCTTTTTTCCTTGCAGAAAGGTGGAAAACTAGGACATAGATGTTATATCCAAAGATTCTTATGAGTTCTTAGCAGACATAAACTGAGAACCAAAAATCTAGACTCAATCTGCATCACTCCCACTCCTTAGAGTATAGCTCTGCTAATTCTTTATTCAGACTGCCCCCTTATAAGAAACAGAATTGGATTCCCTGATGCTTCTAAACATGAAATGGAGATAGAAAGTCTAAGTGTGAAAAGCTCTCAGAGAAAGTCCTCCAAGTAAAAGTTTAAAACCTGAGCAATTTTAGTTTGGTAGGATTCTCGGAGTCATCTATGACAGAGATAAAAAAATCTACCATTAATACTAGGAGGATCCGCTCGGGATGGGAGACGCACCTTGAAAGCAGACTATAGACTGAATATGATGGCCACTTAATACCTCTATTGCAAACCACAACACCCAAACCCAAAGAGAGAGAGAGAGAGAGAGAGAGAGAGAGAGAGAGAGAGAGAGAGAGAGAGAGAGAGAGAGAGAGAGCAAAAGGGAAAGCCCTGAAACAGAGGCGAGGTGGGGGGAGGGGGAACAGGGTGGTGGTGGTGGGAGGGATGCTGGGACCATTGGTGGTGGAACATGGGCACTGTTGAAGGGATGGATACTTGACCATTATATTACTGAAATGAAAGAACAGAAGGTTTTTTTGTTGTTGTTTTGTTTTTTGTTTTTTTTTTTAATTTTTATCAGTGAATCACCTTGAGGTACAGTTACAAACTTATGAACTTTCATGTTTGCATTTCGTTTACATCCCTCCACCAGTGCCCATTCTCCTCCACCAATGTTCTCAGAAGCATGGAAGTTTTTAAGTCTGTAACTGTATTTCACAGTGATTCACTAATTAAAAAAAAAAGAAATCCACCAATAAATACTTAAAAAAAAGAAGATTAGAGATGGGCAATTATGCTTTAACTTAAAAATGCCATCAGGAATTCTGTAGTTTTCACAGTAGACGTATGAGTACACCAATTCTTGCTGTACACAAAAGATAAACTAGGGAAAGAAAAGTTGTGACTTTCCAATATCCCCAGCTTATTATTGGTGATGTATATTTCAAAACATAAGGATCAGACAAAATAGTCTAAGCTTTCGTTACACCTTTTTATGAAACAAATCATACATACATTCTTCAGGGAAAAATATTTATTTCTCTACAGTAAGAGATATATGAGGCAGAATTATAAGGAACGGGTTTACTTTGGTTTTGGGAGATTGACCGTGAATGATACTTACCCCAATCCCTCTAAATGGTACTAAATTTAAAGCACAAACAAGGTGTTACTCTGATCAAGAAACATCTAAAACAAGCAATGGAACTTATTACTTAATGTGTGTATGTGCGAGAATGTGTGCACCACACACACACACACACACACACACACACACTCACATACATACGAGCACATAGTCTTTGTTTACGTGGATGAGCAAGCAGTGGAGGGAACTGAATACAGGGGTGGGCAAGCAAAGTGGAGGGCATTGAATACAGGGCCATATGTTGTTTGATTTTTCTTAATCACAAGCAGAGTAAATTCTTTTCTATTAGAAATCAAAGTAAACATAAAAAGACCAACTCCTGTGATACCTGTGGTCAAGGAATTAGGAGATATTATGATGCACCAATAGTATAAGAGACATAATTGGCTTTAACCTCCATTTTGTGTGCATGCAGAGACAGCTTTAGGCGAACTAAAGCAAATAGAGACCCATAAAAAAGATTTATCTGTAAGCAGTACCCAAAACTACCCATTAACAAGTTCAATAGAGAAAAGCAAAGAGTAAGAATAAGTGCCTTTATTCAAATTGAAAAGACACTTCTAAGTAGAAGTTGAGTTTGTTGGGAAAGGAAGCTTAAGACCAATATATCTTCTTGACTATCGATGAGTAAACACATCCCTGCTCTAAGATGCAGAACAGTCCTACTTCCTGACTTACCACAGTCTTACTCCTTAAAGTAAAGGGCTTAAGACTAGATAATCCTTAAGTGCTTTTGCTCTATACATATGAGATAGTCTTGTTGAGCTCTGTGTGTTTCCTTATATATCTTGGATATATTATTCCTTTTTCATATATATGATGTGAAAATCTTTTCCCCCTTTTAGTATGATGTTTTTTAGGTTTATTGATAGTTTATTTTATTGTATAAAAACTTGTTCTATATTTTAAAAGTACTTTTAGATTTGTTTTTCTTATTATTAGAAGACAGTTGTAATTATACTCCTCATATATATATTTATGTACATATGTGTGTGTATTAACAGTTTCTAAAATCCTAGCTTCTTAAATTGTGCGTCATCACTTCATATATGATCATGTAACTAAGTGTGGGAATCTTAAAAAATTTATAATAATAAAATATTAGAAATTCATAATTAAATCAATTCAAATTCATACTGAGTTTGTGGGCTGGAGTGACAGCACAGCGGGTAGGAAGTTCACCTTGCACATGGCGGACCCAGGTTCGATTCCTCTGCCTCTCTCAGAGAGCCTTGCAAGTTACCGAGAGGATCTTGCCCGCACGGCAGAGCCTGGCAAGCTACCCTGGCATATTCGATATGCCAAAAACAATAACAACAAGTCTCACAATGAGATGTTACTGGTGCCCGCTTGAGCAAATCAATGAGCAAGGGCATGACAGTGACAGTAATTGAATTTGTTGCTGTCAGACTAAATTTAGCTTATTGTCAACTAGAGCTGTATATCCCTTATTTTCTTGGTTTGTTTTCCATTGGTGGCAGTTAAGTCACACTGCCTACCCATCAGTAACATACACAGTAAAAAATACATATGTATGTATATAGATATGTATATATTTGAACACAGGCACTGACTGCTACATAAATAATTTTCTCCCATTAAATTTTATTTTAAATAAAATAAATAAAATAAAAGACATTTGATAGCCTAGTTCTCCCTCTTGGAGAATCTGGCAAGCTACCAAGAGTTTCCTGCCCGCATGAGAGAGCCTGGCAAGCTTCCCGTGGCATATTCATATGCCAAATACAGTAACAATGATGGGTCTCATTCCCCTGACCCTGAAGAACCTCTAATGCAGCACCGTTGGGAAGGATGAGTAAAGAGAGGCTGCTAAAATCTCAGGGCTAGGATAAATGGAGACTGGGTCCGCTCAAGTAAATCGTTGATCAATGGTATGACAGTATATACATACCTGTTGGAGAGCCAGCAAGCTACCTAGAGTATCCTGCCCACATGGGCAGAGCCATGCAAGCTCCTTGTGGCATATTCGATATGCCAAAAACAGTAACAATAGGTCTCATTCCCCTGGCCCTGAAAGAGCCTCCAATCACTGGGAAAGACCTATAAGGAGAGGCTGCTAAAATCTCAGGGCTAAGAGGAATAGAGACATTACAAGTGCCCACTTGACTAAATCGAAGAACAACAGGATGACAGTAGCAGTGATACAGTGATAATTCAAACTAAATGCATAATTAATTCAAGGTGCCTCTGGCAATGATTGTATTTCTTAAACAGAAAAGGGTCATATAGAATAAAATGTTATAAAACAAAGTTGCATCAATTTTTAAAAAGTACAAAGGGATTTTATATTTATTCAACAGCAAACTAACATCAAAGTTAGAGTAAATGTTCTAAATCTGATCAGTTTTCTTTAGTCATAGAAATTATTATTTAAATCTTTTACTTATTAATGCAGATACTTAAGCAATATCTATACTACATTTTCTAATGTAAAACCAAAATTCCTTTTCTTAGGATCAAACACTTTGGTATAGTCTTATTCAGATGATCCCTTTTAAATATTCTTAATTTTCTTCAATTTTACTATTTCACAATAGTAGATTTGCCTTTTTTATGTAAACTGTAAGATATATTAGCACATAATTTTAAAAAAGTGTTACTAATGGCATGAGAGGCACGATAATATCACCACTGTATTCAAGTACAAAATAAAATTTAATGCAATATACTTCAGGTTTCCGAATTGAAAATTTGTTTATATAAATTAGAGTAGGCATTACCACATATTGTGTTAAATTATTTGAATTTCTTTAATCACAAAAGGATAAGGCCATAATCGACTTTTCTTGATTTAATTTATGCTAATTCCATTTGACATTTAACATTTTTGAAACAAGTAATATGAAATAAATTCATTTGTGCCTGTTTGGTGTTGGACAGGAATCTGAGGACATAGATGGAGGGAAGATCATACAGGTCCTGGGATTGATGTTGAAACACTGTATTCCTGAAACAGCTCATTTCTGAACAAATTTGTAAACCCTGGTGTCTTTCTAAAAATAAATGAATACATTTCAAAGGACACTAAAAAAATAAATTTCTAAATAAACAGTATTATTAAAAATACAAAAGAAGATATTGTTTTTTCTAAACTCTGAATTCCCCAATTTGCATTGCATAGACAAGAAATGGAAGTTGAGCAACTCTTTGAAGTGGAGAAAACACCAGAGGACCCTCATAACACCAAAGTTCATATACGAGCTCTGTGCAGATTTTTCTGAGCTCTGCCTTCCTATCAGATTCTCATAATTTACCAAAGTTTACCACCTCTGCTTTCCTCATGAATGCCCCAGACCCACTTAGCATGAGAAGAACAGGTATTGCACAAGAGTACCATGGAAAGAACTGGGATGGAGTTGTAAGAAAATAATCTTTCCATCAAGAGACAGGGGAGCTCTTTTCCTTCAGGAAGGAAAGAATGCATTACAACCATGGGAGAGAGGCAAACATTCACCGGTCTTACCACCCTCACTGAGGAAGGTCAAAGTGTTACAGAGGCTGTGATGATGAGCAAAGACTATGGTATTATACCCTAGGACAAGAAGTAATGAGGCTAACCAGATGAAAGATGGAGGAAAGAGGCAGCCAAGTTACATTCTCATGAATAGGATATTATATGAGGAAAGAAGAAGGCCAGTATTCGAGAAGACAGAACTCCCATTGATTGCCAAATGCTGATTGAAAACTAGCCAGGATTGGTACAATATAATGCCGTCTACTTAGTCTTGGTGAGTCTAGACTTGGACGTGACTTCCTGACCTGCAGGTGACTCTTGAAGATGTCATAGACTTGAGGGTGGGGGTCAACAAGAATGAGGTATCTGGCAACTACCTCAATATAAGGTTTGAAACTCTTGGCAAGGAGCACATCACCCTGGTTCCCTTTCCACCATAGAAAAAAACTTCCATCCAACGTTGAACATCAAGCATTAGTGGAGAATAGAACACCATGCGGACATTCTTTGTTTAGAGAAAGGTTATAGACCCACATAGAAACTTGAATGTTCCAAAGAATACTTCATGTAATTTTCTTGAGTCTGTGCTGTTTCTGAATAAATCTATCCTTTTTCTTTTTTTTTTCTTTTTGGGTCACACCCAGCGATGCACAGGGGTCACACCTGGCTCTGCACTCAGGAATTACCCCTGGCGGTACTCAGGGGACCATATGGGATGCTGGGAATCGAACCCGGGTCGGCCGCGTGCAAGGCAAGCGCCCTACCCGCTGTGCTATCACTCCAGCCCCAATCTATCCTTTTTCTTTCTGCTTTTTTTCGGTGCCCACCTTTGGCATGCTCAGGGCTTTCCTCTGACACTGTGCTCAGGGGTCACTTCTGGTGAGGCTCACAGGACCATTTGTGATCAAAAGCAGAGATCAAAACCAGGTTAACTACATGAAAGGTAAGAACCTGACAGGCTATCCTGTCTTTCTGACTCATTAAAATAAATCTAAAGAGCAAAGGAGAGGCAAAAGAACATTTCCCTATCCAAAAATGTAGTAAGAAACACACACACACACACACACACATCCACATCCACACATTCAATGATTGGAAAAACCTTTAAATATCAGATATTGGGAATGCCTGAGAGATTCATAAAGTTCTCTAAAATATTATTTTCTAACTTCTCTTGAATATTTACAAATACCCAGTACTATTTTACCCCACCTTGATGATACTATAATTATAAAATTGTTGAAGTCAAACATTCTAATCATTTCTAAAGTGAATTTGGCAAAAGTCCCGATTGAATGATACAGCAAAAATTTCCCAGTTTATTTCACAGTCCAGAATCTGATAATTCTTTTTTTTACTTGTCACTTAAAATCTGGAGTTTCCATGACTGCAGGTATTCTGAGTACTACTGTGTGCTGTCCAATTTTTACTATTTAATGGAGCATAGTATAAAGATTTTGGTAAATTGTAGAAATTTTGTATATTACTGGAATGAAATTAGCCAAAAATAGTAGAATAATCAATGCATAAAAGGTAGCACCTAGAATTTAGATTTATCAAGTTATGAAAGCCTGATTTAAATTCGGTAGCACCTACAATTCAATAATATAAAGTTACAATTGAAAATAATTATATTACAGTGAAAATTATCATATTATCAAACATGATTAATGTCAGCTCAAGTTTAATTTAATTTCTTAAGAAGAAGTGAGTTTACCACTGTTGGTCTTCTGTATATAACTTTTACTAAATTAAAAAATGCTGAACCTACAAGACTCTAGCCTAGAATTCCGATCAGAATCACAAAAGAGAAGTTCACCTGTCAGTACTTGCCGCCTGTTTGGCACACAGATTCAGGATTAGTGTTGGAGTTACAAAATCTCATAAATTTCAAGCACACGCCCAACTTTGAATCTAAAAGTACCATTTTAAATTAATGAATACTCTTATCTGAAATAAATATGTATCCATGTGTGTGTGTGTAGTGCTTTATGAAAATCTTTTTTATATTTTAGAGAAGGAGCACATTTCTAGGTGATATCAGACCCACATTTTATGGAGATTACAGCTTTGAGACTATAATTTAATTTAAAATTATAACTTCAATCTATATTAGCAGGTCTTATTTTGGCAATCTTCACATTTCTTCTAAAACATATTATTGAAATACATGAATAACTTGAAGACAAGTTAGGAGTTCAAATTCCTCATTGCATAGACATTAGAACTTAGGCACAAAGAAGTAATTCCTTCACCCCATCACCACACTTCTTTCTGTTCAGTATTTTTTTTTAACTTGGCTCTTAATAGTTCTATGAAAATACATATAAGTGCATATATGACTGAATAACACTTATTTTTTGGTTGATGTGGGAGAGTCTGAATTGAAGAATAAAAATTAGTATGAATCAGGTAGAGAAAAAACAATAATGAATACTTAGGCCTTTTTTTGGTTGTTTGTATCACTTTTAGTTTTTATTTGTCTGTTTTTGGTTGCATGCTGTATTATTCAGGGGTTACTCTTGGTTCAGTGGTCAGAGATTGCTCCTAGAAGTGCTTGGGGGTTCATGCCATACCAGGAATTGAACCTAGGCTTCCTGCATGCAAAGCATGTACTCAGTTACTCAGAGTTATTCAGATAACTCTGCAGTTACTAGAATGGCCTTCCTTCCTTCCTCCCTCCCTCCCTCCCTCTCTCTCTCCCTCCCTCCCTCCCTCCCTCCCTCCCTCCCTCCCTCCCTCCCTCCCTCCCTTCCATTGCTCCTGTTTCCTTCCTTCCTTCCTTCCTTCCTTCCTTCCTTCCTTCCTTCCTTCCTTCCTTCCTTCCTTCCTCCCTCCCTCCCTCCCTCCCTCCCTCCCTCCCTCCCTCCCTCCCTCCCTCCCTCCCTCCCTCCCTCCCTCCCTCCCTCCCTCCCTCCCTTCCTTCCTTCCTTCCTTCCTTCCTTCCTTCCTTCCTTCCTTCCTTCCTTCCTTGCAACACAGGAACTAAAAGGTGTACAAACCCCTTTTGAATTCTGCAGCTAAAAAGATATGCCAGTATCAGGGCATACGTGGGACCTCCCTGGGAGCATGTGTATTAAACCCTGATAACCATCATAGTTGGGCATGTCTAAGACTGCTGGATACAGCCCAGTACTCACAGAGGAAAGAAAAGAGGGGAATTAAAAATTAAAGAGGAGCAACAATTGTTCAAAATTATCTTAATATTGCAACCAATACTCTTGGTAGCTTGCCGGGCTCTCCTAGAGGGGCAGAGGAATTGAACCTGGGTCAGCCTCATGCAAGGCAAACACCCTACCCACTGTGCTATTGCTCCAGCACTTTACAAGAGACACCTTAATATAAAAAAAATACAGTTGAGAAATAAATACATGAGAAGTTGTATCATATATGGCTTTGGGAAAATGCAATTAAAATTATTAATGATGGGTTAGCAATATACCTTAGGTGATAGAGTACATGCTAGCATAGAATGGATTCAAGTTCCATTCCTAGTAGCACAGGGAACCCAAACACTATCATATTTAGCCCTGGAGCACCAAGTACCAACCAACAGCTCAGATCTACACCACTGGCTCTAGTAATCTTGAGAGTAACGCTGGCATCTCATGAGTGCCTCTAATTGTGGCTCATATCCTTTTTAAAGCAAAACAAAAGCCAAGAAGACCCTACTATGTACCTATTACAATGTGCAAATCCCAACCACTGACAATACCAAACGTTGATGAGGATGCCGAGTACCAGAAAATCTCATTGCTGGTTGGAACACAAAGTGCCATAGCTACTTAGGAAGATAGACTGGCAGTTTCTTACAAAATTAAACATATTCCTACCATACAATCATAATCTTTGGCAATTACTCAAAGGATTTGAAAGTTGTTCACATAACACTTAACTTTATTCAAAACTGTCCAAATTTGGAAGCAGATAAGGCGAGTGCTTAAATATAGCCAGACAATATAATATTAGTGCTAAAAAAGGTATTGAATAATGAGAAGAAATAGCATGAAGGAATCCTATGTGTACAACAGGAAGTGAAAGAAGTTACTATGAAAAGTCTACGTACCTTTAAACTATATGATATTCTTTAAAGCTAAATTTTTGGAAACTCAGGTCACAGATAAAGTGGATCGGGTGATTGCCTTGCCGGTAGCCCAATCAAGTTCAATCCTTGGCACCCTGCATAGTTCCCTGTGCCCCACCAGGCATGATCCCTAAGTAGAGAACCAGGAATAAGCCCTAGGCACTTATGAGGTATGCCCCCATACAAACAAAAATGAAACAACATAATATTATGGAAACTTTAAAGGAATTTCCAGATACTAACTGATTTTCAGGAGCTTGGGGAAGGTAGAGATGAATAAATAAACTACAGACTCTTTAGGACAGTGAAACTACTTTCTATGTTACCATACTTAAAGACTTCCTCTCAATTTTCCTACCAACTGTACTCTAAAAGTGTATTGAAAAATATTTTTCTTTGAACATGAGAAAAACTTTAAGAATAAAACCCAGTAAATCTAGTTCATACAAATAGAAATGCTTTACAAAATCAAAATAAACTATAATCAAACTTTTTATAACTCTTTTGCTTACACTGACAATATTATTATCGACCATCTCACTTGGGGCATTTATCAATTTAATGATGAAATTATTTTAGGGGTCTGACAAGAGTATAGTGGGTAGGGCATGTGCCTTGCACAGGGCTGACTTTGGTTTCATTCCATGTAATCACACATTCTACTCTGAGAACTGCCGGGAATATTCAATGCAGAGCCAGATGTAATACCCGAGCAACACTCGGGTATTATGTCATAGGGTGTGGCCTAGCTGCTAACCCCCCCAAAATTAATTAGAATATTTGGGCACCCTAATTTTAAATAGAATCTTCCTTGTCTATGGGAATATATATATATTTGTATATATATGTATATATGTATGTATACATACATTATATTTATATGTATACATATGTGCATGTATATATACATTATATTTATGTGATTAAAACTATAAAAACAAGTTGATAAACTAAACACTATATTATTTGTAATATTATACTAAAATTATTTATTATTATTAGGTAATAAATTGCTTTCAAGCAAAAAAAGATTAAAATACAGATCTTTGATGTCTATTTTCTCTTTATTTTTTCTGTTTCTGGGCCACACCTGGCCCTATTCAAGGTTTACTCCTGACTCTGCATTCAGGGCTCACTCCTGGTAGTGCTTGGGGTACCATATGGGATACTGGGGATCAAACATGGGTTGACCACATGCAAGGTTCATGCCCTAACCAATATAATTTCTGGTCTTCAATATATGAAATAAAAAGGTGATATTTTATTTTATCTTTTTTTTGCTTTTTGGGTCACACCCAGCGATGATCAGGGGTAACTCCTGGCTTTGCACTCAGGAATTACTCCTGGCAGTGCTTGGGGGACCATATGGGATGCCGGGGATCGAACCCGGGTCGGCCGCGTGCAAGGCAAACGCCCTACCCGCTGTGCTATCGCTCCGGCTCAAAAAGGTGACATTTTAAAGGGAACCTCTCCAATCAATTGGCACCTAACATATATGATGTTATTTTTATATACAACTATAATGGTAATCACCCAACTCCCCCAACAACACTAAGACCTCTAAACTGGTAAGGTCTCTAAATTGGATGTTATTTGAAATTGAGTATAGTCCCTACTACAATGAAATTGATTCTGATTTAATAAAATAAAAAGTTAAATCTAGGGATCATAGGGATCTCTTTGTTTTTTTCAATATCAGAGATGAATAGTGAAAAGAAGTAATGACTATTTGTTCTCTGATGAGTAGCACTGATATTTGAACCTACTAATGTTTCTCTCATCAAACATTAGACAGCTTTATAATAACATCTTTATCTTTCTTTCTTGTCCTTTGCTGATAAAAAAATAGGCAAAAAATGACCAAGAAACCCAGACACACCACTAGTACTAAATAACAACATCTCTCAATGTGTTTTATTTATTTCATATTTTATTGCATGTCCTGGCAAACATAAATGGCTTATAGATTTGCCTCTGGCTCACCAAAAGCCCATAACACAATATACCAAAGACAAGCAATTGAAGCTCTTAAAAAAAAAGTCTATAAGAAAGAATCTTCAAAAAACATTAATAAAGCATATAAAACCTTTAACATTTACTTAAGTTTTGTACATTTTTTGAAATAATAACAAAACACACCCTTTTAACATTCAAAACATACCTTGTACTATATTTTGGGGGAATATCAAGGCAACAGAAAGAAAATGGAATTCATGACAAAAAGCTTTTATTTCCACTTTTTTGCTCCAAGTGATGAGTTTGTTTCTAATCACTTTCAAACAAAACCTTTCCATTCTATTGCTATGTTGAGCTGCTGAAGTCATGAGAATGCCATTAAACCCATCCCTGTGTCTGTCCTTAATACTCTTTCACCCCTTATTCTAGTGACTCAGACACTCAAAGGGCAGAAGTCACTAGAATGTGAACCTAGTACTTGCACCTCGGCTAAAGCCAAATGCACAAAATATAGTACAGGAATTTCCGAGTCCCTAGTGCCACCTAAATAGTGCTGAAATTGCTCGGTAGTTGTCCTAGATTTATTAAATCAAAAAGGACAGTAGTAGAGGAAGCCATCTGACCTCCTAGCATTGCCAAGGCACAGCTCTCGTTTTTTCCTCATAATGGGTTTTCAAAGCTGTATGCTTGTTTACAATTAACAGTGCTCATTACCATTGAAGCACAATAAAACTTTGAAATCAAGGACTCATTGTCTTTAACGTACAAAATAAAAATAATAAAAAAACAACTTTCCCTTCCCCCCAATTACAATTATAACATTTTTACTTGACCTTGTAGTTTTACTAAATGATGTTTTCATGAAAATATAAAAACAATAATAATAATAAAGTTTCAGTTGTGGTTCTGAAAAACCCACTATCCCAAGAAGAAAAAAAAAGGAATACAACTCATGTAATTTCACACAAAAATTATATATACATTTTTTAGATGAAACTAATACATTTTAGTTTTGAGCCACATTTGAGCCCATTTGCACTTTAAAATAAAAATGGAAACATATGTGCAATGATCACCCTTTATCAGAATGCAGAGGGAGATTTTAAAGCTCATTAGCATATTTACAAAATTATTTTCTAGTTCAAAATGGTAACAAACTATACTTTTGAAATATCTAAGGGAATATTGTCACTTACATATTTTCCCAAAGTCTGAATCTTTATGTGGTTCAAGCAACATCTCTCATTAAAGGCTTATGCCCTGATCTGTGTGACATTTTTATGTCGATGCACAGTCCAGAAGAGAGAATGGCAGGAAATTGCATTCTCACAGTTATTTTCCAACAAATAAAAATCATATTGTCAAAAATAGAAAATAGGATAATGATATAAATCATGCTACAAGATATCTTATCTCATTATTTTATATTTTTTTGTTAACTACTTCTATTTTAGACCAGGAAAAAATTAATTTTATAAGTGAGTCTTCAAACCAATATTATATTTCAAAAGATATTTTAAGAATTTTGTTTTGCTCTCACTGAATTATCTTGGTGTTCAGTAGAGACATTACAATTTCACTGTACAGGCGACATTGATGATATTCATCTCAATCAAATCAACCTTCATTTTGAGAAGAGTAGCAAATGTTTAATTGAATTAGTCAATCTAGTATCAAAATTTAGCTTTAAGACTTCTATAATGGAGCAAATATTTCACAATAAATATTAAGAGATAGAAAATGCAATATTTGGGGGCCAAGGGTGTGGTTTATCAGTAGAACACAAGTCTTTATGTGATTTCCTGGCACCACGAGAGAGAGAGAGAGAGAGAGAGAGAGAGAGAGAGAGAGAGAGAGGAAGAGAGAAAGAGAGAGAGAGAAAGAAAGATTGATATTAATATTTAAATTTGAGGCAGCTTTCTCATAGCAGGTTTTTGTTTTTTTAACTAGCTGCCCTGGATCTTTCAAATTTTAGTCATAATCCACATTCTCCATTCCCTACCTAAGAAGAAAAGTTATTTTATTTCTTCTTGTCTTTACTAGTGTGAATATGTACTTTTCCTAGTAATTGGACTAAATATCCCAGAATAAACCCTTACAACTACTAGTGATGTCAGTAACATAAAATATACCAACATCAATAAATGTGTACATATATACATAGTTTTACCCACATAATAAGCAACGAATCACAAGTGAATATATCCAAACATTTGATGTAGTATGTATTTAGCATCATTTTCACTCACTTGTACCATCAAACTCTAGATATCTATACCCATACATTGTACCCCTTGAGAGAAGGAATATAGATAAACTATCCAAAACAAGTGAATTGAAAAGTAGTTTGATAAGTGCAAATTAATTTTCATACCTTTAAATTACATTTAAACAATACTCAATGACCCTCACCTAAAATATATACCATATATTTATATATTTATATATATAGTCTTAGACTATAAGGGTGAACAAGCTTTATAAACGTCTGCAGCTCAAGGGGACACATGCTGCTTTTCATTTTTTTTTGGGGGGGTCACTTCTACCTAACCATGATGTCTCAAGTCCTACAAGCAACAGATTTGGAGGCTTAAAGCCAGAGTCAGGATCAGATGCCATGTTGGACATTAGGTAAGAGGTTGACTCTTCTATCTCCATCCCTTAGAGTCTAGACTGAGGAAAGGAAGGAGAGTTGCCAGGAAGAATGCTTTCAAGGTCAAGCAGCAGTGCCCCGCAGGGGGCGGAGCGGAGGACAGGTGAGAAAAAAAATGGGAAGAGCACAAGAGGAGTGCTCACTCCCCCTCCTCCTTGATGCGCTGTTGCTTGTTGCGACGGGCATCCATGTCGAAGTTGAAGTCATTCCACTCATCACGGGGTGGGAAGGAGATGGTCTGGCGGAGGGTGAAGCGCACAGCATCTATGACACGCTCCCCCCGGGTCTCACTGGATCCAACGCTGACTGTCGAGGCACCACTTGGGGTCCGCAGGAGGTGAGGAGGGGAGGAGAAATCATGGAGCTGTCGATGGTCCAGGATCCCCTTCCAGATGGCATGGCGGAACTGCTCAGGGATTTTTAGACTTGCCAAATCCTGTGCAACAGTCAGGAAGAATTCGGAAAGACAAGTTGACATTGAGAACACGCCATCTTGCCATTTTCTCTCGCATTGTTTTTATTTTCCTGAATTTATTGATTCCTAACTTGGGAAACAAGTGAGCTTTTCGATAACCTATAGAATTCAAAATATCAAAGTACGAATTTCTGACTTTAGGAGTCATCTCTATGTGTCGATTGCACTTCATTCGTTCTTGACTAATAGGTATCAGTTTTTTTCATTGCTAAAATAGGGATGATTGTTAGATAAAAGGGCACAAAATCTAAACACAGAAAATATAAAGTGAAAGTATTCTCTGACTCTTAAGTCTAGCTGGCTTTAATTATTAGAAAAAAGTTAGTAACAAAACAGCGCTGTCACTCAAATGAGGAGACAGGAAGAGAACATTACTAACAGGTATTCATCATTTTCTGTGTGTCAAACATTGAACTGACTATGTTCTATTTAATTCTCATATTCATGGTAGATGTTATTATACCACTTCATAGAAAAGCTGAATGTCAGTAAGGCCTACAAGTCTAAAGTTAGATAACTAAATGAATGAACTGGAAAATCTACATAACCTCTGAGCCTGAAATTTCCCAAATAAACCAAGGTCTCTTGGTGCTTAATAAAACAGGATCTCAAAATGCAGATTACTCCCTCTGTTCCATTCATGAGGATAGAAGATTTTGTAGATATGGTCAATCTTCACTATGGTGGCATTTGCTGTCCTTACAGTCACAAGACTCTTACACAGCTTCTTTGTGACAAACTGGCACTAGAACTTCAATACGTGACTTATTCTTTACTTGCCTCAGTTCATTAGTATGATGGGATACAAGGGCATTACATCAATACACATTATGAATTCACATACAAATGAAAATATTCTGGAATTGTATAAGTACACCCTATAAATCTTAACTTTGATTAAATTATGTTGTGTTTGCCTGATATTGACTGAAACTCCCCATTTTATACCACACTCCTTTCTCCAGGAAGGGTACTGAAAAACTAAGACTGGGGCTGAGAGACAAGCTGAAAAAGAGTTGTCTATTTCCAGTAATGAGCAAGAAGAAGCTGAAGTGAGAATGCAGAAATTAGGTAGATTCCCAAACTTAAAAAAAATGTCCAGTATGAATACTCTAATACTCTATTATAGCAGAATGAAACATTACTAAAAAGTTAAGCCACACATAAGCACAGTTCCTTATACTTTAAAAACTTCCTATAGGCCCAAAACTCATTGTAAACCAGGCTCCACTAGTATGTAGGATTCTGGATAGATTTGTGCTGATGACTGACAGGTGAGAAAACTAGGGGCCAAAGACTAGCAAAAGATCAAGGCAACACCAGCTGCGATGGATTTGTAGAAGGTAGTGGAAGGTCCAAATAGTCAAGAGAGAGCATCCTGACATATTATGTTGTGGGGAAAAGTGAACAAGTCCAAAAAATAACTTTACAAATTTATAGGGACAAATTCCCTGTCCCAAATATAGGTCAAGTACGTTTCTTTAGTGGGTGGATGCCATTGGAAACTTATTTGAATTCTGTTGGAACTTATTTCTAAAGTTTTCTCCATAGCTTTAACTTGTATTTAATTCCATTAGTGAGTTTGGGGCATATAGGGATAGACATAGGGAAGCACAGAATATACTTGTCAACACAGGACTGGGGCATTCTCATGCTGCAGGGACATCTCTGGCATCGGTGCTCAAGGAAGGGGGGAAGAAGAGATCCCAACCACTAGAAGCAGCAGCAGAGGCAGAGAGTATCTTTATCCATCATCCAAAGAGCCCTCTGGCAGTTAGAAAAAAGGATAGCAATCCCCAAAGAGAAAAGCATGAGGAGTGGCCTGCAAGAATAATCAGACTGCTATAAATAAAAAAATTAAGCTTTTTTAGGAACAGCAATTAAAGAAGTGATCTAGGAAGCAAGAAAGAGTCTTCTCCCATCCAGCTTGCTCTTACTCCAAAAGACAAATCAATCAATGCCAAAGAGGGTAGTGATTATGAACCCGATTTGATTAACTGTAGCCCAGTGAAGCAAAGTCATAACTTGACATTTTCACTGCTACGAAAAAGCCTATCTGCGGCTTGAACCTACTGATATTGATATTTCCCAATAACCCTAGATAGTGACTGGGTTTATTTTGATAGAACTGGACTTAAATGAACATGTAGTTCTAATTGAACAGAACTGCCGAAAATCTCTTATGGCCCTACTTTAGTGGAGGCAGAAAAACTCAGTCACTGAGTTAAAACTAGTATCTTACACTTCAGGGTTCTCTTCCTGGTTGTTACTAACTCATCATGGCAAATTACTGTATTGCCATTTCTCCATGATTTCAAGTGAGAATAATATCACCTGCTTCCTGCTAACTTCCCTGGGGTCTCACACCAATTAATGAGAACATCTCAATACTTATTTGAACTTTTTAGAGATTATAAATTTCTTGAAGGTAGACATTAAATCTCCTCTCTGTTCTGCATAAAGTGTAGGTATATGACACAACTGTTGATCTATCAAAAAAGTTGAAGACTGTTTTTTTTTTTCAGGTAAAGGCTGTGGCCTCGGGAACTATTTCTTATTTGATTATAGGTTGCAATAAATTTGGTCATCAGGGATATTAGAAAAAACAAATTTTAAATGAGTGGGAATTGAACTATAATGTGGATGTCACCAGACCAAGGAAATGAAGAAATGAAACTCAAAATTCTAACAATTACTTACATCCATGGAGTAATGCTCAATCTGATAGATGGTGGTCAGCCCCTGGGTCGTGAAATAGTCCAGACATGATGAACAGCCCAACCTTGCTAAGAAACTGCAGAGGGAGGTGGGAGTAGGAAGGAGGAAACAGAAAAAGAAAGTTCACCCCAACTGCATTGGCCAGATCAAAGAAAACCCAACATTTGCACTGGGATGCTCTACAGAAGCGCTTACGGCAAGATAAAATATACAATTATAGGAGGCTCTCATATTTAAGGCTTCTGAATGGCTAATGACTTAAACTTTAAGTCTATAGAAATTAAAATCAACTCAATAAATTCCTTCTCAAGCAGTGATTTTCGTATGGTGATCTCTGGACTTGTACAGGTTCTGTATAAATCCCCCGGCCATAGGGGTAAAAGGGGTGAGTTCAGTGGTGAAATTCCCAGCCCTTTTGATTCCTGGCTCTTTACCATAAAAACATTGAAAATTTTCTACTTAAATTTTTATTTTTTTCATTTAAGGTTTCTAAGTGCAATATGAACCTCACCCTAGGAAAACCACGTACGTGATCATGGAGTCTCCCCTGCCAGGTAAGTAAGGGGTCAGAGTGATAGCACAGTGGGTAGAGCAGGTAGGCATTTGCCTTGCACATGGCCAACCTGGGTTTGATTCCACCGTTCCTCTCTGAGAGCCTGGCGAGCTACAGAAAGTATCCCACCCATATGGCAGAGCATGGCAAGCTACCCATGGCATATTTGATATGCCAAAAACTACAATGGAGACGTTACTGGTGCCCGCTCAAGCAAATCAATGAACAAGGGGATGACAGTGCTACAGAAGGTTTCTAAGATTGGCTCTTGTGCTTAAGAAAAACATTACAGGCCACACACTTCGAAGTCTTAACACTTTTTATTTGTGTCCTCCTCAAAATAATGACCTCATACTGGGTGTTGATCTCAGACTGATGATGCCAGCTGCCCAGAGCTAACAGCCTTCACTCTGAGATCTCTGACACTGCTACTGTAATTATATCAAATACATGCACTTGCATACTTTCAACATATGAATCAAAGGAACCTCTTGCCCATGAAGCACAGAATGCAGTGTACACTAAGCATGCTTTGGGCAATTGCTCATTTTATCGATGGGAGACAGATCTTTTGGATTCAGTGAACTTTTAAAAGTCTGATGATCAGAACTGCTTTGCCTGAAGGAGAACCATATTCTATGTGGCAAGACAGCAGAGACCAGCAGGTTCTAGAAAGTTCTTATCATACTAACATTCAAACTTTTTAATGGACAGACAACTCTAAAATACTGATCCCATGATGGCTGAGAGCTGTGAAGCCTAGAGAGCAGAAAAGGGAGCAAGAGAGCAAGTTTACTGCCCTTTTGGGAAACCCAGCCCTGAGCACCAGTTTAATGGCCACAACAGACCAGTGTAAAAATATGAGGTGGGGGAGGAAGGTAATTGAACATAGTATAATAAATATAAAACTAATATACTTATAAACTCACATTTTAATTGATCCCAGACTGATTATAGTGGTTTTCTTTGATCAAGCCTGGCTGACTATTTCACAGATCAGAGACAAAAGTGGTTGAACTTCAACCGTGGCTGCTTCCTCTCTCTCCACGTGTGCTATTTATTTCATAATGTCCACCCTCCACCACCCAGAAATACGTAGGACAGACCCTCAGGGGCACGTGCTGTGGACTCACCTGACAAGGCTGCAATCTGTGGGGTACGGAGGTGGGGGGGTGCAGTGGGAGGTGGATGGCATGGAGAGTGGGGGAGGGAGGGTCTGGGTGGGACTGAGTCCATTCATGTCTCCAGCCATTGGCATGTGGGTGCCCATCATAGGAACTGAACAGAAGCAGGAGGAACAGAGGGTTACTGCCTTCATCACGTACCAGCATCCTAGTGGTCCCCTTTGCCTTGTTTATTGTTACCAAGAACCAGAACAATTAGATTTTACTTTAGTTATCTCTCACTACATGGCATCCTTGTAGTCTCCAAATGCTTCTTCAGGATAATCTCTTCCCACCCCCCTTTTTTTTCTAATGTTCTGTCTCTAGATGAATGCAATGCTCCTTTCATTTGTATTAATCGGTGACATTTTCTACTCCATTCTGGACTAGTCTCCTCAAACCTAGTGATTAGTCCTAGTAGTGAGTTTGTCACCAAGTGGATGCTCAATAAACATCAATAGAGTAGAAACATTTGTTGAGTGACATTTGAAATATGTGTAAACTAGGGGATTTATAATCATTGCAGAAACCATAAGCTTAATAATGAAGAAAAGGATTCTAACTCTCCCCTATGTTCCATTTATGGATTGTATTTGGGAATATGCCAATGTGTAACTGCTTTTCTTTGCTAAACCATAAACTGTGAATATTCACTTAACTGATAAGGAACATTTAGGTCCAATAAATTTTACCAAATAACACCTAGGAAAAAGAGTAATGCAATATACCCTCAATTTTAGTGAAGGGATGTAACTTCTGCCATTAACTGGTTAAATAATACAGACTTATGCCTCACTATTACCCCTTGAACTTCCCTGATTTTATCCTGGAATACTTGTAGAGTGTAAATTTTTTAAAAAGTAGGAAAACTGTAACTTATACAAATAGGAAGGATCCCTACCATTATTATTTTTTATACTAGAAAGTAAGAATAAAATATAAATGAATCTTATTCCTTTTAACATCAAAGTTGTAGAACTGTGATGGGATCATATTTCAGCTACAGAATCCATTTATTATTTTGGCACTAAGAGTCTGGCTTTTTAGCCTTTGTTGAGACACCAGGAAGCTATCTCGTATACCTCTCTAACTCACTAAAATCTGGACATTGGTTATCAGATCACACAGGGTCACAATTCTAGCCTCTAATATTTCAGCTTTCTAGGATCTTCCTCAAACTTACTAAAATGCAAGTCTGAAGTCTTGATCAAAATGTGGAAAGATTTCCAAGGGAAATACTGAAGTAGTGTTTCAGAAGAAGGATTATCACAGGATATATGTATAGTATTCATGCTTCTCTATCCATGAGGATATTATATTCATTTATATATTATTATATTCTTTTTAAACCATTTTTCAACTTTCTTAACTTCAAATTTAAGTATCTACTTTACTAGTTTTAGTTCTCCTGGAAAAGGTAATTTGGACAAGATAATTATATTTAAAGTAAGGGTCTATACTTCTCATTCATTCCTCACATTGTTTATTACATTTACATTTTCTGCATGTGAAGACTATGTGTAAATATGTAAAAGCGATATTCATTTCTTTATATTAGTTACTTAATGATTATTTTTAGGATAATGAGGAGTTGAGAAAATGAAGAATATAGAAGTACAGAACCATGATAATTTATAAATTAAAAAGATCATTAGAGAAGTGACTTGTTTGTAGTTACACAGTTACTAGTGCATAGAGTGGAGTCCAGAGTATAATCTATTTTTCTAGGTTTTATTCCATAACACAACACTCCTTACCACATGTTGATTAGATTTCCCTTTGTCTAATTGGATATAGGAATTGTGTCCCCATCAGAATTGGCAGGAAGTAGACTGTTCTTTTCTTTGAAACCATTATCTCTATGAAATAAGTAGTCTTTTCATCTCTATTGTGCTCTATAATGAACCATACTCTTTACACAATGATAACAGTTCACCTTAAGAACTAAACTCCTCCAATATAATAATATAATCCATTCCATGGTCCCTATTACTTAGTTTAAAACCAAAGCCTTCCTCCATCCTCAAGAAGTCCTCTCATACTAGCCCAGTTAGTCTTTAAGATGCAGCTGAAAGGAGAGTCTCTTACGATTGGATCCCATGCCATCGGGAATAGTGGTGGGCGTGAGGGTGTTGCGCTGCTGAGGGTTGATAAGCTGGCTCACAGAAGGCAGCTTGTTCATGCTGTTCATTTTATTCAGTGGCGGAGAGCTGTTGCCGTAGGATGACTGAGACTGCATTGAGGTCCTAGAAACACAAATGTGGAGAATGATGATGAGAATGGGTCAAGTTATTTCCAACAAGCCTTTCTTAGATTAAAACATAACTTTGAATTGTATACATACAAAAACATTCATCTAAGGTCAATATACTATTTGATGACAGTTGGATGTTTCCTCTAGTGTCAGAAAAAAAGTTACTTTATAGAAATAAAGATATATATATTCACATATATATATATCTTTGTTTCTGTACTATATTGTCATCAAGTAGTATATTTCATAAAAATGTATAGTACAAAGCATTTTCTTATGTCAGAGGGAAACTAACTGTATCTTTCTTTTTCCTCTATTCTTTTATCTATACTTTTACTTTCTCTTGTCCTGCAACTCAAATAATTTTGAAAATCAAAATGGAAAATGAATGGAGTGAAGGAAGACCTAGTAGCTTATGAAAAACATGAAGATGCCAAGCTCAAATGATAGCAGAGACTAGAATTTCACCATAGCTTCTTAGACTATTTAATACATGTGAAAAGTAACTGCAAAGATACTCAAGCAGGACATTTGTCAGTATGAACCACATGACACAGAGACACGCCCCATACCCGCCCATGATAATATGCTCCTCAACAGAGATAGCCATGAGTCATAAGAGAATTCACTGACTGTCAGTAGGCTTTCTGTACAGGAGGATGCAGAAGATTCCTGAAGCCCAAAACATGTTCTATTGAGTTTTGACAAGACACATGAGAGACAAAATAACATCAGGTTTTCATCCATTTAAACTTCTATTTGGAGCTCAATTCAAATTGGATTGTCAGCTATGCATTTTACTACATATGGTATTTTCCATTCAACTGAAATGGCCAATGCTGGTGTGTGTGTGTGTGTGTATGTGTGTGTGTGTGTGTGTGTGTGTGTGTGTGTGTAACTAGTATGACTATTAGAACCACAATAGAAAGAAAGCCAAAGCTTAAGCTATCCTCTGGAACATTTTAGGAAGCAGTATGTTTATGCAGACCTCAAAATATCTTCTGCTTTTTTAACAAGAAAACAACTATATATATATCCACACATATCTATGTATAATTACTGCATGAGTTTGTTATTAGATTAAGAGAGGAAAACTAACAAGAAATGGTTACATTTTAGAGAAAACCATGGTTACACAAGGGTAACAATCCAACTTACCTTGAAGAACTGTGGTGAGAACTGAAAAAGATGAAGACCTTTATAGATCCCACTTATAGTAATTAGTATGCATTAAAAATAAAAACTGGATTCTAAGTATGTTTCTAAACTGTGAAAGAAGCTCCTCTTTCACATACCTCAAATAAGTATAAATTCTGTTTGTCTCTTCCCCCCATCACCACACAAAGAATAAAGAAAAAAAAGAAAGAATGTTTCTTTGAAGTGTATTTGTATATAGATATTTGATAAAATTTTTGAAGATTCTATAAATAAACCTATGTCTCAAGAAAATACAGCATATGGTATTTTAAAATACCCCCACCCAAGAAGAGTGACTATAATATTTTAGAGATATAAGTTTAGTCTTTAAATTTGTTACTTAGCATTCTCTGTAAGATAAGAAAATTCAAGATAAAGTTCAATTCCATAGCACTGAAAACCAGAGCTGGAATAATTTAACAGTATTCTATATACATATTCGCATAAGCGAACATGACAATTGATGTGCAATTAACACTACAGCTGCATTTTATAATCACAGTTTTTAAGTAGGAGGGCACTGATTTTCTGTGTTGCATAAACAAGAGTTTATGTAATCAACCCTCCCCACTGTAAGGTACATCAGGTTGAAGCTCTCCTTTATTCATTTTTCAAATGATTCACACATCCTGTGGAGCTGTGTGTGTCATGGCAGAAATAATTCTGTGTCCTATAAATGGATAAATATAAGGTTCTAAGATTCATAGCTGTTTAAAGTCACATATCAGTACATGATGAGTTGCAAAGTCTCTTGACTCCTAAGAACTTTATCTTGTTTCTGTGAAACTTTTCTAGAAATAAGACAACAGTGTACAGTGAGTTATATAATCAAGGAATTGAGGCATTAGAAAGAAAAATATAGGAGAAAAATCGCCAACTACTTTCAAATATATTACATAATTATGTGGAATGCCTGCACCTGAGTCAGCTCAACTGGCTATAGTTCTGACCTTCTTTAATTACATCTCAAAGTGCAGGAAAGCACAAGGCCACGTAGCCAAGTAATGCTTTGTTAGGTGTGTCTTATAAATTTTTGCTTACCACAATGCACCTAGGTTACAAGGCAGTACAGATTCCAAAGGCATTTTATTCTTCTAACAACAAAAGGTGATCTGTATCAACTTCACAATGTGTGGCAGATATATATATGTATATATATACACACATATGTGTATATATGTATATATAGTACCATATATATGTGTGTGTGCTATGTCTTACTTTTTGTGCAGATAATGCCAAATGCTACTATGGCATCTGAAAACATGTAATAAGTGACCAGGGTCGGGGATCAGAGACATAGTACAGCAGGTAGGGCACTTACTTTGCACATAGCCAGACTGAGTTCCATCTTTAGCATCCCATATGACCCCCCTTGGCCCTCGAGGATCGATTCCTGAGTGCAGAGCTAGGAGTAACTCCTAAGCACTACTGGGCATGGGCCCAAAACAAAACAAAAATAAAATGTAACCAAGACCAGCAGTTTCTGTGCCAATATGGTTTTCTTTTTCCCACAACTAATCACAAACACACATATATACATATATGTACACACGCATTATAAAATGTTTGCCTCAGAAAATTAATAAAAGTTTTCTTCTGAAGTATACATTTTTTTCTAGAAATCCACTTACTATAGACAAAATGTATAAAGGCATAGCTCATGCATTTCTAGTTATAATGTGAAATTTTGGTCAATTTATATTCCAGTTATTAAATCAGACAATATTGTTTTCCTGCACTTATTTATTTAGTTGTAAGTCCAGGTCTAGTCTTGCCTCTACACTTAGGGATCATTCCTGAAGGAGATCATGGGATCATAAGCGGTGCTAGGGATCAAACCCAGGTTGACTGCATGCACAAGTGCCTTACACACTGTATTATCTCTCCAGTTTCTGGTATTTTTTTTGGCGGGGGGGGGTCACACCTGGCGATGCACAGGTGTTATTCTTGGCTCTGCACTCAGGAATTACTCCTGGCGGTGCTCAGGGGACAATATGGGATGCTGGGAATCAAACCCTGATCAGCCGCGTGCAAGCAAATGCCCTACCCGCTGTGCTATCGCTCCAGCCCCACTGGTATCTTAGTCAGAATTATATGCAGTATCTCAGAAGTATAAATTATACTTAAGTCATTATAGAATAGAAATGCACTTCTCTAATTTTAAGTCTAGTGACAATAGGGTAAAAAGTTAAAGTTTTTAAAGAGACAAAAATTCAATTATTTACAATACTGGAGATGCCTAGAATTTTACCAGTGAATTCCGCTCTTTGGTTTTAAATATTCTTTTTTCAATTAAAAAACAACTTTGAAATTTATTGATGCTATACAGTAACTCTCTTTACCAAACCATTTCTGGAGTGAAGAATTTGAGAGGAGTATGAGATTTGGGCATAAAGAAAAAAACATCATGGGAAGAGGGAAGTAGAAAATGTAATGAAAGACATCAATACATCTGAAAAGCAAATGAGTGTCCTTTAAATATTGCTTAAAAAAATCCTGACTTTAATATTTCTCTTCAGGCAGGTAGTCATGCCCAAAAAAAGAAGGAGGAATATTCATTCCTTATTTAATCAACTTTAATTGAAAAAGATTTTTCATCACTTCAGATACGGACACTTAGATGAAAGTTACTATAAGCATATCATTTACATAAAAATGGGATCAAAGAGAAAAAAAGCTTCTGAAAAGAAAAGTTAATGTTAAAGAAAGCTGACCATATCATGAACTGATTAAGGGTTTTGAAATAGAAATTATTAGAGTAACATGAGATTCAAATTAACCAAAAGCACTACCAATGTAGCCCATGTAACAAGATCATGTGATTTCATTAATAAGTTTCTACCCCAAACATAAACATATTTATGTGTGTATGAGATTGTGTAGGGGCTTGAATCCAGGGTTTAATATACAGAAGACACACATCTAACTATTTTTCTAAGCTATTAACTTATCCAGAATACTTATATTTAAGCTTCGAAATAAATCAATCAAAGATGGGAGTATACTTAAAATTTCTTTTAAAATATTGGACAACAAGGATTACCCTGTATTTTTGGATGAATATTCAATAATGCCTATATCACTGAAGAAACATTATTTAGTACATTTGCACCTGTTTTAAATTTCTTTGTATAAACTCAACTTCAAATGCAACTAGAGATTTGATCAGAGATGTAAGCAAGTAACACTAGTGTTCTTGGTTCCTTATAGAGAACACAAGAATAAAATATATTCTCAAATTAGCATTAAAGTGACTGGTGTTGTGTGGTTAATAATCTTGACCACAAAGTTTCTTCAATAAAAACACCAAATACTATTAGAATGTATGTAGAATCAAAATAAATATTCTATTGCTCTTGTTATTTAAATTTGCTCATAGACCCTTAAGCACTAAAATAAACATATTCTAATATTTAAAAAATCAAAAACAATAAAGAGAAACAGATAAGAAAAACTGCAAAATAAACCAAGATGCAAAAGTTTATTGAAAATTAAAATCACACATCCATAAAGCAATAGCATTAGTAACAAGATATAAATTTTATGGTGACACAGGATGAGAAGCTGGTGATCTGGAGCGGGGAGATGGGGCAGAGAGGAGATTTTTAAGTCTTTTGTTATTATATTTTTGAAAATTGGGGAGGTGTTTGGGTTGGGGGTCACACCCAGCTGTGCTCAGGGCTAACTCCGATTCTGTGCTTAGGGATCACCTGTGAGGTGCGCTACAAACTCTATGGGGTGCTGGGGATCAAACCTAGGTCAGCCAGGTGCCAGACAAGCACCTTACCTGTTGTACTATGTCTCCGGCCCTTAAAACTGAGTTTTAAAATGAATATAAATATATTCTCTAAACTTTTAGAAAAAAAATGTGTCTATTCCTTAAAAATTTCAGGACAAGAATATTCATTTTTACATGTCAACTTGGATACCACTGAAGGAAAATAAATGTCACCTGGAAAAAAGTCATTTGATCACTGTCAGTATTATGGCACTTCTTTATGTAGAAGTACTAAGGAATAAAAGCTCCAGTTGAACAAATAATCAAAAAACTGGGGAGATGACTTTGAGTTTCATTTTGGACAACAATATATAATTGCCGAGAACAACATTTCCTGTATAGCTCTACCCTCCTTTGTAAAAATGACAAGATATTACCTGCCTCAAGGCCTAATAATATTCTGTGGAAGTTGTCTCCAGGGTTTCCATAGGTGAGGAAAATAATCACATCAGGCTGACATACTATGGCAGTGGTAGGATCTGACAGAGCATCAATGAAATTTCTATTTTGGATAAGGGGAGGATATTAATGATGCAAATTCTCAAAAAAGAAGAAAAGAATATCCCCCACATTTACTACTTTTAGCAAATATCATCTCTCTCTCTCCAGTATTACCTTGACACCTTAGTTGGCACGTATTTGCAAGATTATTATTACAGGACCGGCATTGAAAGGGTCTGACGAATCTCTCAGTCACTTACAATTTACTTAAGCACAGACAATAACTTTTTTTCTCCTTTTTCTTAAAAAGACATTTTTAAGTTTGAGACCTGCTCAATAGCTTCTTTGAGGTTTAGAAACGCAACAGGAGGGAACAGAAAAGGGTTCTGATAAACATCTTACAGCCTCTCTTCCCAACCTGAGTCCTCCCTCCAAGAAACAACACAAAAGCTCACTGACAAACACAGGGGGTCCCGACTGAACAACACTAAAGATAAGGATAAAGAATCTACAGAAAATGTCCTTTCTTGTAAAGTTTTGAGTCCCTTCAAGAAATTTTCTCACTAGAGGCTATCTGGCTTTGAGCGGCTGGATCACGGAGCCAAAGCTTCTTTAAGTCCTGCTTATGAGGGCTGTATGTACATACTCTCTGCCTTCCTCTCTCTCCCTTTCTCTCTCTCTCTCTCTCTCTCTCTCTCTCTCTCTCTCTCTCTCTCTCTATCTCTCTCTCTCTCTCACACACACACACACTCACTCACACACACACACACACACACACCACAGAAACACAACAAAAACACCCACTCAGATTACAGAGATGGGGATCTAAGGGTACACTGATCGATTTGGGGGATTGGAATGTCTAAAGAAGACGTCAGATTGTTTCGGAGTTTCTCTCCGGGGCTCCACAAGCTCATTCCTGAAGCAGGCTGAAAAGAGACTGTAGAGAGGAAACCAGAGAAAAGAAAAGATAAAGTCTTAGGACTTCACACTTTGAAATCATTTGAACACAGAAACATGTCCTTCTACCTTCATGATCATAGTCTACATAGAATGAAATGCCTTGAAAGCTAATTTTGCTTTTTTCCATAATACTTCTGAAAAATCAGAAATGAATTTCTCAAGATTTTTAGAAGGGAGAGATGAGGTGTGATTGTAGTAGTTTAGTATGTATCTAAATTACTTGAAGAACTTCAAAACTGTCTTCCCAGGTACTTCCTAAGGCTAGACTGGGGTTCAAGCATATACGTTTTCCACAGTAATTCAGCTGTGGACTCTTGAGACAAGATTGGTCACAGTGTCTAATACAGTGTTTGGCATACTGAAATTGACTAATTGAAAAAGGCAATGTAGAGACAGGAATTAACTAATCTTTTGTAAAATGTCATCTGCCCAATTATGATGCCTCATTACTATTGTTGTCTAGCTTAAATACAAAATATGAAGAAATACGATTTTATCAGTCTGGGGGCTGTGTCATCATGCATTCTTAAAGAACTATTAATGAGCATCTTGTATGGGCCCCGATTGAAATGGATAAATATCTTAATCCTTTTAGTCACAAACTTGGCCTATAAACTCACATATCAAACTCATGAAAGCAATGTTTGCATAATTAAAAGTCATTTATGGCACAATGATGCCAGGAAAAAAAATCTTTCTATTTTGCTGAAGATTGTGTAACCCTATGAACTGTTTAGGGATTGTTTTCCAGATAGTTTTCGAATCACTTTGGTTATTTCATACTGAATAAACTGCCAATTTTCCTAGGTTGGTGTTAAAATTCAGAAAACCATTTTACCAACAAGAGTGGCATGGCTAAATCAAAGTTGGAGTCTTTGTTGTTGTTTATTTTGGGGTGGGGTATTTGAATACTATATTCCTTGGTTTCTCCTGCAGCAAAGACTTAATGAAACAATATATAAAATCATTTCTTAGTTACTGATAAAAGTGTATGGGTAGACCACAGGGATTCCATTTTAAGACCTAGAAATGGGATCAGTTCTGCAATGAGACATGGAAACTGGTAGGAAAATTATTTAATCTGTTGGTAGTTAACTAATTTGATATATTTTCTTCGTTACCTATCCAGAGCTAATATATCTCTGCCCTGACAACTTTGTAATATAGCTGTGAATTCAGAAAGTAAAGCTGAGGAACTTGCCAAGGTTTGTGAAGTTCTGTAACCTATAAGTGTGCTGCACCTTAAATTGAAAATATTCACCTTTTCCTTATGGAACTAACAATTTGAAAGTAGTTTTCAGCTAAATATATTGGAAATGTGGAGAACTTCTATATCAATCTAACAGACAAGGTATTATTCATGTTCATCAGAAAGATTTGTGATCTCTGCTCTGTCTACATAGGTATTTCTGAAAATATTGCTAATCTCTCCTCCAAAAGTGAATTTTAGAAAAAAGTATCAATATCCTTAAATAAAATCACAGCCAAATGAGTTTAAATAGATAGTAATTTATAACCAAATTGCGAAAATATATACTAGTATACTGACACAGAAATAGAATAAATGGAACGGAGGCTTAACTTATTATGTTACAACTTCCTCAACTAATAAAATAGACCAGAATATTTCAATGAGCTATTTTCTAAATGAAAGTTTTGTTTTGTTTTCATTTTATTATAAAATTACACTGAATTCCTAGGTGCTGCTCATTGGGTGTCTCTTTTGCTAGCTATGATACAAGGATGTCGTAACTGTGGTCTGGAAGATTTATCTCTACTTTAATATTCTCTGATCCTGTGTCATTAATGACCTACATTTATCAAGTAATCACAATGAAAATGATAAACTAAAGGAAACTTATATATGTTATGTTTTTGTGATATTTGTTATATTATTGTTATAGTCTCACATGGAGTCATTACTGGTGCCCACTCAAGCAAACTGATGAACAACGGGACGACAGTGCTACAGTGCTATTGTTATAGTTGTTATATATTTAAGTTCAACTCTGAATGAATAAATCCTGTAGGAACATCATAAATAATTTTCCAGATGAAAACAATTTACATGAGTAAGATGTGTACAAAGTGACCTGGTATGAGATTGAGATGGAAGCCAAGAAACAGTACAGAAGAATAAAACTACAGAAAAATAATTTTCTAAATAGTACTGATTTAATGTTACATAAGTCAAAATATTGCTGAAAAGATATCAGGTGACTTCTGCAAAACTAAATGAAAAGTTAAAAATGTCCCTCGAAAATCTAAAATCAAAGAGGCTACTTCTAGTGATGGGTCTAATTTGTCTCCTCATTAGTTTTTGACTTTATTAAACACAACCCCTATATCTGATCCAATATGAACAAATCACTGAAATGAAATTTCTTTACAATGAAATAGTTTACAATTTTATTAATAAAAACTGAGTGTAAAATATTACATAAATCCTATGATCATGAAGGCAATTATGAAGGAATCTTTGAAAAAAGGAAAACCATGCACAAATGAAAAGTAAGCAGAGAGAAAACACATAGTAGGAAACTATTAGAAGCAATTATGCTGAAAACGTTTCATTACCACCTTGTAGAAAGTATGCATCCGTTCCACTAATTTTCCTTCTACTCTAAGGAATATAAAATATTGATACCTTACCAGCATGTTTTTGGAAAGAATATTATAGGCATCTTTAAAGCCTATTTATTCTTTCCACATGATTGCTTGGGAATTAGATTACCATTTTCTTTGTCTAGTCATTCAAGTTCTTTCTTAGAGATTTGCATAAAAATAAAAGAGCTGAAAAGCCTCATCTGAAGAATATAGCAAGTAGATAATTTATACAGATGTATTTCAATCATTAGAGACACGTGCATATCTAATGCAGCAAAAGGCATAATTAGACCAAAAGCTTATATTTTGCAAGGACTGCATTTTTGCAGCCTTTTAGATTTCCATGCATAGTTAGCTATTATGTACTATAGGATAACAATTCAAAACTATTTGATGATACTTTTAAAGAAGCTTGCCAAAGAAGTATGAGGCTACTATTTCCTCACAACTTCTCTCTGACCTCATATATCAAAATATAAAAATATGTCTTTAAAATAATTGGACTCCTGGCTTGCTCTTCAAGCCGGTGTTCCCCCTTGAACACATATCTCACTTGCCATCTCTGTTTCTTTGCTTGCTTATTTCCACTCTGGAGACGCCCGTGTTCTCTCTCAAACATATAATTCTCTTTCTTTCCCCTTACATTATTCTAAATAATTTTCAATGAAAACTATCTTGCTTTGCCAAAAAAATGGTGGCTCTTTATTACAGCACAATTTCAAGATTCATTTTCTTCTTTGATAGAATATTATTTTCTGAAATATGAAATACAGAACAATGCCCTTTTATAGTAGTGGAAGCCACTCAGATGTAAACACTGAATAACTTATCATATGGGAACACAGTTATATGTATTCTTTTGGTTGCCATATAAGTAAAAATTGCCTAAGTTTTCTGACTGACTGAAGATGATCCTCCCAGCTTTAAAATCTCAAATTATGATACTAAATATTGTCCTTTATTGTATGACTTAGATGTTTAAGTTTGTCCTGGCACAAAAACATTTATCAGAACTCTCTTAAGACTGAAAAGTTGTACTAATTGGGGATTGAACATTTAATTTGAATTATGGAATGGCAGAAAGCCTTTCCTTCCTCCCCCACTATCTTTATTTCATGGATTAAGTTGACTGTTACGTTTAGCTGAAGAGAGAGGCATTAGCAACCATGTATCATATTAGTATAAAGAATTACTTTTCTAGTTAAGGGAGATTCCTGTTAAAAAGCTGAGAGAGTTTCTCCAATTTCGGAATGCAGCGGCTGCTGGCAGAAATACCTCTGGACTTAATACCAGAATTCCAAAACTGGGCGGCCGCTTTCTTGACCATGCAACATCATATGCTTTTTGTTACCAACAATAGAAAACATAGAATCTAATGATGCCATTCTGACAGGTCTGACTGTTGGAGGAAAAACTCCAGATAATGACAGTGAGTTTCCTGTCGAAAATTGAATGTAATCAAAGTAAGGAAAGAGTAAAGTGATAATCATCTGCCACAGAGGCAGAGGGGAAGTGTGTGTGTTGGGGTATGCTGGGGTTTTTGGTGGTGGAACATATGCACTGGTGAAGGGATGGGTGTTTGAGCATAGTATGACTGAGACTCGATCCTAAAAGCCCTGTAACTGTTCTCACGGTGACTCGATTAAAAAATAAATTAAAAAAAAAAAAACTAAGAGTGTTTCTTTCTATACTGAACTGCTACTGAAAGGTTTCCAAAAATATTTCAAATACAATTCTAATTTAGAATATTCCTATTAGCTTCTAACTGCTCTTAGAAAACACCTCTGGGCTTCAAGAAACATTAAAAGAAGAATGACACATTAATCTAGAAAAGGGATTGATAGATTACAGTGCTTTGGGTCAAGTCTGGCCCACAAACTAAGAATGAGTCTATGAGTCTACCATTATTAAAAGATAAGACAATTTAATGAAGAATATTATTTTATGACATAAACATATAAAATTGATATTTCAGAGTCCACAAGATAAAGCTTCACTGTTAGAACTAATCTCATCCACTGACTACCATTGTTGTCTACCATTTTTCTCTTATACTGAGAGAACTGAGGACCTGCAAGACACCAAATGGGGCAGAAAATATAAAATATTTACTACTGATAATTTGCAAAAATAAGGTTCCTGATCCCTGACCAGAAGTTCGAACCTTTTAAGCTTTAGTCTCTGATAAGAATTAATTTATCCTTATAGTTTTTTTTCTTGTTATCTGGAATAAAGATAGGAAAAGACTTGCAGAGTAACTAGCTCAGTATGGTATGCTATTGTAGGGTTCTTCTTAAGTCATTTTGGCTGAGCCAAGCATTTATAGAAAATGATTGGGAGAATTTCTTAATAGGAAATGTAATTATCCTCCTGAGTTTTCAAATAACGTTATGGCTGTTTTCCTTTGATCCTTATATGGTTTTATAAGAACTACATCAGCTTTACACATGAATATATTAACATATATTACTACAATATACTAAAGATCTATGTGAATTTCCAATGTCAGTTCTATCTGGGACTCTAAGTTTGAATTTTCCTTGTAATACTCTGTCCCCATGGAATCTGCTTATTAAAATTTTCACACAGCCTTCCTTACATATAAAACCTTATAATTACTGTTTGCAAAGTTGATTGCTAAAAACAAATAGTTGGGTCCTTCCTAGGCAAAAAAGTCTTCAATTCTCAATTTATTACTTATTTACATTACATTTTTTCTTGTAAATTAAAATCTTCACTTTAGGTAAGTTAGTGTCCATATCCTTCCTTCCTTCCATTAAGAGTAAAGTCAAATGTTTCGATTAGTCAAATGCACCCAAACTATATGTTTATCTACATACTCTGGTCAATACTTCTGGTAGAGATACAGTAACCTAGTTATTCTTAACCACAGAAGGTTAACTATAAATAGTACTCACAGAAGAATAAGTATAAACATCACTCATTCATCAAATTCCTGTCCTTTTCCTAAGATATATTCTACTCTGATTAGTCATAAAACAAAGTGAACAAAGACAGAAGAGCCAAAGTAAAATTTAACATAGAAAGAAGTTGTAGATATATTCTAATATTATTGCAAAATCTAGCAAAATTTATAATTAAATATTCAGTTGGGTGACAACCTAAATTAAGGATGCTAGAACATGGCAATCTGATATACTTTGCCCGTATCAGGCATTTTACCAGTGAGCATGCTCTAGTTCTCAGAATCCTTAACACAGCACTCAGAAAAATGACTTCAGGTAGTAAAATTTATGTTCTATCCCTAGTTTCCAAAGATTTTTCCAAAACAAACAATATATTTTTCCCGCCCAGGAAACGTCCAAGAAAAATAATTGGGGTAAGCAAAGATTGTTTTTAATAGGCACAACGTTAATAGAATAGTTCATAAACTCAAATGCTATATTGATAGACATATATGGGTTAGAGGATAGTAGAGAAGGAAAGCTATGTAGTCTCTGTAGCTCACCTAAAATGATCTGAATTTAATTTCAGATTTTGGAACTTCCTTTACTGTCTCTTTTCTTTTGGGTCACAGCAGTTGTGCTCAGGACTTATTTACCCACCCTCTGGCTAAACTTTGGCAGGGCTCATGCGACCATTTGTGAGGAAAGCACCTTACCCACTGTACTCTCTCTCTGACCACATAGGTGGAACTTCCTTACAGGGGTGATAATAATAAGAAACATGGAGTGTAGTTCAAACTGTAAAAGGACCCCGCACTGGCTCATCTGAGCCTATATTCTCCTATCTCACAAACTCCTCTCCCACTTCGCCCATCAGTCACCCCAGTCACCTTCCTGCGGGCAAATAAGCCGTCACGCTTACTCATAGGTCCTGAAATGACACAGAGACACACTCACTGTTTCTGAAGTAAGTGCTGGTGCTGCTGTTGCTGCTGCTGTCGATACGTTTCGATTGTGTGCTGAGGCAGGTACTGCATGAGTTCTAGTGACTCTTTGATTTTCAACAGCATTTCGTACGTCTCACGGCCCCTCACCTTAGCAAGAGAGCAGAAGGGAAACATGAACATGAGAAATTGTAGAACTCTGAGAAGTACCATCAACCCTCATTATCTTTGGATTCCATATTGGCAAATTGTTAGCCATTTTTTTTGGTAACACCAGAAATGATGCTTGGGGTTCATTTGCAGATGAGAGCAGTGATAAGAAATGTGTGTTGCTCATGCAGTCTCTCAGCTCACACAGAACTGTCTTTATATTTATGCTCTCAGGCTGTGTACAAGTGTACTTTGCCTATTTATGCCACATTTTTGAATAGTTTTGGTGTAGGATTTCATGTGTGTGTGTTTGTTTGTTTGTTTGTTTGTTTTTGTGCTGGATTAACTCTCTGTTAATAGTTCCCGGAGCTGGAGCAATATAGAAGATAAGGTGCTTGTCTTGCATGCTTCCAACTGGAATTCAATCCCCAATATCCCATATGGTCCCCTGAAACAGGGATGGCCCAAAACAACCAAATAAATAAAAGTTCCATAGTTAGTGCTGTTTAATGTGAAATGGGAAATGCCACATAGAAAAATGGGTGTGACAAGCTTCATTCAAAATGAGTCACAGTATTCAGTATTATAAGTTCTGAGTCAAACGTTCATGAATTAACACTATCTATTCAAGACTGTGTCTTTAAACATGTCCAAAAGCAAGGTTCAATATCAATAGGTGAAAGAAAATTATGGGACCAGGACCTTACAGAAATTTAGAATGTATTTTCCATAGGAGCAGTGATTCAGTGCATATTAAAACTGTTTTCAAAGCATCTCCATAAAACCTCACCAAAAATGTAAGAATAAACTTATTGTGAAATGACAGTTTTGAGCTGAGCTATACTATGCGTCTGTAAAACTAAAACTTGAGCCAGGGCTAGAGAGAGGGAAGGACCAGGTAGGGATCTAGTATCCATATTCCTGAGAAAATTTGTGAACTCAAAAATATCAATTTTTTTTTTATTGTTAGCTGAACTCTGAGCGATGCCATCCCTAGGATGCTTCGAGAAGATTTTACTGTTCTTACTCTTTCAGCCAAGTTTCTATCCTGTGTGTTTTAACCACTTTGTGCCTATTTCTACTGCTGCTCTGATTGAGCAGAGCTATTTTTTTCACCAAAAGATATATTCTTTAAAGGGAAAACTTGTGTTTCTAAACACTGAGAGTATAATACAGTTGTAACCTGGAAATACCAAGTAACTTCATGGTAAATTTATTCATTTTTTCCCTGTATTCTGATTTGATTATTTAATAAAGATGAAAAAATATGTAGTGTACCCACTTCATTAGTATAAAATGCTATTTGAAAAAACATATAAACAAAACATATTGGGTCCTTTATTAGGAGTTAAAAACATTAGATCTTCTGGAATACTTAGTGTAACTGAAAAATGTTTGCTTTCAAGTTTATAAGTCAATTTTCATATGCAGCCTGAGAAACAAGATATTGAGAATCTTAGTAAATTCACAGTCTAATTGTTCCACTAGCAAGTAATGCATCATTACTCTGATGACCAGAACTCAAAGAAGGCAAGGGAAGCTGGTAGGCCACACCCAAACCTGTTGAATTTCTTCAGCTCTAATTTTAGGTGGCAGTTCTCAGACAAATCTCCTGGACCTACTTGTATCTCTTATGTCAGTTTGTGTGGAATTATACTGGCTACCAAAACTTTGCTGATATTCATAATGTCAAAGATGTAAGAGATGAGAATTCACTGAACTGCAACTGTGGTCTTAAACAGGTAAATGTGGTGAGTTCAGGAAGGCTCACCAAGAAATGTCCTTACACAAAACTTGGTCTGGGTCCTCTGTCTATCCACTTACAATGGAAAATTCCACCCTTCTTGGCTTTATTGCAAGTCCAAAAAGAAATCCGTCAATTCCCTATAATTTTATTATCAACTTTATGAGTACTTCATGATGAAATTTTAATATCAATTTAGTGTGGAAAAATATAAAGCATAAATTAATGTATAAATTAATTTAGGTAAATAAAATTTTGTTAGGAAGAGAACTCTAACTAGAGAAGTAGAAGACAGATCCTTCATCCCAAAATTGTGGAGAGAAGAAAAAATATTCCTGAACTTTCAAAAACAAGTGTACTGAATCTTAACATAGTAGCCACTACACCCCTTTCCTATTGTTCCAGATAATCAAGTGATGACCAGAGAATAAACATTCATTTAAAGAAACTGAAAATGAAGTAATCTTGAGTACTGAAAAGAAACTCACAGGTAAGTATAACAGTTCATCATCTGGGGACCTTCGTTTCTTGATGGATGTCATTTGGATGCCATGTGTGTTCTGACGAAAAGCTGGTGGAAGAGAATACAAGTTTTATTGTGGGATCATATATGAAGCAAATATAATGATAATTAGTATCTGGCAAAGCTGTGATAGAAGTTTCTGTTCTAAACATCCATTTCTTTCTTTCAAGATTTCTTAAACTTTGACTTCTGAGAAGGGCATTATTTAACATTGATTTGTAATAATCCCTCTATAGTTTTATTCAGCAGTCTCTGAAGGTGATTATTGTTATTGATTTTTTAAATTTTTTTATGGAATCAATGTGAGATAGATCACTGACAAAGCTATTCAGGATTAGGTTTCAGTCATACAGTGCCCCAACCTCCATCCCTCCACCAGTGTACATTTCTGAGCATCAGTGTCCCCAGTTCCCACCCATCATTGACTAATCACCCACCCATCACCCTCCACCCACATCCCTTAGTCTGCTTCTATGGCAGGTGCTTTTCTTCTCTCTGTCTCTGTCTCTTTCTCTCTCTCTCTGTTCCCCTCTCTTTCTTCTGGGCATTATGGTTTGCAACACAGATACTGCAGGGTTATCAGAAATAAGCATCCAGGGGCTGGAGCAATAGCACAGCGGGTAGGGCATTTGCCTTGCACACGGCCGACCCGGGTTCGATTCCCAGTATCCACATGGTTCCCTGAGCACCGCCAGGAATAATTCCTGAGTGCAGCGCCAGGAGTAACCCCTGTGCATCGTCAGGTATGACCCAAAAAGCAAAAATAAATAAATAAATAAATAAGCACCAATTTAAATTGGTAATGAATTATTTTTATATTAACTATAAGAAAAAATGAGGTGCAGTTGGGGCAGAACATGCAAAAGAAACCTGGAAGCTGGGATTTGACTTAAGCAATGCTGTAAGATTCCCCATATCTCACTGGTAGGTATCAATGAACAGATGTTAAGGAAAGGAAGATAAATTGGTTCTGTGCTTTATTTCTTAGATCATTTATCTTCCGAGGAGGTAAAGGCCTATTGTAGAGGTTGTCTTGGCAGTGTGTTCAGCTTTCTGCATTCTCTCCACCCAGGCCAACATATATATCACACAGCTGCTGATAAAGTTGCATTTTCCAGAAGCTAAGTTTTCTTTTGGAGAAAATTAGTGAATTGAGCTTATAAATTCCCCACAATTGGTACATTAAAATATATGCTTAGGATTCAGAATTCTTTTTATTATCAGATCATCTCCTCTTATAGAAAGTCAATCATTTGCAGTTAACTCAAGAACACTATGCAGATAATGCCACTAGTCAGATTCAAGAATAAACTTTGGGCAGGAAAAAAAAAATTAGCATAGTAGCACTGTAGCCCTGTCATCCCGCTCTTCATCGATTTGCTTGAGCGGACACCAATAACATCTCCATTGTGAGACTTGTTGTTACTGTTTTTGGCATATTAAATACGCCATGGGTAGTAAAATACACAATTTGATGAATGATTTTTTTTAAAAAAAACTAACAGGAAAAGCAAATTTTGCTGAACACTTAGAAGCTGATGTTAACCAGTTGTCAGAACATTTTGCTATTTGATGAAAAAATTCAATTTCTTATGGATGTCAGTAATAAAATATTTTTCACAATGCCAGAGTGTGATATATTAAATACATTAATGATATCAGGCTTAGACAAGGCATCATTAAGGATCAAATCTCATAAATCAGAACGTGAATTAGTATTTTTTTAAATATTTTGTGTATGTACCATACTTAATCTATCAGGGATTACTCCTGGCTCTGTTTAAGGGTCACTCCTACTGGGACTTGAAGACCATATACTGTGCTAGTATCTGAACTTTGGATGCTTGCACACAGGCAAATTCCTTACCCACAGTATTATTTTCTGATTTTTCAGTCAGTATTTTCTACATTTTACTACTTATCAGTTGGGAATTCAGAGGGACATATGTAGTCAAGGGCTACTGCAAGCACAACGAAGAACCAGAGACCCCTCCCGGCCTCTTCAACAAGCATAGATCTGTTTCCATCTATTTTTATTGCAAGTTCCTTGAACTAATCTGTTTCAGTTACATTTATTGCATGAAAAATTAGTTTGAAAACAACTGACCAAATCACTGGGGTTTATGACAGAAGAGGGAATTGAGGGTCCAAGATCATCCATATTTAGCTCAAATTCAATAAATTACATATCTTCCCATTCGCCTTTTATGAAACATATTCTTTTTTTTTTTTTGCTTTTTAGATCACACCCGATGATGCACAGGGGTCACTCCTGGATCTACACTCAGGAATTACCCCTAGCAATGCTCAGGGGGACCATATGGGATGCTGGGAATCGAACCCGGGTCGGCCGCGTGCAAGGCAAACGCCCTACCCGCTGTGCTATCGCTCCAGCCCCACAAAACATATTCTTAAATTTTACTTTCCCTCATAGACTCACAAGGCAGGTTGGTGCCATATTTTCAGTCCCCAAGCTAAACAATGGAAAGATAAACTGACACTAACAGGCAAAGAGATTGGTTCTGAAACTTCGGCTAGTATTAGTCACCCACTTACAAAAACACAGATCTGGAAGCCACACACGCAGGGGAATTGATTCAGCAAGTCTGAGAAGTGATTTGCATTTCTACCTAGTTGCCAGACAATGCTTACGCTACCGGAATAGGAGTCACATTTTGGGGATTGTTGGATCAAGAAACTCTCACCACAATGATTGGCTCTGGTAAAGCTGTAAGGTACACCTGGAGTCCATTTTAACACTCATCAACGGGATGGCCCTTCTCTCTGGCTCTTGAATCTCAAGTCACACTTGTTTCCAGGGCCTTTTGATCTTATACAGCTTCTCAAATCCCGTTCTTCTCTGCCCTACCCAACGTGGCCTCTACAGCTACTTACGGCGCTTCGTACCATCACCGTTCTTTGTGCTATCCGAGACTTGCTGCTTTCTGATGCTGTCTTCATCTGCCTTCCTGTCTCTTCCTGGGCAAGCACAGATCCTGGCCTCAAAGCAGCGTCGGCCTAGGACTTGCCCACTAGGAATCAGAGGAGAGAGGAAAGAAGGGGTAAAGAGAAAATTATTTTTTTGATTCCCGGGTGCTGCTCATTCACATGTCCCCTGTGAGCTATCATCAATATACCACCCCAACCACCAAGTCAGTCATAGCTGCTCTCAAGATAGACCTGGGGCACTTGGCAGAACACAAATGCTCTTATATGCCACAAGCAATCAGTGAATAGGATTCCACTGACTCTGCAAAGACCCTTGGAGCCATAAGTTGACCAGCTATATTTAGGTACATATTTAGAAGGAAACGAGTTAAGCTAGTGGATGTGTCTGGATAAAATTCCCACAGGCATCTCAGGCTTAAACTGTTAAATGCTTTGTTAAATGCTTTGTGGGGGCAAAGGGGGTTCACATGAAAACAAACATATCTCATCAGAAATTATTCCAGTCAAATATCAAGATTCTACTATGAAGCTACTTGCAGTTTCCCAGTTTTTTTTTCCTACTCCCTCTATTCTTCATCATTAGTTGCCCTTTCTCTACTTTCTGAGATCTTTTATGTAAATGTTTGCGGCAAGGATTTAAAGCACAAAGGACAAAATCAAGTGTAGTTCACTGATATACTTGTAAAATTAACAACAAAGCAGACACTATTTCACCTTGCCCTCTGCACATATATTCTACAGAATGATAGTTCTGCATATGTCACTTACTCTCTGGTTTCCAGAGTAACAATGATTAAAATTGGACGGCGGTTCATCCCTCCAACACAACTGCTGTTGCACATGAAATTGTACAAGACTGTCGTGAATTCAGTGCCAACCTGCACACAGGGGGGGGAAATATTTATGTTAACAATGGTGTGAATTCAAGTTAATCTTTATTTCTTCTACTGAAAGTAGTCTACTTCTGTGGAAACTTATTTCTTCTAGGAAAGCAGGACCTGCAACTCAATGTAGATTCCTCATTTTCCTGGTTCCTGGGAGGGTCGAAGCACTAGGTACAGTGTATTTTGAGAAGAACTTAATAAAAATTACTTGGCCTGCAATTCCAACAGGGTGACCACCTACTGTATATCTTGTTGTATATTTTTAACAAGAGATTGTTAAAATAAATGGCCAACTATAATTTAAATGCTAGAGGAATACTTTCCTTAGTAGATGAAATGGTATGACATAGATCTGAATGGACAGTTTTATAAAGGAACTCTGAGGCTTAAGTAAAATGCCCCAGATTAAATCTTCTCATTCAAAAGTAGGCAATTTGAAGTCTAGAGGGAAGCCACAGTTTAAAATCCACACAATCACCAAAAGATAGTATTCCGATGTTCCTCACTATTCTTATTTTTTGAAATCTGCCCTTTGTTCATTCAAACCTGCTAAAAGAGTCCTCTTACATTCTCTCATTCTCAGGCCAGTAAAGAAACATGCAGCTAATACTGGTGCATATCCACTGCCAGTTCAACTGTCAGCTAAATTCCCTGGGTCAGATAATGTCAGGTATTAAGAATTGCAAGGTCAATTATGATCTGTCTTTAAAGTGGAATCAAGGCACAGAACTATGGTACCCGGTTAATTTAATGCATATTTAGAACACTTTGAAAGATAGAGAACAATTCTGTGGAAATAAAAATACACATATAAAAACCACATGTTTGATGACAAGGGCTAAAAAAAGATATGAATACTTGAAGCACACCTTGTCACACTAAAACTAATACTCTCCCATGTGAGCCCAATTCTTATCATTTTACCTGTGGTGGCTCATAAGGTACCAAAACACTCTGTCTTCCTGTAATGGGATCTTCTATGTATTGGGCATGGCTGTTTCCTTCTACTCGAATCAAATGGCTAGGAGGAGCAATCTGTCCTATTTAACAGAGAGAGAAATAATAATTATTTTCTGTCAAGATAAAAAAAGACATAAAACTACACATTTAGCATAATCATGGTTAAAGAAATTTTATAAAGAGAAACTTGTAAGCTAAAGGAAAAATTCATATTGAGTGGGAATAGGAACTGAGTAGATCCTGTTGCCTGATATTTGATGTGTGAAGATGTTCTTAAGACTTACGGCAACAGAAAGGGCTAGACCTAAACCATAATTATGGGAATATTGTGTTTGTGGAACTTGAATACTGTGATTCAAGCTCTTGCAGCACTTATGACTTTTGCTCTGACCTGATCCCTAGTTGAAAATTTGTGTGCTTCCCTGTAAAATGGAAGGAAAGGAGCAATTTAATTTTTGAATTCAGCTTGGAATTCGGCAAAATCACTACTCCAAAAATCTCGTATTCTGAGGCCAGAGTGATAGTTAAAGCAGATAAGGCACTTTCCTTGCACACTCCCTACCCGGGTTCAAATCCAAGCCCTTCATATGTTTCCCCAAGTCAGCCAGGATTGATCCCTGAGTTGTAGTCAGGAGTAAATTCTGAGCATATCTAGCTGTGTTCATGAAACTTGCTCTCTCTCTCTCTCTCTCTCTCTCTCTCTCTCTCTCTCTCTCTCTCTGTTACTCACTCTCTCTCTCTTTCTCTCTCTCACACATACAGCATACACTTGTATTATATGAAAATCAAAAGTTAAATGAACCATGATCCTCTGAAACATGATCTATTACAGTCCAAACTAAAAGTAACTAACCTCAAACAACGAAGAAACAATTTAAAAAGTAAACTGCTATGATGCCTTATGAATCAAAGGCAGTGATAAAAACTTATAATGAAGTCTTACTATGTATAATAAAGTTTTTGGTTTTTGTAAGAAAAATGATGTCATGTAGAGAACCATAAACTAATGTCCAGAAAATAATTGTGTTGTGCTGTGTACAGTTTAACTCGTTTTCTCTTAAAATTTTGATTTATCTACTTTCTTCCACCACTGGTTTTCTTTATTATCAATTATATTATATATTTTATCTACATATACTAATCTATATTAGTTCTGTACATATAGGTATAGTTTCCTATATAGTGTGTATTCCAAACTTTCTTACATTCTCTCAACTTTGATAAATTATCATGCTTTCTTTCATTCCTTTTTTATGTTTCTCTGTTATTAGCTTATCCTTATTTCATAGAAACTTATAGAATTAAAAATCACATAATATCATATGTAAAGGAATACTTTGAAGTACTGGTTTCTTCTATAAATCTATTATTTATCTGAGTCTCAGAATATAATATGGTATGATCAATGGTGGTTATAGAGCTAAAAGAAAGCCCCAAGACACCTTCTCCCTCTTCACTGTATAATCTCCCCTCTTACTGTTTACCTCCTTTTGTTTTCTCCTCTTATCCTTGATTTTTTTTCTCATTTAATTTCTTTCTTTTCCATTTTTAAAAAATGTTTAAAAATATTTCTCCATTTTTATTCCCTTTCCTTATACTCTTTCAGATCTCAATTGCTCTATCCTTGAGAATCACTTGGAAAAATCACTAAAATTAAAATATTCCTTAGTCAAGATTGAACATTCTAGAAGCCAGACTGTTTTACTTAGACATTATTATTGTAAAAATTAATAAGAGGCCAGATACTTGAGGGGTAAATCGGTATGTCTAGTCTAGGTCATCTGGTCATCAACATTAAGTGGTTAAGCCACCATAAGAGGTCCACATTTACTGGTATATAAAATTATTTTTATATCTCATTCCAAATTCTGTCAGTTTAAAGAAGTAGATAGAGGCACAATGGATCTGACTGCTGAGACCGGAAGTAGGTGTGTAGGTCCCAAACAAAAATTTCCATGATGTTTATTTTTCAGCAGCTGAATTAAAGTCAAGGATTTCGATTCTCCTTACCCTCGTTAAATTCGCGGCTCAGTTCATGGTTGGGGCATCGCTTTACCACCTCTGTGACATGTTCCGCTTTCTTGTAGACAGGCATGGCACGAATGACAGCACCCTGAGGAGGTGGGGTCATCACCTTGATCTGGATGGGGCATGTCTTCGCAATTTGACAGTAGAGCTTCTTCAGTTCAGTGGAATACTGCTTAGAGATAGGCCAAGGGTGGAGAGAAGAACCAATAGGAGATACTGTTACATTCCAAATCAGAGCAAGAAAAATAGGTCCACTTCCTATTGCATTGTTAGCTACACGTTTTTCATTGGCTACTTATATGTATGATACCCAGCACTTTTTTTAGAGATAATTTTATCTATTAATCAAACTGATCATTGTTCTACTTTAAGATCCCATGTTTACAAAAGATTTTATATTTATCAAAACATACTGACACCGTTATCCTGTTATTTTCCTGCTAGGATAAACTCAGGTTTAGGGAAATGTTAGTGACAAATACCAAAGACAGCGTTATAGAAATTCAAAGGAAAAATAAAGTTCTCATGTATTTAATGACATGAAAAAATCATAAGTATGCTCTAACAATGTCCTGGAAAGATTCATATGAATTAGGATCTACAGAATTCTAAAGGCACATCAGAGAATGATTATATTTAAACCCTGGTCTGCCAGTTAGAAATTGCAAAGCACTTCCCAAACCACTGTACTTGTCTTTGAATGTCATACTGTAAGTAAAAATGAGTTCAAAAGAAGCCATTTGCAGGTAAAAAGCATTCAGCGGTCATTTGGTAGGTTAATTGTATATTTAGCATATAGTATAGAGACAAACTGAGGAGCAGAACAAACAGGAAAAAAAAACTTCCCATTCTATATTTCAGGCTCTTTGTGCATTTCAACCATTCTGTCAATGCACTATTCCAATCCACATACAGAAAATTGACCCTCAAATCACTGTCCTCTGGGTCAATATCCCATCATCATTTTACTACTTATTTAGATACTAGGTAAAAGGATTGAGGCAGTGGACCCAGTGACCATGAGCAGGGTTACTTAGTAACACTTATGTGAACAAAAGTTAAATACATGCACAATTTGGAATAATAAATTGGCAGTGTCATCCTTTCAAAAAAAAGTCACCAGGAAGCAGAAGCCAAAGTTGAAGAGCTTCGTTATTGTTATGTTCCAACCCAACTCTGACTAAATACCCTTCCATAAAAATTCACATAAAAGCAACAATTTTATTATTTTCTTTAAAAATACATTATCTATTTAAGTAACATTTCTTCTTCTCCCAAGTATTTCACTATATAAAATGTTCAGTTGAAAATTTCCTAATACCAGAAACAAATTGCATTATCAGTTCTCCATGCCCACAGGTCAAGAATTAAAAACTCATAGGAGTTTTACATACATAGCTTGAAGAAATAGGGAGTATGCCAAAACCAAGCAGCAAAAATACGGTGATATTTTAGGAACACTTAATGAAATTCTAGGTAGATATTTTTAAGCTTGTGCTTTAAATGAATGATCTTGTAAATGAAAGATATATCTTATTGTAGGTTAAAACTTACTTTTTCTGAGAAATTCAAGAAAATAAGCATATCTGTTTGTGTTTTAGTTAGAAGATTATATATCGCCATGAGTTTCATAAGATTCACCTTAGGAAAGATGATTGAAAAATATGGCTGTCAGCTAACACCTGAAGGCAAATAAGGCATCCTTCCAAGTATGTAAAGATTGCAAAAAAAAAGTGCGGGGGTAAGCATTCAGAGTAGGACAGTTATGAGAAACATTCCATTTCAATAATTGATATACTATAAATCAAGTGACAGACTAAATATAAATGTACTAAGAATGCATAAGAATAAACTGATCATAGCCTTCGCTTTCAGAGATGGAAGTGGCGAATCTAATTTCTGAATTTAGTCTCATCATTTTCTGAGCTTTGTTTAAAGAAATTTAATCCTCACACAGCCCTGTGATGACATTATTCCAGGGATAGGATCTCTTATCTGAAACCCTGGGGGCCAGATGTTTCAGAATCCAGGATTGTTCAGAGTTTAGAAAGGGAGTAAAGTTCATATAGCCTATTTTATAAACAAACAGCAGGATTCAGGGAAGTGCCCTGTTACCAAACCTTCATATTCCTTCAAAATTCAAGAAAATTTCACACCAACTAGAAAATCACCACAAAGCTTCAAAGTTCAGCTTCAGTTTCACCGTAAAATAAATTTGTAACAAAATGTGTGAAAGTAAATCCAAACAAAATTAACCTTTGAGAACTGAAATTAAGAATTATAGATAATAGCCCAATGTTCCTATCCTCATTTTCAGATAAGAAAAGTAAGATATAAAGTTGACTTCCTGAGGTGAAGGAAGAAAGTTGACAACTCATATAATGAAGTTTGTCCTACTCCCATTGTCTCCAGACCCTCTCAATTTATCCTTATCATATATATACACACATATAAATACTATAAATACATATATACACACACATGCATATATATATATATAAAACACATTTTCTCTGATCTATAGCTGGTATTTCTTTTATCACATTTTCTGTGCTGTTTTAAAACTGTTAATTTTGGAGAATTATCTGCATCATTAATATTATGTTTATTAAATCCTAAGAAACTATGACCTAATCCATGCAAAAAGAATTTCCTATGCCTTCTTGATGATTTACAGGCTTATACCTTAAGTTAAGTACCATATGTATTTGCAATTATTTTACTTTTCTTCAACCTCTTTTTTCAGTGCCCGTACCACTACCGAGAGTATCCTGCCGGCATGGCAGAGCCTGGCAAGCTACCCGTGGCATATTCAATACACCAAAAACAGTAACAACGAGTCTGACAATTGAGACATTACTGATGCCTGCTTGAGCAAATCTATGAACAATGGACGACAGTGCTACAGTGCTACCACTTGTTGAAAATATTCTATCTTATTTTTTTTTAATTAACATAGCATCGTTTTTCAGCGAAGTAATGCATTATGTGTCTTCTTTTTTACTGATTCATGTCTTACTCCCTCACCAGCAGTACATTGCCTGGATAACACTATGTGTTTCTAGCATGGCTACAATTAGGCAATTGGAGTCCCCTGATATAATTCTACTTCAAAAGTATTTTGTTTATTCTAGGTCCTGGGAAAATCCGTGTAAAATTTATAAGTGGTATTTCAATTCCCAAAAGAATGACTGGTAAGATTTTATATGAGAATATATTAAATTCCTCTCGTGCAGATTTGCTACCTTAGCAACACTGTACCTTCTAATCCAAACACATGGCATATACCTACATTTAACGTGATGCTCAGATCTTGTAGATTATTTTATAATTTTCTACATAGGAGATCATGTCAAGCAAGAACAAAGACAGGATTTCTTCCTTTTAAATAAGTGAACAGATCTTCAATTTGACATTTAATCTTGCTTACAGGCAAGAAATGAATTATGGTTAGATTTTCCATTGTTCTCATTTCTTAGAGTTATATCTTAGACTCCTGCTATAGACTTCGATGTTTTACCAGGTATTCAATTCAATAAAGTTCTTTTAAGTACAGCTTTAGTTAAAGTTCCAAACTCTTTGTCTATTTATTAATGTGAAGGAATATATAAAAAAATTCACTTGAGAGTTAAAATTATTGAAGATGGCAGAAGCTAAATTCTTGGAATGAGTGCTTTTGTCATGGAGTCTACTGCTAATGAAGAGAGGTGAACAAAGGCTGCAGTATAGGGGTTAAGAATCGGAGATTCAGTAGAATACGGGGACCAGATTACATAAAGGCAATGATTTTAGACTTTTTAAACAGGAAATAGAAAACCAGTGGATGGTTTGCAGATAATATGACTTATTTTGCCTATTACTAATCCAGTTGTGAAGTGTCTATTAGTGAAGAAAGTTATATGTCAAAGATGCAGAAACAAGAGTTCAGTAGTCTATTTGCAAATTATCTAATAATTAGACTAACTTTCTTAAACTTTTTGCAACTTTTGACCTTTTTTCTTTTTTACCTGAAAAGTGCGTCATGAGTGAATACTACCCAAAACACCTCAAATAGATTATGTGCTCGATTCTGAATTAACTTTCAGTTGTTGCATATTTGCAAACACTTTACCGTTGCCAAATTTTTCACAATCCTCACATTCAGTTATGTGTCCCCATATGGGGTCACTGCTCACAGTTCAAGAGCTGTAAGCTTAGGCTAACAGCAGTGGTGTGAGAGAAAAGTTTGCTTCTGAGTATACTTTAATGACATTTAAGGATGGATTGATTAGGGATGAGAGATAAAGTGGGAAAAATGATAAGCGCATTCTACTAAGGCAGAGAAAAGAGTTCAGAGGTGGCATATCTTAAAATTTTAAAGGACAGGGGCTGGAGCAATAGCACAGCGGGTAAGGCGTTTGCCTTGCACGCGGCCGACCCGGGTTCGAATCCCAGCATCCCATATGGTCCCCTGAGCACCGCCAGGAGTAATTCCTGAGTGTAGAACCAGGAGTAACCTCTGTGCATCGCCAGGTGAGACCCAAAAAGCAAAAAAAAAAAAATTTTAAAGGATAGATGTTCACCAACTGGCTGGTATGCCTGACAAAAGGAGAAAGGGAGAGGGAGGGCCAGATGACAGGTTTTCCACAGAGAGCATTATGAGTATAAGCAAAGAGATATACAATTGAAATATATATGTACATTTACTATATAATATATAAGTGTTTATATGTGTGTGTGCCTGCACGCACATGCACTTGTGTGTGAGTATAAGGAAAGAACAGGAAACAGTGCTAAATTAGGCAGTTAGTTATCAGATTCTGTGAATCCTTGGATGGTCTAGAAACATCTTGATACTACTAGTAAGCCAAGAGTCATTGAATACTATTAAGAACTGAAAAGGGCCTAATGATGTCTACAGATTAAGTAAAACAAATCTGGCCACAGGAAAACTGAAACAAAGCAGAAAGATGTGACACACTTCAGAAACTGTTCAGCAAGAAATGAGGATGGTCTGAAGCTGAAATCAATAACAAAAATGTATTACCAAGGGAGGAGTGTTTTGGACTCAATTAAATTTAACCTTGAGTGTTCATCATAAAAAGGTATGAAAGCACAAAGACATACCCAAAGTGTCATTCAAGAGAACAAATGCTACTTGAAAAATGTAAGTCCAGTTATTTGCTTACCTCTTTTTTGCTAAACTCAGAGAAGGAGTTTTTTTTTTTTTTTTAAAAAAACAAAGCTCAAAATTCTATTAGTCAGTTGACATGGAAGAGTCTTTAGACTCTTTAACAAATAGAGAAGCGAAAATATAATTGGCTTTGAGTCTGGAAAAAGGAAAAAAACTAACAAGAGGTAAAATGTCAACTGATTTTTGTTGTGAAAGCAGAAAGGACTTGATTGTCAGAGCCAAGGGCACTGGAAAAGAATTTTTAGCCAACACCAACAACAGTGAGCAACATTTACTGGACTAGAGGTCAAATGACCTGACTTAAATTGTCTATTATCTTTATTACCAGTTTTATTTTTATTTTTTAATAAGCATGAGTCTTCTCAATGTTGGCAGTACTGAGGAGCCATGTGATAGTAGGGTTTGAACCCCTGGCCTCTCATAGGCAAATATATGCTCTAGAACTTGAATTACATATATCACCACATTTCCATTTTTTAAAAAATTTTATTGAATCACCGTGAGATAGTTACAAGCTTTCATGTTTGGGTTACAATCTCAAAATGATCTAACCATCCCTCCACCAGTGCACATTCCCCGCCACTGATATCCCAGTTTCTTTAGTCACTTTACCTCTCACAAATAGAAGACTGAGCAAAATATGTGTCTTAGAATGGAAAGGAAATTATGAATATAGGAAATTCTCATTTAACGGTGAATATTTGGCTGGCATGAAGGCATGCACTGAAGTATTGCTGAAGCTTCATTGTTCTAAGTACTCCTATATACATTTTTTATTGCAGCATAAGCAATTTAGGTAGCATCAATGTGAATACACTATTTCAACCTAATCAGGAAATTGTCAGATGATAAAAGTTGGTTGAAATTTGAATACTAACCAGTTACAAATGACTTACGGTTTATAGTTACTTACTAGTAATCACTACATTCTAAATCACTTCATTGCAATACTCATTTGTAAAAATAATTAATGAGTTGGTCTATGCTATTTCATTCACTTTTAAATATGCATGAACATAGTATGAAATATGTATTTTACACCATTAAAATTTACTTAACTATCAATGTTCAAAATCTGATTTTATTTATCTGCACTTCACTTTCTGTGTTTTCCAGATATATATATATATATTACAGACTTTTAAAAAATCATTTTAATAGTTGAAAGGAAGGAGATTATGTGAGTAACAAAGAATAGAGGAAGATCTGTTGTAGAATCGGCAATATTTTAAGAAAATGGTTGAAGCAATATGACAATGAGTTAATATTTTGTTATATTCTTTGTTATAAGTTCTGCTATAATATTTATTATAAGTTTCCAAATTTTCCTGGTTTGGGGTAACAAATGGCTATTCTCAGAGATCACTCCTGGTGGATCTCTAGGGTCCATAAGTGGTACCAGGGCAACCCAGGTTGCCTTTGTGCAAAGTAAGTGATTTGCCTGTCGTACTATCTCTCTGGCTCCCAAATTTTACTAATTTTATGTTGAAAATATTTCCTGTCTCTTAAATATTGAATTATGTGTGCTGCAAAATTAAGTAAAACATTAAGAAAAATTAAGTTATACAGTATTGCTTTAAATATGATATGGATAATGTGCTCAAGAAAAACATTTAATTGCAAATAAATAAAATAAAAATATAAATAAAGGGTTTTTTTTTGTCTTTGTGTAAACATGAAAGTGAAAATCTATTTTAGGCTATAAGAAATATATATTAAATGAAAATTTTAAATAAATAAGTATCATCAACCTATAAATGATCAGACTTGGGATATTAGAGGGCAGGGGCTGCAGATAAAATCAAAGAATCAAGAAAAAAGCTAGCATGTCTCTTCCAGACCATCTCTTAATTTTCAAATCTAAAATTCATGCTTAGAAATTGGTTCATTAGTTATATAATTAGTTATAGGGCACCTGATTCAGGCAAAGTTTTGTCCTGGGTTCCAGGTAACAAGCAATAACTCTAATTCTGAGTTGGTTAAAAAGAAGGGCAAAGGGTAAGTAAAGTATTTTCAGGGCAGAAGGAAACAGAACATAGGCTTCCATATAGTTGGAAGGCCAAGGACGGTATCCTTGAAAAAAAAAGATTTTTATGGCTTGCACAATTAAATATAGGCAATGTCTAGATGAAATCAGATTTTATTACTTCTGGGGATATTTGAAAGTACATGTATTATTAACATGTCTGGAGCGATAGCACAGTGGGTAGGGCATTTGCCTTGCACATGGCCAACCCAGGTTTGATTCCCCTGCCCCTCTTGGAGAGCCTGGCAAGCTACTGAGAGTATCTCCCCCTCAAGGCAAAGCCTGGCAAAGCTACCCGTGTTGTATTCAATATGCCAAAAACAGTAGCAAGTCTCACAATGGAGACGTTACTGGTGCCTGCTGGAGCAAATCGATGAATGGGAGGACAATGCAACAGTGCAGATTACTGCTTTCATTAATATACTGTTATTATTGCTACTTTGTCATTATTACTACACAAGGCTACTCAAGGTACTGTGCTCAGGGTCGATCTAGCTCTTACACAGGGACCATATGGAGCAGGGTTTCAGTAAGTTTGACATGCTAACAGTCTTTTGAGCTATCTCCCCTAAACCTAAACTGACATTTTAAATGAAGGATTTGACTCTATATTTCTATGATCCAGTCATTAGTTTCAAGAAATTTTTAGTTTTAGATTCAATTGCTAGCTTTATTTAGAAAGTTACATGAGGAACACCTTAGAGATCATTTCCACATGGCACTCTCAATAAAGAAGAAGAATCTGGAGCCCCTGAAAGGAATGTGGATACAAAAAGTAGGTAAGTATGACTGTGTTGAAACATACTAATGTTCCTCCTAGGGGCCATGCAGTTTCATTGCTCCAAGAACAGAAGCAAAAGGAAACTTCTGTAGTTTTCATCTCAGTGTCCCACTTTAAGATACACTTAAATTGTGCTTAGAAACATAGTATAAAGTTTAGAAGCTATCAAAAATATATCTCTAACTTCTGATATCATTACAAGGATATTCTATACTGCATTTTGCCTCCATGGCATGTCCATTTTAGTTTAGAAATTATATAATATTATATAATTATAATACATAGAAATTATGTTTGCCTAGGGATTGAGACTCTTCTCCCTAAACTCTAACTATATTTTCTTGAATATAGGCACGCGGTGTGCCTACAGTATAAGAACCCTGAATTTCTAAGTTTCGTAGCCAGCAGGGAGTTTTATTCTTTTCACACACTTTAGGAAGATTGCAAAATGCTATAGCAACTCTTCAAATTATGCAAGTCTTAGTGTGAGACTAGAAAATGAAAGCTTATGATGGAGAAAAAGAAAGAAACTCCTTTTTTTTCTTTCAAAAAATGAAATAATGCATCTTCAAAAGAAGTCATAGACTTTGGACACTCCGACACTCGCTCTGTGGGACTTCAAGCAACTCAGATAATCTCTTTGAACCCGAATCTAATCACACAGAGGGAAAAACATGAGGGAGCCCATTACTTGATCTTCAATATTCTTGGCATTTTGAATATTCCATGATATATTGGGAAAATGTTACAGAAATCAGAAACCAGCTTCATTTTGGCCTGGTGTTCTTCTTTGAAAAAAAAAGTGAAAAACACAGTGTGGATAAGGTTTTGGATTTCTTATCCTAAGTGTATAAAGAGAGGAAGAATCAATATTTGTACTTATGTCTATGTCTGCATATTCTATCATGTGTTTATTCCTGGGAGCTACTAGCCTATGAGCAGGAATGAAGATCCAAATGTTTAGTTGGGCCTCGATCAAAGTCAGTACATAGCCATGAGCGTCCACATGTATAAAGTATTTCTGCGGTGGCATGGGGCCGAGGTGCCTCCAAGCTAAGAAATGAACTAGACTCTGCTTTGCTATACAATATCCCTGACAAAATGGCAAGGCAGCTTTCCCTCAGTTTTGTTTTGTGTTGGGAGGGAGGGGAGGAGGTTTGGCATATTGAGGAATGAGCTGCTCAAAGACAAATATCATGTTCAAATAAAATAACTCCGGGGGATTTTGGAAAACAAGAGTAAATTCAGCTCCTTTACTAATAATATGTTGCAAAGAGAAAGGGGGCAAAAGCATTCCAGTAACTAGGACCCCACCATCGCCACCTGCCTCAGTAGACATACTATATTACAAGCTCTTGGCTGCCAGACTGGTAATTCAGTATTACAATGCATAGAGATGCCAGCTAGTATCAGCACACACCTGCATAATTTTTCAACAGCTTCCTTTCCAAATAGTGCAACAAAGACTCTCCCCCCACAACTCGATCAAGAAGAAAAAAGAAATTTACTTTTTCAGCCTCTCCCAGAAGAAAAGGACATATTATGTACAAATCCCAAATGGCAAGACTACCATGACCCACAAATGTCTAAGAATATTGATAAAATCATTTTAAAGAAATAATTAGATACACCACCTCACTACTAGGTCATCACCACGGAAATCGGCTACAGAACATAGTGTCATAGCAATCTTGCTGCTACAATGACTATTGCCTGAAAAAAACCACTTTGGTAGGCCACCATGGTACAATAAATGTGCTTTCTTTTCTTATGTACTGCAATATTTATTATGATCTATTGACCATTACCACACGGAATTAATCCTATTGTATAAAACTAGATATATCTATGGCTCATAACTCCGAGGGGAAATAACATATGCTGAGGATGACTGGATTTTTAAGAATCAAATATATAAAATATAAGTTTAAAAATTAAAAAAAGATTAATATCATTTAATTCTAGAGTTTTATATGTGTTTGGTTTGATTTGAAGAAAGAATGGGATTCAATAATAATGTTAAAAAAGAATCATTTCACTAACAGGAAATGTTACGCATGCAAATTTATCATTTTTAGTTTTAGAGTTCAGACTGTGGGAGTTTAAAGGTGAGGTCTGTACAATGTCAAGTGATCTAAAATACATGACAAGAACAGGAAAGGAAAAGCTGAAGGTTACATAAATTCTATTCATTTTAATGAACCAATCACCAAGTATAAAGTGTCTTAATATAGACAAAGCATGGTGTTTGAACAATATGTGCCTGAAACTCAATCATAAATATATTTGTAATTTTGTAATTCAAAGGAAAAATATAGATAGAGAGAACATTTTCATCAGATATTCAGTGATTTTTTTTTCTTTTTATAAATTACATTATTGAATTATGACAAATTTCAAAAGCCCTTTTACAAGGGACAGATGTAATAAGGTCTATATTTGACATTGGGAGGAAAGAGAATGACACACAAACAGATGTGATAATCAGAGAAGACAAAATAATCTTCTGATGACTGTCTTGGTCAGAGGAAAGAATAACAGAGAGGATATATGTGAAATTTGAAAATCATATGCAAGAGTCATAGCATAATTTTTTCAGGAAACTAGATAATTCAATATATATACATATATGTATTCACTAAAATACAAAAGCCTATGTTATAAAGAGAAAGGCAATGCAGTTTGGTTGAAATATTATAAATAACCCGATAATATTTAAGAGTGTAGGATAATTATATACTTTGGTTTGTCCTCTACAAATCAACTGACTTGAGAGGCATTAAAAATCTCATAACTGGCAACAAGTTCATTTTCCTATTCTTGATAGTATTGATTTTAAAGTTTTTAGTTAAATATTTATGCTCAAACATGAGATATATTCATTATGTAGTACTGCCGCACCGTCATCCCATTGTTCATAGAATTGCTCGAGCGGCCACCAGTAACGTCTCCATTGTGAGACTTGTTATTGTTTTTGGCATATCGAATATGCCACAGGGAGCTTGCCAGGCTCTGCCATTCTTGGTAGCTTGCTGGGCTCTCCGAGAGGGACAGAGGAATCAACCCGGGTCGGCCTCATGAAGGCAAATGCCCTATGGACTGTACTATCGCTCCAGTCCATCCATGATGTGCAGTATACAAAACTGGAAATGGAGACCTGTATACTTGTTTTGAAGGGTAAATCAAAATTAAAATTTCATTTTAAGAGCCCACTGTTTCCTTAGACCACAACAAATTATTCCCATCCCACACTGCTGGCATACAATGGGCCAATAAACATTCTCCAAAGAGTCAGAAAGAGGAAATTGAGAATTCCTGGGTCCAGCCCTCTACCTGCACACCACTTTCTGGCATCACCTTAGGCAAAACATTTCTCTACTTGGGTTCCAATTTTTTTTTTTCACAACTAAGGCGTTCCACTTAAAACCATATTCCATTCAAAATGACATCGACTTCAAAGGGAGGCAAAATCTAGAAATTGGTCTCACTACCAGATCTCAGGCCACCCTATTCCTATTGGACCTATCATAATCATCAGGCAGGAAGAGATCCTAAAATTGCCCACCCTCCCCCCCCCAGTCATCTGGCAAAGTATACACTTCTCCTCCCTGTCTCCCTTCCTGCCATAACCGTCTAGCTGCCAGACATGTACGAATTGTGCTCTTGAGAGTTTGAAAAAAAAAAAAAAACCTTCCTCCAAGCACTTTTCCTGATGGCCCCAGCCAAAGGGCCGCCTGTTGCCACCTGTCAGTTGTGGGGATTAATTACCTGAACCGGGGCTGGGAGCGGCGCATTCTTCCTGGGGCCGCTCCCACAGATGTTGACATCAAGCAGGTGGGCTGTCTGCTACCTGCTTACTGTGAAGACCAGCCTCTGGGAGCCCATGGGGCCCAGCAGAGAGAGGCACTGGGGGCTGGGGGGTGGGCGGGGGGAACACTTAAGGCTGCCGCAAAGTAGCAGACCTGAAGCGGGGAGGAATGTGCCTTGGGAGGCTAAGGTAGTTCTGTGGTCAGGCCTGGGTACCAGCCCAGGAGACAGAGGCGGCCTCCCTGCGGGAGGACAGCATGTTGGCACGTACCACTGGAAGGGCTGGGGGTGGAGCCTGCCAGCCTAATTCCAGTTGCCCAAAGGCACGAATTTGGAAAGCCACTTTGAAATGATTTGACAGATCCAGTTGGTGATTTTGCAACTTTATCTCTCTAGGAGACCAAAAGGACCTTTCATTGGGCTTCTTTTCCAAGGGCTACCCCCAGCCAACCTCACTTACCAAGTCTCCCCCCACCTCACCTTCTTTAGGCTTACCCTCAAAAATAACAGATGTTGGAAGACATTTGTCGGCATGACTGGTATACAGCAGGTGCTCAATAAATGTTACCTTATTGCTCCTGGATTCACAGCATGAGTAGAGAGTTGAAATAAGGTGTCTCTCTCTTTAATTTTTCTATGTTGTGGATACTAGGCTCAAAGCTTTTAAAATACAGCACTGAGGTGAAGGGGAGGACTGAGCACTGATATTTGGGGAGCGAATATTCTTGGTGCTGAATAAGCACGGGCGTACAACCCTCCTAAATTCTTGCCAGATGTTTACTCCACACTCCAAGTCCCTTAATGAAATGGAACTGGACATTTCCAAAGAGCACAGGAAGATGGACTTACTGAGGGAGTGAACAGCTCTCCTAGCAGAAAGCCAGGAGCACAGAGCTCTCTTACTGGACACAGCACTCGACAAATCTCGTTTAGCAGTTCAAGATATAAATGAGAGAAAATATTCCTGGGAAAGGTCAGACATGACTTAGCATAAGACAATAAGACCTGAGGCTCCTACCTATCAAACCCAAGACACCTTCACTGTAAAATATACCTGCATCTTTTCTGGTCAAGAAGTTATGTTGGTTGAGGGGGGTCGGGAGAGTGAGAGATGCATGGATTCCTTCTCCCTCTCTACAGTAGCACACCTGCTGACAGGCCCCCCCCCCCCCCACCTCTGCTCCAAGGCACTGATCTGGGCTTCTGCAGTCATTTGTCCTGGAGGGAAACCGTTTTCCTTCCTTCCCTGCTCAGAGTGACTCACTCTTCTCAACAGACTTCAAAGCCCTGCGCTCCTGCCCTGTCATTTCTCTCCCCTCCAGGCCCAAATTGGATGCCCCTTTTCCTTCCGTAGCCCCAATCTTGGCATAGCAAGAAGAAAACCTTAGATCAGAACTCGAGTCAGTCCTGCCCAGAGCTCAAGGCACTTCCCACCAGAAATTTGTTTGATCCTCAGGTCCCGGATATTGCTTCTCCTTGTGACTTCTGGAACGCACTGGGAGTTCCTCCCTGTTGCTCACCTTGGATCTCTCCTAGATTTCACAATTGCTGTCTCTCCTTCCACGCATACTCTCTTGTCCCTGCTGAAGGTTGCATCTTTGCAACAGATGCAAACACATTCATAGATAATTCTTTGTTAACAAACCAGACTTCCATGTGTAATGGAATACCAAATATTTATTCTCTCTCAGAAAAAAATCCATGATTGTTCTGTAGTTTCAGTTGTATGAGAACTCGGAAGGTGAACTACTTAAGCGAATCATGATGGCTTTTCTGGAACTGCAGGCTGTCATTTTACTGAGTGACAGGTAAGAAAATCGGACTTCTGAGACGGAAAGCACGCTTGGACAGTATGGAAGGTATCAGGCCTTACCAACTTCCCTCACTATCTACGTGGCATTAACACTCCAGGGGGCCTATGTACTCTGACATCTTTTGTGTTTATTTTTCTACGTCTCTCTGTCATTTATGGAACCTCTTTTGGGCTCCTCATTGTACTACAGGCTAGGATCAGAAGGGATGGAGACCAAGTCCCTACAATCAGAAACTTAGTACATTGAAATATTATTACACACAAATGTTATGAACACACAACAAGACATAAGAATAAGACATAACAGGTGGCCTGAGTATTTCCTAACTAGCATCATCACATTCTTACTCTTGCTCTGAACTCATAGCCCACTTGGTTGAGAATCACTGGTGAAACCCCAGACCTGTTGAGCACTGCTCAGGATGCCTCCACCACAAAACATGAAAGAGAGGAAAACATGAATATAGTACAATAAAATTATATTTGAGCACCAAAATGATTTGAGCACCAAAATGGCTGCAAAGTCTTGGGACATTCTGAATAGCATTGAATTTTTTTTCATCATTTCTCATCTTACAAGGATTGAAACTTATAAAATGTGCAAAAAATATTCTCCACACCCCTGTTATATATGCTTAGTAATCCACCATTTCTCTTTCTTTCTCCCTTCTTCTCTCCTTTCCCTTCACAATCCCCACACCCTCCATAGCCCCACATAGAATTCTGCGTTGTTCCTTTCACTTTTTCTAAATAAAATACAACAAAACTTGGGGGCACCTGAGGCCACTCACCCTAAAGCTTAGCCTGGAGGTAAGGGCATGATTGATTTAATGCTTGGTCATAATCATAGTGTGTGGACTCCATGACACTTAGGATTCACTAAGGTTATGCCAAGTGATACTCAGAGGAACATGTAGCATCTGGGACCAATTCAGTACCTCACACAGGCCAGGCATGTGCTGTACCACTTGAGCTGTCTCTCTGCCCTCTAAATTCCACTTTAGAACATTGGTCATTTAGCACATGTTTTAATTTTTAGAAGAAAAGTGGTATAAGTGGATTCAATACTAAAACAATTGTAAAACTTGAAATTTCAGGTTTCACTTAGTTGACTGAACTATGATGACAATCTACAATCCTGAGGAATACTTGATGAGAAATAAAAGTTTAGAATCTGTACCTTTCAGGAAATAGGGTCTACATTTTGTGCATATATATATATATATATATATATATATATCTCCTCTGTCTTAAGGTAACCCCTTATCATCATCATCATCATCATCCCATTGATCATTGATTTCCTCGAGCAGTCTCAGTACCGTCTCCATTTGTCCTAGCACTGAGATTTTAGAAGCCTCTCTTTACTCGTCCTTACCAATGGTGCCACATTGGAGGCTCTTTCAGGGTCAGGGGAATGAGACCCAGCATTGGTACTGGTTTTGGCATATGAATACACCATGGGGAGCTTCCCATGTGGGCAGGAAACTCGGTACCTTGCCAGGTTCTCTGAGAGGTAGAACTAGGCTATAAGATGTCGTGCGGCCTCTTTGAACCTGCCTTGTCTAAGGTAACCCTTAGACAAGATAATTTTGCCTAAGACTAAGTTCTTTATGACATAATTTTCACATAACTTGTGAAGACATTATTTCTCTCATTGGCCAGATCTGTGAACTAAGACTCAGAAAGTTTAAAAAAAAAGCAAATCAGCTAAATGACAGTATTAAGTTAAATCATCGTGTCCCCTCTGCCCACCGCCATCCCCTGAAGGCAGGGTCTTTGCTCGGAACATGCATGGGGATTACTTCAGATGCCAGAGAAGGAGCAAACCAATTAATTGCAAACCAATGTGGGACTTCAGCCCAATTAGGTGACCTGCTCCACCCTCAGGTTACTCAGCTGTAAGGAAGAAAGCTACCCTCTACCACTCTACCATGTACTTGCCATCAGAGAGACACAGCAGTGGAGGAATTCAATGTTGATGGTATGGCCATGACCCAAGGCAAATGCCACTACAGAGTTCCTCTCAGTATGCAGTCATCCCAACTGTATTTTTATCTCAAATATATTTCTACTGTGCCACCTTAGTGTTCAACTAGCAACCAGAAGAAAAAATGTATATATATATGTATATTCACACATATATGGGCTGGAGCGATAGCACAGCGGTAAGTCATTTGCCTTGCATGCGGTTGACCCAGGTTCGATTCCTCTGCCCCTCTGGGAGAGCCCAGCAAGCTACTGAGAGTATCGTACCCTCATGGCAGAGCCTGGCAAGCTACCCGTGGTGTATTCAATATGCCAAAAACAGTAACAAGTCTCACAATGGCAATGTTACTGGTGCCCACTCAAGCAAATTGATGAACAATGGGATGACAGTGACAGTGACAGTGATACAAACAGATATATGTATATATATATATGTATATATGTGTGTGTGTGTATATATACATTTAGGGACAAAAATTATTTTCACAATAATATTCTAACTTCTAGAGTAAAATTCTAGCTAATATTATTTTATGGAAATATAAAGTTCTTAGGTGAATTTCAATACTAAATAGAGATAGAAAAAAAACGTCAGAAAACAAATTTTACCACAACAAAATAAATATAGCTGAATTCTAAATTTCATTCTTGATGTTCCTAAGAATACATCAAGTTTCTATTATTGCAGAGTGGGGGATGCAGTGAAGGTCCTAGTTTATGCTTTTATTATATATTCAAACTATAATCCTACATTACTGTCCTTCTGACAGGAACCCAGTCAGATTAGCAAAGAGTTTTAAATCCCTCCATGAAAGAGTACCAACAATAATTATTAAGAATCATTGTTACTCTGATATTTTATATCCTTCATTCCTTTACTTTAGAGAAATGGATGCCCAGGTGTAAATATAATAGGATTTAGAAAGGATGGAAATGAGTAGCAAATGGATTTTAAAACATAAACAGAGGTCATGCTTGCTGATCTTCGACTTACTTCATTTTTATTACCCTTAAGACACCAGATGCTTTTAGGATTATTATAATGAACTTGCAGACTATTTAAAGAAATTCAGGGCTCCTCGAATACATTTATTCGTAAGGTCCTGAGCTAAGGATGACAAAATACATTTCTTTCAAGGATAAACCATCTCCTAGGCAAATTGCTATGTTGCATTATTCCAGATAAGTACAGGAAGTCAACATATTGAAATACTGAGATCCTAGAGGTATTGTTACAATACTGCCAAAAAAGGAATGGTGTAACTTAATAAATTAGATCAAATTTGTTCTTTAATGCTTTTAATCCAAACCCTAAACTTTTGTTCTCCTCCCACTTTTAAAATAAATCTGTAAGCACTAACATAATTTTGAGATGTCTATTCTCATGGTTGATAATTATCTACTCTGTGTACCATTAATATGAATGTGTCTCTGCTTGCTGGAATAAGAGGCAGGAGAAGGTAAGCGGAGAGAGATTTAAACAAACACTTTACTTGTAACACCTTCTAAATATTTTTCATAATTTTACTTCTTATTTTTTTTTACCATTCATTTATTTAAGGTGGAAACATGCTTCAGCTTGCTTTGACTGCATTCTTTATAAACTTAATATTCTAATTAGCCCCAGTGGGGGGAAAGAACGCAACCTAACTGTGCAGTTCTGCCTTTGAGTTGCCATATACCTATTAAAATGTTTTAGCAATCATGAGAAAAAATAATAAAAGAAATTTGATGTGAGCAGCTGTGTTTGTCAACAAATTTGAAAAGTAAGAGAGGATGGCAATAGATATGATGACACAAATATAAAAGAAAGAAAAGAAAAAGAAAGAATGGAAGGTAGAAAGATGGCAAGAAAGAGGACAAGGAAGTACTAAAGAAAGGCAACAGATTCAAGAGTTATTGGAAGACAAATATCATAGTTGGATTTAAACTCAAATGCAAACCTTTTGTCACCTTGCAAATATTTACTCAGTATAGTGATCAGAATGAAAAATCTACTTCTGCTTAAAAATGTGTTGCCTTGAGCTAGGAATGACATTATCACATAATTTTCAACAGGTCCAGCTAAATTTCAGTCTCAAAATCATTTTAACATATGAAGGCCCTTCATCTATTCTTGATAAACTTCCTGCCATTTATCCGAAATCATGTAACAGGACATCTTGAATTTTTTTTTATGAATCTGACAATGCTAGCTGGAAAGACTATAACAAATTTTCTTCAGTTCTTATCACTGAAAATGTTTAAATTCATTAAATACCATAATATATCTTCCACAAATACTAACATTTTGCATCGCATTTCCTGAGAAAGTGGATTTTATCCAGCAAGAATAAATGGGAAGAGAAAGGTATATGTGGCAAGTGAGAACAGCAGGGAGCCAGTGATGAGGGTAGGGAAACATTTACCTCCGGAGGAGTGAGGCTTCAGCCCTGACTGTGCCAAGCACACACTTAGAATCACAGCAGAGTGGGAAAAACACACAGAGGCAGAAGGTGCACTTTCATAGGCATCAAATGAAACGTTACATAACTCGGCATTTGCGACGTGCGGGTGATACCTGCCAACCTGACAGGTTTGTTATAAGGATTAAATGTGATAATATATACATGTGTGTGGTGAAAAATATGAAGCATTTTACAAACATAAAGGGATTACTGTGAACAGGGAGAGACGAGGGCCAGAAAGAAACACTTTGATCCGAGCATGACACGCTTAGAGGTCAGTGTAGAGTCACTGACAATGGACCTCAGTGATCCTTGATCTGGCCTGTGTGTTAGAATCCCTTGGCCTGACACAAAAGACACGTGCTGGGAGAGACAAGAATGGAAGGTCAATTGTACGTGCTGTTGAAAAGCTTCCAGCTCGCTGTGGAACCGAGAAAATGAAGCTGAAGCAACAAGAGATATTTGCCCAAATAAAATCAGCAAAATGATGTTAGCAATACGTTTGTTGGGGCAGGAAATGGGATGAGAGATGGTAGTTTAACTTGTGTGATCAACATCATTATGTCACAGGTCATAAGGAAAAAACTGGTTTATTCAACCCTAAAAGAGGCATTTTCAATTGCTACTATTCTCAATGGTCGGTGGCATTACCTAAACAGCTGAATTTTCCTTATGTGAAAGCTGCCTTTTTTATGTGGGCATAAATGCACACAAGTCTTCTCATCCTCTAATACTATGGGCACATTCACTATGTCACATTCCAACTGAAATAAGGAAATTACTCTGAAAAGGAAGATTCTTCTACTCTAAGTTACATATTTACATATTTTTATTTTTCTTCTTAGAAGAATCAAACCAGAACTACCCCTCCTTCCAAAATTGACACTTCCAGTAATGGAAGAAACAAACAAAAAAATCTTTCAAAAAAAATGAATTGCATTTTTATGGAAATAAGTCTCTATATAATCAACCAATGGAATGTGCCGAATTCACTCTTGCTACAAAGATACACTCAACCACAATATCTGGCAGGTCAATATTTTCTACTCCACTTTTATGGATTATTTTATGTTTTGAGTGCAACTTTTCTCTAGTTGCAGGCAAATTGTTGCTAACAGAACAGGGCCAATATGTGCAGGGAGAATATAATGCAAATCTTGCATCATACTCATTATATCTGAGTTGCCATGAGGCCAGTATATGCATCATAGTTGATCTTTCCACTTACTTTATCTTACCCATCTCCTGATTTTCAATTAGAACCCAGACCATAATAATAAAAACAACAATAATAATAACAATGCTAAGTTTATTCTCAGAGAACTAGGGGGAAAGAGCTATTAAAACATCTCTATTTTAAAGGCTTTCATAACCTATAATTTATTCTCCCTCACCTCCTGTAAGTCTATTAGCATAAAGATTTGAAAGTGTAAGATTTAATCATCTTCGTGTATTTGTTCAGACTGCAAAAGTGCAGCTTAATAAATACAGAATCTGAGAATATGAAATTCAAAGGAATTGACTTCTCAAATCCTAAAACTCTTTTTTCGTAGGATCTCCATCTAAGTATAAAATTGGATTCAGTCAGGTCACAGGGAATCAGGCACACATCAGATTAAATACCCGGGACTACATTGAACTCCTTTCGTGGGATCAGACCACCCAAATCAACATTTAATTATACTTGAGTAAATATTAAATAGCAAAATGCCTGTAATCCACATACCCCCTCCAATTCTTACAAGAAATTCAGATAGAGAAATTTAGGAATTAAGTTGCAGGTTTAAACACACACACACAGACACACACACACACACACACACACACACACACACACACACACACACACACACACACACACACACACACATAGAGTCTGCATATTCTCTTGGGAGCACTAAACTCTTCCATTAAACCAGATGTATTAGCATCTTAATCACCACCAAAGATGAAAGCACTCTCTCAGTTGCAAAACCCAGAGAGCAAGTGGTAGGAAGAATCCGCTCTATGAAATAGCAGCAGTGTAAGTGATCAGCCACATACACAAAAGTACACCTAATAAGTGGTCTTGTATTTTTTATTGATTCCCAGTGGAAATCTTAAGTAGAAAATTCCTGATTTGAACATTATTCGGAGGAAGAGCAATCCCATGAATTTGAATGGTGCAAAAGCCCACTCCCTCTTCCCCCATCCTCTAATAGAAAACAGGTAAGCATGAAAAAAAAATCTCTATTTTCCAATTGGAATCATAATGAATCCCCCGCCCCCAAGTGTCTCCTCTCCAAAACCTTAAAAAAAAAATCCCTCAGACTATCAAAGCATTGTCAGTGCCAGTAAAACACATCATTAAGGTGAGTAATTTTCCTGTTTACTTCAAACACTTTTTTTCCCAAACTCAAACCCGGGCAGGTCTGATCAGGTAAGGCTTTGGAACAAGTAAAAGCGTCCCCAATTTCTACATAAACGCTGCAGGCCATGGGGCAAAGACAAGTCTCAACTCAGCGCTCCACAGGAGTCGAGCTTCCCGGCGCCTCTGGTCTTGTCTCCTTCATACCTTACAAGTAGCGTCATGTCTCTGAGCCCTCGAAATCTGTTTTATCTGTAACACACATACACACGCGGGCACACACATCTCACTTGTTTTCTTCCTTTTACCTGTAATTAGTAAACACTTACATTCTCAATATCTCTTCCGTAGGCATCTTTAAAAATGAAATTTTTTTCCACTTTGAATTGATGGTTTCTTTAGGTGAGGAGAAGTGGCTGGGTGCAACAGAATAATGATAATAACTAGAGCAATTGTTAAAATTGCTGTAGTTTTGAAATCTACTGGGGCAGAGATCTGATTTTTCTTTTATCTTCTTTTGGGAAATACGTACTATTATCGACTTAACAAAACAAAAAAATTCCAAATTTGCATACTGCAAACATATAGTGTGCACTTTCCTTATTAAAAAGAAATTAGAGAAAATTGATCTTGGGGGCATCAGATTGGTCTTCCAATGCCCTCTTAGTCTAGGAAGTAATATCAGTTAGAGTTGAGTTCTAGGTGCATTTTATCTATGTGGATCAGCAGATCTTCTTAAGTTGATTTTCCAGCCTATAAAATAGAGCTTTAAAAATAATTTCCTGAGACCACAAAGATATTGTGAGCTCTGTTTGCAAAGTACTTTGCCTCTTTTCACCAAAAGATGCTGGGCTTCTAATTAAGACACTGCTTTCCTGTAATTTGAACCATTAATACAAATTGAAAAGATAGTTTTCAAGCCAAAGATACGATATTGTTTTATACTTAAGGTCAACTTATTACATATTGGTGTGAAGCGCTTACTTGCTCCCACTCATCTGCCCTTTGTCTTGTTGAGAGTTTGACTATCATCACTTCTGAGGTGTGAAAGTTGAACTGGTATTGTTTCTCTATACCAGTGGTGGAAATAAAGGATCCAAGGAGGAGGGAAGACTTTAGCAAATCTGATACTTATTACTATTTATCAATTGGAAATAAAGGAAGATGCAGACTACTTTTGTCCCTGCTCTCTTTATTTTATTGGGAGCATTTAAATTTGATTGGATAAAATGACAGCTCTAAAATAGTAACAAATACAAAATAATGAAATCAAGATTCTAGTAAGAAATACCTTGTCCCAAAGGTAATTCACTCCTAGATTTATAGCATAGTTCTGTGACTTATTTGCTTGGTGATTTTAAGTCTGGACAGGTAAGTTATTCTACATCTATAAAATGTGAATATCAACAACATACCTTATAGAATTGTTACATGAATCAGTTACTATTTGTGAACTACTACATGGAGTTTTGGGCCTGATGCACAATACCCAGTAACTATTAATTTCATCTCTATCATCTAAATTTTGGAGTTGGCCATTAGTGTTACAAAATTCAAGAAGCATAATAGACTATATGGCCAGATGGGAAAGTCTTAAATATATTTTACTAGAAAAATAGGGGAGAACAAACAGCTTTTTATTTTGTTCTTCCTTTAGTACGCTTCTTCTAGTGAGCTGTCTTCAGGTTCCAGTTAGTGTACCTCAGTTGTACCAGAGAGACTATACCTGAGCCATTTACTCAGGAAGGTTAAAGCCTCTGCAGATTGAGAACTTGGATTCTTCACATTGTCCATTTGCCAGTCCCTGGCTATAACTCTGGGGAGAATAGTGTCAGTGTTCATGCCACATGCAGGGGAGTCTCAGGTAACACATTTTTGCTTTCTCATTAGGGTGTCAGTAAATCACAATTAAAAAGAGAAATTAGAATAAGTATATTGCTTGCAGATTCATTTCTTTTAATGAGAATTTTAACTTTAATGACACTGCAAGTTCCAGCCAAAATATGAAAAAAAATCCATCCCTATACATTGTGAACTATAATTTACTATTTATCAGCCAAATGCCAACTTCTTTCATTGCATATAGTACATACTATATATAGTATACAGTATACATATATAGTATATATGTATGTATATATGTGTGTACATATACGCACTATATACTCTATGCATATATACTTTCTTAAACATACACATATTCTTATACATGAATATATATATATATGTGTGTGTATGTTTAAGAAAGGGGAGGGCACAGCTGTTTCACTCAGGAAGAGACTTATACCGCTACTGTAAAATGAGGTCCTGAGCATAAAATCAGTTTTAATTGCATCATCCAGTGGCCTACATATTCGGGTTTGATCCATGAGATTCTGTGTCCTTATCCTCAGCAGGAAGATTTCAGAAAGTTTTTGTGAAGCTCAAATCATAGTGTTGAATAAAAAAGATCTGTCATGATAAATAAAATCATTACTTAAAATACAATTTAATAAATGGCTCAAAAAAAAAAAAAGAATCAGGGACTTTTCTGCCTCCCTAAAATTCCTTTGCAGAGGTTGGAGAATTAGAGCCTCATAGGGAGGAGCACGTGTCTTGCATGTGGGATTTTAGCCCCCTCAGCACATGGTCCTCTGAGCCCTACCAGGAGCAAACCCTCAGGAATGAGCCAGGCATAGCTCCTGAGGATGAGCAGGTGTGGTCTTCAAGCGAAAAAACAAATGATCCTTTTCAATAGAGTTACATGAAAGCCAACAACTTGTGTGCAAACTTAATAACACATAGGATGAATCAATTCAACTGAAAATAACATGAGAAAATCAGGAGTCATCGGCCCTCAAACAGCTGCTCTGAAGAACTCTCTCCCATATGAAACTTACAAGGATTTCTGTTGCTGTCACAGAGAGTACAAGTCTGTTCTCACCTAGGAGGACGCTGATCCCCGTATTGGTTTTCATTTCAGAGGATGCTGGCAGCATTGGCACTGAACAGGAAACCGCAGAGACAACAGATCGACAGAGTGTTTCTCTGAGTGACTACTTCTGGCTTATTTCATCCAGAAAAAGCTGGTGTAAGAACACTTGAAGTGTTTCAAGTTCACTAGTGCCATAAAGGGCAATTTTTCACAAATGTGTTTTAAATCTTACGAACTTCTACATGATCACTTTGTTTCAACTGCTCCCTGTAAGTGATATCATTCTACTTTTATACATTCATTTATTCTAACAACACTAAATATATGGCTGCTCTCTTTAACTCCCCAAGAAATTTATCTGTATTTTTCTTATGACATATATTAATATGTCTTTTATTATAATGATAGGTTCCAATTGTTTTTCTTGCCAAGAGACTAAACTTCCACAGGGCAATCTTACCTTATCCATCTCCCACTGAAGTGGTAAGCGTAATACAAAAACAAAATTGCACGTTAAGTGAAATAACACATATAGAGCAAGTAAGTGAAACCATGGATTTGAGATTATTAAATATGCCATTGAGATCTGTGATACAAACCCTATCTTGCTAATAATATGTTCTTTTATAAACTATTTCTTAATTTGTTTTAGAAAACCTGATGCTAATAATAAATATTGAGTAGTCATTTTACTGTTTGAATTGTACTAAAATGATTGACCGGACAGGAGAGATAGTATAGTGGTAAGGTACTGTGCACAGTCTTACCTTGTACCACATATGGCTCTCTGAGCACTGTCAGAGTCATCCCTGAATAAAGAGCCAGAAGTAAGCCTTATGGTCAACAAATACAAAATCAAAAACTAACCAAATTAATAACAGTATCAATTTCCAGGTAGTTTCAGAATATATATATATATATATATATATATTAGTTAAATAAATTTGTCCCTAACTCTTTCCAGGAAATGAGTGTTATGGCAAATCAAAGTGAAAAGTAGGTGGTTTATTGTTCTATTTTACAATTCAAATCATACATATCAATCCTTTGTATCAGATTTGTGACAGACTGTTAAAAGATAGCTCTTACCTAGATTGTATAAAAGTTAACTTTTATTTGCCAAGCAGATTGTCTTAGTTCAATAACCTGAACTTTAAGTAGGATGAACTTTCTGCAAACAGTAGTGTAATATATTAACACCAAAGACCTGTCTTCAGAAATGGATATTTGCCTTTATTTTCAGAGTCCAAGAAAATAAAGCTGTAATGTAGTCAATATTTAATCAGCATTGATAATTCTGAAATTGTATAAGATTATTCATATAGTACATACTCTAGTTGTATAAAATAGATACAAATTTACCCCAGAATAAATCATTTGTCTTGGTTGAAAAAGTTAAAGTTACATTTTGATTTGCTAACTAAAAAATTCAAAGGAAAAATATCTGAAGAAATTTGTCTGAGAAATGTAGAAATTATTGACACTGAATTTAGTTAGAACTAAATAAATTTTTAATAGAAGTTGTTTCAACTACTGCTTTACTTTTCCTTTAAAATGATTTGTGTTTTCTTCACTTGCTCTTCCATTCTCTCCATTTATATCTGGGTGAAATAATTAGGCAGGGAAACTGGGAAATGGAGTCCTGAAAGTTGATAGCTCTGAATTATTTTTGTGATTATAGCTTTTAGAATAACTGCCTAAAGCTTTGAACCACATTAGCTTCAGTGTCAAATAGAAAAATCTCTCTAGTAGATGTCTCAAAAATAGATTCAAAGGACTAAAGTAGGAAAAACAAGGTATAGTGGATTCTCTGATTCCTCACTTCATCTGCATGCATATTTATAGGCTCTCTTGGTTTACTTCCCATGGACACATTAGAAATTTATATTTCTAATATGACATGAATATCAAATCCTCTTTTGGGTAACTGTAAAAACAAAAGTAGTTCATTAACAGTAAATATGTTTTGTAATGAATTCATCATCTCTAACATTTAGCATAAAAAGGTAGAAATTTTTAAAATTCAATTCAATTGGGACTAGCCTATGATCAGTGAAAAATACATTTTTTCTAGCAATACTGATTTTGTAAAATGTCTGTGAGTTTTAAATGACATATTTTTAATGACTAGATCTGAAGTAAATAAATAATAAGAGTGGTATTTTTTTATTTACTTTTTATTTATTAGATGCTTTTTTCTAATAAAAGGCCCAAAGTAACTACTGCTATACTCAGAATAAGAAATGGGACAGAAAGTTACAATTTTTGTCCAATAATCATCTTTCATTGATAAGAACCCTGAAATGCAAAGCAGTTGAATAGTCTGAAGCTCTCAAATCAGTCACTGGAACCCTATCCATAACTCTTTCTTATTGATTATAAACTCTTTCCAGATATTTCCAATGCCAAAAAAAAATGCCATGTAGAAGAGAAAGCATTCGATTATCTGGTTACTTAAAGACTTGTGAATACTCTAATACACAAACCAGTTAATAGCCAAGGTTAATCCTAAGAGGAAAAAATAAAACATAGTGTCCTAAACATCTGAGGGATGTACCATTAGTCTCATTGTCACAAATGGGGTAGCTCTGAAACAGCTGTATAGAAAACGCAATAGTTAACATTACTGCTACATTCCAATTCAGGATTAGAGGTTGAAGCATTCAACATACTGGGAAATGGGTTTCATTTCCCATTTCATTTCCCAGTTTCCATATACTGAAAACTTAACTTGCAACCTCACATTCACCTTTGGATCCCTTGCCTTTATTTCTTATCTGAAGTATTCCAATAGCCTCCCAATCAGCCTTGCTGCCTCCAATCTTCCCACTTCCATATTGTCATCAGTTATCTCCCTCCGATACTGTATGATGTCACCCTCCCCACACACATATTCTTTCCAAATTGCCTTAGTACCTATAAAATCTGAGCCAAACTCAGAGGACGATCCAGGGTCCCCTCTCGGCCTGTTTCCGTGTATGTTACTCCTGCCTCATTTACTGCTTCTCTCTGTTCCTTCCTGCATGGTCCCGGCAGACCAGCTCACTTCCTACCCTTAGACGCACACACCACAGTTCCATCTCCAGGCCTTTGAAACCTTATGCTATCCCGTTTTAAATTTCCCTTGGCAAGATGCTGCTCATTTTTGAAAAGCAAACTTTGAGTTCTAAGTCCTAGGCAAATCAAACAATTTTATGTATCATATCATGTTTTGTTTCAAGATGCTTGCTATTTGGACAAATATATGTTGAGATGATCTATGTCAGCAGGAACGTACAAAGGTAACGATACAATACAGAACTAAGCTTTTGAGTTCATAAGTGACACAGGTGTGCTATGCCATCACACACCATGAGGTTAGATCTACATAAAAAATGTAAGGAACAGAGGACAGGGAGGTTGCTTGGTAGCCAGAGTTCTGTCTTGCAAGGATGACACAATCTAGCTCAATCCCTAGTGTCACCCTCAAGCACTTTATGTGATCCTCTTGTATATGTGCCTGCCTGTGCTGTGAATGATATTCAGCTTCAGTGTAGCAAGGTCCATATAAGTATCCCATCTTAAGGGACAAACTCCTGCCAAGCCTGCCAAGTATGTAAAAGATACATGCAAACCATGGCCAGGAGTATGACCTTTGGCAAGCATGTGTGTGTACACCAAAGTTTTACTCCTGGGAAGCATAGGTGCAAATACCACCACTAACACAGTGCAACCCCTGCAGAGCACTGTGACTAAGGACATGAGCACCCCAAACAAATGTGTGCTAAGTCAACTATGTATTTGTACCCTAGTCACTGCTAAAACATTGTGAACAGATGAAAGAAAAGGGGGAAAACAAAACAGAATAAAATAATGACACAGGAGAAGGAACTACTGAGTGTGTGTGAGATACCTGGTGGGGAGAGGGGAGGGAGGAGATGAGTTTGAAAGGATGAGTAGGAGTCTGCCCAGGAGACAAAGTAGGGGATGTTCCAGACAGATGATAGCACCTGTCACATTAAATTACAGCTAGGTTTGTCTGTATTCCAGAGATATTGCAAGCCCTTTGAAATGCTAACCTACCTGTTAATATGATTCCCCCGTGGCATACAGCTCTGATACCCATTGGTATAATTTATCAATTGCCTACATATTAGTCATTGAAATGTGGGATTCAAAGTTGGCACATTTTTCCCAAACAGGGAGATCATTTACACTGGAAAAAGAGAAAGAAAATGGAACATCTATAGTTTCTGGTCTTTTGCTTTGCCACTCCAACTAGCAAAATTCAGAGTTAGGTCCTTTTTTCTCTAAAGTACAAATTCTGATGATAAAGAGGTATATTTTGAAACTAAAATTCTGACTCAGTGACACGTAACAACTGTGACCTAATGGTATGGGGTCTTCAACTACTTAACCTGAATTTGGGTACTTGAGAACACATGTGCATATGGTGAAAAACATACAAAGCACCAGTTGGGGGAAATCCTATGACAATTATTTTAAATTTACTGGTGGTTGTCCTTGCTGGATGAGTAAAATTATTTTAACACCATCTATCTTTTTCCTGTATTTGGTGAAGTCCTCACTTTTTAAGATGATGAAGAATCCTCTGCTCTTTTTATAGATATTTCATTTAGATTTGCATTTTACTCAGATTCCTCTTTATGTATTACTATCTTCAAACTGCTTCATTAATATTTTCCTCAAATGAAACATATGTGAAACATATGTGTCTTGAAAAGCCTAGAAAAACTAAAAGTAGAAAAATATTTATAGTGAAGAATATACATATCTTGTTTTTCAGACCCATTTTTTATATTTTGGAGATCATGCATTTTTATTACTCTATTTTATTTGTGTGGCTTTGGGCCACACCCAGTGGTGCTCAGGGCTTATTCCTGCTCTGCACTCAGGGCTCAGTCATGCTGAGGTTCTGAGAACTATATGGGATTCTGGCGACTGAACCTTGGCCAGTTGCATGAAGGTAAGTACCTTACTACTGTAATATCTCTGAAGCCCCATTTTGAAAGATGTATGATCCAAAGGGGATTTAAATTAAATTAGATGTAAACCAATGCTGTTTCAGAGAAACTGATGACATGCAGTGAATCCTAATTCCAGTAAGTGACAAAATGTTTCTCAACCTTTCTTTTTTTTTGCCTTTTGCGTCACACCTGGTGATGCACTAGAGTTACTCCTGGCTCTGCATTCAGGAATTAGTCCTAGTGGTGCTTAGGAGACCATATGGGGTGCTGGGAATCACACCTGGGTCAGCCGAGTGCAAGGCAAATGCGCTACCAGCTGTGCAATGTATTGCTCAGACAGAAGAAAAAAATTATATAACCCACACAGATGTCTAAGAAAATATTTTTTAAAAATTGTTTTTTAGGAAAAGAATGTTTCATTCCAATAATTTTCCTTTTTAAGCTTAAAAAGTTAAAATTACAAAAAAATAAAAAAGACTTACTGACTTCTAGTTCTTTTACTAAATTTTCCCTAAATCCTCTTTTTTGGCACAACTTTTTTATTTTCTCTGAATTTTCTCCAGGTAGACCCAATGAAAAAGGAAGCAAGAAGGAAAAACCTGGGGTCACAGGAGGTGCTGCAGTCATAAGGAGGCACAGGATATCTTGTCAACTATGAATATTTGTTACAAATCAGAGCATGCATCATCAACCTTCATCTCAGAAGATGAGTCAAGTAGTGGTTCACTGCCATAACATATCACTGCTTTTGAAACATAGACTTAAGGAGAAATACAAATATTAAGACAAGTAGAAATCTCACGATTCTCTTAAAGCATATATATAAAGACAGAAGGGGAAAAAGGGATATAGCCAATTAAAAATTCTATTATTGAGGCATGGAGATAGCTCAGAGACTTAGTGCACATACTTTGCTTATGAGAGGCCAGTAACATATGGTCCCCAATAATCACCTTCAGCAATATGCGGAGAGCAGCCCCTGACCACTGCTGGGTGTGGTCCAAAAGACAGCAACAACAACAAAAAAAATGGCGTTTAACTTATATTGCTTTAAAAAAAAAAACAACATCTCTCACTAACTTTGGCTTCTTCTGCTCTTTTCTATTTAATTAAGTTTTGACCATTACTTCCAAGTGGTCAGGAGCAAAAATCCAAGTACTTCTCTTATTATTGTTCGCACAAAAATCTCAATCATGGGTCTTTAGAAGTCCACAAAGCACAAATTCTTTCTGTCTACTGCTGGCTAAATGGAGAGATCCATCAGCTCCTCCTGGTAGCCCTAGTATTCCGCATCCACTCCCTCTTGACATTTCCTCTTGACACTCAGCTCAGTGACAGGATTGCCCACACACCATGAGGCAGTATATTGTAAACACTGGGGTATTAATGTATCTACTTGTTATATGAAGAAATCACATTTTCAGGGCAATCCTCTCAAACAGTATAAATATTTTTTAAAGTTAGAAATGTTTGAACAGGCTCTAAGACAGAAACGAGTCTTGGCCCTCTCTCAGATAGAATGGGTGAGTTACAGATGTTTCCCCTGCACGCTACATCTTGCCTCTAACAAGAACATTCATCTCCTAAACACATCATTTTGCCTACTTTGCCTGAAGCAAAACAAAACACGCACACACAAAAATCACAGGGTTTTAAAAATATTATGATTAACTCTTAAACTCTTCTACTCACTCTACATTCTTATAAAGGAGAAGAACCAAACATCTGATTTCCAAGATGCCACGAGCTGATGATTGCTCAGTTTGCTTTCCCACTGCACAAGCTAATGACGATAGGGCAGGCTAACCTGCGTCTTCATTCTTTTGCCCTACAAAACGGAGGCCTGGGCCAGCACTGACTCATAACGCTGGAGACGTTAGCTCATGGTAGTGATTTAGTCATGAGAATCCTGACAAGAGCCTCTCCCTTCCCTGGTGCTTCAAGAAGGAAATCAGTTCCTGGAAGATATGGCATTAGGACCAGGCACAACGATCACAAATGTGACTATGATCGTTGAAAGTGGGGTGGTGGGGCTAAACAGTCTGCATGACAGTAGCCACCTTAGTTACAGAATAACTGTCTTCGCAAAACGGGATCTGCAGCACAGCCCCGTTAGAAATGCCTGTCCAAAACTCAGTCATTTTCATCCATACAGGAATCTAGAACAGTGGGTTTCCCTTGGAGGGGAAAGAAGAAAACATGAGTGTTTAGGGTCTGGTAGGCTTTAACTGTTTCCACCAGGGGTGAGAAAACTCCAGAGAAAGCTTTTGAATTGGGGTGCATAAGAATCATCTCACTTGGGGGCTGGAGCGATGGCACAGCGGGTTGGGCATTTGCCTTGCACGCGGCAGACCCGGGTTCAATTCCCAGCATCCCATATGGTCCCCTGAGCACCGCCAGGAGTAATTCCTGAGTGCAGAGCCAGAAGTAACCCCTGTGCATCGCCAGGTATGACCCAAAAAGCAAAAAAAAAAAAAAAAAGAATCACCTCACTTAGCACATGCTTTCCATGAACTTGGCCAAGCAGGGAGCTGGGAGTCCTCCCAGCCACCTTGATTCCAAGGAAGCAGCAGCCATTTGCGAGAGAAGAGATTTCCCAACTGGCACTGCACAATCTTTAGTTTCATGACAACCATACAGAATGAGGTTATTACCCAGATTCTAAGAAGATTAGGGCACCAGAGAGGTTAAAAGTCGTGCAAAGGCTGAGGCCAGAAAGTTGTCGGACAGTCCTTAGGATTCTCCCTCTAGTTAGATTGCTTATAATTTCCTTCCCTTCTCTGAGTCAGTTTTTGGTTGCCTTCTTCTTTTCTTATGCAGCTCCTAGAAGCAGTGACTTCAGAAAGCAACTTTTCTCTTTTTCTCTGTGTCTCTTCCCCCTGTCCTCCCCTTGTCCCCCTCCCTGAAGTCTTTCCTTGTCCCACCGCCCTAAATCCAATGGACAGACCGAGTCATCAGTCCTTTCACTAGCACTCTGCATTGTCTGTGAATTTTTCCATATGTCTAGTCCCTCTCCAATAAATTTTCACACCCACTAGCCGGTGGGTATGATGCAGGAAGAGCACCCCAGGCTGGCCTCTGCTTTTACTTCAAGTTTTCCCATTGCATACATGGAGAGTTACTTTCTTCTTCCTGGCACGGAGTAGGTTAATCACCGCCCTTTTATTTATGTCCAGCCACACTGTAACTTCTCTTGCGGATAAACCACTTTCTTTTTTATTCAAAGAGAATGTCAGAGTCTATACTTGATTAATTCTCCTCTAAGACTTGGGCCCCGCAGCCCACCTGTTTTCGGCTGAGTGTTCCCTCTAGAGGCAGTGCATTCCGGGGCTAGAGAATCCTGAACATTCTTCAAGTTGAGCTGGAATCTGCTGTTCTGCAACTTCCTCTCTTTTGCTGGTAATTGTGCCCTTTGGGGCCATCTAAAGAAGCCTAGAATGCAGCTACGCTCATGAATGCAAACAATAAAGAAAAGAGCTTTGCACAACTGATTAGCAATGTCATAGCATGAGTCCTAGTTCTTTTAAGGTTCAGGTGGTAAAATAGAAAATATCCCCAGTGCTCTCTCTCTCAGAGCGAAGCAAACCTCTTTTATCTCACAATTTCTCCTTCAACAGTTGTTCGAGATACTTGTACATACGGCAGTATACCTAGTTGTAACTGAAAACTTCAAAATAAATATTATTCATCTTCCTGGAACTTCAGTTTTAAAGACTTTTTAAAAAATTTTAAATGAGGGTGAAGGTATATTAGAATGAAAATTGAGATATATTTTTACATATAAAAAGAAAAAAATACTGTATCTTCTCTATACCAGTTCAGAGCAAACCCTCAAGATATCCAAGAAAGACATTATATTCCATAGTGCTTAATTGGGGGTAAAAGCTCTAAAGTGTTGAACTAAATATCACTTTTGCCAACATTGGAAGACAAGACATCGGAAGCTAAAATGGATTAACAGAGAGGACTTTCCTTTACGTTAACTAATAGAATGAATATAAACTCTAATTTCAAATTTATTAGCCATTCTAAAATTCATCATGTTTGTGACTCTGTTAAGCATTTTAGTATCATATCTATCATTGCTACTGAAATATTCATTATTTTGTTAACCATTTTCATGAAAGTCACCATTTTCCCGACTGTCATGTACTTTCAAATCATTACACCTATCATTTCTACTGAAAGACATATTACCCCATTTTCAGGGTGAAGAAGCTGCTTGACAGACAGACAGTGTATTGCCCAAGGCCACGTAGATAGAGGTGGAATTCAACCCCAGGTCTATCTGACTACAAAGTCAGAATTCTTTCCACTAAACTACTCTGCCTCCTCAGGCACTTTGTTCTTTAATAAGAGACCCGGTCCATCACAGCCCAGCCTCTGCATTTGGGGAGAGGCAAAGACACTCTGGAGAACTAATAGAACAAAACAGCTTATGAAATAATTGAAAATTAAGATGTACATATCTGCCATATTTTATAGAATTTTTATGTTCTGTATCATGTCTCATAATTTAGCAAGTAAGAGAAGATTTTCATTTTCAATTCAGAATCTGCAATAAAAGAGATCATTCCAATTCAGCTTTCAAGATTTCAAAGGATGAAATCTTATATTTCTGAAGTCTCAATTCTGATATAAAACCAATTAAGGAAACAATGAATTGGGAGTTGATCTATGTCTTGTAACCATATGCCCAAATGACAACTTCAAAACAAATTTTCAAACCAATTAAAGAAAGAAAATATGTTAGCTTGGTAATACTTGCAAGCAAGTCTTAGAAATATGTAACCCCTCTCAGTGTTCATATAACAGTGTTGGCAGTATTGAAACAAAATATGGCCATGCTAATTCTTCCCTGTCTAATTAATTTTGTCTGAAGCATCTACCATGTGGTATGCTCACTATATCGGGACCGCTGGCAACAGATACACATGTAAAGCTCATCATTTCATTGTATCTGTGAATTAACTCTCTCCAGGACTTTCAAAGTGTTGAACTCAGATCTAAGTTTCATGAAATTAGGTCTCATTTTGGGTTATTGGGAAAGAAAACTTAGATTTAGCAGTGATCATATATATTTTTTAAAAAGCACATAGAATAGGTAGATGAAACATGTAAATAGAAAAGAATATCTACATGATGATATTGCATCATTATGTCTTCAACTAAGAATTAAGTCCCACACTTACCAAAATAATACCATTACTACTACAGGTGGAGAAATGGCTGTAAGATTTTAGTCCTTATGCTTGTTACACTAAAATACAGGTAATACAGGGAGATAATTACAGAGATGGTCTTTCCTGGGAATCTCAAAACATTTAGGAAAGTATAGAGAATGATATGTTACCACTGTATTGATTTACCAAGACCACCCAGTATTTGGTACCTTTTGGAACAAAATCTGCATAGTTCTCACAAATGGAACAATTGAAGCAAAAGCAATAGTAAAGCAGGTAGGTTACTTGCCTTGTACATGACTGACCTTGGTTTGACCCTACTGCCTTATGGTCCCCAAGCCCTGCCAGGATTTTTCCCTGAGTGCAGAACCAGGAATAAGCCCTGAACACCAATGGGTGTGGCCTAGAACCCATTAAAAAAAAGAACAGTAGTGAAGAAAAATATGAAGGGCCCGTTCCTCTCCTTGTCTGAAATAGCTTGGTCAATTCTCCTAAGATGAAAACCTAATGAAGTAAGAATGTGTCCTCATGTACAGACTCTAAAACTTCCAATATACCACACACAAGAAAAAAAATCAAAGAACTAAAGATTTTTGATTGAATTCGAAAAGCCTACTGAATCAACAGAACTCTTCTTGAAATTGAAATCCATATCACAAATAAATATTCAAAGAGCTACAAAGCATCTAAGAAACTCTCCAATGAACATGAAGTTGAACATGTGCATGTTATATTGTTTACACAGGTTCATATACTATTTTCTAGTGAATGATTTTCACTCTCCTATTCTTTACGCTCTGTTATCTTAACTCTTTTTGGGGGAAAGGAGAACACCTGGTGATGCTCCAGAGTTATTCCTTGTTCCGTATTCAGGAATTGCTCCTGGCAGTGTTCACGGGACTGTATAGGATGCCTAAGACAAAACCTGGGTCGTCCGCATGCAAGGCAAGCACCCTCTCTGCTATACTATCTCTCCAGCTCCATATTCTACTTTTTGATTAAGAGCTGCCTTATCTACCTGAATTATTGGCATGAGTTCCTGGGTTCAACCTTAGCCACATTAAGAATAAAATAGTTTTGGTGGCCAAGAGATAGCTTAGTTGGCCAACGGGCTTCTCTTGAACATGTGAGACTTTAAGTTTGAACTCCAGTGCTGCCCACATGCAGTGAGCACACTTTGGCATTTTTTGTTATTTGTGCTTACAAATCTGCTGTCTTCTAGCCATAATGCCACAACTACTTCTCAGTCTCAGCACAGCTGGATATATGTGTCTCTAACTAAAGAGGGACACTAGTGATTGCTGCAAATAAAAGAGTATGCAAGAACCACAGCCAGGGGGAGTGCAATTGCTCGAGAGCTTGTGTGTGAAAACCACAGCTGAAGAACTTGCATGCTGGTGAGCACCACGACTGAATAAGGCTCACACCCTTACCAAGCTCAGACCTTGTGACCCCTGATGAAGACCACAACCCAAATATATGATTCCCGATCATCACAACATTAGGATGGAGATGTGAAGTGGGGAAATGATTTTTAAAAGAAAAAATGTAATGATTAAATAGCATAGAGTAGCACTGTAGCACTGTCATCGCATTGTTCATCGATTTGCTCGAGCGGGCACCAGTAACGTCTCCATTGTGAGACTTGTTGTTACTGTTTTTGGCATATCGAATACGCCACGGGTAGCTTGCCAGGCTCAGCCGTGTGGGCAGGGTATTTCAGTAGCTTGCTGGGCTCATTGAGAGGGATGGAGGAATTGAACCAGGGTCAGCTGTATGCAAGGCAAACACCCTACCTGTATGAACATGTCATAGAAATCTATAGAAAATTATATCTATGTACATTTATTGCAGAAAAAAAGCATATACACGTATACATATACATGAAATATTCTTGGTGGAAAACTAGATGGGAAAAGATATTTCCTTCTACTGCTGAATCTCTTTCTCTCTCTCCCTCTCGCTCTCCTCTTTCTTTAGGTCTAAATCTTGAGACCTCAGGATCTCCAGGGAGAGCAATTGTTATATTATTCTAACAGTTAGAAGAGCACAGATGAACTAATGTTTGTGAATACCTTACTAGCACAAATTTTTATTACCACACAATCGTTTATTACTAGAGCAAGAGACTTGGATTTGTATGTTATGTATTATGTTTTAATGGGAAACATAGAGAGGATCAAAGAGACAGTACAGGAGGTAAGTCATTTGCCTTGGGTGCATCTGTGGGGCTGCTGTCCTAGTTCAAACCACTGGTGCCACGGGGGATGCCCTGGGCACTGAAAGATCAGTCTGGAGCACAGAGGTAGAAACTATTGGGGATTTTCTTCAAAACTTCCCCCCAAATGAGATTTTATTATTTTATTTATGCTTTATCATTTATTTAAATAATTCAGGGAAATTTGTCACAGTTTAATTCTTTTTTTTACTCATTCCTCTGCAATATTAGCAACACTAAAAAGACTTTATGAAAAATATAGCTAATTAATAATTTACATACTTTAATTAAAATGTTTTAAAACTAAAGTATTTTACATTATCACAAAACCTTCCTATTTCTTAGGGATTTATGTATCTATTTTGTTCATGTCACATCTGCCTATAAACAGAAAATCTAAGAATACTATGAACTGTAAGCATGGATATGACTTGTATTTCATCAATTTGCTGGAGCGGGCACCAGTAACGTCTCCATTGTGAGACTTGCTGTCACTGTTTTTGGCATATCAAATACACCACAGGTAACTTGCTAGGCTCTGCCGTTCAGGTGGGATACTCTCAGTAGCTTGCCGGGCTCTCTGAGAGGGATGGAGGAATCGAACCCAGGTCAGCCACGTGCAAGGCAAAAACCTTACCTGCTATGCTATCACTCCAGTCCATAATTTGTATTAATTCCAGTAAATCTAAAAACAAAATTCAGAGTTTGATAATAACACATTATGGTTTTAGTGCTTCATATGTCAGACTCCCCAAGTAATTCAGAGACTTTAATTAAGCCTTATGGCAACCCTATCAGGTAAACATTATAGTACCCACTTAACAGATGGGCATAAACACAGCACTTTGCTCCAGAATAATAGACTCAGCATTCTAAAGTTATCCTTCTAAGACCTGGATAGCTACTGAATAAGTTACACTCCCCAAGAGCCTGTCAGATGACTTGACTTTTTCAAATTCAAATAAGAATCTTAAGCAATAGTGTACTGTTCTTATTTCATACATCTTGAATAACAATCTCCTTACCAAAAAAAAAAAATCCCTAAAATCTCTTCAAGTGTTAGCCTTATCTTATTCTTCCTTGTTTTCACAAAATGTTTTTAAATGACTTAAAAAAATTGCAACTAAATGAGTAACCTCAAAAGAGACACTTCTCTCATAATGAACTTGACAATTCAGGATTACCAGCTAACAATCAGAAATTATGCTTGATTCTTTTATCCTCTTTTGAATACAATAGTAAGATGGAAAACTGACACTTTTCACTAAGAAATCACAAGTCATCATTATTAGATTCAAACTAAATCAAGAAGTCTCAGTCTACATGTCAAGTGAGAAAGCCTCCCTAATTTATCTCATGGAAAATATCAGATTTCCTTTTGATTTCAGTGAAGGGATTCTTTCTGGTAGGTCAATAATCACTACCAAAATCCATAGGGTTACTGCTGCTCAAAGACCTTCAGCCTCCACACAGGACCCCTTGTTCTAAAACATTTCATGCCTACCTACCAACTTCTGCATAGTTTAAAGAAGTGTGAGTTTCCTTATCATTTTCCTATAAGCTCTTCCCTTTGTTTTGCCTTGTTTTTGTTTGGTGGCCACACCTGGTGATGCTCAGAGGTTTCTCCTGGCTCTACACATAGGAACCGTTTCTGTTGGTGCTCAAGGGATAATATTGGATGCCAGGGGTGGAATCGGGTTGGTCACTTGCAAGGCAAGCACCTTACCTGCTATACTATTTCTCCAGCCTCTGCAAAATTTTCTTTAATAATAAGGAATTGAATATTGTTGGAAAAAAGAATATCAGTCATAGTGACCTAGACCTAGAGAGATTTACTTTTCTCTGCTGATTTAAAACTATGAGGATTTATTTTATATACAGTTGCTTGTATTTGTCATTTCCCAGTTGATATTTAAATATATTTCAGAAGATAAATACAGCTGCCCTTCTCCATCAGAGGGGATGGGAACAATTTCAAAACCTTAGTCATGCTCTGAAAATGACTAATATTGAAGGATTCAAACAGGAGAAGTTGCAAAAGTTCACAGACAGAAATGCACCAAGAGTAACTATGATACACATTACTCAAGGCTGAGATTAATGGATTTCTACGAAGCTTAATGATACACTATATTTTCCCAAGTCATTAAAATATATATTATTATTGCTTCTAACTTCAATTCTGAAGTTATTTTTGTTCCAGTACACTTTATGTGGCATTTAAAATTAAGTCTTTAGCAAGTGAACTGAGAAAATTGATTTGACATTCTAAATCTCACTGCTCTTTCTGATTGCATCTTTGGCCAACCTTAGAACATTCAGTTACAAAGGAATTACACATTATCTAGTGATTAAAAAATGCTTCTTTCTTCAAAGGATCCAACAGTGCATACATACCACTGAATTTTTATATAAAGTAAAACTGTATAAATGTGTAATAGGTCAATTTTATGTAAGAAAAATAGAGGAAAATGTTTTCATAATGTTATTTACTTTTTTGCCAGAAATTAATATATTATTATTGGTAGGTACATAATTTATTTATGAATTAACTATATTTACAAGTAAAGTTTCCTTTAAATGTTTACTTCTCTTTACTTAAGCTTCAATAATGATTTCTAGCCACTGTTAAATACACTGCAAGAATTTTATTCAGGTTACCTATTCTTTTGATCTGTAGTATTCTACAATAATATTCACTACTATTTTTATAAAGTAAATTGAGATATGATAGCAAAATCAGATTATAACTTCTCTTTATAAATTCATATTTTACTTCCCTATGGGCTGGAGTGATAGCACAGAGGGTAAGGCATTTGCCTTACATGAGGCCAACCCGGGTTCAATTTCTCTGTCCCTCTCAGAGAGCCCAGAAAGCTACCAAGAATATCCCGCCTGCATAGCAGATCCTGACAAGCTCCCCTGGCATATTCAATATGCCAAAAACAGTAACAACAAGTCTCACAATAGGGATGTTACTGGTGCCCGCTCAAGCAAATCGATGAACAGCAGATTGACAGTGTTGCAGACAGTGCTACTTCCCCATGAAAAGTAAGGAAAGAGTTTGGTGTTGCAACCTGCAGTTGCACCCCCACGTCCCCCTAACACCCCACAGGGACTGGGAGATCTTCCTGAGTCATTGCTTTGCTCATTCTGAGCTGATCAAAACAATTTTGATATTGTTTCCCTGGCACCAGTGACACTTGAGGGTTGCCACTCTATGATAATTGATTACTAGTGAAAGTGGAAAGGATCAGGTAATCTGATTCTGTTCTTGATCAAGTTTCTATGGTAACTGATTAGCAACGAACCTCTTCATATTAACCCACTATATGGGGACAGTGGCAAACCAAAATCTGCAAAACTAAATACCCACTACCAGTGATTAGAAGAAGAAGGAGGAGGAGGAAGGGGAGGTGGAGAAGAAAGAAGAGGAGGAGGAGGAGGAGAAAAAGGAAGAGGAAGGGGAAGTAGTGGATTAGTAGCAGGAAAAAGAAAATGGGGGTAGGGAGAAAAAGACTTTCTGCTATTTCTAGAGTAGTAAAAGAAACAAGTCAATTTTCGAGAATAGTAAAAGAAAACATTTTTTGTTTTACATAATATTTAAAAGAAGGCAACATTAGACTGGGTGAAGCAGGTTTATCATAAATGCTTTAATTCAGAGTAAATCTAAACAAATCAGGATCAATAGACTGATTAAGTTATTCTGTTCCAGACTGGGAACAGCACCTCTGTACATGACCTACAACCGAAACTTATTTGTAAGTGTAAAACCTAGGGTTAAAAGATAGAACAGTCACACGAATATCTAAATATTCTACTTAGGACATTCCCCAATGCTCTAAAGAAAGAAATAGCTTGGCTAACAGGTGAAAATGCTCTGGGTTCTTATTTTCATCACTTGGAAGAAGTATAAAATGACATACCTATATGTACCTTGGGAGATTTATGGGACAGCTACATCAAGAAATGAAAATAACCCCGTTATGGTGAGCAAATCAACCATGGGCATAAGTCAAGTTTGCTGACTTCTTTCCTGTCACTCACCAATGAACTCTAGCAGCCATTCAATTATACAACTAATTCAAGCCCCAGTTAAAGCTGAAAAACTATGAGTAGTGTTCTTTTTTGAAAGGAAGCTGATAAATCATATTTATCATCAGAAAGTTTGTCTGTACATGATGTCCTTTGATGGGCTATTCTTAAGAGTCTCGAGATTCCAGAGGGCCACGCAATGGGCTGGCTTGCATTAGATTTCTGCAGAGCTGGCAACCTTGTTCTGGAAGTCTTATATTACAGGTAATCTGATGACGGGGTGGGGGGGTGGGCCACAGGCACGAATCTCAGCTTGCCTGGAGAGCCAAAGGGAGCGAGCTTGAAAGACCCACAAGCTGGGATCAATGAATCTCTCTGGGAACTGGCTGTTCTCCCTCCAAATGCCACCTCCCTAATCTCTTGACTTGCTCAAGTCAAATTCTTCAAAGCTCCAAACATCAAACTGAGTTGGCATGAGTAGGAAAAGCACACGAAGGAATCTCTCTTAAATCTTGAGTAGAGGCGAAAAGTACTAAATTTCTGAATGGTTAACGATTATATTTATAATTGAGAGATACTGCTGAGAATCATATCTAATTGAGCTATGAAGGATAAACAAAGTTATTAATATTAAGAGACTATTATTTACAGAGATTTTGCTGGACACATTTTGACAGTTCTATAAAACCCTGGCATCTATGAAGAGACAAACCCATCTAACAAAATTGGATCTTACCCTCCCAGGTCCAGGTCATTCTTTAAAAATTGAGCCTAGAAGAAAATACTAACCTGAAGATTTTTACTTTTTTTAAATACACAGATAACACTGATCATCTTGAGATGTGAAAAATATAGCTCTCAAAAAGACAAAAGTTAGGTCAATAAGCAAAGAGAAATGGATCTACACTCACAAAGAGACCTCATCACTAGAATTCAACAAAAGAAAATACTTAGTCCTCCGGAAGTGGTGTCCTAATCCACTCTCTTAGTTCTCAAGTAGTACCTTGGAAAACCTTGTTACAGGCAATATGAAAATCATCAATATTTAGTACATATGATTCTTGTGATGGGCTTGGAGTACTTATGTAGATGGATATGCCAGTTTGGTGAACCTGTTTCCTAGGGGTACCCAGGTTGTTTGTGGCATTTTGCTACTACAAATTTATATGCCAAAATCTTCAAGAAGTGAGTTCTTTATGTATTCTCTATCTTCATCTAACAGAAAGAATGAACACAAGGATGTCCCAATAATGAAATAGTCAGAGTATGAAGAAAGGAATGTCAGAAGTCAGTCAATGAGTCCTGAAAGCTAGAGAGGGCCATTTTTCTGCTTCCAAGCACAGTCTGTGTCTCTGGGGGCAGACCAAAGAAAGAGCAGCACAGGAAGCCTGTAGAAAAATACCTATTATCACCTTAATTATCTATTCATATATTGGGATAATGAAAGCATGAAAGTCCCTTGGAGCTGGTGTATGCATGTTAAAAACGCAAAAGCACAGAAGAGAAAAAAATATAGGGTCCTTTTCTTTGCATTCTAAAAATTATTACTCATAAGAAAAAGGGACTTAGAGTCCTACTCAATAAACATAAGCTTACCTCACCATTAGGTGCACATATCCACAACTGTAATTCTCATGATATGAACAGTCTTGACATCCCCACCCATTGGTGAGAAAAGTGAGACTTAAAGAGATTAAACTTACTTGGCAGGTCCTATGCTTCTAGTGTATTTCACTGTTAAACTCTGCAAATAGGTATTTTATCATTCCCAAATTATCATTCTGTCAACTGCCCTATGGTTTATGATTCGAAGCTACAAATCAGTCTAGCGCTTCCTTAGATTCAAAAGGATGTCTCTAAAATTAGTGGCAGTTACATTATGGAAATAATAAAGTCTTAGCAGCTGGAGAGACTAGAGTTAAGATATTTGCCTTGCCTGTGGCTAACCCCAGTTGAATCCATGAAACCTTCAGGAATGACCACTGATCATAAAGCAAGGGTTCGTCTCTGAGAAACACTGCAGTTGTCCCCTCTATCAAAACAAAACACCAAAAATGAAACTAAAAGTAAATCCTAAACTCTGTGCTAATCTATGTGTGTGTGTGAAACACAGAATATGCAAGAAAAAAAAAATGTTCTCACACTTCATTTGAATTCACTGGGAGAAATTTAAAATAAAAGCCATAAATTTATGGAACTGGAAACACAATCACAAACGCTATTTAAAACACAGAAAGCAAAGAGAATATGCATATATACTTTAAGTATATTAATTACGTTTTGGCAGTAATCCTGAGTACAACCATAAGTGAAAAGAGAAAACTCAACATGTGAGGATGACAAGTGATAAAATGGTACTAAAAAGATTTTTATTAAAGAATTGCCAGAAGACGATGCAGAAAGTGCAGCCTTCTCCTAATGACAGCGACTTCTGCTGCTTTTAGTTTGTGGACAGTTTTAAAACACAGCATTTAATTTTGAAAAATTGCTATAAAGTGCACAGATGCCTAAGAAATAGGTGTTGCATGATAGGATAAAAATGTACTCTATTATGGGTTACAGCTGCATAGTGCTGAGGGCTTAGTTGTTCCTGGGAGTCCTGGATTCTGTCAATCAAGAGGAAAAGGAATCTAGTTTCAGTAGGAAAACCAACTTCAGGAATGAGGAGGCCCTTAATTCTTCTCCCTCTTTGGCTGGTTAAAATCCCTATAACCTTTACTTCCCAGTTTCCTCATTTATAAAATTGGGGATAGCAGTCTGGGTTCTAAGGCTCATCTGGGATAAAGGTGTGAGAAAATACTTTTTTTAAAAAAAGTGATGATATATAAAGTATAAATGTGATGATATGTAATTTGGCTCACAGAGTTAGATGCTACTATGTATAAGATCCTGTTGTTGTTGGCTAAGAACTTACATCTTTTTTGGTGATCTCAGCAGCTACTCAGATAAGGGCTCATGTGCCCTAGATTTAGAAAAAAAAAAAAACGCAACTAAGTCTGAAATAAGTTGATAGCAAACAAGGAAGATAATCCATGGCAATATAACTACCAAGTGTTATACAAATTGGACACAATAGGTATAGAATTTAATTAAACTGTTTTGTAAAATCTGTAGTGTAGATTGCAGACAACTGAACAGAACCCCACCTCTGACCCCAGGCCTCCACCTCCAGTAAAGGTAAAAACCTGAATCAAGATTACTCATCAATAGCAGAGAACAGAACTTATGACATCCTGGTTAGTATTGCCAAGCACTTTCTATGTTCCTTATTATCATCACAACATAGGAAAAGGGAGCAAATTTAACATATTCATTTTTGGTCTGATCAGGGATAGAATGAATTCAAGCAAAAGGAGTGACTTTGCTAAAGAATCAAGACTAAAATTAAGGTTTTATGGCTCTCAAAAAAGGTTCATTTCTCATCTACAGTGCCACCCCCACTCCCACTCACACACTTTCCCACTTTTCTTTAGTGTACTGTTTCGGTGTTGTCATGTGTAAGGAGATAGTACCTGCTCATTTTCTTTTTAATTATCACTTTGGTAAATAGTTCCCATTGCGCGCGCCAGTGTAATGTGTGTGTGTGTGTGTGTGTGTGTGTGTGTGTGTGTGTGTGAGAGAGAGAGAGAGAGAGAGAGAGAGAGAGAGAGAGAGAGAGAGAGACTGTCTGCATTCACCCTCTGAGCACACAGGTTTGATCAAAGATTGAACTAAATCTGAAAAAAAAATAATACTAAAAGATTCTGAATGAGGAGGGTGTGAAGAAGGAAAAGAGAGCCTGATTGAATGTTGTGCTTGCATCAATCTCCAAACCAGTGATTCTGAAGTCACCTTAGAAAGGAAATAATTATTCATTTAGGGTCTCGAAGGCTCATCCCTCAGTCCTAATAATGTGTCTCACCTAAATACGGAGTACAGAAAACAACCAGCCAGGAATCAGGCACTATAATCATTTAATGCAAGACCAGCCCCTGTTTTAAAACATGTAAGCATTTCTTTTAGGAAAGGCCTTCCTGGGTGGCTCTTCAGTCAAAGTTTTTATATCTATCAACCAATATTTAAATAATGCATAGACACTCAGGAAGTACTCACCTGTTGAGGTCAATTGCAGGATGGTCAATGTAAATCAGACAAAAGATTCTGCCTGACTGACCAACAGCACAAGGAGGATTGGCCAAGGTTAATCTTACAGGTATACTTGATATTCTAGTATGGTTAGCTATGCTTTATGACAAAACCTCTTGTCAAGCATGAAAGTTTATTTTCATCACTAAAATAAAATTAATTTGTAGGTAGTTTGGGGACATCTAGGTCAAATGGTAGAAAAGGAAATAAGATCTCCCTCAGTTCTGAGGAAGGGCACAATCAGAAGTAGGTTCAAGGACACAAAAGCCTTGTTAACTAGATGACAGCTCACCTGACCATTCTTTAGTTCTCTTTATTTGTAAAATGGGAGTGATAAAACCTATCCTTTTCAGTGGGCAAAAAAGGGAAGAAAGGTGTAGGGTCAAATGTGACTTTTATGTTAAACACAGTAAATATTACAAGTACAGTTTGTTTTGTAAGTGTTAGATGCCTGGATTAATCCTATAGTAAACGAGGTATTGTAACAGAAAAAGAGACATGCTTTCGAAAGATACACAATTTCCAAAGAAAGATGGGGTGGGGAAAAGGGGGAGTATGTCAAAACAACTCTGAATCTCTTTCCAAACAGATGATACTATTTGGAACCATTTCTATAATTCACATAAACATTAAATTGTTTGGCAAACATGCATGTACTTTGGTCTTGGACATTCTTTGATCAATCAGCTAAAACCAGTCCTATAGGTCTCCTTCTTTATATTAGAGGTTTATCATATTATGATAAATTGCAAAATAAACTTTAAAACAATAAATACTCCTGTGCCTTCTTCTAAATTTTGTAAATATGTATGTTTTCTTACAGAAGTTATAAATGGAAAGATATGTTTTCTTATAGATGTTATATATGAAATGATGTTTTCTTATAGAAGTTATATATAGAAAGATGATTTTTACCCCAACATTTAAATTTAGAATCCCTTTGGACCAATTTAGAGCCCTAGGACATAGTTTTATAGAATTTCTTTTGGAGAGGGAGATTTTAAATATTATAAGGATGTGTATCAATACTCTATGATTCATATTATCAATATGGATAAACAAATTCAACTCTTCCTTAATGAGATTTTTATTTTTAAATTTATTATTTTATTCACGTTTTAAAAAACACACCTTCATGTGCCATTTACCTCTTCAAAATAATAAAACTACTCTGCATTCTGGGGCCTGCCAACACATATCCTATAACTATGACACTTCTTGCTGTCTTCACAACTTTCTAGAAATTTCCAAAGATTCCCCAGCAGCATGAAAAACAAGAACAGCAGCGAGTGAAATTACTAGGAGGCTGTAACACTGGCCTGCTGCTTTTTAGATAAGGGACTTTTTCCCAACTAAATATCATGCGTTTTTGGTTGGTTTGTATCAGATCATTATTAATATCCCAACCCAGCTGCCTTCAGTGAGCCGGAAGAGGGTTTTCCTCATTCAACACAGATCTCTAGGCTGTGAGAGAGGAGCAAGCCCCAGAAGACAATTGTTTCAAACACAGGAGGTCGGGGGTAAACATGGATGGGTGCCGGGCACTCTTACCGTCCAGGTGGCAGACTTGGCAGTGCTGGACTGCTGGAAGGACACGTCGAAGCTGTGTGGGCCCGGGTAGTCGGTGTTGGAGGGGATGGCGGGCGAAGGTGAGAGGGCATCAAAGGTGGAGCTTGGCTGTGCGTAGGGCGAGGGTGCCGTGACGCTGTTCTGTGCATGGTCTGTGTTGTAAGGGCTGGTGGATGAGGAGCCATTCTGAATCTGCTGGTCCATGCTGTTCAGGAGCCCCAGGTTTGTGTACTGTGGCTGTAGGGTACACAGATACACTGCCCATTAGTCAGGTAAGGGGATGGATGCTCTTGATTTTTTGTTAACGTTTGAAATTTTACTTTTTAAGGGTCACACTCAGCGATGCTCAGGGGTTACTCTTGGTTCTGCACTCAGGAATTACTCCTGGCGGTGCTCGGGGAACCATATGGGATGCTGAGGATTGAACGCAGGTCAGTTGCATGCAAGGCAAATGCCTTACCAGCTGTACTATAGATCCAGCCCAACATTTGAGACTTTAACACAGCGATCTACAAAGATGTCCCTAATGCATTCACTTCGGGTATTTGATATTCCAACATTGGAGTGTATGTAAAAGCTGTGTCACCATTGAAATTCATTACAAAACACACACCTCCCATGACTTTTGATGCTTCTCATCGGGTATCAAAAATTAATCATCTTATCTCCATTGTAAAATGTCATGGACCTTGAATATTCAATATTCCAACTGGTTTTACAACACCAATACTCAATAGAGTACTACCACCAGTATGACCTTCCCTCCACCGATATCTCCAGTGTCCCATTTCTCTACCCCCCAATACTGCCCCCTTAGCAGGCAAAAAATAATTCACTTTATATTGTTACAGTGTTTTTCTCACAATGGTGTTACTAAAGTCATTGGCAGAGAATTGAATGAACTGGTAGGTGGTAGGCGAACCATCAATGATACAGTTTTCCCTCTCACTATTAAGAGCAACGTTTGGTGCATGCATTCTAGAGCATTCTAGCTTAGGTCCATGACATGTCAAACCATGCAAGGTATAAAACCATTTCTAAAATTTGCCTTTTAGTCTCATAATTGTAAATTATGTCCTGGGGTACAAAGTATCCTCATCTAACTCAAAGACCATCTTAAAAATACTGTAAGGGCATGACTCACAGGTTTATGAAGAAACACACACACACACAAACACACACACACACACAAAGAATGAATTCTGGTCTATCATTCAAGTATGAGCTAAGAGTTCATCTGATTTTCACTTTCTTTATAGCATTTGCTCATGACTAGTGATCAGAATATATGTAAGATGTGTTTAGTTGTGATTAAAATGTATCACTTGATATAAGTTGAATGTACGTTAATTCATATTGCTCATTTGCTAGATATGTTTATATCTTTTGTGGAAGCCAAGCACTGACTTAGGCACTCAATAAGAGGCTCATGGAAAAAATGAACAGATTTGTCTCATTAACCTCCATACCAACTCTACTGCAATATTATCAGAGCATGGAAGGAATTTGCTCATGCACTAGCTAATGAGCAAAAATGTGAGTACTCTGAAACCAAATCTTTTGGAATCTAGAATTTCAAAATCTAGAACCCGTTTCAGATGCCAACCTGATCTGAAAATCCGAAGCCTTTCTAACCTTGAGTCAAATTGGTCATTTCGAGAATTGACAATGTAAAGAGACATATTTCCCTTTATGAAAACTGACACTGGGAAACCTCATTGTCTTTTCAGGATAGCAAAGGGGCCATCAAATTTCAAGCAGAGAAGAGGAAGATTGTCCTGTCAGTGGATATTTTAGAAAAGGAGTAAGACTGTGGTTCTTTGAGTGAATTATAATGTTGGGAATCCTAGATTCAGTATAATTACACAGGATAAAAGAAAACAAAAAAAACCCCAAAAACAACAAACAAAAAAACACAAAAGCTTGAAAACAGTTAAGCTAAGTTTAGTACCTTGTTTTATTGAACTGTAAGTATTTCACATGGGGAGGAGCAATGGCCTCTGCCATTCCATTCAGTCCAGAGAGCATCTGTCTAAACGTTAACAGTCGCATGCCCATTCCAATACATTTATACATTCACATTCCACTGCTAAAATGCCATGTCCCCATTTGCTCTTCAAATCACTATTAATCTCTTTACACTTATCCCCGTGCTGACAAGAACAGCTGTTTGTCTCGCCTCTCTCTCCCCTCTGCTTTTCCAGCTTCTATTTCTCTCCCTATCTCCCCTTTCAGCTTCACTTTTTGACAGGTGCAGCAAAACTACAGGTAAAACAACCAGGGGAGCAAAAACAAAACAAAACAAGACAATACTATGGTCCCAGCAGGGGTATCCACATCCCTGATAGAAGTAAAGCTCTTAGATATCCGGACTTGTGGCTAAAGCGTGGGAAGGGACCTGAAAAGATATTTGTGTTCAAGTTAGGGGTCAGTATACAGAGCAGGGTTGAGCATCCTGCAGGAATCAGATAATACTCCCGGAGACACGTGCTTCCCTAGGGCAGGACAATTAGGGAGGCAGCCATGTCTGACAAAAAGACAAAGACACTCACAGAGCACTTTCTCATTGGCAGTCAAAAGCCTGTTGGGCCAACCCTTTCCTCCTCCTCCTCCTCCTCCTCCTCCTCCTCCTCCTCCTTCTAGCTACACAGAATGGAACTTCAGCTAATTGTGGGCTTGAAAGAGAACAAAGAACAGCCCTTTGAGAAAAAGTTTTTTCAATGTAAGTAAAGAGAAAAGTTTGGGGACCCAGCTTTAAAAGCCCCTGAGCAAACACTCATTGCTTCTTGGAGGACTTAAGTGAAATGGAAACTCCATTTACTTAAGGGACAAAAAGGTTCTGGCACTGCAGGAAGAATGAATATATTGGGTGGCACCAAGAAACCTGTGTTTGAGATAGTTTTCAAAAGTCATTAACCTTGCAGTGGGTACTGATAGGGATATTTTAGGATGCCATCGTCTTAAGTTCTATACAGTTCCAGGTAAAATGTTTTACTGAATAGCAACGAGGTTTGCTTTCAATGAAAATGCCTCATTTTAGAAAGAAAGAGACAGACATAGAAAGATCGCACTCATATGTGGAATATAAAGTAGCTGAGAGGTACAAGCTTACAATGTTTCGATTCCTGGCAGACATTTCTCTGGACTTAGTTACTAAAATACTAAAATACAGAAATCCAAAACTATGCTGCTGCTAGTGCGGCCTCCTGACCTTATATCTCTTCATTCTCAGCAATGGAAAACAAATTACCAAATGCTTTCTTTTCAGCAGATCGACTTTAGGGGGGAGAAACTCCAAATCAATAATAGTGAATTTTTTTTTGTTTAAATATTGAATTTAATCAAAGTAAAGTGAAAGTAAAGTGAAATTTACCAGTTACACATGTGGGGTTGGGGGCTGGGGAGGTGGGGGGAAGGGGGGAGGTATATTGTGATTCTTGGTGGTGGAATATGTGCACTGGTGAAGGGATGGGTGTTTGAGCACTGTATAACTGAGACTTTAACCTGAACTCTTTGTAACTTTCCACATGGTGAATTAATAAAAGAATTAAAAAAAAAAAGAAAATGCCTCATTTTAAAACATACAGGTACATTTCTCAGGTTTGGGTGAGACATGTTTTTGAGGTTAAAATACACAGATACAGGCCAATTTGAGGTAAAAATACATAGATACTGGCCATAGTTATGGTTCATCAGTTGTGTGTCTACTTCACACATATAAGCCCTTGATTTGGAGTCCTATCATTTAAAAAAATAGTTTCAAGATCTTTCAGAGGAAAAAACCCATCAATTTTACTTTAAATAAGCATAGGCCAAATAATGTTTCAAGAGGAATAAACGCGATATTACTAACTTAAATTTAGTCTGTGTAAACCACAACCAACAACAAATCCACCAACAGAAGAACTGCATGATTAGAAATCTATTTGGATAATTCCCATAGTTTTACTTTAAAAAAATCAATGAACATAAACCTATTGCAGGAAATACTAACTTTGAAGTTAATTTTAAAATAGAGTAACTATTGAAAGAAAAGTCTTCTTATTTATTTATTTATTTATTTATTTTAAGAGAGTGACTGTATTTACAAAATATGATTAGAGGTCAAGGGCAGGCAGGTCAACGTAGCCAAAAAAGAACAAGTGTTAATAGGCAGGGCCAACTAAAGTTTGCAGGACTCTAGGCAAAATGAAAACACAGGATGTTTTCATAAATTATTGTATCAAAATTTGCTCACAAATTGTTAAAACTTTCAAAAATAGTAAAAGCAGGGCATTAAACAAGGCAACCTACCTCACTTTACAGTTTGCAAAATCTATGTGAAAAAATGTCCATCTTATTTTCTATGAAAGTAAAGTAACTGTACTCATGTCCCTTCATTCTTTTAAGTAACCCCATAAACACAGAAAGATGTAACTTGTGCTATGCCAATATACTAATTTAATGTGCATTTACAATGACAATTAAAGTCTCAGAAACTTGAACGTGATACTTTTCTACTTATTAACACTGATGGAGGGGTTCTGGTCCTTGGTGGTACACATGGCTTGGTAACGTATCCTTAAAGCATATGAAAAATTTACACACCTATAAGTCAATTTCACCTCAATAAGTTAAACATTTATAAACTGTCTTGGCAGAATACATGTCCCATGACTTCCTTTTTGCAACAAAAACTAGTTAGGATATTTAAATGTAATGGAATTTTAAAAACAACCTTTATTTATTTTTTTACTAGAAAATACCTTTTTTAAACAAAATGCCTTTTTAACTAGAAGACATTTTTATATATAAATTACTATACTATACTCTATAGTAAATTATTAGAAATGTAGCATGGAGCCAGAGGGACAGAACAAGCTGTACTATGTTGCTTTGCATTGAACTGACCTGATTCAAATCCTCAGCACCATGTATGATTCTCAGAGGACCACTAGGAGTGACCCTAAGCACAGAGCCAGAAATAGCCCCTGAGCACAACTGGATATGATGCAACCCTGTCCTCTCCCCACTCTGTATTCCTCAAAAGAAGTGACACATTTATCCTATCAAATATGAAATAGGAACTAGTTTCTTTGAATAATATATGAAAGGCAATATTGAACAAGTTAGTCTGATATTTATCATAAGCCTGATAAGAGAATGCAATTTTCTCAGGTTCTTAGAGATGGTTCATTTTATATAAAATAAGTGAAGTAGAAGGCTAGATGAAGAAAGCCTTGAAAATAAACACCTTCTACAAAAATATATGTAGAAGTGGACTTTCATCACAAGCTAGTGGATGTGACCACAGAAAGAATAGCATACACCTTGATTCATAGAGAAATTACATATTCCACACTATCATAAAGCAGTGTTGTAGTGATCTGAAACAGGAAGCTTAGGGAGACGTAGGAACTGAATCTCAAACTTTTCAGGCTCTCATGATCAGAGAAGCATACAGTTAACTGCCATTACTAAATGTAGGAAGAAAGAATGTTTTTGGTTTACTTTTCTCATCCTATAATCTTTTGCATTACCACAACCGTCTATAGTACTCTGATTTATGTCTTCACTAAGCTGCAATTTGGATACCTCAACTTAAGATATTGATAAATATAATTACATTTACCTTACTGGTTATTACTTTAAAAGTGGAGTTATTTAGGTTTATTTTTCTCTACTCGGCTACAGGGTTAAAAAATAATACAAAATTCTGAATTGTATGATGTGCTTCAGATTTTTTACATCAACAAGTAAGAAAATGTTGATATGGATAATGCTGAAAAATCCTCAATAAAGAAAAACTGGTTTTATATACACTTTAGGTTGACAATGTAATTACTTTTCTATTGTTTCACAACAGAAAGTAAAAAATTATAATCAAGTCATTTGGCTAATACAATAGCAAAAGAGGACTTAAATATAATGTGTTTTTAAATAGTTCTCTTTTCTAACTTATCTCTGTGAAAAAATCTTTATGAACTACCTCTCTGAGATATTATTAGTTGGGATAGATCAGTTGTAGCAGTATGGTAAGAATAGGTAAAAATACATAGCAAAATATTAATAATAATAAATGAGAATGGATACCAAATCAGGGTAATAAGGGTACTATAAAGGTAAACAGTCAAAATTCTTTTCCTCAACTCAACTGATTCCTTTTCATAGAAATAATAACTTGCCTATATTTCTTTTGAAACAATTTCTAGTCATAATTCTTACTTGGCTACTGGATAAAGCTAGGGAACTGAGCATTCTTCTGCACTCCTTATATTTTTAAAATTATTTTGTTTTTGAATCACCATGACACACATATTTACAAAGTTGTTCATGATTAGATTTCAATCATACAATGTTCAAACACCCATCCCCTTACCAGTATGTCTCCTGCCACTAATGTCCCCAGTTTCTCTCCCAACCACCCTCAGCCTGTCTCTGTGGCAGACGTTTTTTCTTCTCTGTCTCCATCTCTGTCTCTCTCTTCCTCTTTCTCTCTCTCTCTAGTTTCTTTAGACACCGTTGTTTGCAATACTGTTACTAAAAGGCTACCCTGTATCATTTTACCTCCTTTCAGCACTCAATGGGGTGAAAAAGGTAAAAGTCTTCTACCAAAGATCAAGCACAGACAGGGTTTCCCATGTCCATTCAATATCCTATTGAAAGTATTTGCCATAGCAGTTAGGCAAGAAAAAGATACTAAGGGTATCCAAAAAGGAAGAAGTCAAGTTCTTACTATTTGCAGATGACACGATAATATATTTAGAAAACCCTAAAGACTCGACACAAAAACTCCTAGAAACAATGGATTTGCATTGTAAAGTGGTAGGCTATACAATTAATATATAAAAGTCTGTTGTGTTCCCATATACAAAAAAACAAAAAAGAAGAAAAATATTTTTTAAAAAATCTATTTTGCAAGTGTGCCTCAGAAAATGAAATACTTCGTAATCAGCTTAACTAAAGAGGTGAAAGACCTATACCAGAAAACTATAAAACACCACTTCACGAAAGAAAAGATTATACAAGTAAATGGAAACACATCCCTTGCTCATAGATAAGGAGGGTTAATAGTATTAAAAAGCAATACTCCCCAAAGCATTATACTGACTCAGTGCAGTTTGTATAAGGATGTCCATGCCACTTTTCAAGGAAATTGACCAAACACTCCTGAAATTCACTTGGAACAACGCCTCCCCCAACATCCTTCTGCAAAACCAAAAGCAATCTTTGGAACAAAGGAGAGAGAGGCTTCACTTTCCCCAACTCTTTGCATTTCTTAAAGAGTTCTACTAGAACTAAAGAGCTTTGGACTTAGACTTGGCGATGAGAGATCTAAGTCCCAACACTGTCATGTTGTTCTCTATATTCCTAGGAATTCAGAACCACTGGCACCTAAGTTTTCTAAGAGATTGATTTGGATGATCAGACATTGACGGTGTGCTAATTTTAACTTTCTGATAGGTATATGCTCATTTACAAACTCTAGGTGATTGCATTGAGATAAATAAGTAAGCGAATGACAGTTATCATATGTAGCATATTAATTACTAATATAAACTGCCAAGAAACAGCAAACTAACTCAAACTGTGAACATTGTGTTCTTATTAGTGGGAATGGGGTCAAGGGTACACTAGAGAAATGAGCAAAGTTATTTTATTGATTGGATGACACTGACATTTTGTTGGTGAGAATAACTACACATATATGGAGGGATAAGGTAAATCCTTCCTGAAATTTCATAATGTAAAATAATGCAGGTCAATGAAGAATTAGATATTTTAATTCTATGTGTATACAGAGAGAGAAAGAGAGAGAGATTGTGTGTGTGTTCAATGGTTCGGTGTTCATGCTTTGCATGCAGCTAATCCAGGTTTGATCCTCAGTATTATACAGTCCCCTGAGTAACAGATGTAACCCTCAAAGAACTAAGGTTGGCATAGCCCCTGAGAAACATCAGGTGCAGCCCCACATTTCTTTTTTCAATTGCTATAACACTTTCACGATATGACATATGTGCTTTTTATTCATATTGATTTTCCAGGTCAAATCTAAACACCTAAAATGTTTCAGGAAACATGCAGTTTTCTCAGCTGATACAACTTCTCACCTCAGGCTTCAAGGGGAAGCTTTAGCGAACATTTTAAAGTTCATCCTAGAAAAAGAAAACAATTTTCTTCATGCCCCTGGCTTTACAATGCATTCATTCGATTATACTCTAGCAGACAGTACTAGATTTTTCATCTCCAAATATTGGCAGAATGGTGACTTTCAACAAACAGTGCCTTAGGGAGAAATATTTGTCATTTTTTTTCACTTTCTACCACCTGCCTCGCCTCAAAGAATGATGGTTTGTTTTATGCTAGAATTAAGTACAAATGATTTAAAGTACTCTATTTGAGGTCAATAAGATATTTGTACCATAGTGTCAGGTAAAAGCACTATTTTTCCACCTGAAGAATTTATTTTGCATCACATTTTCTCAAAATAAGACTTTGATGTAAAATATTTCAGTACTTTTGTTTCTAATGACCCTAAGAAAAGGTGAATGTTTGGAATATAGTATAATAAAATGGAAACCAAAGCATTTAAGCACAAATGGAACCAGAAAAACAGTAGGGCTATAGTTCACTATGTTTTTATGCCCTGACAAAAAGTGTCAAGATTCTTTTGAGGACTAGCATTCCATAATTTAGAAAAGAGTTTTCTAAGAGCCCTAATCATAGCCAGACAAAGACAGGTGAGTCAAATAAATACAGAGTTGGCTGATCAGGTAGGCAACAAATGTCAACAGATATTAAGGATAGCATTTGAAAAGCCAGAAAGTAAAATTCACTTATGTAAAAACTCAATCTAAATAGGACTACATTATATTACACAGTACTTTGTTAAAGAAAAATCAAATTTTAAGAATTACTTCAGTATACACATTGTTCTAGTAATAACAAATAAAGCAAAAATGTCAAGGCTATCTCATTTATGAGAGAAACTGACACCACTATACACTGAGAAAGCATATACAAACAGGTACAATTTTAATATTCAGTCATTCTTGACAAAAATATTAGGTAAAACATATAATTTTCATTCTTTCTAAGTGAACTAAGAGGTATTTATTAAAATTGTTGAGGCCTCTATCAATCCACAAAAATCTTTATTTTAATAACACTTTTTGAAAAAATGATAGTGTGAAGGGGTAAGTGTACAGAGAACTGAACATATTTAGTAACGGTTAGCCCACGAGTATGAAAACTATGGTGAGTTTAAGGGCATAAGTGATTTTAAAGTGAGCTTTAATATTTAAAAATAATTTTCTTAACATATCAGTCTTGGCTACATTATAAATTATGACAAAAATGGGGTAATTAAATGTGACTAATATTTTATCACAGAATACTGCTTCATTCACCAAATGATAAAAAAGGCATGAAAATGAAACATACTAACTCAATAAAATATAGTGACTATCAAGATTTTTTAAATGCATATTTTTTTATCCATACTGATTCCTCTCTCTGAAATGAATGTTAATTAATACTACTAACCAACTAATGTTAGTAACTAACGTTAACTGCTGTACTGTTACTACTACTATTGCTACTGCTAATACTACAACCACTATTACCCTTCCACCACACCCTTCCTTCACCTTCTCTCAATACTACCTACTTCTATGAATACAGTTTTTGAGACTTTACTATTCAATTCAAGAATGTTATATGTATTTATCCATTTAAATCTCCTTTAACTGGTACTGATATCCTATGTTTCCTAGTTATTTTTTTTTTCAGAGGAGAAAATTTCTTAGAAATTCCACAAGATTAAATAAATTGGTAAAAGTATTGACAGGGGGCTGGAGTGATAGCACAGCAGGTAGGACGTTTGCCTTGCATGCGGCCGACCAGGGTTTGATTCCCAGCATCCCATATGGTCCCCCAAGCACCGCCAGGAGTAATTACTGAGTGCAAAGCCAGAAGTAACCCCTGTGCATAACCAGGTATGACCCATAGAGAAAAAAGTATTGACATCAACCCAAATGTGAAATCAGTAAATCTGTCTTGAGAACTCATGTTCATAGGAATCCTTCGTTTTGATTACATGTAAGTTAGAGTCATGCAAATTTCTGCCTGGAATTAAGCACCTAGAGCAATGTTCAATATGAGTACCTCTTGTATAGTCAGGAAAATACATTTTATACATTTTTTTCACTCATTAACCCTGTCACTATCACTGTCCCTGTCATCCCATTGCTCACTGATTTGCTCGAGTGGGAACCAGTAACGTCTCCATTGTGAGACTTGTTGTTACATTAACCCTAGAAAATAAAACTAATCCAGTTTTAGAACTTGTGTAACTACATAGTTAAAAGATTCACCTATGTGGAGATACCATCTGAAAAAATCACTGTGGCCATGGCACTCTCAAGCCAGAAGACCTGAAATTTGTTCCATTTTTTCTCTTTTTCTTTAAAGTAACAAACAAACAAACAAACAAAAAACCCAGATTGTTAAAGACACCTAGTCCGCTTAGGCCTTTTTAATAATTTCAAACTTTTTCCTTTGTCAGAGCACAAATAGATATCCTTCAGTTTTTTAAAGAAAACCTTTTCAGTTCTCAACCTGTTTGTTACACTTACATTACATATACATGTTAGCTGGTTCATTTTGCTACTTTTTAATTTCATCTCCCAGAAGGCTTTCTAACTGCCCAGACAGTATTCTCCTTTTATTTCATGCTTTCAAAATACTCCTGATTTCTCCTTTGCATCCACAATTGTAACCGAAATTATGCATTGCAATAAATATTTTTCAATGTTGGTGATCTCTGCTTGCGTGTAAATTTACGAGAGGTTATATATGGTTTAATTAGTGTTAAACTTCATATGTGGAACAGTGCCTTAGAAAAAGTAGATGTTTAGAAAATATTGATTATAAAAATAAAAGCAAAGCTTTCCTATATGAAAATCATTTTCAGAAAATATCTCTTTTATTCTAATCCAAGTAAATTCTGATTTTGCTTTGTATTTCAACTCACATGGGTACAATGGTATTACAAAAGTGTTCATGCATATGCCTTTTAGTGCACAAGGTACTTATTTTTATGCTAAATTAAATCTGTCTCCAAGTTGACCTCTTGTTTGGCAGACCAAATGAATTTTATAGTGCATCTCCAAATAATCTCTATGGCCTTTATTTTCTGTTTTGCTTTGTTTTGGTAGATGAGAATTGTGCTTTCAGCTTCAGCTTTTATGGGAACTAGTAGCAGAATAGCCAGTCCTGTCACTCACAGAGCAGTGAGTAATACTTGGTAGCTCACACCTAGCTGGGAAGTTTATTAATGAGCTTCTACTTCCTTAAAACAAACATATACACATTTTTGTGCCAAGGCAGGTTTTTTTTTTAACCTGATGGTCTAGATTTTGTTTCTAATGTATCTAGGTCAACAAAAAGAATCCAAATCTTTATAGTCATGTAATTATTCATATCCTATGGACGGTGCTTGTGGTCAAATTCAGGTTGCCTGGGAAAGAAACCACCCAGAAACAAGCTTAGAGTGAGACGTTAGTTTCTGGTAGATAGGCCACAAACTTGGTTCCTCCCCCTCTAATTTACATGATTTTCTGCCCAGTTAGCTAGAATTCAATTTAGAATAATGCCATAATTAAGGGCTTACAAAGGTATGTTTTGAGGAACTGAGATTGTAGTTTATCAGACTTGCAAACCACTTCTTGCAAATGGTCTAAATTCATGACTTCATTCCCTAGACTGTGTAACTCATACTCAGAGATGGAAATACTAGCCTCTATCTGCAAGTGAAAGCAAAAGTTTGAAACAAGGAGTACTCTGCTCAGTCCTATATTATATACATATTTAAATGAGGAACTCTGTTTTCTGGGTTCTAGTTTGCCTTTCCTTGTCAACATCTTTGCTGATTGCTACATTTTTCATTATATTTGAGATAATTAAAGTTTCCAAGTGATTTACCATGCTTTGTAATTAGACATGGTGACTTATGTAACATTGGAGCATTCCTTTAAGCTGACATTTTATAACTGCAAAATCAAACTGGTTTCCAGCTATGCAGAAGTCATGACTTACTTTGAAAAGACATTCATCCATTCATTTCATTCTATTTGCCCCATTAGAGAAGTAGCAATCAATCAGTTTAATAATCACAATAGCTCATTAGTCTCTTATTTGAACAACAACAACAAAAAAAACCCGGGGATACCATGTTTAAAAGCAAAATTACTTAAAGATTTATCAGACATTGAAAATAAAATGGGAAAGTGTTTGCAAATCATCAAGCTTATTCACGCAGAGCAAACCACCCACATCTCTGGTGATAATGAAGAGACATGAAGAGGGTAAAATGAATCAGGAGAATAGTGTGGAAGCAAGTAAACACTTTTAAAGTGACTGCAAAGCAAGATAAAAATCTAATCTGTTCTTTTTTAAACAAATCAAACACATTCTCTATCCTCGTGGGCAATCACTTAAGTGAAAACAGCACACACTTTACACTATTTACCTCTGTTCAAGTACAACTCATTCCTTACTCAGGAAACTGCCCTGTCATTTCAAAAACATTCTTATCGCTTGAGGTATAATAGAAATACCAAGACACATTAAAAAGAAAGAAGACAAAAAGACTTGCAAGATGGTAAGAAAACTAGAAGATTCAGAGTGTACAGGAAGAGGCAAGGCTTGTATAACATATGCAATTGTTTTTGCTTTTTTTTGGCACAGGTAAGCTACCTATTTTTAAAAGTATATATGATATGCAATATTTTTTCATCTAAACATACTCATCAAGCAAGAGCATCAGACATAGGCTTCCACTGAATTCAGGGATATTATTTCTCAGGAGAAGATAGAGAGGAAAATACCACACACATACTCTTCTTCCCTGAGTGCTTCAGTCTAGACATGGTACAATGGGGAGGTCAGAGATGTGAAAAAGAATTCAGAGAAAGAAGAGTTACTCCATAAGTGGGGGTTGAGGGGAGGGGTATAGGGGATGGGGTGGGGGCTGTTGTCTGAATGTGAAGTGTTTCAGAGTGAAGTGGCCCCCAGCAATGTTAGTAAGAATTTGACCTCGAGATCCATATTTGTGAGTTGAAAGCAAGCAGGACAAGTATTTTCTCTGAACTCTCTCTATTCATATTTGCGACTTTCACGCTCTTTTTGGGATTGCTTATTGAAATGATTTCCTAACATTTACAATGGGCTTTCTGCTTTACCCATGTGACTATTTCTCTCTGTGTATGTCTTGTGGAGTCCTCCACCTTAATCTGGTGACTGAGTCTCACATGGTCTATTTAAAAGTAATCAAGCCATTCCCCAAACATCTGATGTTGCCCTTTGAGAGAGCATAATGGTTTTCCTTTTAATTCTGATTCCATCAATAGAGTGACACTAATCCAGACTGATTTGAGTAAACAAGGCATATTCCCCATTGTCTCTGTGATCTGAGAAAGAATAAACTCGAGAAAGATCACTACCTGGATTGGAAATGGCCCCTTTGGGTGTTTTGCGCAAGCTTAAAAGGAAAGAGAAAATGCCTGCACAGAGTTCTTTCCAAAGCAAGCTCACTTTGGGGGTGGTAATTCTCATAGAGGTATTAGACTAAACTGCACCTATTAGTGGCTTTAACACCAATAAGAAAGCAGAACTATTTCTTTTGTAGTGTTTCCAGGAGAGCTGATGAGTATGTTTCATAAATTTCCGCCCCTGGCAACGCACCACAGCTTGACTCAAAATTCCCTCTTTCAGATTTTATATGAAATGTGATTTTTTTCTTCCAAACAACATAGACATGATGCAATTCAGATCACATGTTTTACAGGAGATATCAATTTACACTCTACACATAGCCACTAACATTCCAAAAATACTTTATTTTTGCCAGTTATTCCCTCACCTAGAACCAACAAGTCCTTTATCTTCCCTTCAGTTCCTGAATTTTAAATTGACAGGTGAATATTATCTGCTGAAGCAATCTCAGAATCTACATGATCGTCTAATTTTATTTTGTTTTTAGAAAAGAAACTAAAATGGAGTTTACCAAGTTAGTCATTAAGTTTAAAGCAAATTAAGACATAACTTTGTGAGATGTTGGGGTAGGGGAGCTTAGAAATAAAAAAATAAATATTTTTTTAATGGTATAAGTATGCTAGGTTAGAAAGCAAATCAAATATGGGAAAGAATCAAGTTTGCTTCTAGGACTTTAGGGATGTTAAGGTCATTTCATTTAACTAATTTCTTCAAAGAAATCTGTATAGCCATGTGACAAATGCTAGAATTCTGTATAAGAAATGTCTGCAAAGAGGCAAAAGCCAATCACATGGATTCTTTCCAAGTCCACTTTATGCAAATGAAGTATTATATTGGTAAGGAAGAAAGAGAAAGAAGATCAAAGCGTAGAGAGTGCATAGCCCTTAATTTGTCTTAGAACCCAGTTCTTTTTCCTTCTCAACTCTTACCATTTAAGTCAAGTTCTGACCTTTCTTCCCAAGAAACTACCCACCCTTTGTTTACCATTGTCTTGATGGCCTACATTTTCTACCTGCATAAGATGGAAGTGATGAAGAAGGCGGTAGAAGAAACCAACATGTAGAAAGTCATGTCTTCCTCAACTTTTCTCTGCAAACTTCCATGTAACTTTGACCCTGTTGAAAATGAAATCTGAAAACTTTATGGCAACGATTTATTTATGATTCCAAGGTTTCAGATCATTGGTGTCTACTTTGTTGGGAAGATGTTAGAGCCATCCACAATTCTTTTTCCTCTGGTATGACTCAGTTTGGACTCTTGGACAAATTTCTTACTTGCTATGGCCTCTCAACACTAAGCTCCAGAATTGCTATTTGAATTTAGAGTAGTGAACAGAGAAAAACAGTTTGCTGTCCTGACTCTAAGAGGACTACTTAATAAAGTTAATCCTAATTAGAACAGTGAAAGAGTTTGTATTTGGTTCATCTTTGATTATTTTTTTAAAAATGTATTTATGAAGTTCCTGTAAGAGTAAGACTCCTTATCTGTCACTCTAGAAGTCTGAGGTATGGAAACAGGAAACTTTCCACTTTACCCAACCCAGGTAATCACTTAAACAAATTCCTCTCCCTCCCTCCTTCCCTTAAAGATGCTCCATATCTTCCTTAGATCATGTAGACAAAGTTATGGATCTCAAATTCTGACAATACCTATGGCTTTAAAATATGCTTGAGTTCTAGATCTGAGTGAGTTAAAAGTCCCTACCATATTTTTTTATTTGGTATTTCTACCAAAGCTCTACTTTGACTTACTGGAAGCAACACTGCTTTAAAAATAGCATATAAATCTCAGGTATGCATCATTAAAAATCAGCATGTTTATATACCACATTAAGTTCACTACTGAAAGTTGTTTCTTATTTTTAACATACATATCAGTGTCTAAAATAAAAACTTTTGCAATTAAAACAAATATATTCTACTTTCAGATGGTTCTAAGCACTTCTTCCTTGTAATTTTATTAAATTTCTACCCTCTATTCTGAATAACCTTTCTGCTTTGTTATATTCTAGTCCCCAAACTAACTATGGCAAATGATGCCTTAATAATCATGTTTATCATCCACTTCACTGTCTTTGGGTAGACTTTGGTATTTCATCAATATTTTTTTTATTTTGAATTTATTTACAATCACCTTATATACCCTAAGATTGTGAATTTGTAGAGGCCAGTAGCTGCAAGTAATTAATGTCCTCTTTCCTAGCACTGTAATTGTTCTTAATTAGCTGTGAGCACTGTTAGGTTAGCTTTTTTTTTTAACAATGCTTCTTTTGATGGGGGAAATTATCTAGATGGTCTGTGACTTGACTATCAGAATCATACTTTCTTAGTTTATAATAAATTTATACTGCTTTTCATTGTGGGGTGGGAGGTTGGAGGAAGATAAAGTGAAGAGGTTGATCTTTATTCACAGGATATCTGCATACTATAGCTGTGAACTGGGACACTTCTGAAAGTAAAGGGGTGCTATATTATTAAAATAACAGGCATAAATGAGGCAAACCCAAACCAACTTTTCTATAGCAGACATCAGTTATTAAAAAGAAAGATTGGCAAAGAATACATGAGTTCTATAAGACTTTAAAAAAAATCATTAACAATTCTCCAAGGGCCTAAAGAGTAATGGGTATTCTTGCAAAACAGGTAACCAGTGTGCAATGCAGAGAAATGCATTTTTATTTTTCTAGGCGTACTGATTCAATCCATTTATTCTCCCGAAGCACATCCTACACAGCTCCAATTACACCAGCTCTGTTCAAAATCCTTCAAGTTTCCTCATTGACACTATATTAAACAAACTTCTCTATGAGCCTCTCTTACATTTCTAACTTACTTTCTATTTTTTCACATTTTTAGTTCCATTTGAACCAGTCAACATGTTTGAGTTCACTAACAATAACCCGTTCCTGTGCCTATGTTAATGCTTGTGTCTTCACCTGGAATCCTCCTCTTCTTCGATATTTCTAAGACTTGAAACACTCTACCTGTTCTTCAGAGCACAGCTGCATTCTCCATACAGAGGACCTTTTTTTTGTCCTCCAGTTTCAAGGCATTCTCTAACTGTTCAAGGTTTTATATGATCTTACATTTCTCTATTTCCACTGAAGATTTGCTTGATATTAAATGTTATCTAGTTATTCCCCACATGCACTATCAACTTCTTTGTGTAGGAACTGTGTCTTGCTCTTACTTATGTCCTATGTATGGTCTTTCACATAACTAATGTCCACTAAACATTTTAAAAGTTTAAGAAAATTGCTTTTTAACCTAAAATCTTTATTCTCAGTATGACTAAACACAAATATTGACAAAATACTTAATTAAATATTATGTAAAACTTAAAAAATGTTTAGAAAGATAATAGACAAAGAAACTAAATTGTACTATTTTCTTATGCCCCCAATTTTTGCAAAGAGAACACAAATCATAATCATATCAAAAGTTTCTAATTTTGGTTCCAACTGTTTTTTTTTCTGATAATTCTATTCATTCACTTTTAGCTTTGAAACCCACAAGACTACTAAATAACGTTTAGGAGATCTTTCATTCATTAAATTGGACATTGGGCAAAAAAACTACATGTGTCATTTGACCTTTCTCCCCATTATAACTTTGAAAGAAAATTCTGAGTCCATTTGGTTTGGAAACATTTTCATCTTCAGAACAGTATAATTATGTAAATAACAAAGTTATTTTTCATTGAGTTTTTATTTTTTTCTTCTTTTCTATTTACTTCTTTTGATTTAAAAATTAGAAGTTGAAAAATTACAAGGAGGAAAACGTTTGAATTTAAGTGTTACTACAAAGGAAATATTTTACCATCCCTCCGTTTACTAGCTTTAGTCCCACCCAAAACAATCATACGTACATCAAAAGAAGCCCGGTTCATTTGTAGTAACATATTTCTGAATTCCTTGACCCATAGCCTTTCTTGATAACACAGAGCCTCATAACCTCAGATGTAAACTTCTTTAATTGGAAGGCTCGAGAATGCAAATTCTGTGTATGAGCATCTATAAGAACATTTTGGTAGCACACATCCAGAAGATGTATGTGATATGGTACAAAAAGCATCAATTTTTTTTTTGGGTTGTTATTGCTAACCAGACATTCATTCATACTTCCTACTGTACTCTCCACGCCCCTGTTGAGGATGACTGCTCTTCTAAAAAACAAAACAAAACAAACATGCTTTTGCCTTATCTGGGTAAAGGATAAGTGATTTATCATCACCAAATCATTTTTCCAATCGTAGTGAAGGAAGGTATGACCTATGATCTGTGATCTAAGATCTCTTTCTCCTAGTCCCCTCTGGGCTCGAGGGCAACCAATTGTAAAACAAGTAGTGCAATCCACGACCGCAGCATGGAGGGAGGAACACAGCCCGCCAGGTACCTAAATCAAACCTGCAGCTTCAGCTACTTACTTACTCTGCTTTTACCTATGGTGCTAAACATTGCAGAAGCACAACCCGTGAAAGCTTACGTTCAAACCTCGATTCACTGTGAAGGATAAAAATCCCTCTCACATGAAAAATATTCAACCCAGGAAAACAGAACCAGACTAGGAGAGGTTATTGTTTTTTTCAACCATTCAGGTCCATGGCTGACAATGACCTAAACTCAGGCAGCTTACTCAGTCTTCTGAGCGCTTTTTCGTGCACATGAGTTCTTTATGGAAACTTTTCTTGAACACTTATTATAATCACAATCCCCTCCCCCATCGCTTTTTTCTTTTTGTTTTTGTCTGCTTGCTTTTTAAAGAGAAATGGAAAGTGAATGGGATTCATTTGTATAACTCTCACCACAGCCAAAAAAAATGCTCCTGTAACTTCTATATGGAAAAAGGAGGTGTTACAGTTTCTGAATCTTGAAGTTGTCTCTGTGTGGGAATACGGCAACTCGATTATCAAAGTTCCTTTTCCTTTTCATCCACACCACCGGAGAGGGAATGTTAATACAAATATATCACTAAGGAAGGAAGTGCTTGGGAATCTCTCTCCTCTCCTCGTTCCATCTCTCTCTTTGTTTCTCTTTCTGTCACACACACACACTAACACGTGCACACACATACACACACATAACACCAACATGTGTTAATTTTCACTTGTCATATTAGCCTCTCTTACCAAGACTAGGACCTGTCCCAGAGACTCATTGTAAGCCTGGCACACAGTAGGGCTTGAAGCCTCTCTATTGTAACTCAAGAGAAGAACCTTAAGCCGCGCCTGTTATTTCCTGCCTGTGCTCTCCTCCCTTCTAGAACCTCTTCTGCTCATTTACAGCTTCCGAAAGCATCTCACGGCTGGATGGGAGAGAACTGAAAAGTTGTAGAAATAGTATCAAGAACGAATAATGTTCTTCTGTTGTCTTTGACTTCCCAAACCAGAGAAGTACTGAGAGAATTAAAATTTTAAATGTGGACTCGGAGAACGGGTTACAGTTTTAAATGATTTTCGTTCTTGTTAAATGCTACTTAAATCTGCCCAAGTTTTGACATTCCTTATTTGATAAAAGTGAATTGCTCTTTCTGTGCTGACAGTCATGATTCATCACTATCTTACAGTAAAGTCCAAGCCAACATTATAACTTTTGAATTAAAATCCTGGATTCTCAGGACTGTGCAATATCTAGCGTTTCATATACTAAGATGCAGAATTACATTTTTATAAAAATATAGATATTAAGGCATCATATCTTTCTTAAGGAAAAATATCTGTTCTTAGTAGAATAAAATTTAAGCCCCAAAGATACCATAGGATGCATACATTAGAGAAAGGGCATAAAATATATGATGGACGAATTTTTTTTTTTTAAGACGAGGGACAGCTGAGCTATTAAGGTTGTTTAGGATTTTTTTTTTTTTTTGCTTTTTGCTTTTTCGTAGATATCCTATAGTACATTAGCAGCGCTCTTCCTGAAAACTGACAAGTGCTACCTTTTGAGCTCCTGGCTATGCATTTACCCAAAGTTTTGCAAAACTCAAACCCTGGTAAAGGTATTTTCTTTCATCATAAGGATGCCGTATCTCTCTTAAGGCATGATTCTTTTGCTTCCATAAAAGGCAATAATTCCTACAGATATCTTCTAATCATATCATTTAAGCAGAGTTTCTCCTTTCTGAGAATTAGTAATTATTTTTCACTTTACACAAACTTTAAATGTTTTTTAATAGGTATCTCTAAACCAAATATTGCTTCTACCCCTTCATATTTAGACACACATAGATCCCAGACTGGTGTGTAAATAGCTCATGAACAAACATAAACCATCTATGATATGACAGAGAGTGAATTTAATATTTAAAGCCTAACCACATTGCATCAGAAGAAACAAACATATCTTTAAAAGTGACCACGTTTTTTTTTAATTGTCTAGTAACTTTTTAAGCTAACTTTCTACATTAAAGCAAAACAAGAAACTCAAGTTTCTCCACTAGGACAAGCTAGCGTACTTGAATGTTTTAAAGGAAAATAGGCACTTCCTTTTCCTACTTTAGATAACTTGATATTTCCCCTGCTATATTTACACAGCTCAGGTGTCTAGACAATAGCCTGGTCAATACGACAGTTCTGGCCCGGCGTGGCTGCCTTTGGTGCGCCTCTTCCTTCTGCTTTCTCTAACAGGGGACCATGCATTTGTTTTCTATTTTTCAGTTCAATTTGATTACTCTAGCCTACTTTTCCAAGCATTCGCCTGCAAGCATTCTCGTCTGAAACACTGAACTCACTCTCCACACACAGCACACCCCCAATCTCATTAGTGTCAACACAGCTGCCCTATTCTGAGGAATGTAAACTAATATTGTTGTTAGACCTCCCTCAACCTTAGGAAACTTCCTCCAAGCCCTACAGACTCTTCAGGAGGTTTTTCCTTATCCCTTTTTCCAGTGAGTTAAATCCCTGAGAGTGAGCGAAGAGGCAAACCATCAATTCCCTAATCAAAATCCTATACCGCTATAGTACATATTTCCATGTATGCAAATACAGTTAGTAATGTATCACTCCAAAATAAACTTTGCCATTATACAGTGGTTCTAAGTCAATCAATAAAGATTAGGGGTATGACTGAGGACAAGTCAAGATTCAGGTTGGTCTCTAGATTGAAAGAAAGCAAAATGAAGATGGATTTAAAAAAAAAAACTCAGCTGATAATTTCGAAAAAAATTCATTTACTTTTAGGATGAAGTCTAGAGATAGATCTCAGAACTTAGCTGAGTTAAGACAGTCATCTAACATGTCATGTATATGAATACACACAGAGAAGCTATTTCAATGTATCTAGCAGAATGCGATCTGATTTCTCAGTCTACTCATATTTGAAAAAGAAATTTTATAAATTCCTTAGTATTGGATTTCTTCAAAAACATACTGTCAGTTAGAAATTTTATTTTAGCCCTTTTCTTATCCTGTTTCATCTCCTACTTTTAAAAAAAACTTAGTCACCAAGAAAAAAGAAAGAAATAAAAAGAAAATTTCTATAGACACCATGTAAAAACATTATGTTGAGTGACCGAAAACCATAAATACCTAAGCTATTATCATTTCTTAATAAAAATGAAAAAGCAGCTCTAAATTGAGTACAAAAATCTCAAGTCCTTACCTCACTAAATTGAGTCTGGGCATTATTTTCCAGGTACAACATGTTAGCTGTGAGATTGATCAATGCCGTTGTCCTCTCTTCTGGCTCCAGGATTTTACCAACCCCCCCACCCCCTCTGAGACCCTTACAATACAAATCTACTAAGAAGATAACAGAACTCAAGTCCCTCTCTCTCTTCTTCTCTGTGTACATAATTTTAGGTTCCCTAATATATACCCAACTATAGGCATGAGGGGGCGGGACTCTCCTCTTTACCTGTCCAATCCATCAACTTCCACCTGGACTCCTCCACTCCAATGGAGTGAAGCCTCTCCCATCTCATTAAGTAGTTAGAATTCCTTATCACCAATCTTTAAAAGAAAGGAAGAAAAAAAAAAGCACTGGAGAGAGACAGACAGGTAAAACTTTCCCTTGTCTCTTTCCTAAGAAAGTGCACTCTCTCTTGAAAACAAAACAAAATATCCCCCAAACAAACCACAGACGGTAAGACCAGCAGGACTTTGCAGAGGCATTTCAGAAAGTTTCTTTTACACTTTGCAACTGAGAAGTAAAACTTCAAGGAAAGTTTTTTGAAGTTGTTGATCTTTTTTTTTTTTTTCAAAAGATCTCCACAAAACCTGTAAGTGGAGTTTTAAGAATGAATACATAAAGTTAGGAAAATTGGGAGAAAGAATCAGTTCCAGAATTATATTTTATTATTATAAAATTTACTGTCAGGTAACTAAAAATATTATCTTATCCTCCTCAGAGAAGTGCCAGTAGTTTTATATAAAGCTATGTCAAGCAATATAAGCTATTTGATTTCTCATAAGCTCTGGATTTTTTTAGAGCATACTTTAATGGCAAGACTCTGGTCCTGTTAACTTGCAAAAACAAATAAACATCTATGCTATGTGCAGAAATTGAAATATTGAGGAAAGTGTACATTAGAGGTGGAGGAGATATTTTGTAAGACTCATTAATTAATTATTTCCTGAGACATGGAATCAATATAGTAGTTTGCCTATTTGACTATTATTTCATCAATTATTATTAGTTTTTATTTACTGTTTGAAGATAATATCTTTAAGTATGCATCAATAAACTACTAATGGAAACATTAAATCCTATAGGGTGAGAAACCCAGTAGTTTTTGCCTTAAAAATTTATTTACATAAATATTCAAGAACATGTATGTAGAAAGAATCCAGCCTTGGTTACCATGATTTAGTGCAGATGAAATGCATACGAAAGGTGTCAGTCACTAAAATAGTCTTATTATTGCTGACTATTTTTCATAATTCAGTTATATTTATATCTAAACATTACCTCCAACCATCAACTCCGAAAGTCAATTTGTCATGTTTGAAAGCTACAAAGAGTCAAAAATATGTGGATATTTCAATTTTTTTTCTGAAATTTAGAAGATAAAAATTTTCAGAAGAAATGTAGAAATCACAATATACTGGCATGTATTGTTCAGAATTAAAGTTTGCAGACATATTCATAAACTTGGATTTAAGTTTTACATCTACTTTTGCATCCATACAATTCATTTACATAAAAAGGTGTCATCATTGAGATACTTATTTCAAATTCTTTGAATTAGTGGTAAGCATACTTCTTTGCAAAGTAATATATAATTTAAAAAGAAAAAAGAAATAAGTAGTATCATTTGACTTCAAGGGTTCAGGAATCTGATGGCAATTTCGTCACCGCAAACATATCCAATGCAGTGTTCACTTCTTTACTGAAATATTGGCAAAAATTGTAAAATAAGAAAATGATGGTGCAAAGAAGCAGTACAGTGGCTATGGTGCATATTTTACACACCCAGCAAAACATATGATCCCCCAAGCAATCCTGGAAGTGTTCCCAGAGCACAGAGCCAGGAGCAAGCCCTGAGCAGAGCTGAATATTGCCCCCCAACCCCCACCTCTTCCAAAATGGGGAGAGGGGGCGATAAAAGGAGTACTGGGTATGGGGGAAATACATTATTTTCAAAATGTAGTATGTTAGACATTGCACATATTTAAATTCCACGTTCCTTGATAGCTCCAAGGTCGATAGCAAGAAGCACAGAAAAGGTGCTTCAGTTATAAATTGTTTTTTATCCCAGTATTGGAAAAAACTTAGATGTCCCTCAGAACCAGCCACGTCATATTGAGAGACAGCTTGGGACACAACTTTGAATCTACTCACTCAGACACTGCAAGAGGAGGAACGTGGCTCCTCCATCTGTATTTTATACTGTCCATCAGGCAGTTCTGAGTACATCCAGCTACAGAATCAATGCTTTCGATTCTAGAGCAAACATCATTAGCACAACTGCCCTCTCAGTCGGTTTTGGATTCATCTCAGCACTCAGGAGCATTTAAACTCCTGAATCTAGAGTTCCCTTTCCAAATGTTGAGCATATTTTCTCAAATGCACCTTATCCCTCATAAACACAAAGAATCCCCAGCATGATGGGTTCAAAGTAAAAATCTCTCTGTGCACCATCTCAACCTTCAAAATGCAAGACCATGAAGAGGACAGCCCAAGCCAGGTTCAGGCTGGATTCTGCGCTGCACAAGGTTTACAGAGCATCACTGCGTGCAGGCCTTGAGGTTCCCCCTCACCCCTGCTGGCTAAAACTTGCTGGTGGAGCCTCTAGGCTTCCTGAGAGACTCAAGGCAACAAAACAAAAGAACAAGTCTGACGATGCTCTCTGGCATGTCTACTGAGAATTCTGTGCACACATATCATATATATTCTACACAGGCTCCCCCCCCACATATATAAAGTATAATATGTCTGATAATTACCTGAGGGTTTACTTGAGGGTTTTGGGTAGTGGAGGGGCTAGAGCATAATACTGGAAGTTACAGAGTAACTAAAAGATATGGGCTTGGTTCCTAGCTTTGCCTTTAGCTAGCTCAGTGCCCTTGGGGCATATTACTTAACCACTCTGGATTCAGATTCCTCATTTGTGAAATAAGGGCAGAACTAAATGATTTCTAAAGACCATTGCAAAGATAAGAGTCTCTTTGTCCAGAAATCATGGAAGTGATTTCAGAGGATTATTACATTAAGGTTATTTTATTTGGATATTTGTAGCCCAATATACTAATCCCCAAACTATACATTTGAGCTGTCTAGTTGCCGAGATTCTTAGATGCTTAGATGACATAAAGGAAAAGATTCAATGATTTAGTGTGTGTGTGTGTGTTTGTGTGTGTGTGTGAGCGCACGCGCGCGTATGTGTCTGTGTATAGGTGAAAGGAGATGGGGTTTGCGTTACGATATTATCATAATAAAAAATAAAATTCCATTTAAAATTTAATTTTGTGCAAACATTTCCTCAAAAGAGCTAATTACTGTATGATTTAAGAATAAGGGATTACCTGATGTAAAAATCAGTGTTTATTTACACAGGAGGTTACAGAGAACTAACAAATCTCTGCACTCACCCCATAACAATGCTTATCCTGAGATCTCAAGGTTTAGTAATGTACATTAATTTTCCTAACAACCTAGTGATGTAGGTAAGTATTATTACCCCTATTTTCAGGTATATAAACAAACTCAAAGATATTAACTGGGTTCCCAAGTCGTCAGGAGTCAGAACATCTCTATTTATAGCTCATAATTTTTCATTCTCAGTCATTTTTCTCCATTTCTCAGAGCTTCACGGCCTAAAAATTAGGGGTTAGTGCATCGTCTGAACAAAATACTACTGATCTCTGTGAACCCAGTGAGCTAGGTAAAGTCATACAACATATAAAATTGACACATACATTTTCTTGAAAAAATATTGTTTACACTATTAAATATGCTTAACAGTATATATATTTTTAAAGTATTAACATAGGTGAGCAAATAACTTTCTGATCTGACTGTATGTGTTTACACATAAATATACATGTGCGAGCATTTGTTTTTTACATTGTGCATAGTTTTCTGATTTTTCTTTTGTGAAAGGTATTTTTTTATTCTATACTAGCACTCACCAGTTTCCCTTGTACTTGTTATTTCAAGCAAACTCTGAAATGCTATTCTACTCCAACATTAAAAAATTCTTCCCTGTATCACTGTCATCCCATTGCTCATAGATTTGCTCGAGCGGACACCAGTAACGTCTCCATTGTGAGACTTGTTGTTACTGTTTTTGGCATATTGAATATGCCACGGGTAGCTTGCCAGGCTCTGCCGTGCAGGCAGGCTACTCTCAGGCGGGCGAGATACTCTTGGTAGCTTGCTGGAATCGAACCTGGGTTGGCTGCGTGGAAGGCAAATGCCCTACCTGCTGTACTATCAATTCAGCCCAAAAAACTCTTAAATCATATTATTAATTTATTTGAAAAATTTAATTCTAATTTTTAAATATTTAAATTATTTTCAGTTCATATTGGTATGAAAAGCAAATTGTAACCCCACCCCAACAGATAACTTATCTACATTATTTGTTGAAAAACTAATTTTTTCAATTTGACAAACCATTTTTTAAATAATATACTAGCCACGAATGGCTGCATTTTATATTCTTTTTTTTTCTTTTTGGGTCACACCTGGAAATGCACAGAGGTTACTCCTGGCTCTGCACTCAGGAATCACCCCTGGCGGTGCTCAGGGGACCATATGGGATGCTGGGAATTGAACCCGGGTCGGCCGCTTGCAAGGCAAACCCCTTACCCGCTGTGCTACCGCTCCAGGCCCTGGTTTTATATTCTTGTGCAAAAGAGTTAAGCAAGTATATACATTCTTGGCACACAGAAAATATTTGTTTGAAGTTTACAATCCACACTATAGTAGCACTGTACCACTCTCATTCTGTTGTTCATCGATTTGCTCAAGCAGGCACCAGTAACGTCTCCATTGTGAGACTTGCTGTTACTGTTTTTGGCATATCAAATACACCATGGGTAGCTTGCCAGGCTCTGCTGTGCGGAGCCAGCAAGCCACACTATAGTAGGTTGGGTATTGAAAACACAGTATCAACAATACTAAGAACTTTAAAAAATAAGCAATTTTTGTTTCTGGATCTATTTGCACCTAATGGCTGGAAGTAGGTAAAACAGTAGGGAAAAGCTTCGATTTTAAAATGCCATAAAATGAGATCATGTTTATTGAAAGTCAACTTCATGAAGATCTTAATTCTTTTGAACTAAGAGTAGTGAGAAATCATAAGAGGTCAACAAAATAAATCTAGCTAGGAGAAGTAGTCATCAATTAAAGACAAAAAAATGAAGGCCTTGTTTTAATAGCAGCAATTAAGGTTCAGAAACATGGGCATATTTTTAAACATATCAGTTCACCTGGATAAAGGAGAAAAATGAATATCTAACAATGCCTCTGCTTCCTCATTCCATCTTGAAACCCATCATCACTATTTCTGTCTTCCTAAATAATAGATCTGGAGGCCAGAAATCCCAGTGGTCAGAGACACCTGTTTGCATGTGCACGCACCAGAGTTTGAACCTCAGCATCACACATTGCCCACTAAGCAATATTGAGAGGAGCCCTGGGAGGCACCCACATACTGTTATTTGTGTCTCCGTTACTTCCAGCACCACCAGGACTAACCACTGAACCATCAGGTCCAGTTGCCAAGTATCAACAAGAGGAATAACGCCAGGACCCTGAGCACTGTTTGGAAGGGCAGAAAAGCAAAAACAGAAGAGCAGCTCAGATCATCTCATTTCTTAGGGTGCCTCAATATAAATTAGGCAAATCTAATTGTTTTCATAGACTTTCACAGAACTTTATAGTCTGACCCTAAGCTACATCTTCAACCTACTTTTCTGTGTATTCTGTTTGCTATTTGTTGGTCTTAGTATCTTTTCTTCACCTCTCTACTTAAAAAAAAAAAAAGTCCACCAATTTGGCATGCCTTCATAGATTCCAATATTTTCAGATTCTTTTGTTTAAATTGGATTTTATCTCACACTTGGCTATGCTCAGAGCTTCCTCCTGGCTCTGCATTCAGGAATCAGTACTGGTAGGGTTTCGGGGACTATATGGGGTGCCAGTGATAAAAAGTTTGCACCATGCCAGGCAAAAGTGTTTTCTCTCCTGCCCAATTTTCTAATTCTTTAAATGCTTCTTTTTTTTTTTTACTTCTTCAATATCCTAGTTAAAATGCAGTTCTATTTCCTATAAATGTACATAAAATATTTTAAACAATTTATAATATAAAAGTTGAACATTTTAGGTTTTTTAATAATGCAATTTTGCACCATTACCATTTATGAAGACATCAACATAGAATGAAACAGTTTGTTATTCAAAGTTTGGTTTCATTCTATGTCATTTCTCTTGATTTGAAACTTTCCAAGACTCTCCCTATGATGTTAAGTGGAGATATTATGTCCCAACTATGCTAAAAACTTTTTTGTTTGTTTGTTTTTGGGTCACACCCGGCAATGCACAGAGGTTACTCCTGGCTGCTCTTCACTCAGGAATTATCCCTGGCGGAGCTCAGGGGACCATATGGGATGCTGGGATTAGAACCCGGGTTGGCCGTGTGCAAGGCAAACACCCTACCCGCTGTGCAAGGCAAACACCCTACTCCAGCCCCACTATGCTAAAAACTTTTGAGTCTGTGTATATATATTTTTTATTTTGGAGCCAAACCAGCTATATCCAGGGATTACTCCCTGCTCTGTTCTCAGGAATCACTCCTGGCAGTGCTCAGAGGATTGTATGTGGTGTGGGAATTGAACCAGGGTCAGCCACTTGAAAATGCCTTAGCTCTTATACTGTTTTTCAAGACCCAGAGTGTATTGCTTTAGTCATGTGTTTAGTTACAAAATCTTGGTGAATGTAAGTCCAACTGAACAGTTTATTTTAGTAACAAATATATTCTATATCCAAAATATTATAAAGATGCATTTACTGTGGTGATAAATGCACAAGATATAAATAAAATCAAAGGAAAAAGTTAAATGATACTTTCAATCCAAGCAGCACACTACTCAAAATTTATTTGTAAGTAACAAAAATTGTCAGCATTATAAATCAGTAATACTCATAAGAGACTAAAGTTTTATTGAACAAGTGTGAAAGTTAAGAGAAGTCAGGACTTTCCAAGCTGCTCATCATTTTAAGAAAATACTCCTAAAGTTAAGGGGTAGACAATAGAACACAATTTCAAAACTAATAATCTTAATGTACTCAAAGTTAAATGATTTTCTTCTCTTACTAGCCCAGATATATAAGAAGAATTAGCATTTGTAGAGCTATGGAAAGTCGCTGTTAATTTTTAAAAAATCAATACTTTCTTTGAAGAAAAACTATTGCATTTACTTAATTTCTTTGAACAGTCACCTGTAAAACTATCAATTCACATTACAACAGTCAACTTCCAACCAAGCCAACAACCTTACTTTATGAGACGATCTCAACAAAATTCACTATTTTTAATTTTAATTTAATCCAATCCATATAGTTAATGCTTTTCCTTTATATATTCTTGAAAAATAGTAGATTAGCTTGCATTTTATTATATAGTATCTGATTAAAACTGTATTTAGTCCTTGGACTTAATATAATTGTCATAAACAGTTGCTGCATTGTAGGAGGTAAAGTTGATGATAGTCAACTATAAATTTAGGGCAGAAGAGTGGGCAGGAAAAAAATAGCAGAAATAAGGGGTCCCGGGCTCACTTGTGATTTTGTGTTACTCCATTATGTTGAATGAAAAAATAGTAAACATATATTCTTTCATGCTAATTAAATTGCAGATCTTTTTCCTTCTGGTCCCATAGCAGATACATTCCAAAATGATATGAAATTTTAACTAATTTAATTTAACTTAAAACAACCCATTTGATCACAATCTGAGTTTTCCTATTGATTAAAATAAATAAATACATATTGGCTTTAATGTGTATTTAATACATATTTAATATGTATTAAAATAAATACATATTGGCTTTGTAGCAGAGATGTTTTCCTTACTGTATTTTCTCCCTAAAGAGCTGGGGAGATAGTTGATTTTAAAGAACAGTTTATAACTATCAAGCTTCCAGCTCTGGAGATTTTAGGCTCCACTTTTAATTCCTTAATTTTTCTCTCCTCAGCAAGAATAATAGGTTGGGCAAGGGATGGCTCATTCTTCCTCGAGGCTGTACTTTGAGACAACTCAGCTTTCTTTCTTTTTAAAATACTCTCCACCCTTTTCAGGAAAAAAAAAAAAAATCCCTAGGCAAAATAAGACAAAAAAAAAAAAAAACCAGAGGTGTGCATACTTTGAAGTCCTGGATGAACTCCAGGGGAAAAATCATAATTTGCCTCTTTTAATTCAGACTGTCAGAGAGTTCCAACTCATTGGTTTGTGCTCATTAGTTGTGATATGTTCCCTATTGGTCTATTGGTGGCTAGAGTTTAGCTCCAGGAAACAGGATGACTAAGTCATTGCTTAGTGATTTGGGAAAAACTTCAATCATTCTATCTATAAATCTCCCACCTAGAATATGGTCTACTTCTACATTAGTGGCTTGAGAGCTGAATGTTGCCATTTCAGGAGCCCTGTACCATTTATTCTCTTGGCTAAATTCCATGCTTATTCTAAAAGGTTCTATGTATAAAAAAAATAGTGTAAGGAAACAAGGTTTATGAAAGTTTTGAGTTCCCCTTAACGTGTCCCATAGCTAATTTGACATTGAAGCTGATCTCTAATTTTTATAGAATTTTAGCTTTCTACAAGGACAAAAAAGAATTGGCCAAATTCTATAGGGACCCAAAGTTCTTTCTCAGTCTAACAGACTTAGACACATAATGTCTTTTAAGAGACAGCATTCTTCTACTATGTAACCATTTTTTATATTGTCTGTTTGGGCAGAAAAAAAAATCTACTGACACAAAATTCATCATCAAACAAGAAAAGTTACACTTGAAAAAAGAATACGGGATCAATAGATAGTACAGCGAGTAAGACACATCCCTTGCAAGATGCTGACTCTGTTCAATCCCTGGAACTACCAAGAATGACCTTCTTAGATCAGAGTCATGAGGAGGTCCTGAGCTCCATTGGGTGTGGTTAAAAAAATGATTAAGGAGAAAGAGGAGGAGAAGGAAGAGGAGGAAAAGTACCAGGAAAAAGAAATATTGAAACCCTAAGGTCACACCAGGATAAGTGACGTTTAGGATAGCTACCACCCCCAGCAGAAGGGTAGAGATAATTTAGGTACAAAAAGCATGGTGTTTTTCAGAGTAGGGGAAATAGCATGAAATTTCTATTCACCCAAGCATAAACATTGCCAGACTATGCAACCTTCCCTAGTGTGAAAAGGCCATGAAGTGGGAAAAGGTAAAATACCTGTCTCTGAAAACCATTTCCATTCCTCTAAGTGTGAAATGTAGGTGGCCTCTTTCTAAAAATAATGATGACACGAAACAAATGACTTTTTCCTTCCATTTTTGTCCCAAGGAAACTGTGCACAGAAGAAAGGGAAGCCAAGTTGGAATTAAAAAGCCAGACCTAGTAAGTGAGGTTTGGAGCTAATTATTTATAAAAATGGGAAAACCAAATTCAATTATAATACCACATGAAAATGTTTTTGTAATAATCTCATGACCAACTTTACCTTTCAAATATTATTTCTTCGCTATCTGATTATTATTAGAACTTTCACTGGGAAATTCTTATTAATGCACAAAAAAGGATACAGTAATTTGAGTTTATAGAAACATAATATTAGGGTGTGCATCATGTACAAAAACTTAGAGCTTATATTTGCATTTCATATTCCATATCTTACATTCCACAAGTTTGTAGTTCTAGCCCACCTAGACTCTGTTCCGTCCAACAGGAAAGCTCAAATGAATTTTTCAAAATTATTATAGCTTGTTTCTGCCATTTTATTAAACACCTTTGTGCCTTAGTGTTACCAGCTCTGTGTGTGGTATATGATTTTTGACACATCTAGGTATCCAGTTTCTTTTGCTTTTAAGTTTTTATCCAAGTGGAAATACCTATATTATTATAGTTCTCTTACTTTTTCATTATGTTTTAGTGAATTTCACACTAGGATACAAGTTAAGAGCAAAGGAGTTGGCCAGCTCTATATTTTAGCTCTGTACTTCCTGCACATTGCAAAGCTTGCAGCACAAGCATCGAATTCTGTCTGCCAGTGGCTTTTCTAGATTGATATGTGAGAGTTGCCTGTGAATTAGGCATGATTTTATTACCCCAACTCAAAGAGAAGGAAAAGTATTACAGAAGGGATAAATAGGATCTTCAAATCTATTTAAAATAATTTTTTTTGGAATCTGGTGAGATGCACAGTTGTATCTCACTGTGATTACTAAGTTGTTCATGATTGGGTTTCAGTCATATAATGTTCCAACAATCATCTCTTCACCAGTTTATTCCCACCACCAATATCCCCAGTTTCTCACCCACCCCCCATGACCCCTCACCTGCCTCTACAGCAGGTTTGCTCTCTCTTTCTCTCTCTTCTCTCTCTCTCTCCTTGCCCTCTCTCTCCTCTCACTCTTCCACTCTCTCCTTCCCTCCCTTCCCTTTCTCCCCCTCATAAAAAATATCCTTAAGTCCTCACCCTTTCTACCATATAAATTGCCCCACCACAGAAGAAATTTGCCTTATCACATGGATCCCAACAATGAATTGGTCTTCAAACAAATCAACTTTGGATGCTCTGTTGGAAAAAAATAAGGAGTTCTATTGCCATAAATTATTACCAAACAGATAGTCTTTTCCTTTCAGCAACTTTCCTGCCCAAATGTTGGTCTTCTGAGCTTCTTACTCTTGCAGAAACAACAAACAGACTTAGCTCCAGCTTCCCAAGCCTGATTTACAACTTGATGAGAAAGAGGAGCAACCAAGTAGGTGTGCCTCTGTAACTTGAGTGGTTAAGCCAGATTTTCTCACCTATGGATGCAGAGATTAGATTTGTAAGGAAATTTTACCTGAATTGATCACTCACTGCATCAATTGAGAGTTGTCACAGAGATTGAAACAAAACAAAATCTCAAGAAAAATGCCACCTCTAAAAACATGTAGGTAATTCCCAGCAAAAAATACATTTTATTTTCATATTACAACACATATTGTGTGAATGTTAAGATGTATTAGGAAATGAAACATCCAAGTGAAATCTTTAGTTAAAATAAAACAAGTATAGTGTTGTGCTCAAATCACTAAAAGAATCCTGTTGCAAAATCAGACTTTATAATGTGAATTAAAAAAAAAAAACAACAACCTAAAAAGAAGTTAGAAGCATCTGGCTCTTTTAAAATGAAATCCAAGGGGCCGGAGCGATAGCACAGTGGGTAGGGCGTTTGCCTTGCACGCGGCCGACCCGGGTTCGATCCCCGGCATCCCATATGGTCCCCCAAGCACTTCCAGGAGTAATTCCTAAGTGGAAAGCCAGGAGTAACCCCTGAGCATTGCTGGGTGTGACCCAAAAAGCAAAAAAAAAAAAAAATGAAATCCAAGAAAATGTTTGTAATTAATGTGTTAAAGAGATGAAGTAATTATACTACTTTCATATTTTTGAGGTCAAGGTTTGTAGCCACACCTGGTAACACTCAAGCAATACTATTGACCCTGTTCTCAGGGTGTTTGGGGGACCATATGGGATGCCAGGGAATGAACCTGGGCAGCCATGAGCAAAGCAAGTGTCTTACCCACTATACTACCATTCTGGACCCTACTTCCATCTTACTTAGATGATTAGGCTCTCTATTATTATATATGTTAATTTATTTATTAAGGTTTGTGATTCAGGTAGATTTTTCTAGGAGTAAGAAATTTGAACTACAGTATGATTATGATCAAGTCGGCACTGTGGCATCAGATCGAGCATCCTAAAAAGCTATATTAGAGCAAAATGTTTGAAAACAGTCAGTATTGATGGGATTGTGATAATGAGAAAAGAATCTTCACTCATTATTGGTGGGAATGTTGTCTGTTTCAACCTCTGTGAAAGGCGATATAGAGATTTTGAATAGACCTACCAAACACCACTTCTTAGCATCTACAACAACACACACACACACAAACATAGACACATATGCACACATACATTTGAAAGGTTATATGCATACCTACATTCACTACAGTATAGGAGTTAAGCTTAATATAATAGCCAAGATACAGAAACAATCCAAATGCTTAATAGTGGAGGATGAATGGATCAAGAAGTTATCTATATACAGTGGAATATTATGCAATTTTAAGAAATGATAAAATCATGCAATTTGCCGTTACATCAATGGAACTAGAGGTTATCATACTGAGTGAAGTCAGAATGGTTTCACATATGAGGGATTTAAATATACTCATTAAGGGAATAGCAAATGACTGAAGGCAACAGAACTGGAGAATTGGTTCATAGAACAGAGCTTATGGGGGGGGGGGGAGAAAGGATAGTTGAAAGATGGACCTCCATGGAGGAAAGTGGGTACCCTGGTATATGCATGTGATTATCATTATTAAAAAATAAGATGCATAGGAGGCTCATTCTCCTCAAATGGCCCATTTACTTTGTAACTTTTACTTAGCAATGATAAGAAAATTGTTGCTACAGCCTAACTGATAAAAGTATATTAAGATACGGTAAATTTGAGCGATATCATCAAATATCAGATCATTCTCTTTCTCCATAATCCAGCTCATTTGCTTCTACTGTTACTGAAAAAAAAAAGTCAAAAGTGCTTATCACTTACCTCATTTGAAAATGATCAAATTTGAATGTTGTCTTTTTTCCTTTAATAACTGGGAAAATTTTGACAGAATAATGAAACTCAAGGCTAAAGAGCAGTTGGTGCTTTGATTTGATTGAAAAGATTTAAAATTCCAGTTTTATTGGGGATACACTAATCATAGTGGGTTATAACAAACCCTTCTAAGAAACTATTTTGCTTCTTTCCCCCATTGTATATGCATACACACATGCGCATGTGTGTGTATGCATATACAATGCATATGCATACATATTTCACTTTAAACACTAAAAAATACTTTACTATATATGGTCCTGCAATAGAATCCCACTTGAGCAAATCTATGAGCAACAGGATGACAGTGATACAGTGAATAGGATTCAATGATGACTGCAAGAATAAGAAACATACTTCTTATATCCAAGGGAAATATAGCTCTCAGAATTTCTGATGAAGGGGGGAGCTATGAGAATACCTAATATAATTATAAGCTTGGCTGAAATATATGTACAATGATAACAAATATAAATACTACATACAAGCATTATTCATAATTCTATGGAAACAAAGCAGAGAATTGATTAATTGCCGATAAGGAGAAATGATAAGAACTTGGGTTTCTAAGATTTAGAAAAAGTTTGCAAAAAAAAGAGGAAAAAGATATTTTCTAAATTAAAACAATAGCATGAGACAAAAAACCCACAAAATTACTAGAACAAAAATATTGAGTTACATGACCCTGGAAGACAGGTAATGAAAGATGAAACATGGGAATAGTGTTTGAATAAGACTATGGTATGCTGGGGCTGAAGAGTTAGTACAGCGGGCAGAATATGCTTTCCTTGCACAGGTCAGACACAGATCAGATCACCAGCACTCCTTTAGTCCCATGAGTCTGCTAAAAGCGATCCTTGAGTGCAGTCAGGAGTAAATTCTGAACACACCTGGGTGTGGCCCCCAAACAAACAAACAAAAGAGTTTGTCAAAAATAAATGACATTTCTACTATACCGTTTTGCCTCTCCGGGATATATTCCCAGGAGTGGTATTCTGCCCCACAGCTTGGAAACTGGCCTCACATGCTGGGGGAAAAGGCAGCAGAGACAGAGAAGGGAACACCTAGTAGAGAATGTTGGCAAGACCCACTCGGGTTGAAAGCTGCGTACCAAAAGTAGTCAAGAGACAGAACATGATGGCCACTCAAAAGCTCTATTGCAAACTACAACATCCAACAGGAGAGAGAACAAAAGGGAATGCCCTGTCTCTGAGGCAGGATGAGGTGGTGGGGATTGGGATGGAGGTGGTGGGAGGGATACTGGGAACATTGGTGAAGGAGAATGGGCACTGGTGGAGGGATGCAAACTAAATACAAACATGAAAGTTCATAAGTTTGTAACTGTACCCCATGATGTTTCACTAATAAAATTTTTTTAAAAAGATAAAATAAAATTAAAAAAATGAAAAGAGTATAGCAGTCTTGAAATCTCTTGCTTCTCTCATTTGTAATCTAAAATAATGAATTATAATTTAATACCTCCCAGGGATAAATCTCTTTCTGGATTTGATAGCTTACTGTCTCCTATAAGTCTAATTTTCTTGATCCATAAATTAAAAATCTTCATGAAAATTGCAAGAATATGAAACATACCTTGCAAAGCTGAGAATTGCCTTCTATCCTTGCTATCACCATCTATCCACTGCTCTCCTTCCTCTTAACCTCAGTATGAAAGTACACTTACCTGACAAGTCCATCCAACTGTCACAACAGCATTTATCCTCTGACCTTCAGCAAACAATGGACAGAAAGCCTTTTTTTTAACTTGTTGATTGCTATGCTATTGTTTCTTTAAGGACTAATTAGAGTTCAATGTTCTGCCCTTTGGGACCAGCATTTAGATTTAGAACTGTAAAGCTATCCCACTCTTTCTAAGAGGTCTATAGCCTTGGAAGACTTAGCCAGCAGGGTTGGCCCACATTCTCAGGATAATTCTGCCACTCATAAGGACCTTTTCTATACCAGTACTCTTCCCTTAAGATCATGAGTATTTACTCATAAATCTTGTCCCCATTATTTCATTATGGACATGACCATAATGACTATGCTACTGTCTCTTCTTATGCTCTAGCAAGAAGAGGGAAGAAGAAAGGCCACCTTCATTTTCTCTGGAAAAAAATATATCCTTCCAAAGTAATGTATGAACAAGAACACCTAGCCCAAGTGCCCAAAGTATGTGCAGTGATTGTAAGCACCTATAAAAATAGAAATAGAAATCCAGGAGATAGTATAAGAGGAAGGGCACTTGCTTTGCAATAGCCAACCCTGGTTTAATTCTAGAACTCCATAAAGTAACTCAAAAACTTCCAGGAGTGTTCTCTGAGCTATACAATTTCTATGAGCTATACTCAGAGCTAGCCAGAAGTAAGCCAGTTGTGGATCAGTTCACCAACTCCCCCAAATCCCCCCAAAAGAAATAAAGCATAGTTTACCATTAATGGTGGCTAAATTTTCATCATGCTGTGATCCCAGAAAATTCTATACTAAAACTTGAATTAGTTAATATAGAAATTAACTAACCTGAAATCCTAACAAAGATTTCACTGCAAAGATCCAATAGAGGAGGGAGGGAGGGAGGGAGGGAAGGAGGGAGGGAGGGAGAGAGAGAGAGAGAGAGAGAGAGAGAGAGAGAGAGAGAGAGAGAGAGAGAGAGATCCTCAACAAGAAAAAAACTTCACAATGGGACAAGTTTAATTGGGAAGAGATTTATAAGATAGAATGTTACCTTGAGAAGCAGAGGTAGTGTGCCAAGTGCCCAGGACTCTAATCCTACTAATCTTATCCTTAGAGCTCTAAATAGGTGGCAAGAAACTGCATAAACAGGAGTTGCCAGCAGGTACCATCTTGGCGACCTCTCACAACCTCTGTCATATTACCAGTGGATGCCCTATTGAATTTCACTCTCCACTGCAACAGACCTTGAGGGTAAATTCCTGAGAAGAGCTTCACCCACCCTGGATAAATAGCTGAGTTAGCTGGTGGGTGAGAGACACTTACCAAAATTGCTTAGTAGACAATTTGCCCACTAGAAAAACAAAGCATGTCCCTCGCAAATTGCTATTGACTGCCAGTAAGTAAGCCATATCTTTAAATTCCTAGTATCTGCTGATTTCCTAATGCATTGCCAGTTGTCCGGGTGGTCTCACTCTCTGCTTTGAAATTTGCTTATCATATGCTGTGGAATACTCTGTGATGAGACCCCGTCTCCTCTGGAACCTAACATGGCATGGGTTCCATAGCAATCTCCTTGGGTAGCACTTGATGGCTGATGGACTGATGACTTTGATCTCCAGGATGTCACCTTACACTCAAACTCAGTATACAGGTGCCTCTGGACACTTGTGATCTTGAACTCTGGGTCACTTCCCAGAGCTATCCAAACAGTAGCCACAGGGCATTTAAAAGTGTGCATCCCTGGTCACTGTTTGGGCTTGTTTGAACTTAGATCACACATTCCCCTGGGCACTGGTAATTTGAATCCTGCACTACCCTTCAGGTCTGTCTGAATGGGGCACACTAATGCTGCTAAGCAGTTATTACATGGCACTGGTCACTGTCTGGAGGTGCTCAAACTTGGCACACAGGTAATAAGGCACCCATGATATTTGATCCTTTGATTATAACCAAGAACCAATCAAATTTAATGTCACATATGTTGCTAAATACTCTTGACCTCACACAACCAGATATTACTCAGGCTCACTTAAGCTCAGTATTTCCTTCCAATCCCCTGGTTGTGAAGTCTTATTTGGTGCGATAGCCATTGTTGGGAAGTCATGACAATGAGCCCCTAATCATTACCCACACATGCGTAACTTTGATGCTGCAGTTGCTGTGAATCACTAACAACTTGAACCCTCAGTCACTGTCCCTTTCCTATTGGACCTCACTGGTATAGTTGCTTCAGAGCACTTACAGACACAAACTCTCAGTGGTCAAAAAGGCACAAGCAATCTCAGAGCCATAGTTATTGCCCAGTAGTCATAGTCATGAACTCTAGTAACCTTACAGACCTGCTTGAAAATGAACCCTTGACTATCTACTTACATAGAACCAAATACAAGAAGAGAGAGAAACTATCCCACACTGATGATTGAAGACAAAAGCCTGGGAAGAGCCTCCAGTATGTCAGATCTATGTAAACACTCTGATGAAGACTTCAAAGGAACAATTCCAATGATGTTCACTGAGATGAGGAAATCAATACGTGAGCACTTCTCAAAGACATAGAAAATATGATAAATATTCAAATGGATATCATTGAGATAAAAAGTGCAGTAGTTAATAGGGTTGGGGAATGGCTCTATGGCAGAAAATACTTCAGTCTTGCAAGCAGAAAGCGTTGACTTGGATCTCCCGATACGATGAAGAGAACATGACACTACAATAGAGTGTGCACAATCTAGTAAACTGCCAGGTGTGTGCAAGCAGCATAACTGGAGTATGAGCCTTCCAGCAAACAGTGCAACCAAAGGTATATGTGCTCTTGACAAGGACGTGTGACCCATAGAGAGCATATGATGAGCATCACAGAGATCCCCAATAAACTCTACAATCAGAACATGTGCAAAGACCACAAACAAAAGTGTGGCTCCCAGTAAGCATGTTTGCAGGAACTGAAACTAAAGTATGCAACCCCTGGAAAGTACTGTGACTGAGTCTGATGGGTCAACTCTGGTCATCACAACACAAGCAACCAAATAAAGGAAAAGGAGTTGGTGAAGAACACAGCAGATGAATTTGAAAATGCAGCCAGTGAAATGATAAAAATTGAAAATGAAATATGTAAACTCAATGACAAGATAGATGAAACTAACATAAAGATCAGAAAAATTATTTAAATAATTAAAACAAATGTAATAATTTAGAGGGCAGCATATTTGCCTTGCATATGGCCAAATCAGGTTCAATTCCTGAAATACGGTTCCCTGAGCCTTGTCAGGAGAGATCCCTGAGTTCAGAGCTGGGGTAAGCTCTGAGCACCACCAGATGTGACCTCAAGACTAAGTAAATAAATAAGTAAATAAATAAAGCAAAAAATATCAAAAAAGAAGAGGGAAGAACATAATTTAGAACTGTGCGTCATAGAAGTTTCAAATAAAGAGACAGAAAAATGACAACTTGGTTGAACTTTATCTGAAGTAATGGCCAAGAATTTCCCCAAAGGAAAAAAAAAACAATCAGAAAAGAAGAAAGAAGACAGATATCTAGATCCTGGGAGCTCAAAGAGGCCCAAACAAAATAAATCCATACAGACACATTATAATTAAAATGGCTCTGTGAGGGATAAAGAGAATCCTAAAAGTAGCAAAAGAAAAGTCAAAGAGTATTGTACAAGAGAAAATCCATAAGTATATAATCTGATTTTTCACCTGAAACTCTACAAGCCAGAAGGTATGATATATATTATAAGTGTTGAATGGAAATAACTTCTAACCAAAAATACACATAGATTTTTAAGAAGTGATTAGGAAAACTTCCTGTTACTCTTGCTTTTAGACAAATAGCAGTTAAAAGAATTTATGGCCAACAAACCATCTCATCAAGAAAGACTAAAGGGTCTTCTAAAAATGAAAGCTCAGTTGAAAGCAAAAGGATATATAAAATGTAAAATGAACAAAATGAGAAGCAATATTGGGATCTTTTAGAAGCCATACAATATTTATATACTTTAAATTTCAAATGGGATATAAGAATAGCACCCTTAATGCAAGCTTCATGATAATTTTAAAGCAAAATCACTTAGAAGAAGCAAATACAAAAAGGCAAATGGAACCCAAGCATGACGAGAAGACCTATATCCAAGGTCAAGGGGTCATGATAAAAGAACACAGACAAGTTGCAATAATATCCCAAACCATAAAGAAAAATGGCAATAAATTATTTCCAATATACAACTTCACTAAAGGTCAATGACCAGCATTATAAATCAAAGATGCAAAGTGTTCCGTTGGATCAGAACAAAAAATCGAATCTTCTGCTCTCCACAGGATAGCTGCTCAAACTCCAGTAATAAACATAGGCTCAAGGACTCACAAATAGTAATCCCCAAATGATAGGGGAGCCCATATTTGTGCTTATAATACATTTTGAAAATAAATTTCAAACTAACAAATATAATGAAATAGGAACAGCTTAAGAGAATTTGTACAGTAGGTAGGGAACTGACCTCCCATGTGGTCAACCCAGCTTTGATTTACTGGATCCCCCGATATCTGCCAGAGTGACCCCTGATCCCATAGCCAGTAATAATCCCTGAGGAGCACTCCCTCCCCCCAAACAAGATAGAAACAGGCATTAAATAGCAATTAAGAACAAACAAACATCAAAAGGATTGAATACTAATTAATACCATACATAACACCAAGTTGAGGACTGTTTGGGCATCATGACTGACATTGCTTAGGCATGACTCCTGGCTTATGTGATCAGAAGTCACAGTCGTGTTCAGGGGACCATGAGGAGAAGGGATCAGATCTAGGACGCGAACATGCAGAGTATGTGCTAAACTCATTGAGCCCTACCACTCTGGCCTTCAATAGTACATTATCAATTAGAGAGAAAAAAAATGATTACATCTAATAGTAGTGGTTGACTTTATCAAACTACCTTCACTATTGGACATATCAGCCAAAAGAAAGAAACTATGAAGAAAACAATATTCTTTATCTGTTGGTTTTGATTTTGCTTTTTGGGTCACACTCCGCAACGCACGGAGATTACTCCTGGCTTTGCACTCAGGAATTACTCCTGGTGGTTATCAGGGGACCATATGGGATGCTGGAAATTGAACCCAGGTCAGCTGCGCACAAGGAAACACCCTATCCACTGTACTATCACTCCAGCCCTGAAAACAATATTCTTGAGAAATTGGATGGGCTGGGCTTAATAAACTTTTGTTCTACATGCCCCAAAAGCTGAATACATATTTATTTCTACAACATATAGAAAATTCTCAAGGAGAATTCAAAATTCAGACATGCAGAAAGTGTTAATTAAGTCATGAAAATTGAAATCATAGTAAATTCCTTTTTGTATCTCAATGGACTAGTAATTGAAATTAACATTTTAAAATACTGAAGGCACCACAGTGATTGTACAGTGGGTTGGTCATTTGCCTTGCATATGACCAGCCAGGGCTCAATTCCTGGCATCCCATATATTTCATATGGTCCTCCAAGCACCACCTGTAGTAATTCCTGAGTGCAGAGTCAGAAATAAGCCCTGAACATCACTGGGAGTGATCCAAAAAGTAAAGAAAAAAAACCTTGGAAAAATACCAAGTATTTTGAGACTAAACATAATACTAAGTAACTATTACATCATTGATGAAATCAAAATTATTGTTTTTAACTTCTGGAAAGCAATAAGAATGAAAATATAAGCTCTCAGACCATAGAGGATGCAGCAAGAAGAAATGTTGATAGGCAAGGTCATAGCAACTTAGGCCTTGCAAGGAAAATAAGAAAAATCCCTAATAAACAACTTATGATCATAGTTATATAATTAAAAAAAGAACAAATGAGACCCAAAATCAGTAGAAGGAGAGAAATAATGAAAAATAGTGTAAAGAAATAAATATAATCCATTAATGAATCCTAGAGTTTTATATGAAAGTAAAAAAATATATTGATAAAGTCTTAGGTAGGCACAGAAAGAAAAAAGGGAGATATTACAACAGATACTAATCAAAGAAAAAGGGTTGTAAGAGAGTTAATTGAAGAATATTGAAGAATATGATGAAATTTCTAGGTTCTATCAGAACCTAGAAGAAATGTACAAAAGAAGAAACAGTTTTTCTACTTAGAATTATACCACCACTCAATCAGAATGAAATAGAAAACATAAACAGGATTATTACAAGCAAGGAAATTGAAACAGAAACTGACAATCTTCCCCCAAACATCAGTTTAGTTTCTACTGCACTGTAGCACTGTAGCACTGTCATCCCATTGTTCATTGATTTGTTTGAGCGGGCACCAGTAACATCTCCATTGTGAGACTTGTTGTTACTGTTTTTGGCATATCAAATACGCCATGGGTAGCTTGCCAGGCTCTGCCATGCTGGCGGCATACTCTCAGTAGCTTGCCAGGCTCTCCGAGAGGGGCGGAGGAATTGAACCTGGGTAGGCCGCATGCAAGGCAAAGGCCCTACCCACTGTACTACTGCTCCAGCCCAGTCCTTCAAAATGTATTATTGCCTACTTCTCTCAAATTCTTCCAAAGTACTCAAGAAAACTGAATTTTTTCCAATACCTTTTTTTATGTTTAACCTGATAAATGCAATCAGAGGTATCATGAAGAAAACTTTTTTCCATTGTCCCTGATGAAGAAAGATATTAAGGTCATCATAAAAAAGTCTTTGGGAAAAACTTCAATTACATATAATGTATAATGCATCATACATCATGAATAAGTGGGATTCATTCTAGGTACATAATGGTGGTTCTACATGTGCAAATCAATTAGGAAAAATAGAAATCACATAGTTATATTAAAAATGCAAATAAATTCCACCTATGACATAATAGCCAGTGGTAGAAAATAATTTAAAATTTCTCTGAGCGCACCACCTAATAACACCATTAAAATGTTCACTTTCACCACTATAATTTAATATGGCATATGATGTACTAATTTATAATATTTAGGCAGGGAAATGAAAAAAATTTAATACGCAAATTAGGCAAAAGAAAAACACCATGACTATTTGAAGATGCAATAGTATTAAACAGGAAACCCTATAGGTTGTATCAAAAATAATAAATAGTAGATAAAATAAATCAATACGGTAAGTTTCCGGCAGCAGACTTTGCTACATTTATGTATATATGAGCTACATTTCTGTATGTATTGGTGATAATAAACAAATCCATTTATAAATTCATCTACAAAAGAAGGTAAACATCACATTTCTCAAATTAAAATGATATCAGAGGTATATTATTAAAAGCAATACAGTATTTGAGTAAAAGCAGATACGTGGACTAAATGCCAAATAGTAAACCTTACAAAAATGGTAGTTAATTTATGACAAAGTGAAGAAAAGAAACTCTCTTTCACAAATAGTGCTGAGAAACCTTAATAGCTTCTTGCAATCAGTTAATCAATCAAAAAACTGGAGCACTGTCTCATACCATACACAAAAGTTAATTAAAAATGAATTAAGGCATAGATTTTAGACTTATAACCATAAAGCAAATATAACAAAGTACAGAAAAAAACTCCATGATATCGATTTTAATGGTATCTTTGGCAATATGACACTATTAGCAAGAAAAACAAACAATAAGCAAATTAAGATGACAACAAACTAAAAGACTTCTACACATCAAAAGAAACAATAATTTGTAAAAAAGGACAACCTATAAATAGATAAAATAGTCACATACCACACATCTGTTAAAGGGCACATATTTGGATTTTATAAAGGATTCGTAATATCCCACAACAGAAACACCAATCAAACCAACCAATAGCAGCAAAAAGAGCGTAAAAGACATTTCACCGTGCAAGGACATACAGATGATCAAAAGGACATGAACAGTGCTCAGTATTATTTATTTCACTGTATCACTGTATCACTGTCATCCCATTGTTTATCGATTTACTCGAACGGGCACCAGTAACATCTCTAATCCTCTCAGCCTTGAGATTTTAGCAGCATTTCCTTACTCGTCTTTCCCAATGATTAGAGGCTCTTTCAGGGTCAGGGGAATGAGACCTATTGTTCCTGTTTTGGCTTATCGAATATGCCATGGGTATCTTGCCAGGCTCTGCCCTTGCAGTGGGATACTCTCAGTAGCTTGCCAGGCTCTCCGAGAGATATGTATATATTTATGAAAATAAAATTTAAAAATAAAAAAAATAAAAAAAAATTTTTATAGCTCCAAACCCAGGAGTTGCTAAAAAAAAATTAAAGCGGGAGACCAAAAGAAACTTCCTCAAAGAAGACATAGGGAGGCTGAAGAGAGTATATAGTACAGCAGGGAGGATGCTAGACTTCTAAGCAGCCAATCCAGTTTTCATCCCTGGCATCCCAAGTCATCCATGAGTCTACCAGGAGTCATTTCTGACTGTAGTGCCAGGAGTAATCCAAGTATCACCAGGTATGACCCGTAAACCACGCCCCTCAAATAACAGTGAAAATTAAAATTAATGAGAAATTCCTTTATACTGTATGGAATGACCTATAAAAATTCTGATGGTCAATGACAGAGACAGAGAGAAACACACATAGAAAGACAAACATGGTGGGTGTGTGTGGGTGTGTGTGTGAGAGAGAGAGACAGAGAGACAGAGAAAGAGAGAGAGAGAGAGAAAGAGAAACAGAACATGTACAGCAGGTAGGGAGATATACATGCTTCCAACTCAGATTTAACCGCAGTACTGTATATACTTCCCCAAAGCACCAGCAGGAGTAATACATGACCACAGATTTTGGAGTAAGCCCTGAACACCACTAGGTGTGTCCCCCAAATAAAAACAAAAGACTTAGAAAAAAGTATAGGTGGGACTGGAGAAAGGGAATTTACATACATAAACATAAGTTGTGGGAAAATATTTATGGGAACATAATATAACATACTTAAACATAAGTGGGAATATAAACTAAGAGGATATACCTTCAGTCGGAACATATGTTCAAAGTGTTTTAAAAAGGTTTAAACATAAGTGTGAACATAAGTTAGTCCAGTCCCTGTTGAAAACAATATGGAGATTTCTCAAGAATTCAAAAGTAAAATTACCATACGATTCAACAATTCCACCTCTAGATATCTACCCAAGAACCCAAAAGCACTAGTTCACATATATATGAGTACATCCATTTGAATTGCAGAACTCTTTATCAGGGCTAAGGTATAGCAAGAACTAAGTGATAACTAGATTCGGACCCTGCTAGGGTGAGGAATGATTAATCTGGCCTGAGTGCTGTAGTCTGAGTCTGTGGCAAGATGTTGCCAGAAGAGCTGCCTTGCAAGCCTCAATGTATCTCTTGCTATGTCCATACAAAAATAACTAGTATTAAGATGTTAATGGGGAATCAAACCTGGGTCAGTCATGTGCAAGACAAACACCCTACCCGCTGTGCTATTGCTCCAGCCCCTCCTTTATTGGGGGGGGGGGTGCACAACAGTGCTCAGGGCTTACTCCTGGCTCTGCACTCAGGAATTACTCCTGGCAGTTCTCAGGGAGCATATGGGATGCTGGGGATGGAACCCGGGTCCACCAAGTGTAAGGCAGATGCCCTGCCAACTATATTGACCCTTCAGCTCCCTACCAACATTTCTTAACAAATGAGACTATATATAATATATATTCCTTTTGCCTAATCTTTTTTTTTAATGTAGGAGTACTGCTGGGGCTGGAGCAATAGCACAGCGGTTGGGCTTTTGCCTTTCACGCAGCCTACTCGAGTTCGTTCCTCCGCCCCTCTCAGAGAGCCCAGCAAGCTACCGAGAGTATCTAGCCCGCGTGGCAGAGCCTGGCAAGATACCCGTGCATATAGGATATGCCAAAACCAGTAACAATAAGTCTTTCAATGAGAGATGTTACTGGTTCCAGCTCCAACAAATCGATGAGCAATGGGATGACAGTGACAGTGAAGATGTTAATGAGTGTTTGGACTGAGGAAAAAAGAAAAACACCTTAAGAGTCAGGAAGGGCTTTGGAATGCCTGGCCCTCAGGAAGGGCTTTCTTCTGATGATTTTGCTACCTGGCTGTGTGTAGCCTAGGGGCAAGGGGGAGTGAGAAAATGGGAGAGAGACAAGAGTATCCAGAGGGCTGAGGTAGATCCAGAGAAAGGACTGAGCTGGCAGTGCGGGAGATGAGAAAGATGAAAGATTGAGTAAATGGTAACTAATCAGCAACCAGCTTGGTCCTCGTTCTTCCTTTGCCTGTCCTTGGCCAACGGCCGTCCCGATCCAGTCCATACACAGCGGTTCCAGAGCACCAAATGCAGGCGGTGAGACAGAGCCACCAGAGAGCCCGAGAGTGCACACGCTCTTCGGCGTGCCATAGTTTTTTACACTTTAGAATAGATAAGTGGAAACATAAGCAAAATGGAATACTGTTCATCTATCAGAACACATGAAAACTCGCCTTTTGTTACAGCATTAATGAAATTGGAGAGGAACATGTTAAGTAAAATATTGGATGACTTCATTCATAACCTGATGCATAAGGAAGCAAAGCTGGGGAACAAACAATTCCCAAGTAGAGCAAATCCTTTGGCCTTGACCACAGGACTGATGACACAGGTGGGTGGGGACTGAGTAGGGCTGAAAGGGCTGATAAGACTCACAAGACACTTGATCTTAGCCAAAATGCCAAGAAGAGATAGGCCCAAAGAACTGTGATGGAACAATACTGGCACTTATGGGGGTATGTTTGGTGTAGCAACTGCATACCCCTCAAACAGATCAACATTCATACTCTTGTAAACTTCTTGAGGTAACCTAAGTTACCTCAAAATTAAAACAAAAGCAAGAAAGTCCTCCCTACCTCCAGCCCCTCTCCAAAAAAATAAAATAAAATAAACCAATAAACTCCAGCACACTCCTGGAATTTTATAGTACTATAAACTGACTGTACATCAATAAGAACAGATTATAATTTTGAAGTATATCTAATCATTAAGACTTTAAAGCATATAACCAAACATTTTTCATTTCAGGTGCAGAAAATATAAACTCATAAAATGGAAATTAAGTGTCTCAATCCTTTTCAACTACTTCTGTAGATGAAGTAGCTCTCCTCATTCTTAGGATTACATCCTTATTTGAATTACATTATCTATTGCATTTTACCAAGAGATGAACATCTTTACAGAGTGGATGTGGCTTGTACTCCAAGTGCACAGAATTAGAACTTCAGCTGAGATAATGTTTATACAATGGTAATGTCTTTCTCTGAAGTTGAAAGTATTTCCATTCCCACGTCTGGACATTTTAAAAGACAATTTATGTGTGAATTAAACAATAAAGAACTGAGTGGATATCAGTTAAATTTGATAAGATGATAATTCAGACAATGAGTGCCAAATATAAAGTATCATACAAAAGCTTGGGTTTTAATAACACCCCTAAAAGACAAAGAGAAAACTAAAAGTAGTAGAAGTAGAGGGAAAAAATTACAGGGAGGGGACTTGGGGAGAATATGTACTGGGGATTGGCTTTCAGTTTGGGAGGATTAATCTCTGGAGATGAGTGATCTTGATCATTGCCCAACAATTTGAACATATTTAATGCCACTCCTTGTACACTAACATCAGTCAAAATAGTTTTGAAAGTGCCATTATGTATATATAGTGTCTACAAAGTAGTTTTCACCTTATAGTGAAAGGATTGGAACTAGCTATCAAGGAGAGCAGCATTTTCTGGGTGTGTTGAGTGGGTACGGGACAGGAAGAAAACAAGACTTATTTAAGGAAGAATATATTTGGAATGGCAACACCTATTCACCTGTTAAGCCAGAGAGCAAGTGGTTTCAAATGGAAAGATGCATAGTAAGATCCTAATTTTATTGTTCTTTATTTCTCTCTCCTTTTCTAGTATTTTGTTTAAAATTCTATTTTTCTTTTCTTATTTTTCAAGATCCTGATTCTATATTAAGTTTTAGAATTTAGGGATTAGGGAAACACCATAATTCTATTTTTCTTTTACCAATGAAGGGTACCTCTATTCATATCACTTCTTTTCAAGATAAATGTGAAGATTGTTAAATAAGGTAAAATTATTTTGAAAAAGTCTGAACAGAAAAGGAAAAAGATTACAATTACCAATAGTATATTAAGATTGCCAAAGAGTGTGTTCTTCTTATAATACTCCACTCTCGAAAACAGAAAGTTAAAATTTCTTTCACATTTTATCTTTAATTTCATCATCTTGAAAACTATTAATACACAAAAGATTTTGGTAACAGTGAAATATAGTGGGCAGAGGCACTGTTAAGTGCACATAGTTCTATTTTATCTTCTGCCAAGTGTGGAGTTTGCTTTAAAATGCTGTTTGTTAAAGGAAAGCTAATGTTTATTAAGAAAAAAAAACCACAAAATGTCACATATTTGACCATCATTTAAATGCTTGTATTTTTTTTTTTGTACAGAGTAAGATTTTTCCAGGCTTCAGGGGACATATGCTAGAAGAATTTGTTTCCTATTTACTTCCTAAATTTATGCCAGCTAGTTAAGTTTTGGGATTATGGATCTAAAGGCCAAATTATTTGGGTTGTTAGATCAGATGATTGCTTCTATCTCATGAAATCTCAGATTCATTGGGATAACTGACAGAAAAAATGTCACTCCCTCCTCCATGTGACACCGCCACCAGATTACAATCAAACTGGCAAAACATACAGAGGGACTTTCCACAACTTAAAATTATTTTCTATTCTTTTTTCTTTTTAAGCGATGCCAAGGTGGAGGGTGGGGAGAGAGGGGGAGGGAGCATTGGTAACTGGCCACCCCCTAAGATACTGGTCAATTGAACCAGATGAGTTAGTGAATTAAGGACTATGGATGTGAAATTGGTTGAACCTTGTAGTACCAGGAATGACTAGGATCAACCCAGGAACCTCTAAGGGCTACAACAGGTGGGCACCTGGTGGTGGTACTTGGGAGTATAGAAGCTAGGCATAGGTTCATGGTCCTAAGAAGGCAAAGTGTATAATGCTGATCTCTGTGCTATTTTCCTGACACTTCAAAAATATTTGTAATATTACTCAGTATTTATTTTGATGACGATACCATAAAAAATGCAATAGGTTAAATAAGCGGCAAAGATACTCACAAATCCTTGTTCTAACCAGTATTGTCCCTCAACTTTACTATAAATTGACATTTGGTCTTTAAAGTTGAACACTTGGTTTGGCAGTTTACAGTTTGTCCATTTTGTCTGAATTAGTAAGATAGGCATAAAATTAATGAAGACACACTCAAAGAGGTCTCTAACTGGGTCCGTCAACTTTATCAAACACAATTTCATTTCACAGTGTTTTCTTGGAGTCAAAATGACCTGAAGTTATCTGAAAGATTTCCTGTCTAAACACTTTGACTGAAATTAAGGCTTACAAGAGAAAACTTTGAAGAGTAAAATGATGTAAGAAAGAATCATTCAAAGGGGTGGAGTCTGATATAATTAGAAGGAATCAAAAATATAATAAATGTCTTATTTGGTCCACTAGAAGTTTCTTTTTTCAGAGTCAAATATTGTAGGGAAAAGTGCATGCAGAATGTTGTATTAAGATCAAGATAACTTTTAAAAGTGATTGCTTCAGATCCTGGTGGCTTAGTGTCCCTGTAGGATGAGTTAAAAAGAAAAAAAAAATATATATCCCATTGCTCATCTCTCTCTCTTTCTATATATATACATATATACACACATACATATGTGTATATATGTATATATATGTATATATATATATATACATACACATATCACTGGTCTTCCTTTGCAAATCTTTCACTGCTTTATTGATCATGGAAGAGCCCAAAGAAGAAAAAGAAATAGGGTACTAAAGATCCTTGGTGTTTGGAAATACAGCTGCCTTTAGATGCTCAGATAAAAGGCACCAAGTGCAAAGTAGTAGTATTATCTACTTATTAGCGCACTTATCTGCTTATTCCTTCCTTAAAGTCCTACTTCTGTCTGCAATATCAATCATTCCTCTGGCAGCTTGTCTAACTACAAAGGAAGATTTGATCCCCTGCTTAGCCCTCCAGAAGCACCAGACTCGTGCAAGACTAATTCATTACAGTACTCAGGCTGCAGGACAGATTATCCGGGGGCTGGGAGTGGCATGCTCTCAGAGCACAGTTCCTGAAAGTGAGGCAGAAATTCAATCTACCTTTCCATCAAATGCGATAGTCTAGGCAGTCAACTTGGCATTGAATAAGAACCAAAACATATTAGAGGAAAAATCTTGATACTTTCTCTAAAGTAAATATATGCTAAAGTTAGGCCAAAGGACATTGTGAAAGCAACTATGTAACATTATCCATCAAAAGGCTTGGTAGTCTCAAACTGGGTCCGACACACCCGTGAAATAGAGTTAGTGTCAAAAGATATTATGTAGCTCTCAATTTTTTCTTTTGCAAAGAAGCATGATCAAATTAGAGGACACAATCTGGAAGCTACAAGGACAACTGAATTCATCATCTGATTTGTAATCTGAGGCCTTTATTTCACTGAGTTTGAGATTCCATATTGATTAAACAACAAAACAAACAAAAACAGCAGAACAATAGCTATTAGAAAATGCCAAAGCTGACTCAGATACAGATATTCTGAATATAGTATTCGGTTATGAAGAAAAGCAAATTGGTTTTCCATTAAATTCAGAACAGTTTTTCATCTTGGGAAGAGATAGCTACAAGTCTGCCCCCGGAAAAGAAGTTAGCGAACAGACTGTTTCTGTATAAGACCCTTAGTTTCACTATAAAGTTTTGCTTTTTTAACGTCATGGTTCGTTGTTCTTAGTATATTAAGGGAGTGTTTCCAAACCATTACAGTTAGTTACACAAACAAGAGCACAACTTATCAACTGAGAATGCTTAACTAACACAGTTCCTGATATACTATAAAATCCTGCCAACGACAGTATCTGAAATTAAAACATTTGGATGAACACACAAGTACTAAAGAAGTCCTGGTAGGATTTTTCAGGGGCCCCACCTGACTGCGGTCAAGGCCTACTCTTGGCTCCGTGCTCAGGCATCTCTCCTGACAGTGCTCACAGGACACTGTGAGGTGGTAGGGATTAGACTGGAGCTGACCAGCAGCAAGACAAGAGCCTTACCAACTGTGTTCTATACTCTCTCCAATCCCTAATAACCCCTGGTTATATCTCTAATAGACATATTATAAAGAGAAAGGTCTAAAACAATTTTAGAAGTGAATAATTGGATGAATGTTGATGAAAACTGACCAATCAATTGACATGAACAGGCATTACCCAGCAGAATCTGCTTCAGTTGAATAAAAACTATGTTCTCCAACTCCAAAAATTAACTACCAAACCTTTAACTCCATTTCAATTAGTATTGATGCTATCACCGATAGGGCTGGAGCGATAACATAGCGGTTGGGCGTTCGCCTTTCACGCGGCTGACCCGAGTTCAATTCCTCCACCCCTCTCGGAGAGCCCAGCAAGCTACCGAGAGTATCAAGCCTGCGCGGCAGAGCCTGGCAAGCTACCTGTGCGTATTGAATATGCCAAAAACAGTAACAATAAGTCTCTCAATGAGAGACGTTACTGGTGCCAGCTCGAACAAATCGATGAACAATGGGATGACAGTGAGAGTGACAGTGGCTATCACTGATATCAAATATCAGTGAGGTCTACAAACATGTGTAACATTAAAAACAAGACACTGATGAGTAATTTAAGAAAGTGAAGGTTTCTTCTAGTCCAGTTTTCCCAAAGTGGACTATACCTGGAGTACACTGGAATGATAGGGGTGGATTAGTAGCCATGGTATAGGCTGTTTTCTGTCTTTCCACTGAACATAAATTTCCACAGAAGTACAAAGTGATTATTTTTCTATTTTAAATGGTGCTATAGGTCAAATAGCTTTAAGAACCTCTGTCCATATCAGGCAGATGATTAGCATTAAAAACATCTTTTGTGGTCAACTATATTTTAAATGTTACCTTCCTGTAGAATATGGTAAAATATATATATGTATACATATCTATACATACATACACATATACACATATATACATTAGCCTAGAATCATGAGGAGTGGCATCTGTATGTATATATATATACACACATACATATATTTATATACATATATATGCATACATACATACTTGCAGGACTGAAGCTTATAACTTGGAATACCAGAATAGGATAAATAACTACACTTATGTATCACTGTATCACTGTCGTCCTGTTACTCATAGATTTGATTGAGCGGGTACCAGTAATATTTCCATTAGTCCCTCTCACGTTTAGGGTCAGGGGAACAAGGCCCATTATTTTCACTGTTTTTGGCATATCGAATATGTCACCGGTAGCTTGCCAGGCTCTGCCGTGCGAGATTCTGCATCTCCCTCCTTCAGGAACTTTGTTTTATAGTCTATGGATCTTGGCCATTGATGAGATTACATGGTGCTGGTGGAAGTTTGTGGATGTGGCTGCCAACCTACTGGAAAACTGGGGATCTGGGTGGAGGAGGCCCAGTCCCAACCTGAGCAGGCTTGGAGATCTCAGCCACGGGTCCTGCATACGTGGGTTTCTCTGACAGTTCCTTCATAGGTGAGGCTTGTCAGAGCATGTGGAGAGTGGCCTTCAGCATGGCTGTGGCGGGGTTCTGGAGGTTTTTGGTTGCTGGTGCTCTGGTTGGGGTTGGGAGGAAGACTCAACCCGCCCTCCTCCAGGGGACCCCAGTAAAGACAGCCTGGCGTGGAGGCAGGAGATTCTGCCTACTTATATATCAGTTAAAAATATTATGAAAGTCTTTTAGGGCAATGGGACTGCTCCCAAGAAATGCTCAGGGGGTCTGCATATCACTCCCCATGAATCTAGGCCAATTGGGCCAAACAAATCAATGCTTAGACCCAACAAAGCTCTCAGGGTTTTGGCTAAGAGCATTGGTATCCACCTGGCCCGTTCCGGTAGTACTGGGGTGGAAGGGAGGCATGCATGTAGTAGCAAGGCTCCAATGGGTCCCTACATATAGAAATCATATGTGCTTGACTGTTGTTACCTGATTATTGATGATATAAAAAAAGTCAAGCATATTATTTTATTAATTGAAATGACATTTAATAACATTAAATTTTATCAACTTCCATAGACATATTGTGCTTATTATGACCTTACATTTACATCACACCTTTATAATAATCATGGGTGATAATGGATATTTTCTAGGATCTGAGGGTTATTCAAATATGAGTTTGTTTTGGGGAAAATGTATTGTGTTTTTCAAATTTCTATTGTCATAAGCTCTAATTTAATGACATAAAAATTTGGGCAGAGACCTTGAAGTGATATATTAGAAGTAAATATGTAACATTAAACATTTTTCCGTGCGTATTATTAAAAATTTTTTGGATTAGTTTTTCAAACTTGCATAAACTCAGAGACATATGTTCTTCAGAAGAAAAACAAACAGCCTTCTATTACCCTACAGTTTTCTTAATTCCCCGTGTCCAAACTTCTGTTGCTTCATTCAATTACAATTACTTAAGAGAAGTCAAGAACTTAAAATAAATATTTATTCATGGCAGATGAACAATAGAGCAGCAAGTAATATCTGGGAATAGTAATATTTACAAAATATGTGTGAAAACCATTATTGAAAGTATTATGTCTAGATTTCCAAATTTGCATCAACAATCACAATGCAGAACCAAGTCAATTCTAAATAAACTGACTTTTAAAGACCATTGAGTTGGGAGTTTTCATGAGATTCTCTGTGAGGATTCAGGAGCCTCTGCCTGCACCACTTCCTCAAGGACCTAACAGTTTAAAGAGCACACGCTTTGTACCTCTCACCATGTGACAGATATGTGCTCAACACTATCTGGAGCCAGACATTATAATGTATCACACAAGCAAGAGAAATTATTGCTGCTTTCACGGAGCTTTGTGTCTTGTGAATAACCTGCTTCTAATTTATTAAGTGGTTTGTGACTCATTTTCCTACTATAGTCAACACTGACAAATGATCAGTCTTAAAATCAACCAAAAATGCCTTTAGCATAGCCAAACTCAGTGTATACCTTGATCAAATTGGATATAATTATTCTATCTCAGAAAAAAATCTGCATTAAAATAAAGCCATATTATGCTCCTAATAAGCTTTCACTGAAAACGAATGCCAAGGGTAATGTCCAGCCAACAGAACCACCTCAGGCAGATTCTTTGAAGGATATATTTGAATGTCTAAATGTCCACAGACACCTGAAAATGTTTTCTTATTTGAAGAATCTTTGATAAATTATATAACTGTTGAGAGTAAATGTTTACTATAGTACTGCTTTTACTCAGATACCCTTCTCTTTTATGTACCTTATAACTTTTAAACAAATTATTATGATTCAATAACTTTTAACTAAGTGAGGAAATGTCAATGAAGGATCAAACATAGCTCTTTCATTGACTGGGCATATAAATATAATTTAAACATAGTGGAGCGGCTTATAACATGTAAATTACAACAGAGATATACACATAGATAACTTTTATATTAGGGTTTTATAGGCACTTTTTTTTTTCAAAAGGAACTGACCACTCATAAAATTAATTAAAATTTACTTTCTTTTCACACAATATAGATTTCTGCTTCAGTTGATTATTATACAGAATAAAAACCTTAGAGAGTGACAGGATTTATAGTAACATTAATATACTAAGAATATAAGTATACACAGATAGTGTCAGAAAGAAATAGTGACGATGAAGTCCTTCTTAAGGCTAGGCATGATTTTGGTGCCTGGATTATTAATAATTGCTTAAAATATAAAAGTGTCAGTATTTTACATTTTTAGTAGTATCTATATTTTATAAATAATGATAATGTAGCAGAGGGGGATAAGATAACAATACCATACAAATAGTGAAGTGGTGAGATGTTTTAAACAGAGTTGGCTGTATAAGTCAACTTAATTTGCATTACATAAGGCATAGGATACAACTTCACTGTCCATCTCTGGCACATTCTAACACTGTTATTTATGTCACTGACTAGGAGTACGTTCCTTTGGGGTCTATTTTTCTCTTTGAAAGCAGCAATTTATTGATTACATAAGCTTTAATCTATATATGCATTTTCACTATTTCATCCATTTGGCACATCCACATAAATTTTCAGAAAATGTCCTTGTCTTAACCTAACATTGTCAACATATACAATGATAAGGTCACATATACTATGTAGTAAATGACATTTATTATATCTAGGTAGTTTTAGTAGATATGGCAGGGTTTTTTGGTTATATTTATAATGTATGAGAAATGAAACCAATTGCTTAAAGATAGTGCTTTGGCTTTCATAAATACAACATAACAAATATACACAATAACTATTGGCCTGTTACTGTTTGTTTTCAGGTGGTTTGGTGAATAATTCTGCAGAAAGTGAAAAAAATTAAATTTTGCAACATTTAAAGATCTCTGTGATTAAGACTTATTTTATAACACAGCAATAAAAATAATGGTGCTACCAAACATCAAAAGAACCATAATTTGAGGCTGGTGAAATATTGTAACTTCTACACAAAACCACTCATAAATTTGAACAACTAGTATGTGTCATGGTGGGCTGAATAAAACATAAAATTGTTAAAAGTCAACATTTATTGGTTTGTGATACAATATGAATGAAAATTATTTTAATCATTATTTTAGTTGATATTACTTAATATTAATTTTATTCTGGGGGCCGGAGCGATAGCACAGCGGGTAGGGCGTTTGCCTTGCACGCGACCGACCCGGGTTCGATCCCCGGCATCCCATATGGTCCCCCAAGCACCGCCAGGAGTGATTCCTGAGTGCAAGGCCAGGAGTAACCCCTGAGCATTGCTGGGTGTGACCCAAAAAGCAAAAAAAAAAAAAAAAAAATAAAAAAAATTAATTTTATTCTATTAAGTTTCTTTTCACAATGATACTTTTACTATCCTTTAATGCAAGAAAACAAAAGATATTAAAAATACGCAAATACTTTTACTATCCTTTAATGCAAGAAAACAAAAAATATTAAAAATACGCAAAATCTTAGAATGGATTAATTATTCAATACCTAAGCATCTGAACAGAAGACCCAAAGTACTTTTCCCTTATAGTAAATCTCTAATAATAAAATGGTACTAAATTTTAGTTAGTAGTGGATTTCATGGCATTTTATGCTTATGCATTAGTCTATGACACCTTGATAGCTGCAGATATTATGGTGGTATCTAGAGTTGACTATCAGTTATCTAGGTTATTTCATAAGTGGAGAAACTGAAACTAAAGTGAGTCCAACCATTCAGATAAATCTTACAGAATTCATAATCAGAATCAATATTTGTAATATTTAAGATAGCACCTTCATTGCCATACAGCAGTCTATTTGTGCTTAGGTGGAAAAGTCTATAGGAATTAATGACTCCAGAGAGAGCTTCTTTCTTCTTGTATCTTAATCATAAGATAGAACATGTTCCTATTGGCTTTCAGACACTTTAGTAACTTAGATTGTATGTAGTAAAAATTTGAATTTACAGTTTCCAACCATGAGTGACTCTTTATTTTACCACCTTGAAAGATCAATTATAATAGTCATCAAACAAGAAACTAGAAACTTCCCAAAACAAACTTCAAATTTGTGAAACCTTGGTTGTGGAATTTCTTCAAAAGCAAGACCAGTTGGTTTACCAAGTTCAGCAAACTGAAGGACTTGATCTTTTCTCATTACTGAGTAGTATTTTATTTATCTCATCTACCACAGAGCATAAAGTAAAAAAGAAAGGGATGAGACCATTTTAGCACCCAGTAGAGATAAATCCTGACAACGTCAGCAAAACTAGGAACTGGGGTCTAAGGGGACTGGGGAAACAATATTGAGATGATAGTGGAAGGATTGGTAGAGCAGAATTGCAAGTATAAAACAGTAATTTCTCGTAGGGTGTTTACCTTGCACGCGGCCGACCCAGGTTCAATTCTTTCCTCCCTCTTGGAAAGCCCAGCAAGCCACCAAGAGTAACCCGCCCGTACAGCAGAGCCTGGCAAGCTACCCATAGCATACTCTATATGCCAAAAACAGTAACAATAAGTCTCACAATGATGACGTTACTGGTGCCCGCTTGAGCAAATCGATGAACAATGGGATGAGAGTGCAACAGTGCAATTATTATAAACTATGATGCATCAATTAAAAATCACTTGCACCCCCTTCCTCTTTCCCACAAACTAATTATCCTTTGTCATTAAGACTCTCACCAGATATATTAAGTTATCCAAATTCTGTAACATTAAAGATCATCCCAGTTTCACCATAAACAGGGAGGTTGGCACACATTCAGTCTTCTTTTTCCTTTTGCCAAATTCAAATGAAAAACCCATCTCTACTTACTTAGAACCGTAACCATAAGAATAAGAAAATATTATACAAATCCTTAGAAATCAAGGCTTTTTTCAGTAGAACTAGGTAAGAAAATGGATCAGAAAAGAAAATGGAAGTTGACTGCCACTGTTACTTCAGCTATTGCTTAAGATTCTATTTTACAATGAAAAAAAAAAATCTATGCACCATAATTATAAAATTTGTCAGCATATATTAATGACTTTTTGTATCTTTTGGTTGTCTTGCAAGATTCATGTCAATCCACAGTTTATATCTTTTGCTTCACATATCATTATCTGTTAATTTAAAAATTCCAGCCAACGCAACAAATACTTAATATTTTCATAAAGTTACCCCTAGGCTGCACGATGAGAGAACGATGAAGGCGTGCCTGTGATAAGAAGCACAGATTCTATCAAGAGAGTTTGATTCCTGTCACCTTAGAGAACAAATGCAACCAGGACCAAAGTGTTCTCTTTAAAACAAGCAGGGCAGCTATGATCCTGAAAGCTTTCTGCTTGTTGCTTTTTTGGAGTGCTATGGGTAAGTTTATTTGTGCAATTTTTAAACCAAAGAAATTTTGTGCAACACTTACCATTTTTTTTTAAAGAACATGATTTATACTTTTAGAGAGATTCACTTTCAAAAGAAATTTGAATGAGGAGACAGACTATAGAAAGGCATTCCAATGAACTGGTTAGGCAAGTAGTTGTTTGGAAGGAACAGTGCCTCAGGACTTGCCTAGGAAGATAGAGGGAGTGCATTAGACGCGGGAGTGGGAGAGTAACAGAAGTTAGTTACTTCTCCTTTCAGCAGTTCCAGACAGTATTCATATTTATGACTAATCTTTATGAGCACAATCCCTCACCGCCCACATCACCTCCACAAAAAGCATGATTAGGAAGTATTCGTTTTCTCAGATATAAAAAAGATGTTGCTTTTGTGTTCTGAGTTTTCTAAAGTTCTTCCACTCCCTTGCTTAGAGAATAGAAATGAGAGAAGGTCTCAAAACTCTTGAGGTTTCAAACCACACAATTCTTAGAAGAGGTTGTCTTTCTTTCTTTCTTTCTTTCTTTCTTTCTTTCTTTCTTTCTTTCTTTCTTTCTTTCTTTCTTTCTTTCTTTCTTTCTTTCTTTCTTTCTTTCTTTCTTTCTTTCTTTCTTTCTTTCTTTCTTTCTTTCTTTCTTTCTTTCTTTCTTCTTTCTTCTTTTCAGCCAATACCTTTCAAATGGGGCACAGACATTTATGTGTGCATTCCAGAAAAGCTTCCGGAAAAAGTGCTTGCCTCTGCTAAGTTCCCATCAATGCCACATTGAGAAATAAGGTGTCCCGGCAAAAACTGCATTCAGCAGCTAGGCAGTGATGATTTATATCTCACAGAGGATGAGAGGATTGAGTAATCACACAGTCCAGGTCCATGTTTTTACACATAAGGGAACTAAGACCAGAGGGGGAAGTTATTTGTCCATCAGCAGAAGGCCAATTAGTGACAGCAGCCTGAGGACTAGAAGTTGAAGCTTTTTTTTTTCACTCCCAGACCAGAGTTGGGTTTTTTTGTTCTTCATTAAACATCACTGCTACTAAAGTTTGAACATCTCTCAAAACGCAGTAGATAATATTTGAAGTAAATATGTAATGTCCCAAACTAAAACCTTCCCCAATTGTTTTTCCTCTCTCTCTCTCTCTCTCTCTCTCTCTCTCTCTCTCTCTCTCTCTCTCTCTCTCTCTCTCTCCCCGAGAGGTTTTAAGCTGTCCCTTTTTCTAGGCTACTGCTAAGAGGCAAATAAAAACCCTTGTTTAAATGGAAAACTGACAGAATCTACTTAATTCAAATCTAGTTTGTGCTGATTTCCTTTATCAAGGACAGTCAAAATAACTGAATCTAACATATTTCATCATGCAGAAAATGCACTTTATACTTGGTGGAGACATCTTAAAGATATTGCTTTTGTAAGTGACATTGGATAGGACCATCTAGTTCTGTTTTACAATATAACAGGTGGGGCTGGAGTGGTGTTTGCCTTGCACATGGCCAACCTGGTTCGATTCCCAGCATTCCATATGATCCCCTGAGCATCACCAGGAGTAATTCCTGAGTGCATAAGCCAGGAGTAACCCCTGTGCATCGCCGGGTGGACCCCACAAAAAGAAAAATAAATAAATAAAATATAACAGGTAACAAAATCTACTGGAATGAAGTGAACTTAATTTCAAAACAAACCATACGAATATTCTTTCTAAATTTATTTCTAATGTATTATCCTATGTCACAGAGGTATACACAGTTGAAGTGATAAAATACCTATTTCCTTTCTACCTCTTCAAGAGGGCATGGTAAATGTCACTTGAATAAGATCTATTAAGAGTTCTCAGCTTCTGGGTAAGGTTATAAAGGAATAAAGTAAGGTAAAAATGGTGAGTGTGTTTAATCTACAGATGATTTTTTTTCCCCAAAAGATTAACTCTAATAGGGTGAGCACATTCCTACCCTGCCTGAGGGTGACAATTTGGGCCCATGTTATTATGTGGCCTTCTGAGCAGTGGTGGGAGTAGCCTTCTGGGCACTCACACCATCACACCATTTCCTGTGTATTCCATTAGAGGATACACAGACAGGAAGAGTATTGGTGGGAATGGTCCAAGAATCACCAAGCACCACTGAGGAGTCACACACACACACACACACACACACACACACACACACACACATGAATACATATACAAGGAGACCAGAATTAAGCACACATCACTCTATAATCTAATTGAACAAAATATGGCTCATAGTCCATAAACTAAAGCATCACAGACACACACACATAAGTGTATACACATGTTACCTGATAAAGACTTATATTGAAAATTACTAGTCGAATCAAAGTTTAGCATTATTTATCAGCATTCTGTCTTCATTTCAGTGTTTCTTCAGGATGGTTCTTGTAATCTAGTTAGTGGGGTGTTTCCCTTTTTCCTTTATTTTGCAACATTAATAGAATCATTTTATTTCTCTTCTTACTTTAAGAACTGACAGTATATTCTAAATAATGGGGGGTAAAAATTGAGCCGTATCTTTGGTTTAAAAATGAAGTCCACAGAAAATTTACTCATAATTCTCAAATACCCACTTTTCCTGACAGCAAGAAACTCAGTATGAGTTTCTACGCATGACACACCTTTCTGTTTCTAACCACTCATGCTAGAGTTACCCATACCTTGTTCAGTTCAGCAAACCCACTAGGTTCAACTATATTAACAATCTTGAGCTGATACTCAATTTTCTGCTAATTTCTCATCATCTAGACTATTGGACAAACCAAATTGACTTCTGATCAAATCAATGTCTACATTTAGGTCAGAAGGGTTTTCTCTGTGCTTGGCTGATATACTTGTTTGATATCAAATGTTGATACATTTGGTTAAAACACTTGCTGAATATTCAAATAGAAATGATGATCACAATTACTAGTGAAGTTTACCCTCTTCTGGCAAATGTTATGCCATTCTCATAATAAATTTTGCAGTCCCCGAAAGCCAGTGGTACCCTCTTTTTATTTATTAATTACTCAGATTGTTTCAAGTATAGGAAGCATTAAGTGTTTACTGGTGTAACACCACTGATTTGTTTAATACCTAAGAGAACTTTAAATACTACTGTCCCTAAAGTTATGCAGCTCATTAGTTACTATTACCAACACATCTGATGACTGAACTCAGCTATTTTACAATGAAAAGTCCCGCTTACTAATCTCTCCATTTGTAGGTCAATAACTAAGCAACAAGGGGCTGGAGCAATAGCACAGAGGGTAAGGCATTTGCCTTGCATGTGGTAAAACTGGGTTTGACTCCCAGAATCCCATATGGTCCCCTGAGCACCATCAGGAGTAACTCCTGAGTACATGAGCCATGAGTAACCCCTGAGCATTGCAGAGTGTGACCCATAAAGCAAAAAACTAAAACAAAATAAAACAAAACAAAAACCTAAGCAACAAATGTTTTCCTGGAAATATTTACAACACTATCATTGACTTCATGCAACTCAGTTATCAACATTAATAAATTCAGCTTTTTCCCCTTAAATTTGGTATCCCTACAAACTATCTTGAATATAATAATCAGCAAATACTTATAGAATTGTAAACACAAAAAGCAAGCTTGACATTTTCTTTTTCCAGAGACAAGATTATATGAACCATCCCTCCAGTGAAAGAAATCCTGGTATGAGAACGCATTTAATGACATCTTACTGATAAAGATACCTGTAGCCGACTACATAATACATATATTAATGACCCCTAAATTATTATTTTCTCCTTTTTTATTTTCTATATGGAAGAACCCAGTAAACCAATCGACATGTTTTAAGATGAGTCACAGCTAACAATGTCTGTTTGAAAGTAGAGACTGGATGCAAGTTTCTTCTCTATCATTAGCGCTGTGTTCCCTGGGGGCAAGGCACTCCCCACTTCTATAAAAACATTAATATGTTAAATAACTGGATTGCACCAGTGGTTCTCAAACATCAGAATCATCCAGAGAGCGTATTAAAATATTCCTGTGGCCCTCCTCTTCTAGCTTTTGATTCTCTAGCTCTGGAGTGGAACCCAAGAACATGCAATTATTAACAACCTATTTTACTTTGTTTGCTCGCCTTGCATATGTTTTTGGCTCTGAGATCACAGTTTGAAAACCAACAGATTATATTGTCTAGGAGTCTATGCAGCTCTGGTTTCATTATTACTCTTAGATTTAAAATATTTAAATCTGGTTATATGAGTTTGTACAATACCAAAGCTCATTCCTTAATTACTAGACTAGAAAAGACAGTGTGTCATTACGATAAGATTACTGAATAGTATCCAAATAACTAAAACAATATTTAAGTTAAAATGTTTTCTCCAAGTCCTATGACAATTTAACAGGCATAAGAGTACTTTGACTTTTAGAAGAAGTGTGTTTCAACTATTACTTTGGCTTGACAACAACTCAAGTATATATAGTTGAAACGGCAATGTGTGGTCTAGTTAAATTTTAGAGCATCATGCTAGAATATCTTCAAATATCATTAACTTATTTTGAACATAAAAATCCACGCAAATACACTGTTAATTTTCTAGTTCCAGATTTATCATGCTTTAAAGAACAAGAGAAAACTACTATCACTACTGAGATGTGACCACATGCAAGGCATTGTGGTAACTGCTTTGCATATTTTCTCAGTTCCCAAAATCAGCTTTTCAGTGGTTTGTCTCTTATAGCATCACTCTTCATTTGTGTATGTGAAAGTGAGCTAAGAAACATACTAGAATATAACAAACTTTATTCAAATAGAGCAAAATTCAAATGCAGAAAACCATTTTCCTCCTGAGAGCAAATGAGTTCAGCTACCTCTAATAGGAGCAGAGCAATAGCTTTATAAACTCAGAAAGTTATATTTACAAATGATTCTCCCACTCACGCTACTACAAATGTTAGAGAAATCAACAACAATCAACTCGAAGGTTAGTTTCTTTTTTTCTGTCTGATAAAGGAAGGCTGAAGAATAACTAGATTGTCTAGAGCTATAGAAAACCATATTCTAGAATATTTCAAGTTTTGCCGATTAAAACGATATTAAACTGGTTGCTGAAAGGAATGATGGGTGATAATAGCATGTGTATTACTTCAAACAAAGGAGACTCCCTTTAAGTCAGCCTCTATGATTTCAACCTGATCAGTTTTTAAGAGGATGCAAGGTCAGAACCAGCTTCTGTGTTTCTGCTGAAATCCCTTTCTGTTTATCTGCCCTCTTCAACTTTGTCATTCTGAATGCATACACACTGAGCACAGTGTCTTAAGTAACATTGCTGAGGTTACACCAAAGACAGGTGTTAGGGGAACTATTCCCCTGGGGCTATCATTTCCAACTCTCTCTCCTCAAAAACAGAGGGAGGGGATAGAAGGAAAAGGGTTTCTTTTCAGATTAAACAGAGTGACTGCAAACACCTTCCCCCAGGCAATAAATTCTCTGCCAGTGCACGCTGCAGTTTACCCAAACACCAAAGCAAAAAGCAAACAGCCCTTTTTGTAAGGGAGGAGCTGTCACCTGTCAAATGATGTTTGTGAATTTTTAGAGAAGAGGCGGTGGGGGGTGGGGGGGAGTTGAGGGAGGGCAGAGAGCACCCTTTCCCTTATTTTATTAAGCAGACTGTTTGTTCAAGGTTTGAAATGCATACTTGTGTTTAAGGGTAAAGTCCCTGGCTTGGCACTCTTGAACAAAGTGATGTCTTCCTATTGGTTACACTGTACAAAGAAGAGGGTAGAAAAAGTCTCTCTTCTGGAGACACCTGAACTCAGTCTAAACCCAGTGATTACTGAGACATCTCATAAGCAACATTAGGGACAAAGCCACCTTCCAAAATTTAGGAGGTTTTCACTACCTGGAATGTTTGCTTATTCCCTTTGTATTCATAGTAATAATGCATTTAAAAAAACCTAGTTGGGCCAAGGTATGACTGATTAGTTTTAACAATATTAGCTGAGATACCAGGGAAATATTTTAAAAAAGGATTAAGAAGCGTTGGATAGGAAAAGAGAATATGTTGTGTTCATGGCAAATCCTGGGATTTACTCTGAAAATATACTTTATTCTGCTTTTCCATCTCCTTCCATATAGTTTCATACCAATGAGACCTGTCCATCTCGCTGAGACTCACATTCTCAAACATATCTCAGTCATCTTTTTTTTTTTGCTTTTTGGGCCACACCTGGAGATGCACAGGTCTTACTCCTGGCTCTGCACTCAGGAATCACCCCTGGAGGTGCTCAGGGGACCATATGGGATGCTGGGAATCGAACCTGGGTTGGTCGCGTGCAAGACAAATGCCTTACCTGCTGTGCTATCTCTCCGGCCCCAATCTCACTCATCTTTAATCAAACCTATTATCTTTCCTACAGAATATAATCAAAGTGAGAGCAAGAAGGATTTTTAAAAAATTCTTTTAATTGCCTTATTTTATTTTACCCAGTCTTCAAACCAACCAGCTACTACGGTGACAGCAGCTGTCGCCTTCCCACACTTGGGGCCTCCCAGAGACAGTCCACTCCTCTGAGAAGGGCGAGGCTGTGTGTGTCATCTCTGTTCTGAAATGTCTGGCCAACCCGGTCTGCAGTCACATCACCTCCTGGCTGCAAACACTGGCTTCTGCAGCTCCTTGGGTGACGGCACAGGCTGCAGCGGGGGGCGAGGCACAGCACTTCACTCCACCTCCAAGTCCACTGCAGACACTTCCGAAAGGCTTTTCATCAGTCCAGTCCAGGGAGAAAGCGTTCAGACACTGATCTTTTACTGGATCTGTTTTGGGGTGTCTTGATAGTCATTCTAGCGCCAGGCAATCCTGTAGTTCTTGCTTAGTCCATCACATAGCAGCCAGTGTTGACAAGCTTCCATGGCAGTGCTTCTCCTCCCTTGGGAGAGTTGGCTTCAGTGTGCAGGTTGCCGAGCACAGAGGGCTACTGCACAAGCCCTGTCAGTCACAGATGGCCACACCAATGGACTTTACCTTTTACTTTGGGAGGGACACCCGCTTGGTTGGAGCCCATTGCCAAACCCACTTGTACTAGGTTCTGCTGTACTGCTTTGGATTGGCCCCAAGCAAGTCTGCCTGAGAGAGCACTTTACCTGGGGCACTCTTGAGCATTCTGCAATAGATTCTTCCAGTTAACATTGGAATCTAATTTCTGCATTGAGTTCTTCCCTTTGGCCTTGGACTCTGTGTGGCCCAGCACACATAACTCAGACCCCATGCCTCTCTCCACACCTCCTCAGTGGGACTATTTAATCTTCATGCAGGAATAACTAAACAACTAATTTAGCTAACTAAAGTGATGAAAAATTTAAGAGGGTTGTACAATCAAAATTGGTTTTAAGTTATAGACAATTTGCACTCTTTTTGGAAGTGTAAATTAAAATACAAAATATTATAAAATAAATTTGACAGTGTTTCAATAATGTTGGTGTCTAGACTATTTGACTAGTCTAGACTATTTGACTAGTCTAGACACCACCATTATTATATGTATATTACTATACATCTAAATATCTGGCACAAGAAAATAATTTATGCACAACTGTCTTTAAAAATATAAGTGTGTGGACTGAAAAAGTAGTTCAACGGGGCTGGAGCAATAGCACAGCGGGGAGGGCGTTTGCCTTGCACGCAGTGGACCCAGGTTCGATTCCCGGCATCGTATGTGGTCCTCTGAGGACCGCCAGGAGTAATTCCTGAGTGCAGAGCCAGGAGTAACACCTGTGCATTGCTAGGTGTGACCCAAAAAGAAAAAAGAGTAGTTCAACAGGTTGAGTAGATTCTTTGCATGCAGGATGTTGAAGTTTGATTCCTCACAGAGCATGGTCCTCTGAGTATCACCGGGAGCAACCCTGAGCACAAAGGATGGAGTAAACACCACAGGGAATGGTCCAACTTTCCCATCCCTAAAGATAAGTGAAAGGAAAGCAGAAAAAAAATGGAAGATATTCACTGCACATCTATGTAACTGCATATAGTATCACAGTTAAAGTTGGGTATTAGCAAATATAAAAAATTGATAAGAAAAGATTAATAAGAACTTGCTTACAGAAGACTTCAGATGACCGATAGGTATATGAAATATACTCTTTGTTTATCATCAGGGAAATGCAAATCAAAATAACAATGAGACACCATCTCACACTAGCAAAACTGACAAATATAAAAAGGAACAAGTACAACCAGTATTGAGGTGTATGTGAGGAAAAAAGTAACCTTCATTCACTGTTTTGTGAGAATATTGCCTGAGTCAATGCTTTTGGAAAATACTATAGACATATCTGAAACAACTAAGAATTAAAATTCTATATTACCCAGCAATTCCAATTCTCAGCATCTATTTCAATGTCCCTCAAATAATATTTTGAAATACTTATGTGCTGTGTTCATTGCAGCACTATGATAGGCAAGAACTGGAAGCAATTCAAGTGCCTCAAAATTATTACAAAATTATTACAGAATTTATGGCACATATATTTATAGAAATACCAGTTACAGAAATTGTGGTATATATACAGAATACTCCTCTGCTATAAGAAAAATGAAATTATGCCATTTGCTACTATGTTGATGCAACTGGAGGAATATGCTCAGTGAGGTCAGCCAGGAGAGGGTCAGATACAGAATGATCTCTTACATAAGGGCTGTAAGGAAACATACTATGAGAATAACGAACTATCAGAGACAACAGAACCTGAGAACTTGTTTACAGGACTGAGCTTACCAAGGGTGGGGTGTCTAGGGGGGTGGAGGTGGGTGGACGGGGACCCTGAGACCACAGTAGAGGGAAGAGGACACTCTGGAGAAGGGTGTTGTATTGTTGGAATCTTGTATGCACCAAACCCTATCATGGACAGGATTGCCAATCATCACCGTGCTTCAAATTTTGAAAAAAAGAGAAGAAAAATAAAAGGTCCATGATGTAAATACACTAAAAGACATAGATTTCCCGAATCAATACAAATGATCCTATGTTAAAACTGATTTCAGATGAAATGATAAATACTATATCATAGTAAAATTATAAAAAGTATTAGCATGGAAAATTTACCAAAGACAGATTAGGCTGTATTAATATAAACACAAGGTGATCTTTAGAGAAAAATAGAATATGATAAAATATGAGTGATACAGAGAAATAATATAATAGAACGGCCAATTCACCATGATTTAAATATGATGATCTTAACAATAGAGTTTCAATACACATGAAGCAAACACTGATAGATATTTTTTTTTTCTTTTTGGGTCATACTCGGTGATGCTCAGGGGTTATTTCCGGCTCTGCACTCAGGAATCACTCCTGGTGGTTCTTGGAGGAATCCGATGGGATGCTGAGGATTAAACCTGAGTCAGCGAAGTACAAGGCAAATGTCCTACCCGCTATACTATAGGCAAACTCATAACAGAATAGAATGGAAACAAGCAAGAAGATAGAAGAATTACAGCTATTAACCAATCTACTTTAATGCATCAGTGCATCACTGCACCCAACAAAGCAAATACATGCTTTTTAAAGTACCCACAAAATAATTATTGACATATACCTCATATTGATGTATGTAAATGTTATTTGTTAATTTCTTTATTTTGTGTTTTGGCCTATACATTGTGATACTTGGGACTCAATTCTGATTATGACTGGTTGAGGAAACTTTGGTACATCTATACAATGGAATACTATGCAGCTGTTAGAAAAAAGGAGGTCAAGAATTTTGTAGTTAAGTGGATGGGCATGAAAAGTTTCATGCTGAGTGAAATGAGTCAGAAAGAGAGAGACAGACATAGAAAGATTGCACTCATGTGTGGAATATAGAATAACAGAGCAGGAGACTAACACCCAAGAACTGTAGAAATAAGTACCAGGAGGTTGACTCCATGGCTTCGAGGCTGGCCTCACGTTCTGGGGAAAGGGCAACTCAGAGAAGCGATCACCAACTATATTGTAGTCGAAGGCCATGTGGGGGAAGGGAGTTGCGGGCTGAATGAGGGCTAGAGACTGAGCACAGCGGCCACTCAACACCTTTATTGCGGGCCGTAGAAGCTAAATAGAGAGAGAGAACAGAAGGGAATGCCCTGCCACAGTGGCAGGGTGGGGTGGGGGGGAGATGGGATTGGGGAGGGTGGGAGGGACGCTGGGTTTACGGGTGGTGGAAAATGGGCACTGGTGAAGGGATGGGTTCCCGAACTTTGTATGAGGGAAGTATAAGCACAAAGGTGTATAAATCTGTAACTGTACCCTCACGGTGATTCTCTAATTAAAAATAAATAAATTAAAATTAAAAAAAATTCTCATGTGGTTACCTGAACTTCACTGAGATTAACCCTGGTTGCATTATCTAGTGTCTTCGTGGCCCCTACAAAACTGACAATAACAAAAATGTATGGGACAGGGTCAGAGAGCTAGTACAGTGGTTAAGATGCTTGCGTTGCATGTTCCTGAATGTATTTCAAATCCCAGAACCGGGGCCGGAGCGATAGCACAGCAGGTAGGGCATTTGCCTTGCATGCGGCCAACCCGGGTTCGATCCCTGACATCCCATATGGTCCCCCAAGCACTGCCAGGAGCAATTCCTGAGTGCAAAGCCAGGAGTAACCCCTGAGCATCGCTGGGTGTGACCCCCCCCAAAAAAAAAATCAAATCCCAGAACCGTATCATTATCTATACACCACCAGAAGTGACCCTTGAACAGAGTAAGGAGTAGCCTTTGTGCATCACTGTTTATGCCCTTCCCTTTCCCTCAAAAAAAACAAAAAGAAAAAAAAACCATCTTATATAGCATAGCTACATCCATATTTATGGAAAACACATAAATGTAAGCACAAATTAAGAGAAAAGCTCAATTCAATAATCACGCTAACTTCCAATATAAGAAACTTGAAAATGAAAAGCTAAAAATAATCCCCAAATAAAAAATACAATCAATAACAAAGCATTTGTATGGAAGCTGAAAACAGAAAAATAAGAAAAAAAACAATAAAACAAAATTGTTCAACTGAGTTTTATAAAGACCAACAAAATTGATATATGTCCAGTGAGACTGAGAAAAAAATTTGCAAGTTACCAAAACCAGAAATGAAAGATAATACCATTTCAGGGTTAGGGGAATAAATATTCTGTAAAAGCGCCAATTCCTCAAAATGACAATTTATAAGAATGTACCCTAAATAAGCCATCTCTGTACATTTATTACTAAAGATACCCCCTAAATTAATTCTTAGGCCTATATGATTTCACTAGTAAATTCTATCAAACACTAAATTTTTGCATCAATTCTACAAAATATTTTCCAGAGTATAAAGATGTCTTACACAAAGCATCAAATCAGATATCATAATTAGAATCATAAACAAGAAAAGAATCATAAATCATATGATTGGCAATAGAAAAATAACCAAATATAATAATTCAAGTATCATCTTACAATGGCGAAGCTAACTCTCATTTTGCTTTAAACAGCTGCTTATTTGGTTGGGGAGGGTGTGGGGACACACTTGGCAGGACTCAGGGACTGTGCCAGGGATCAAATCAGGTCGACTCTGCACAAGCCAATCATCCTACTGATGCACAGCAGCTCTGGCCCAAGGGCAATTTACTCCTTGTTCTGGTTTGCTTTGTTTTGGGGGAATACGCAGGGATGACGCTCAAAGCTTACTCCTGGTTCTTACTCTTGGCTCAGGGAGCACCTGGCACTGCTTAGGAGACTGCTGAAGGGCATTATGGGGTGCCAGAAATTCAAGCCCATGAGCAAGGTAAGTGCCCTCCCTATTGTACTCTCTCTACAGCCCCTAATAGCAACTTTATGTATTTTTATGGTACACATAATTTTAAACTATTATCATTTAACTGCAATGTATATCATTTTAAAACTTTTGTTTCTATTTAAATGTATTCATGTCAATATGCATGTATTTATATATCCGAATTCGTTTCTAGTAGCTGTACATATGTCAAAGAGAAACTTTAAAATTAAATAAGAGAGAATAGACATATTTCACTCCAAAATATATTGTTGGAATTTATACTCCGACAATAAGTGAAAAGATGATGGGGCTGGAGCGATAGCACAGCGGGTAGGGCCTTTGCCTTGCACGAGGCCGACCCAGGTTCTAATCCCAGCATCCCATATGGTCCCCTGAGCACCGCCAGGGGTAATTCCTGAGTGAAGAGCCAGGAGTAACCCCTGTGCATCGCCGGGTGTGACCCAAAAACCAAAAAAAAAAAAGTGAAAAGATGGACTGTTTCCTAACTCACTAGATATTTTCAATCATTTGAATCTTGCTAACCAGAGAGATGATAAAATGATTGTTTCAACTTCAATTTTTTATTATTAAAGAGCAAAGGAAGTTTTTAAAAAATGAAAATAAATCCTCATACATGATTAATGGGAACTAAGGAACTTAAGAATAGGTGGGAGATTGAATAGGAAAGTGGGATAATGGTGGAGGGATTGCTATAACTATCCTGAAAGTATAAAACAACTATTTCAATAAAGAAATAAAACATTTCAAAATAAAACTAAAAATTAAATTGATAACTTATAAATTTTACATAGTAAAAGTCTTACGAATGTTCCATGCATTGCATGTATAGATATTAGGCAATACTTGTTTAAAAGATACACAGACATTCCACTTAGATATATATAGAAGACAAGTTCCTAAATCTTAAAATAACCTTCTTTATTAGTTTTATTTTAGGACCACACCGAGCTTTACTCAAGGCTTTCTTCTGGCTCTATGTTCATGGATCACTGCCGGAGGTGCTCAGGGGTACATAAGGGGTGCTGGGATGGAACCCAGATCAGTCATGAGCAAGACAGGTGTTGTACATGCTCTTTTCTCTCCAGCCCCTTAAAATAAACCTTCTTGTGAAGTACAACTTAAAATTTGGAAGTAGACAAAATAGTTCTATTGGAAGCATCATTGCATCATTGTTTAGTGCCAGTTTGCCAGGTTGGCTTATATGGAAATTGAAACCATAAACAATTTATCTATTAATCTTTTAGGGTGAAATGGGAAAAATATATTTAAACTATTAAGTGCAAGGCAGAAGAGAGAGTTCAGCAGCTAAGGTGCGAACACTATACCTGGTGGCTGACTACCACCAGGAGTGATCCCTGAGTACTGACAGGTATAGCTCAACCACCCTCCCCCTGCCCCCCCAGAAGGGTATAAAGAAATCAAAAAAGAAGAGCTAAATAGTTTTTATAATATGACAGTTTCTTTGTTAATATTATCATATACCTTTTGTAGACAAAGCTGAGATGCTTAGTTTATAAATAATTCAAAACAAATTTATATAGTTTTATGTTATGCATAGTCACTATCATCCCGTTGCTCATCAATTTGTTCGAGCGGGCACCAGTAACATCTCTCATTGTGAGACTTATTGTTACTGTCTTTGGCATATCCAATATGCCACAGGTAGCTTGCCAGGCTCTGCTGTGCGGGCGCAATACTCTTGGTAGCTTGCCGGGCTCTCTGAGAGGGGCGGAGGAGTAGAACACGGGTCAGCCGCGTGAGAGGTGAACACCCTACTGCTGTGCTATCGCTCCAGCCCATGTTATGCATAGTGAAAAGCTAAAATAAAAGGTAATATAATAGACAGCAGAGTCAAGAATCAGTAAGTATCTTAGGAACATAAATTATAAAAGTAGTTGAGAAACCCCTTTTACTTTCATTTGCTCATTCATGGTAATTCATTTGTTAATGACATCAGTGTTCTAATGAAGACATACCCATCCCTGGAAATTCAGATTCCTTTTGTTAGTAGTCAAAAAAAATAATGATTTCATTTTATGATTAGTTGTTAAAGGGTGTATCCAAAAAATCAATAACTATGTGACAAAAGCTTTAAGATTGCTGCTCTTAATAATCTGACATGTTTTTTCATGTCCACAAATTCATATTTTTATGCTGTGAAAGAATGCTTGGCTGAGTTCCAAAATATTTTTCATATGCTGAAGGTAAAAGTAATTTATGTGACGAGCTTTAGAATTATTTAGTTATAACCTACAGATAAGAGAGGAAAGGATATCAAATCGTGGAAGAAAAGAACCTTATAACAGCTGCATCTTTTGTCAGTTTGGAAGATCAAGGATTCAAGGCTTCCTAACTCTGTAACATCCCAAGCAAGCTCACCATTTTGTCTTCCCACTTCTGAGGAGTGAAACTGTTGTCTAACCACATGAATGTGGTCATCACACAAGGTCATCTTTAAAAATGAAGAAATGAATCTAAGACAAGGAAACTATCAGCGTCTCTCTATAGTTTATTACCAGAGTTTCAGTTGTTTGAGAGGGGTACAAGGCAAGTTTATTTAAGTTTATTTCACTCTACATATTTCTTTCAATGCAACTGTTCCCCAGTGACCCATTCTATTTCTCATACTGGCAGACCTCCAGTTTTCTTGCTTGTATTCCCCCCACCGCTGAATCTTATCAATCCCCTACTCATTGAAAATTTTATTAGTTTTGGTCTTATTCCTGATTCCTTATTACTGTCATTTTTATCTGGCAAATAGTTTCAGGCTCAGTGTGAAAACCCCCTGCTATTAGGAAAGAGTGGATGTTTCCCTCTTGAGGCATATTACAGTTCTTTGGAAAAGTAAATACAGACTTCAGATCCCTTTCAATCACAATACCTTTGAAGAAGAATGAGAAAAGAAAAGAAAAAAAAACTTCAGTGTTTTGGGTAGAATATTTTGCTTGATGCTGAGTATAATGTCATCTTTGGAAATTTATTTAATCTCCTTTCTTTTGATCTGTTAATTTATAAAATAAGGATTATTTATACCTTACAAGTGTGATAGATGTGTTTCTAATATTGTCAAATATAGAAGACTTTATTAGACTTTGTCACTATCATCAAATATAGAGGTGTAAGAGAAATATAGTTTCAAAAATTGGTAATTTAAACAATAAGAAAATTTGGAGGATTTCAAGTTGAAAGCTCAGTTTTAAATGTCACTTCCCTTTTGAGGATTACTAAAAATCTATTCAAAGAATCAGTGTCATTTTATCTATCTTGAGAAATGATCCTCCGAAAATTTAAACGCAAAAAGATAATCCTCTTAAACATTATAATTTTTTAAATTATAATAATCTAAAAATCATCAGTCAATGCATTTCTAGCTAAAAAAATAACCATGAGAGCAATTATATCTCTGTATTTTCTGGTATTTCCCCCCTTAGTTATCTTTACTCTAGTCTAACATTATTGTATAATAAACACCTTCTTTATATATTCTACTGGTTTCCACCATAGCTTCTTTAGTTATTTGTGAAAATACCAAGAGTTTATCTGAATGAAGTTTTAAAATTTAGATGGCAAATCTGGGTACTTTCAAGCCAAATAGAGAAAACAATGGAACTAAAAAATAATGATGAGTTTGGGGGGATGTTCAGGGTTCAAAGACCCTGACTTGTTAGCATCACTGTATCACTGTATCACTGTCATCCCGTTGCTCATTGTTTTGTTCAAGTGGGCACCAGTAACGTCTCCATTTATCCCTGTTGCGTGATAGTGTAGTTCAATGGCATCTGCTTGCTCCAGGAACACAAAGAGCATCAAGCCGTTTGTTCAGGGTCTTGACAAAGAAGTCCAACCATCTCGTAGGTGGGTGGCCAGGCGTTCTGTATTACCTGTCGTCCCACTGCTCATCGATTTGCTCAAGCGGGCACCAGTAATGTCTCCTTTTGTCCCTGTCTCACACTAGTGTAGCTCAATTGCATCTGGACAAAGGGCTTGATGCTCTTCATGTTCCTGGACTTGCTAGCATGAGGCCATTAATTCAATGCCTGCTAACACTCAGGTGAGCAAAGCATGATCCTCAAGTCTTTGCTGCTGAGGTCCCCAGCATCAGCACAAAGTGAAGACCTCCAGGATATATCCATACATGTGATAAATATCTATACATGTGATAAGCACTGCAGCTAAAATCCATGATCTCTGGTGAGCAATCACAACTAAAGATGTGCAAGTACTATGTCCAAGAGTCAGATCACATCTGTGAGCACCACAGTGGAAATCGGGCACCGCATTCAATGAGTGCAATACATAGTGGATATATGTGCAAGCAGCACAACCAGATTTGTGACCGTTCTCCCACAGTCATCAAACAACTGAAATAAAAATTTAGGGCAAGGTTTTTAGAAACACACATCATTTCATACTAGCACATTAAAATTAAAAGGAAAATAAGAGAAAAACATGACAGTAAGCTTTGTTGCCATGGAAGTTTAAGTTTATTCAAACCTCTGTTTGAATAATACCTGGCTTTGTGAAATCCAAATGCTACCCTAAATTTGTCATATGTGACCATTTACATTTAAATTAGCTAAAACTTAACATTAAATGAAATTGAGTTCCTCCATTATCACATTTCAAATGCCCCTAAGAAGCATATGGCTTGGGACTACCATGTTGAACAGCATTTCAGTCACTGAAAACATTTGTTTTAAATAGAACTGTTTGAAAGATTTATTTATTTACCTATTTTACTTTTTAAAGTATCATCAGGCCTCATTATCATGATTTCAAAAATTCCCGGGGATCTAGTCAGTGTTTAACAAATTCCGAAAATTGCAAATTAAGAGTTCCTGCCCCTCTATTTGTTTGTGTTCCCCCTCTTGGGATCAAATCCATTTACATATTTTCAATTTTTTTAAATTGAATCAGTTAATTACAAAGTTCCAAATTTACTCATGGTTGAGTTCCAGCCTTACAAAGTTTTAGCAATCCATTCATGAGTGTCCACTTCTCTCCAAGAATGTCCTCAGATTTTCCTCCTGTTCTTCCTCTCCCCTGCCTGCCTCTATGGAAGGCACCTTTTCTTTCATTTTATTTATTTATTTATTTGTTTGTTTGTTTGCTTATTTATTTATTTATCTTTTTTTTTGCTTTTTTTTGGGGGGGGTCACACCCAGTGATGCTCAGGGGTTACTCCTGGCTTTACACTCAGGAATTACCCCTGGCGGTGCTTGGGGGACCATATGGGATGCCGGGGATCAAACCTGGGTCGGCTGCGTGCAAGGCAAAAACGCCCTATCCACTGTGCTATCGCTCCAGCCCCTTATTTATCTTTTAAGCCCCGTGCTTTACAATACTCTGCTGATCACGCATATCACATGATATGTATAAGTATGCCTATAATTTTTCTTCCTTTTGTCATCCTGTCCTCTGTATTTCTCTAAGTTGACCACTTTCCTGAGCAATTATCTAAGGTTTTCTTCCCAGACTAGCCTTCCCTACCCCACACCATGCAGTTACAATGACTTTTGACATTTGTTGTTCCCCAACGTTTTACCTTGCATATGAGGGAGCTCATTCTTTGTCCTGGACCCTTTATAGACAGAGAAATCAACAACGGTAATACTGTTTAAAAGTATCATGACTACAAATATACCTCCATTGATATATAGGGAGGTCTTCTAGTTTAGAATACTGAAGCAAAAATGTTACAGGAAGAATTATGACAAACTGGGTGTTGATGGTTGGTAGGACTTAACTAGTGAAAAATTGCTATGTTCTTATGGAGAAACTTCCTAATTAAAAGATTAACTATATATATATAGCACAGTGGGTAGGGCGTTTGCCTTGCATGTGGCCTACCCAGGTTCGATTCTTCCCTCCCTCTTGGAAAGCCCGGCAAGCTACCAAGAGTATCCTGCCCACATGGCAGAGCCTGGCAAGCTACCCATGGCATATTTGATATGCCCAAAACAGTAACAAGTCTCACAATGGAGACATTACTGGTGCCTGCTCGAGCAAGTCAATGAACAATGGGACGACAGTGCTATACATATACATAGCAGAATTTCACACCCACACAAAAAAATGCTTCAGTATATGATAAGATAATAGGAACTGTGAAAGAATTTTTTTTTTTTTGCTTTTTTTGGGTCACACCCGGTGATGCACAGGGCACAGGGGTCACTCCTGGCTCATGCACTCAGGAATCACCCCTGGCGGTGCTCAGGGGACCATATGGGATGCTGGGATTCGAACCCGGGTTGGCCGCATGCAAGGCAAACGCCCTACCCGCTGTGCTATCGCTCCAGCCCCTGAAAGAATATTCTTGACTCAACTAAAATGTTATAAACTTTACTTACTTTGATGAGTTGGGATATCCTTGGGAAAAAGATGGAGAGATCAGTTTTCCTACATAGGTTCTATGCATTAACTTAAGAAGTGAACAAATTAATAAATTGGAGATATCCTGACTTCTAAGTCACTATAAAATCAGAATTGCGCTACATTTATGCTCAACTACAATACACATAAAGACTTTAAATGAACATATTATTGGATTTATCTGCCAGTTTCCTTACACTAATTTAAAGATAACTAAAAGATGTGACATATTGAAATAGAAGGCATCAATTCTGTATTATATAATTCCCTTATCACTTTATTGGCAAAATATCTTTGTATGTACAAAGTAACAGATTTCTATTTTTGTCTGTTTTCTTTTCCCTTTTCCCACTTCATCTTGTCTCAATATCATAAACTACAGCTCATATCCAAAAGAGGATAGTTAAAATTCCAGTAAAAAAAGGCAAGACATACCAAATATAGTTTCAAGAGCTCCATTTGTTTCATTTCTTCAACAAAAATGATTTGGTATCATTCAGACCCCACTTCCCCCAAAAGCGATTTTGTTGGGGGAGTAATGAATTATTTTGTTTTTTAAGTAAATTTTTGCACCAAATTTTTTAAAATCAAACAATCTGTTTTTGGAGGGGGTAATATGTCTAGGGCTGCATTCAACTATGCTCAAGGATCAGTGCTCAGGCTATGCTCTTGAATTAGTGCTCAGAGATCACTCCTGGTGGTACTGTGGCCATTTGTAGTACTAGAGATCAAACCAGGGTCTGTAAGGCTAGTGCTTTACCCTTGTACTATCTCTCCAGTACTGAAATATGCCCTTTTAATTATGTATCTTTTAAAAGCGGTTAGGGTGTTTGCCTTGCATGCGGCCGACCTGGGTTCGATTCCTCCACCTGACTTGGGGAGCCCGGCAAGCTACCTAGAGTATCTCGCCCACACAGCACAGCCTGGCAAGCTACCCATGGCGTATTCGATTTGCCAAAAACAGTAACAACAAGTCCTACAATGGAGATGTTACTGGTACCCGATCGAGCAAATTGATGAGCAATGGGATGACAGTGACAGTGACAATGATCTTTTAAAAGTAACATTGATTTGTGATACTTTGGTTAGGTTAAATTTAATAGGTTAGGTCAGGTAGAATTTAATGCTTTAAAATTCAAGACATGTTATGCTATGTTCACCAAGAAAAGTACAGCTGCCATTTCTTCAATACACTGACCACACTCAATCAATTTGTCTTTATCCTTCCCCTCGTGTAACCAACATTTTATTCCTGCAGTTTGATTATTTTCATGTTTGCTTGATTTCTTTATCTTTCACATGAGTGAAATAATTTGGTATTTGTCTTTCTCTGATTTATTTCACTTTGGGTTTCATGCATACAACATTCTACAGTTTCTCTGCAGACCAGTTTTCCCTTCATGCCCTTCACCAGGTACAGTTCACTTCTGTAGACCAGTTCTCAGGTTCTGTAGCCTTTGGGCAATTGTTATTCTCTTACTATGTTTCTTTATATCCCACATATGAAAGAGATAATTCTGCATTTGCCCTTTTCCTTCTGACTACCTTTACTCAGCATGATACTCTCCAGATCCATCCACATAGCAGACATTTGCATGATTTCATCTTTTCTTTTAGCCGAGTAGTATTCCATTGTGTATATATACCATAGTTTCTTTATCCAGTCATCTATTCTTGAATACTTGGGTTGCTTCCAGATTTTGACTACTGTGAATAGTGCTGCAATGAACATAGAAGTGCAAACGTTAGGATATATTCTTAAAAGCCCATGGCGCGAACCTCATGCTGTTGTAAATGCAAAATTGCATTTTTTAGAGTAGTGGAGTAATATTCAATTGTGTATATAATTCAGATCTTCATCTAGTCATCCATCACTGAGCACATTTGTTTCTAAAACTTGGATACTGGAAATATTGTTTCAATGAATACAAGGAGTCCTTATTTCTTTGCTAACTAGTGTTTCTTTTCTTCTTTCTATTCTTCAGATAAATTCTCATGACTATATTTCCTGGAGCAGATGACATTTCTTCTTTCCTTAGGTTTTTGAGACATCTTCAAACAATTTTCTATAGTATCTGTATGAATTAAAATTTTTCCAGTGGTATATGAAGGTTCATTTTCTTTCTCTAAGTTTTTGCCAAAACTGTTAATTTGTATATTAGCTATATTAACAGGCATATCTGATGTTTTAATTTGCATATCTCTAATAATCAATCATGGCAATTTTATTCTTTTCATATTAACTTTTTCCATATCATCTTTGGAAAGCATATTATCAGAATTTTAGCCCATTTTTAAAATCAGTTTTTTCTCATTCATCCTGTATTGCATAAGTTCTTCAAACACTTGTTATATTAACCCCTACTAAGACAATGAGTTATGAATACCTTCTCCAATTAAGTAAGTAATTTTATGTTTTGATTGTTTCTTTGGTTTTGCATAAACTTTTAAATTCACTGCTGGAGAATTTGGGGTTTTTTTGCCATTTAATAATAGTGGAATATAGAATTTTCCTTGGCATTGTAGTCCACAAGACATTGCTGAAACCAATATGAAAATCATAATATCAGTATGTTTTATGGTTCCTGATCATAAATTCAAGTCTTTAATCTATTTTGAATTAAGTTTGTACATGGTGTGAAGTGGTGATTTTTAAAAAAAATTTCATGTGGCTGTCCAGTTTTCCCAGTGATACTGAAATGGCTTCATTTTCTTCTTTATATACTGTTTGTCACACATTAGTTGTGTATATTTAAATAGATTTAAAAGATGGGTAAATTATAGCTATCTACATACCATTTTTATTCAATTCTATGTTCTTTAGTTTCTCAATATAGTTTTGAAGTCATACAGATGATATCTCTACTTCTGTTCTTATTTGTTCTGTATTTTCTATGAATATTCAGGGCCTTTTAGGAATACGATATGAATTTAAGGAACTTTTATCTAATTCTGAAAAGAGTACTGCTAAAATTAGAATAGGTGATACATTGAATTCGCATGTTGTTTAAATTACATCATTACTTTAACTTTGTTAATTCTTCCAATCCAATAGAATGATATAAACTTCTATTAGTGTGTCTAGTGTGTCTTTATTAGTTTTACTTTTAATATGACATATCTCAGTGATCAAAGGTCTTTGAACTTTTAAACATATTTCTAAGGTATTTCATTGGTTTGATACAATATAAAATGTGACTGATTTCTTAAATTCTATTTCTGCTGTATATATTTCTTTAATATAAAATTCAATGGATTTTAATATATTGATTTTGTAGTCATCAGATTGATTGTATTAATTATTTCAAAATATCTTAGTGGTTCCTTCAGAACTTTCCACATATATATTTGTCTTGTTTTGTTTTTGGGTCACACCCGGCGATGATGCACAGGGGTTACTCCTGGCTCTTCACTCAGGAATTACCCCTGGCGGTGCTCAGGGGACCTTATGGGATGCTAGGATTAGAACCTGGGTCAGCCGAGTGCCAGGCAAATGCCCTACCCGCTGTGCTATCGCTCCAGCCCCTTTCCACATATTTTCTAATGTCATAAGCTAACAATGACAATTTTACTTCTACAATTTGAATTTTGATAATATTTTATTATCTTTCCTTTGTCTAATTGCTCTTGTTAGAACTTTCAATAGTAGTTTAAATAAAGGTGTTGAAAATGGTCATCCTTGCCATATTCCTGATTGTAAAGTAAAATTTTCAGTTATTATCTGAATAGGATATTATTGTTAGTTTGACATATACTGTCTTACTAATATTAGTGTATATTCTTTTCAGTCTCTTTTTGTTAATTTTTTCCATAATGTAATCGTTAACTGATTTTCCTATATATGTTATATGATTATGTAATATTTATCTTTCATTTTGTTGATGTTCATTGTATTAATTGGTTTGCTATTAATAAATAATCCTTGTGTTCCTAGTGACAGGAGATATCATAGAGTGGCTAAGGCACTTGCCTTGGGTGCTGCCAACATAGATTTGAAATCAGGCACTCCACACGGTTTCTTGAGGCTTACCAGGAGAGAGCCCTGAGCACAGAGCCAGGAGTAAGCCCTAAGCACAGCTGGGAGTGATCCAAAAGCAATAAATAAATAATCTAGCACCATGGAGAGCACAGATGGTTAACAACACAAAAACAGATGTAAATCTGGAAGCATCTTAGGAAAGTGTATTTTATATTCTATTACATTCTTTATCTTGTTTAGAAGATATGTGCCCCATGGAAGTTTGAATTATTTTATAGATGTGAAACTGAGGCTGAAGGTCACAGGGGAATGAGTGGTTTAAGCAAAATGTCTATTTTAGGTAAGTGAGCCACTTTTCTCTTCTTATATTATCAGATACTTAAATAAGTATGTCAATAGAGAATTTATTTCACCCTTTAGAAAAGAAGGATAGTTCCAGGAATCCATGAGATAGATAATTTTATGAAAAGTGTTTTGCTAACATTCAGCTATAGACTCTGATTATAAAACTGCTTGTATTAATTGTAAAAGGCTTGGTCTTGTACTGTCCTCTCTAATAGAAAAGACAGGAGCAACAATTCAGATAAAGCATTAACACTGGGCCCAGAGCAGATAGTACAGGGGTTAAGGTGTTTTTGTCTTGTAGCCAGAACTTCTTCTATCCTGGGATAGAAGACTGGATTATAGACATAAATATAGACATAAATTCTATATTCTATCATATGTGGATATGATACCCTGAGAATGTAGAGGAGTGGCCCCTGGACACAGAGCCACAAGTACTGAGCATTGCCAGAGTGGCCCCCAAACCAGAAACAAAGACAAAAAACTAGTCATTAACTTCATTTTAGAATGTTACCTCAATGTTAATAATATTTTTTTTTGCTTTTCGGGTCACACCCGGCGATGCACAGGGGTTACTCCTGGCTCTGCACACAGGAATCACTCCTGGTGGTGCTCAGGGGACCATATGGGATGCTGGCAATCGAACCTGGGTCGGCCGTGTGCAAGGCAAATGTCCTACCTGCTGTGCTATTGCTCCAGCCCCCTCAATGTTAATAAATTTTAATTAAAAATAAAACAACTAAATCAAACTGAGTAAATATCACAAGAATGGGGATGCATGCTTATCAAAGCTTCTAATTCAGGTTCAGTCAGTCTCTGGCACCACATAATCTCCAGAGCAGCTACAGGGATAGTCCTGAAGTTACCTGGATTCCACTGAGACCACATTGCCCTCAGCAATGCAAGACCAGAACAACATTGAATCTTTTGGCCCTAGCATGGAATTGATGGCCCAATTGTCCAACTATCATCAGGAGTGGTCCCTCAGAAAATTGGCTAACATCCAAATTGACTTAATTCTAAAAACAGATAAGTAGTTATCTCAAATCTCTTTAAGGCAGTGGAACAAGTGCCAAGGAAAGCTGAGGCAGACCTAGAATCCATAAGCGTCACATCCCTCTGCAAGCCACATTTCCTCTCTGCAGTGACTTGCACATTCACAGCCACTTGCTTTTTTTTTCACATGCCTTGAAAAAGACAGATTTGAAAAAGATGTTGATAGCACGGCTCACAGATTAACGGGGAAACTCAGACCACTCACCCACATGGGGTCACTCAGGTCCGAGTCTTGCATGCGGATACAATCCATGCTAATCTCAATCTTGTTTGTAGTACCATTTTCAGATGGTTCATCCACAAAGTTCAAGTCAATGGGCTGAACGGAACGTATGGGCCTACCACAAAGTAAAAAGAAAACTGTTATTCAATGAAATGGACAAAATACAGACATATTAAATTGGTAACAATGAGCACTCTATTTCTTAAACGTTGACTGCAGTCAGACACCTAAGGTTGGATTCTTGACTCAACCAATTATCTGATGGATAATCTTAGGCAGTTAAAATACACATCCTATTTTAAAACTGGGAATTATGATCCCTGTCACATTAAAGAATTATTAAGTTAAACACAGGATAGGATGGATACCAGAGAAAGAATATTTTACACACTATTCCTTAGGATCCCTGGTACTCTAATATATTTTTCCTTCCATTAACTTACTCACTTATCCAAACATGGGAATTTACAAAGAAAATGAAACTCATTCTCCTAGTAAGGCACAAATGGCAACAAAATTTAATGTTTTGCTGTCTCAGGAGGTATTCACATTGCAGAGATAAAAGTCATTAAGTCAAAGGCATAGGATATGAATACCATGGAGTCCCTGGAAAAGTTATTTTTGATTGGGCAGAAGAGCCCTTCTGAACCTCCAAAATTATGCCACTTAGAATGATTAATAATAATAAATATTTTGGTGTTAGAAATGGAAAGAATCACCTCTGAATTTTAAACTCAGATATATTATTGCGAGAACTAATTTTCTCAACAAATGTTCATTATTTTTTACTGTTTCTAGAAAGAGTTCGCAATACACAATATTTTGAGCACTCACAATTTCTCACTTATATTACAACTTTTGGCTTCCTTGATACTTACTGTTCCAAGAAATCCCAAATATGTTGGAAAACCTCTGGACTAAGGAATTCACTTGTCTGTGTGCTCTGGGACATGGTGGATCGGTAATAACTTTCTTTCCAAGAGAAATGGGCTGGAGTTTCTACAAACCTTTAAAAAAGAGAAACAATGGTTATAGTTTCTGTACTTAAGATAGTGAACGTTAAAATTAAAGCATATTGGATACAGAAAACAAGAAGACAATTTTCAAAATCTTAGAGGCCTGTAGAAAACAGTTTACAAGTTACACAAATGAACTAGTGGGGTTTTTTTTGGCAACGTTATGAGTCCTATTTTTCATTAAATCAATCACATCTATTACCAGAGCATTTTTTTCTAATACACATAGTTACACCCTATACTATCACATTCAACACAAAGTTCTACAGACTGAAAACACCAAATTTCTCTCATTAAGTCTTACAGAAGCTAGTTTTTAAATATGTACATATACAGATAGATATTCTATATATATTAAAATTCTGTGGTTTATTAATAATTATTTTAGTGTATGCTCTTCCCTCTTCCAAGTATCTCTGCACCCTCCCTTCTTCCCCCCACCTCCCTCACCCAAGCCACTAATGCAATTGTATTGATGTGTAGATCAGTTCTCCAGTTATCCAAATCATTAGCTTTATAATTTTTGTCTAAACAAGTTAAAAAGCAGAGCCAGAAAACAAAAATGAAAATTTAAATTTAACTTTTAGCATAACACAAATAAATGCAGTCATTCTATATCTCTCACTCTCCTCCTGACTCATTTCACTTAGCATGATACTCTCCCAATCTGTGTATTTACAGGAAAATTTCATGACCTCATCTTTCCTAACAGCTGTATAGTACTCCATTGTGTAGATATACCATAGTTTCTTTATCCATCTATCCATTCTCAGGCACTCAGGTTGTTTTCAGATTCTGGTTATTATGAATGGTGCTAAAATGAATATAGAGGTGAAGATGCTGTTTCTGCTGTGTGTTTTTTGATCCCCAGGGTATATTCCAGAACTGGTACTGCTGGATTAAATGAGAACTCCATTTCTAATTTTTTGAGGAATACTTATATTGTTTTCCAAAAGGACTGGAACAGTCAGCATTACCACCAGCAATGAATGAGGGTCCCTTTCTCCCCACATCCATGCCAGCACTGGTTGTTCTTGTTTATGTGGATACGTGCCAGTCTCTGTGGCACATCGCCATGCACTAAAGTCAAATCACATGGATTAAAAACCTCAATATCAGGCCTGAATTCATAAGGTACATGGAAGAAAACACAGTCAAACACTCCATGACATTGAAGCTCAAGGCATCTTCAAAGATCAAACACTGCTGGCCAAGCAAGTGAAAGCAATGATTATTAATAAATGTGACTACATTAAACTAAGAAGTTTCTGCCCCTCAAAAGAAACAGTGACCAAGATACAAAGACATCCCATGGAATTGGAAAAACTATTCACCCAATTCCCATCTGATAAGGGGTTAATATAGAAGATATATAAAGTAATGGCAGAACTTTACAAGAAAAAATAACATCAATCCCATCAAAAAACAGAGAGAAGAAATGAACAGAAACTTCCTTAAAGAAATGACCAAAAGGCACATGAAAAAATACTTCTGCATCACTAATCATCAGCGAGATGCAAATCATAGTTGGGTGTTAGACTGTTCAGTATCAATTCCACCACCAGTGTCAACTTTCCTCTACCAATGTTTCCAGGTTCCACCCAGAGCCTGCCATCTTGAAAGGCATCTTTTTAGTTGGGTTCTGAAGTTTGGGTTTCATGATTCCAGTGTTGTTTTCCCTTTGGTTCAGATTTAGCTCTATCATTCCTAACACCACTGATGTACCTGAATCCCCTTGATCCTTGCTCCTCGTTGCTTCTAACCTCTCTCCTCCTTTCTCTTTCCCATCACAAGATTATTTTTTTTTCTTCTCTTCCAATACTCTGTGGTCAAGGGGGATCTAGGAATTCCCACTTTAAATTATGTTTTTACTCATCTGATTATTCTAAATAGTGCATACAAGCGATATCATCCTGTGTTTATCTTCTGGCTTCATTTCACATGCTTCTTTTTGTTGTTAGATCCTCATTTGTCATTACTTAAAATAATTTACCTTTATTTCTATACACATGAGGTACATGATGAACTTTCTCATATGATGCCAGCTACCATACTCTGAATTACTGGCAAGATTGTTTTAGAATGTAGTTACCTCATTTTCTAGAATGTCATTGTGGAAAAGCCAAGCAGGAAAAGGAGTCTTTAATAAATTTTCTATCAGTGACATTGTAAAAGCATAGAAACAGAATATCTTTTGAAGGATCAAGGAAATATTCTTAAATAATGCGAGGAAATTCGTCAGGTTAGAAAAAGACTCATGACATAAATGAATGGTCTATGTGAAGAGGATATATAAAACCTCAGAATAGATAATAGTTGAGTATACACAAAAAATTATAAATGACTGATCGCACACTTGAAAAGTTGTGGGCAGAGGGACCGGAATAGGTACAATGAGTAGGATGCTTGCCTTGCACGTGACTGACCTGGGTTTGATCCCTATGGTCCCCTGAGCCATGCTGGGAGTGAAACCTGAGTGAGATACAGGAGTAAGCCCTGAGTAAAGCTGGGTGTGGCCAAACAACTACAAAAACAATAACAAAGTTATGGGCAGAGAATACTGTGAGGGAGACAATGGTGGGGAAGAAAGCCAACATTTTTACATGATCACTGTATCACTGTCATCCCGCTGTTCGTCAATTTACTCAAGCAGGCAGCAGTAAACTCTCTATTACACTCAACCCTGAGATTTTAGCAGCCTCTCCTTACTCATCTTTCCTAACGATTGGAGGCTCTTACAGGGTCAGGGGAATGAGACCTATAGTCACTGATTTTTTACATGATACGTTTTTATAAAGGACATAACTATTTCAATACGTGCAATATATATCAAATAATATTTTTATTAAAAATATTAAATAAACTTTGCATGCCCACGTAATTGTAGGCTGGGGAGAGATCTCCACAGAGCAGTGCATGCCTAGCATACTAGAGACCTGAGTTTGAACTCTAGGATTGCATGTCTCCTGAGGGCTACTGGGTGTGGTCCTGGTGGCCATCAGCTCTGCTGAGCCTGAGCAGCCCTGCATCACTGGCCCAAGCTTGGAACTGTCTGGCTCAATGGGTTAAGTCTCTTTTATTTGCGGGGGTGGAGGGCGGTCATACCCCCCAACGATGCACAGGGCTTACTCCTGGCTCATGCACTCAGGAATTACTCCTGGCAGTGCCTGCGGGACCATATAGGATGCTGGGAATCGAACCCAGTTCGGCTGCATGCAAGGCAAATGCCCTGCCCTCTGTGCCATCGTTCCAACCCCAATGGACCAAGTATTAATGAAAGTGGCTTTCAAGCCTTCTGAGTGGTGCTTGGGAAACCTACTTAAAAGGATAATTTGGAATTTATATGCAATTTTAAAAAATAATAAAGAGAGCCCATCCAAGCTTTATAGGTTTCCTTTAACAGCAAACATAAACATTTTATACATCTATCAAATAAGAGTACAAATAGGATATTGCCATTTATTTAATCAACTGATATGATTCAAAGAGTATCCATTTAATTTTTATCTATTTGTGAACATTAAGAATGGTTTTAATTTTATTGTTATTTTTTTATCATAAGTGTAGGTTAGTATTTCTAAATTTACACTATTAAATGATTGAATCCTGAAACTATAAACACATGCCTTAATTGAAAAATTTTGAAGTTTTATGGAGGGATCATTTACAGCGTATCGATTTGTAATTAAATCAATTATTGTACTGTTCTAAATGAGACAACTAGAATATAGCAGAAGTGAGAGATAGAGAAAGTGGAAACAAATTCAATTAGTAATAAAAAGGTTAAATCAGCTCTTGTTGACGTTTCTAATGGAAAAAGAAGACAGTCAAGGATGATTTCATATTTCCAAGGTTTTTGGATATAGTGGCTGATGATTCACTTATGAATTCAGCAAATACAGTTGGAAGAGCTGTCTAGGAGAGAAAGAGATGAGTGAAATCTTAGTGTGTTGCATTTGAAGTACCTATGAGATATTTAATAAGCAAACCAGATAGTTGAATAAATTTTAAGCTCTGAGGATTGAGTGGAAAGGGTCAGAAGTTTAGATGCAGAAATCCTCACCACAAAGTGAAAATTAATCCTTAAGAGTGATTACAAGGACTTCAGCAGAACAGATCCTAGGGATACTATTGAAAGAATCTAAGAATTAATAGACACTGAAAAGTTCATGGCATCTTAGAAACCAAGGAGGTAAAACACTTTTTAAAAAGCAGCAAAGACATTGAAGGAGTCAGAAAGAGCTAGGAAAACACAAAGATCTAAAATGTATCTAAGAAGGCCATTTATATTCTTGCCACTAACACATCTCATAGATGAGTGTAGCACAAAGAAAATTTTAGTGGTTGAAGAGTAAATAAAGATGAAAGGTAAATGTTTTAAGGTATATTTTGATAAAACCAATTAAAGTTATACTTAAAAATCTAAAACCAAAGAAAATAAGCAATGGGAGAGGTAGTTAGTAGAGAGGGGACAGTGAAAGATCTTATAAGAAACAGCTAGAGGGGGCCGGAGCGATAGCACAGCGGGTAGGGCGTTTGCCTTGCACGCGGCCGACCCGGGTTCGATCCCCGGCATCCCATATGGTCCCCCAAGCACTGCCAGGAGTAATTCCTGAGTGCAAAGCCAGGAGTAACCCCTGAGCATCGCTGGGTGTGACCCAAAAACCAAAAAAAAAAAAAAAAAAAAAAAAGAAACAGCTAGAAATCAGTTGAAATATTTAAGTAGAGTAGATAGGCTTGAATTTAATACCTGAACTCCCTTATTTTAATATAGAAGAAAGAGACAAAATTATGCACTGTAAATAGTCCCATGTGTCCTTCAAAGAATGATCCCTGGGAAGCATAAATAAGTCTTGAGCACAGTCATCTGTGGAGGTGTGGTCCCCAAACCAAAATTTTAAAAATTAAACAGGAGACAAACTAAGATCTACTTGATATTTTCAGATTTTTTATTAAGCAGGAGGCAGAGGTATTGGCTAAATATGGGGAAACAAACTGAGTACCTCATTTTGCTGCAAAATCATCACAGATTTTTTCTATTTTTTTTTGTAAAGAGGTGGATTGGATGCCACCACTACAGGAAGTTCTTATTTCAACGATGGTGGGATTACTGATAAAAACAAAAAACAGTGCCATGATGATGCGATGAAGTAGGTTAGCTATTTGAGGGAGAAAGAAAAATGTATAGCGTATTTGCTGAGGTTAAGAAACATTAATCTGCATGGTCCAGATTTGGTGATTTATACACTTGAGAGTGTGGGAACAAAACTATAGATAAAGCTATTATACTGATTGTTTCTTTGGTATTGGTTATCAGAAAATTGAAGGAATTATGAATTGTAGCTTGGCCCACACTTGGACGAGCTTCAAACATGAAGGGACCAGCAGAGGAACCCAGGTGTGTGGGACCTGGTACTGAAGTCTCCAAGCCTGCTTGGATTGGGACTGAGCCTTCTCCAGCCAGACCCCCCATTTTCCAGTAGTTTGGCAGCCACACCCACAAACTGCCCCCACCAACAGCCAACATCCAGAGACTGTAAGACCAAGCTCTTGGAAGCTCCTGCTTTGTGGCCGTGCAACATGTAATAGCCTTGTTCTCCCTCTTGGAAAACCAAACCAAGAGTTTATTGCCTTCATGGGAGAGCCTTGCCAGCTTCCCATGGTGTACTCATATCCCAAAATACAGTAAAAGATATATGCATAACTTTCGAAGAACCTGGCAGGCTACTGAGAGTATATCCACCTGCACGGCAGAGTCTGGCAAGCTACCCGTGGCGTATTCAATATGCCAAAAACAGTAATGATAGGTTTCATTCCCCTGACCCTGAAAGAGCCTCCAATTGTTGGGAAAGACGAGTAAGGAGAGGCTGCTAAAATCTCAGGGCTGAGTGTAATAGAGACATTACTCGTACCTCCTTGAATAAATCGATGAACAGTTATTCATCACTGTCATCCTAATGGGATGACAGTGATACAGTGATACAGCTTGGCACAAAGATAGGAAATGTTTAACTAGTAAAATAGAGTGGAATGAAATATAGTGGCTCCAACGCTGAAATGGAAATTATGGAGCATAATCCCATGGATGGTATTTTTCGACACTTTTTGTTTACATTAAATTCTTAGTTCAGATGAAACTGGAAGACAAGGAAGTAGGAAAAATGAAAGTAGTTCTTAAGCAGGGACAAAATGCTAGGTGAAAAACGTACAGATTATACAATAATAAATGTGAATATACCCCCCCATGAATTATTATGTATGTGGGCCCTCAAATACATCCCAACTATTCAAAGACCTAAGTTCTAGGTATTATAACCTAAGATCCAGGTGAATTCTAGAAGAATAAACAGAAAGGACTCAGAATATCCCCAATAACTTTTAGTTCATGACATTCAGCATGAAAATATGTAAGTTTTTAAATTGGTCAAACTTAGTACATTTTAAAAGGGTTTGTTAATATGACCTAGATCTTAAAGAATAAAGCATATGGGACTGACAAAAAAAATTTGTTAGGTGGAATAAACTCATTCTTTCTTTTACCTTTAGTTTTTGTTTTTGGACCACACCCAGCAGTGCTCTGGGGCTGACTCTTGGCTCTGTGCTCAGGGAAGAGTGAACGTTTCCTTTAATTCTCCTTCTTTCGTAGGTTTCACAAGGAAGTTGTGATTTCTCTGTGCTGACTTATTTTTGGGTGAGTTTGTTTTTTTTGAATGCACCAGACACTGCTCAGGGCTAGTCCCGGCTCTGTGCTCAAGGATAAGTGCTCCTGGGACACTGTGAGGTTCAGGGGATGGAACCAGGGTCATCCACTTGCCAGGCAAGTGCCCTGCCTTCTGGACTGCCCTTCCATCCACGTCCGTGCTTACTTGTATTGCCCACGTTTTCCCTTTTAATCACTGACTCCTCAAAGACTTTTCCTGAATTTCTGCTGTCACCACTCACAGCTTTGAAACCTTGGACAAGCCTTCCAGCGCTGTAAGCCTCCGCTTCCTTGAGGAGTGTCGGAGGGATAATCATCTCTCATCTCGGCTTTGCTGCCTTTCAAATGCCTGCCCAGCCCTCAGTGCTCTCCTCCCCACAAGTATTTCCTGGTCCCTTATTTGAAATATCATCTTTCTCCTTTGAATTATCTTGGTCTTTTGTTACATTTTCTCTATGCTAATCGAGCCTATTTTTCCACTGCAACATTAATCTTCTGTAGAGGTTTTTATGAAACTTGAGGACAGGACTACAATCACTCATTTTGTACGTCTTCCAATTTTTTTTTTTGATAAAAAAAATATTGTGGGAGGCTTTCTGAGCAGTGCTCAGGGGGCTAGGGGCCACTCAGGAATGCCAGGCCCTACTGCTTTAGGCTGGGTGGTTTGGTGGTCCGGCCTAAGATGGTACTGTGTCACTCAACAGTGCTGAGGGCCACCAGGAACACCCATAAGTGCTTTGTGAAACAGGGAGCATGTGGTGCCAGGGATTGAATTGAGGACCTCACATATGCAAGGCATGTGCCCTTTTGAGCTCTCTCCTGAACACTGTATTTCTTTCAATTTTATTGTTCCCTAAGGGTAGAAGGTCAGTGGAGAATGCAGTGAGACAGACACGGATTCAAATATGAGCTCTAGTATGGATTTACTGTGAGGCTCTGATAAAGTTAGGTTATTTCTGGACCTTAATTCCTTTGACTATGTTTTCTTTACTAGGGTGGCTGAAAGCCTTATTTAATTTAATGTTCCATATATTGTCTACACAGGGGCTGGTTGTAAATACACTGATCTTTTTTCTGTCAAGTTATTCATACTTTGAATACAGAGGATTCTTTCTCAATTTTTTTCCTTCTTCCTTTTTTTTTTTCTAAAAAATCCACATTTTAAAACATGTGATTGTTTTAAGGGTTTACTCCAGGTCCTGTGCTCAGGGATTACAGCTGGCAGTGATCAGGGGAAGAGATCAGGGTGAGGTCAAAGCAAGTGATCTCGGGGCCAGAGCAATAGCACAGCGGGTAGGGCATTTGCCTTCAACGCGGCCGACCTGGGTTCGATCCCCGGCATCCCATATGGTCCCCCAAGCACCGCCAAAAGTAATTCCTGAGTGCAAAGCCAGGAGTAACCCCTGAGGATCCCTGGGTGTGACCAAAAAAGAAAAAAAAAATCAAGTGATCTCCCCCCATACCATCTCCTTAGGCCTAGAAAAAGCTTCTTGAAATGAACTATTTTAGCAGTAAGTTTTAAAGTTCTGTTAATGCTATCATACAAAAATAATTATGTAAAACATGAATTAGCTTTCATTTTGTCCAGTTTAAATTATTTTCTCCATTGTGTTCTTGGGTCACAGTAATGCCCCATAATCTATCATCTCTTTCTTAGATCAACTTTGTCTCAGGTCCGGTATATTAAATGGGGAACTACAACCCCCTCCTCCACCTCCATGTAACCTTCAAGAAGTCTTTGCTGCTAAAGATGGGGATGGGATTTGAAGTAGATCCTGGTTTGCAAGCGGGTTTCATATAAACCTAGGGCTCCTGAAGCCTCACTGTGTTTTAGATAGTTTTATAAAATAGTTGGGATCTTCCTGTCTCTTCTTAAAATTGAAGAGTTTCATTCTTGTCGCATATATATATGCGTATGTGTGTGTGTGTGTGTGTGTGTATGTATCAGGTTCTGAGAAAATTGTATTTATAGAAAGAGTTCTATAAATAGAAAGTTAAGGATTAGCAGATTTTCAAAGCCTCCTATTTGTTCTGATTCTCTGAGGTAGGAAAAGACAGAAATCTACTGCAGCCAAAAGGCAAAAAAAGAAAAAAAAAGATAAACATTATTCTAACTTCCCATTGCTTTTCCTGTGCTGTCCCATAGATCACCACTTGAATTTGCCCTAATGTAGTTTTCTCATAATCCTGACAAAAAAATTATGAAATGTCTAAAATTTTAGAATTCCTTTATAAAGCCACACTAATTTTGTAGATGATATTTAGGAATAATATACCAAAGAAAACATCTAGATGTCTTAATGATTCAAGCTAGAATATTAAAAGTGAATATATAAAACAGTTTGTTTTACTCAACATAGGTCTTTATTCTCAATCTGATAGAAAAATTAATTTATACATCATATATTAGTTTTTATGAATTATGCAACTCTTGGTGGCTTGCATGAATCACCCAATTTATCATTTTTCTGGATAACAAAAATCTCCTTAATCCCTTTAGAATATTTAACTTTTGGTCTACCCCCAAAGAAATATACTTCGTTCTACACAGACATTCCCTCATTCTTAGCTTGTTAAACACATGGGCACACATAACTGAACATGGTTGCCACCAAAAATATTGGCAACAGTGAAAGATTTCTTAATGTACAAAAACAATTGAAAGGGATTTCAAAATTAAATGTCGAATGAATCCTAGGTTTTTCTGGCAATGATTATCGGTGTTGTATTTCTCAGGTGAAATGGGTTTGTGGGTGAATAAAAGTGTAAGAAGCCATGCCCTAATTCATGAAGCAAAGCAAAACCGTGCTTAGTAGGATCTAGTCCACAAGAGCATTGACTGCTTCTGGATTTCCTGACTCAAAGGTTCACTTGACAGGGCATCTGCCATTCCGAGAAGGAGCATGACATCAGGAATCTCAGAGCAGCGTGGAAGAAGAATCTCATCACCTGTGCTCACATCTGGAAAGATGGGGTCACACATGAGAAAACACCACTGATGACCTCAGAGACTATCAAAGTTGGCTATGCCCTCAGAAACCGTCTAGTGCCAGACCCTTACTTCATGATCAAACTATGTCTCATAATTAAGTTGCTCATTACTATAGGCATTGTCATTACCATAGTTTAATATAAAATACTAAAATTATATTGAGAATAAAGAAGACATTGAATACTGAACTCTTTCAATTATTTTCTCTGCTCTTATTTTTTTTTTTCCCTTTGGCATCTCCAGGCAGTACTCAAGGACATGGGACCAGTCTTTGCGTTACTTAGTTGTGCCCATGTGCTTGACCATTTATGCTCAGGCCTGCTAACATCTTGTTTTTGGACAGTTTTAGGGACACCAGGGCCACACAGGGACACCTCTCTCATAGGTCCATGAGAGAGGCATGTGGTACTGAGGACTGAATTCAGAGCCTGTAGTATGCAGCCACATTTCTAGAGCCCCAGCTCCATTTTAAAAACTGAATGTAACACAATTGCTCAGATTTTTAAAAAATAACAAAACTCTTATTACTGTCCTGTTTTGACAGTCTATTTTAATGAAACTGTCCAAATTACTCAGATGTGTATACAATATATAATAAAATATCTAAACTATATACACCTATGTCTATATGAACTTTATTATGGATAAGGATGTTTCATGATAAATGAGACCTATTGCATTTTTTTGGACTGTTTTATATAATAGTGTTAAAAATAAGAGTTAAGCTTCAATAGTTATCTAGTTTTTTACCTTTTGTCATAACCTTTGTGCTCCAGTTTCTAATTTCTCACTGTACTGAGCTCCCGAAGGGCAAGAATGCTAGGGTGGATCATTCATTTTGGTCTGCTCTCCACTTGCCTGGTGATTGACAGAAAAGAATTACTATTGCTTCTCTCAGGCTAATACTTTACAGGACCTCCTTCTCCAGGACACACATGAGAATATTTGGACTCAAAAAAGCTAAGGAATTTGAACAAGTTTGCACAACCAAAAATCATTAGCACTATCACTATCATCCCATTGTTCATCGATTTACTCGAGCGGGCACCAGTAACGTCTCCATTTGTCCCAGCCCTGAGATTTTAGCAGTCTCTCCTTACTCGTTTTTCCCAACGATTGGAGGCTCTTTTCAGAGTTTGGGGAATGAGACCTGTTATTGCTACTGTATCTGGCATATCAAATACAGCGCAGGGAGCTTGCCAGGCTCAGCCAAAAATAGAACTCAAATTTAAACAGAAGCTTAAATTTAAATTTAAGACAGTATAGCTTAAAGGTTCTTGCCTTATTACACATACAATTTCTAATTTTCATTCTAAAAGTTGGGCAATATGAAATTTCGTAGGAAGATTTGTATTGTTTTGTTTTGGGGCTATAGACAAATGGGCTCAGAGCTAACTCTTGATTCTGTGCTCAGGGATCACTCCAAGTGGGCTCAGAGGACCTTATGGGGCGCCAGGGCTCGAACCCAGGTCAGCTGCATACAAGGCAAGTGCACTACCGATTACACTGTTGCTCCCACTACAGGAAGACTTTTCTTTTCCTGTGGGATTTAAAAATGACTAATTCTATTTCATCACAATCATTCTTTTAGTATTAACAGAAGCTGGGTTTCAAATAAAGAGTAAAAAAGGTCCCAATTTTTCTCCCAGAGGACCATGATACTCAAATTCTATGGAAGTATTCCCAATATTCAGATACAAGGGCCTCAAAATCTTAATATGCATTTTTCTTATTTTGTCTATATTTCATCAGACTCTAAATATTTTTACCAACCTCTCTGGATCTTTCCCATAGTAATTTTTGCAGCTGCATTACAGAAATATTACAGATTAGAGGATCCTTAATTTTTTCTTAAAATTTTATTATTGAATGACTATGAGATAGATCTTTACAAAGCTGCTCATAATTTGGCTTCAGTCATAGTATTACAACACCCATCCATCCACCAGTGTGCATTTCCCAGCATCAGTGTCCCCAGTGTCTCCGGCCATCACCTCCCACCCCATCCTGCCTCTATGGCAGGCATCTCTCTCTCTCTCCCCTCATCCCTGCAATCCCCCATTTTAGGCCATTGTGGTTTGCAGTACAGATCCTGAAAGGTTATCCAGAATACCCCTTTACCTAATTTTAACACTCGGTACTGCATGATATTTCCAGCTATTATTGTCATCCTGGTCCCTTCTTCATCTTACCTACTCTTTCCTACATACACACTTGTGGTTGATACCAAACATTGACCTTTTATATTTATTATCTTAGAATCATTTCCATGTATCTAGTTTTCTCTTATTATAGCCACTATTAATAATTACAATGCTTATTTTTTAAAAAATGTCACAGAGATGACCTCAATGCTTTTTAGTAAAATGCCTCCTTATTGTACCCACTAATGGCAAGAACCCTATTTATATACATGATATAAATCCACCCCTCAGGAAATCACTCACAAAGTCTAAATCAGATCAATTGAGCATGTTTCCCTTGATAGAAATCTCATCTCTCAACTTCAAATTAAAAACTGACCAGTCTGCCTCTTCTCTATTTACCCCTCAAATTCATAGGCCAGCTTCATTCATTCTTAGAAAACAAAATTTTGGGGTAAAATAAATAAAAATTATATATATTATTCATTAACTTTTCAACTTGCCACAATTTAAAGTGTTATAAGTAAAAAGTTAATTTTTGCATAATATTATTGGACTGAGTAACAACATTTTCCTGTTATTTATTTTTATTTTGAGATTCATATTCTGGTGCCCAGAGCTTATCCCAGGCTCTGAACCCAGGGATCACTCCAGGTGAGGCTCTGGAGACCATATGTATGCCAGGGGTAAACCCAGGTCACTTGTTCTCTCTCTAACTCCAATGAGCAAAATTCTTCATGAATTCATTCTATGTTTTGACATTAATTTCTTTTTGATTTTGCCATCATTGAATTCCTTTCATCATCATAAGCCTTTTCTCTTACCACTAACACCTTCTTAAGACCTGACAGTTGTACAGTTTGAAGTTGGGGAAGGTGATGCCACCCATCTTCTTTTTCCCAAGGATTGCTGTAGCTATTCATGGAGGTTTATTGTTCCCTATGAATTCCAGGCTGGAGCAATAGCACAGCGGTAGGGCATTCGCCTTTCACGCGGCTGACCCGTGTTCAACTTCTCCACATCTCTCAGAGAGCCCGGCAAGCTACCGAGAATATCACGCCTGCGTAGCAGAGCCTGGCACGCTACCTGTGGTGTATTGGATATGCCAAAAACAGTAACAATAAGTCTCTCAGTGAGAGACATTACTGGTGCCCACGTGAACAACTCAATGAGCAACAGGATGAATTTCAGGAGTGTTTTGTCTATTTCTTTGAAGAATGTTGGGTATTCTTATTGGGACCACAATAAATCTGTATAGTGCTTTGGGTAGTATTGCCATTTTGATTATGTTAATCCTCCCTATCCATGAGCAGGGGATGTGTCTCCATTTCCTTGTACCCTCTCTTCAAGTAGTAGTTTTGTAATTTTCTTTCTATAGGTCCTTCACCTCTTTAGCTGATACCAAGGTACTTGATTTTCTGAAGTGCTATTGTGAATGGGATTGTAATTTTAATATCTTTTTCTTCTCTTTCACTAGTTGTATGTAGGAAAGCCATGGAATTTTGGGTGTTGATTTTGTAGCCTGCCACTTTACTATACAAACCTATTGTTTCTACAAAGCAGTAGTAATTAAAACAGCATGGTATTGGACTAGAAACAGACCCACAGACCGATGGAACAGAGTTGAGTATTCTGTCACAGACTCTAAAATGTATGATTAATTAATCTTTGATAAAGGAGCAAGAAATGTGAAGTGGAACAAGGAAAGCTTCTTCATGAACTCTGACCTCTGTCTAACACCAGGCACAAATGTCAGATCAAAGTGGATTAAAGACTGTAATATTAGACCTGAATCCATAAGGTACATGGAGAAAAATGAAGGCAGAACCCTCCATGGCATTAAAGCTAAAAGCATTTTTAAGAATGAAACACCACTGACCAAGCAAGTGGAAACAAACATAAACAAATGGGACTACATCAAACTAAGAAGCTTCTGCACCTCAGAGGAAACAGTGACCAAAATATAGAGAGAGCCCATGGAATGGGAAAGAATATTTACCCAATACCCATTATGATAAGGTGTTAATATCCAGTATATAAAAGACAGCAGTAGAATTGTACAAGAAAAGAACCTCCAATTCCATCAAAACATGAGAAAAATGAACAGAAGCTTCCTCAAAAAAGGCACATGAAAAAATGCTCTATGTAACTGATCATCAGGGAGATGTAAATCAACAATGAGATATCATCTCACTACACAGAGGCTGACACACATCAAAAAGAACAGGAACAACCAGTGCTGGTGCAGATATTGGAAGAAGGACTCTCTGTAATTGTTGGTGGGAATTCTGACTGGTCCAGCATTTTTGGAAAACAATAAGGACATTCCTTCAAAAACTAGAAATTGAGCTTCCATATGACCCAGCAATATCACTTCTGGGAATATATTCTGAGGGTGCAAAGAAGCACAGTCGAAATGACATCTGCACCTGTATGTTCATTGCAGCACTGTTCACAATAGGCAGAATCTGGAAACAACCCAAGTGTCTGAGAACAGATGATTGGTCAAAGAAACTTTGGTACATCTATACAATGGAATATTTTGCAGCTGTTCGGAAAGATGATGTCATGAAATTTGCTTATAAGTGAATGGTCATGGAGAGTACCATGCTAAGTGAAATGAGTCAGAAAGAGAGGGACAGACATAGAAGGACTGTACTCATTTGTGGAATATAAAATAACATAACATGAGGTTGACACTCAAGGACATTAGAGAAGAGGGCCAGAAGTATTGCTTGATGATTGGAAGCCTGCCTCATGAGTTGGGGAGAAGGCAGCTGGAATAGAGAAAGCATCACTAAGTCAATGGTTGGAGTGATAGTTTGGGATGGGAGATGTGTGTTGAAAGTAGATAAAGGACCAAACGTGATGGCCTCTCAGTATCTGTATTGCAAACCATAATGTCCAAAAGTAGAAAGAGACTATGGGGGAAATTGTCTGCCACAGAGGCGGGGGGCGGGGGGAATGAGAAGGGGAGATACTGGGAACATTGGTGGCAGAAAATATACACTGGTGCAGAGATGGGTGTTCAATCATTGTGTGACTGAAACTCAAACATGAAAGCTTTGTAACTATATCTTACAGTGATTCAATAAAAACAAAACAATAAAAAAAAGAAAAATACCTGATAGTCTACAACTTACATATACCATTACAATTTACTAACAATTCATAATCCTGTTATCTCATTAAAATTTTGTTTTGCTAGCACTAATTCAGTTTGTAATTCTAAGGGAGTAACCCTTTTATTCTCTCTCAACTACAAAAACATCTAACTCTCAAATGCTGTGCCCCATTTTCTAGCTTAACAATGATGGCCTGAAAGGCAATAATGTACTTGATTATAGCCTGCTCTCTCAAGCTCCCATCCCAAAGAACCTTTCCCTGGTCTTCATTTCACTTGTCAGCATTCTCTCACAATGTAGTATACACAGCCTTCAACACGTATCATTTATTTAGATCTCCCTTTCTAACTCATAAGCACTCATCTTTAAGAACTTTCTCCTACATATTCTTTCCTCTTTTCAACAGATTCTCCTTTTCCCACAAGTTATTCAATTGAGCTGTAGCCTACAGATCATTTTACAATTAAAGTTCTTGCAAACCTTGGCCTCTTCTACATCACCAATATCCACCCCCCACCAAGTCTTTCTTGCACTCAGACAGGCTATAGCAACAGAATACATGTTTGTGTGTCTTCCCCTCCCAACAATAACCGATTCAGACATTGAAATTCAATCCCCAATATGATGTTTATTTGGAGGTGAGGCCTGTAGAAGTAATGAGGTCATTGTGGTAGGTCATTATGAGATCATTGTGGTCAATCTCTCATGCTTTTATTTGATGAAATAAAGCATGAGACATGGAGAGGATTGAATGCCAATGCACACTTAACTGTATCTCTCTCTTAACCCCACTTTATCCCCCAAGTTCCTAACATTTAGACATTAATCATTACTTCTGTCCACCTTAAAGATGCAGGGAAAATGTTGTGCCTTGCAGTGTGTCTCTTAAATCTAAATTAACATATGTGTATCATAAATAAAAATCTGTGACTTCATAATGAGTCATTAACGTTTTTTAATTAATGTGTATATGGCCTTAATTCCCAGGTACTAGCAGGGCTAGTAGGCAAATTTAGAATGAATATATTCCTGAAAACATACTATTTTTTCTTTCTTAGAGAGCACAATGGTCTTTGTGAAGAGAAAAGTAAGTGTTTTGCAACAATGAAGCATAAGAACTAGAGAGAGAGGGAGAGATACCTCAGAAGTTTCGGAAACTTTACTAAGATGACACACTCCAATAAATAAGGCAATAGATAATGATGCTAAAATGAAAGTTTACATAGCATGCTTGGTTGGATAATCATAGCAAAATACCTGAAGGTTTGTCATTGCCAACCTTACCATAATATTTCCAATCATGAAAACCAATCAATCCAGAGGAAAATGTAATCAACAGTTAAGACCATATACATTTTCTTTTTCAAGACCTAGAATATTGTTTTTCCAATCAAGGTTTAGGGTTTACTTTTTCTTATATGTGAGAGTTATCCAGTTACTTAAGATTTTATAGGGCATATGGCCACAAGTTAAGCTACTGACCGTTTGGTTTTCAACTAGACCTAGCATTCAGAGGGGCATGATTAAGCAAAGCTTAGGTAACCACAAACACTGATACTCCTCTGTGTGTGTGTGTGTGTGTGTGTGTGTGTGTGTGTGTGTGTGTGTGTTTCCGGAGTGGGGTGGGGAGGTTGTAAGGGATACCTGAATAGATTCCCTGACCCTGTGCAGGCATTATTTACACCCCTATGTAATGTCAGCTAGACCCAAACAAGCATAACAGCAGTACAGCAGCAGAGGCTAAACTAAGGGGTATCGAACACACTGCTGACTCATTCTTTTCTTTAGGTTGTTGTAATTATGAACTCTGGTGCCTGGCAGAGAGTCTGTGCCAGACAATTTCTTTCTAATTTTCGGACCCTCAACCAATTGTTCCCTAACTTTTATATAACCAGTCCCCATTTGTCCTTCCTTCAGATGACAACCCAAACCTACAGACTCCCTTCATGGAAACATCCCAGAACCTTGAAGACCACTTCAAACTTCCTTACTCTATGGGAAAGTATCTCGGACAAAACTTCTCTTCAGATTCTGCTTCTGAATATCCACAGAGAGCTTCCCTGACAGAGCTTTATCATAGCAATTTTGTCCAAAAATAATTATCTCTCTCCTGGGTTCCATAGACACGCTGCTTTCATAGACATGGCTCAGAAAGACTAATCTAATTTGTGGAGACAAATTTTGTTGTTACCGATCTAGCTATACACTGGTGTGTGGGGGGGGGACTCAGAAGCTGGTTACAATATGATAGCAGAGTGGCTTTGGGGCTTGGGGCTTGCTTTGCTCTAGTGTGAGATGAAGTGCTTAGAGGTGCTGACCAATGAATATATAGCATTATATTAGTATATAATGCTAATTAGTAAGAGAAATAGTAAGCAGGGTTCCCTCTTATTGCTTCCTCTCTAGCTTCCTGCCTCTTTTGACTAAGAAGTCCTTTAGCTAAAGATATTGGAGAGAGGATGGCATCTAAGGCTACTTACACTCCTATTTTATACATGTTATATAAATATGCAGGGATTTTTTTTCACAAGTAGTTGAGATAAACTTTAGTAATAATAATAAAAGTTGACAGATAAAAAAAGCAGGAATGTGGGGCTGGAGAGATAGCACAGCGGGTAGGGCGTTTGCCTTGCACGCGGCCGACCCGGGTTCAAATCCCAGCATCCCATATGGTCCCCTGAGCATGGCCAGGGGTAATTCCTGAGTGCAGAGCCAGGAGTAACTCCTGTGCATCGCCAGGTGTGACCCAAAAAAAGAAAAAAAAAAAAAAAAAAAAAAAAAGCAGGAATGTTCACGAGTTTAACTTTGATTTATAAAAACATAGAATATTCCCCTTTCTCTCTTTCTTTGATATTTTATTTACATCTGTTTCCTTACCCCCATTCCCATAATCCAGTTCCTCACTCATAATGTCTCTATATCATTGTGAAACTTGTTACTTGAATAAGTAAAATATGTCCCTTGTCTCTGTCACTGCAGGAATAACTTGTATGGTTACCATTAGATGTCTCTACATGATATGGCTAGAGATTTCAGTTTGGCTTTTTATTGTTATTTGGGTAACATTCTTAGATTTATTTTTTCTTGTAAATATTTTATCACAAGATAAATATCTAATTAGTCCTATTTCAAGTGTTTGTGCTCTCCACTTTAATCCCAGCTCTCCAGTCACTGGAAGAAAATAGTCCCTTAAAACATTTAACTATAAAAGATCTGTAAAGTCCATTTCTCAAAGAGTCTTGTGACAGATCCTTGAAGTTTATTTAGTCACAGATTAACACTTCCTATTTGTTAATATGTATCATCTCTCCATCAGAATATCCTCTTAGGTTATCCACTTTCTCCATTTTTTGAATTAAGTTTCACAAAGTGTGAGGAAAAGAGTGATTTTTGCAGAAAGCAAATATTAATATATCCTTCAGTTCTATCCCATGCACATAATATGATTCCTGTTACTACTAATGCTATACCTTTTATTTCCAAGCTCAAAATAAATACTGACTTTTGGAGGCTGAATCCTGTTTTAGGCTCAAAGGGAAGCAAGAAAAGATAACTTTTCTAAAGTCAGGGACTTATCTACTTCAGAACAGATATCCTCAGGCTTAATTCCTAGGTTTACAGAAGCAATAAACAGTTTAAGGATTGAACAGGCATGGCTGCTTTTGATTAATGACACTGAACTCATTTAAACAGGATATTTGTAGCCCTAATTTCAGTTATTTTCTATGACCCTCAGGCCTGTGGAATTATGGCATAAGTATATTAAACTTAGACAAATCCAAATTTAACATTGGTGTAAAGAAAATCAAAGCTATAGCTATAGCTGAATCAAAATAATGTAGATGTTCTCACTTCTTATCCATTAAGTTCCATCTAGATTGTCAAGTATTATCTATATTTATGCTCCACACATACAATCATCAAAAAACAACTTTACCTACTATTTTCCTATTACTATGCTTGCTGCAAACGTTACTTGAACCCTCTCTCAGGTAAATAAGTGTTTTGATGCATAGAAATATGGTATTTGCCATAATATTTATTATGAGGTAAGTGTGATTGGTCTAGATGATGGTATGTGTTTGTGTGTTGGAAAAGTTATTAAATAGTAGTGGTAATTATTTAAAATCAGAAATGCCAAGACATGGGAAAAATTTCAGGGTAGAAAACATATGTTATAAACAACCCCCTTTGTAATTCCCATAATTATACAAATGTATACAAGTATGAGTCAGGGATTTATTGCAATTAATAATTTGAATAATATCTAAAGATATGTGATATTTTGATGAATCTTTCTTGGAAAAGATAAGATTATAGTTGAGTAACAATTTTCGGGAAAAAAATTTATCTACGATGAGAAAAAAGTATAAAGGTGCAGTTATTTTATTTGGAACTACTTTCAAAAGTTGGTTGTAAAATTCAAAATTATCATAAAGTTTCCTAGTCTTATAATTACTCACAAAAAGCTTTTGAGTTATTCACGTATCTCTGCTATGGTAATGAGAAGACATAAGTTTCCTTGTCTAATGTACCCATTTCAATATTGGTAGTGAGTGATTAAAACAGAGTGACAATTCTCTTAAAAGGAGAGTTTTCATGCAGTAACACTCATGTGCTTTTTTGAAATCCAAACTCAAAATGGGGGTTCAACACACTTTCCACAATGAGTCCAAAGGTTAGTGATTGCAAATCAAAGAAAAATGTGACACAAACTAATTTTGACAAATGCTCTTGAAAAGAAATCTATCCTTTGGGGTTTTGCCTCATTTAAGAAAATTTATTTCATGAAAACATCAATGACATCAAAAAGGAACTTAATACAATTAATTATAAGAATACAGAATCTGTAAAAGAACATTTAACACTGATTAAAAATATTAACTTTAGAATCTTAGTTTTGCCATATTAAAAACTGTTCGATCTTGAATGAGTAATTGAGCTTTCTAAACCTCACTTTCCTCATTTGAAGAACTGGAATATAAAAACGAATGTGCTAGCATAAGATATTATAAAGTAAGATACCACAGATACTCAGTAAGAGGTAGGTCATGATTAGCACTGTTTTTAATTGTGGTCCAAAGTTATATTGCCGTTCCCTGAAGAATGAGTCATCGAAGATACAATAAGTAGCATGGTTCCCAGGAGCCTCAGTAATCACAAAAATTTATTTCTAGACAATTTTATGGTCTCCTGATTTTTCTAATAAAAGAAAAACAAACAAACCAGATCCTTGCATAGAAATTTATGCAGTGATAAATCTTTACTATTCTACACTAATATTCTTTGTGGTTTATGTACAGTGCCCATATTCTTCACATGGCTGGCTGCTATAATTTTCAGAATGGCACAGGAATAGTTTCTCAGACTTTTTTATTCTGACCCACAGTAAATGCCAGTATATGATTGAAATAATTTGGGACTAGCATAGAGATACACTGTATACCTTTGTGTTGATCAGGGATATGCCTTTATTGCAAATTCATGGAGACCACAGGTATCTTCACTGAGAACACAATCCTTATTCCTGAGCACAAACAAACTGCAGTGAAAAATTAATTCCTTTATCCCAATTAGTGCCCAATCTTATTTTTCACTTACATAAAGACTTATAAGGATATTTCTTTGTCAGCATCTCCTAAGAACATTTTCTTGAAATGGCAACGTATCTTGTAGGACCTCAAACAGTTCCTTTGGTTCCTATCTATACAACATCTAAGTCACTGTATCACTGTATCATTGTCATCCTGTTGTTCATCGATTTGCTCAAGCAGGTGCCATTAACGTCTCCATTAGTCCCTGTCGCATGCTAGTGTAGCTTGATGGTATATTGGGGAGTCTTCAGGATCAGAGGAATGAGGACCGTTATTGTTACTGTTTTTGGCATATCGAGTACGCCATGGGTAGCTTGCCAGGCTCTGTCATGACAACCTCTAAGTAGAGACAGGAAAGAGGAGAGAGAAAAAAGGATGAATACCCCAACGCATTTTAGGAAGTCTGGACTGGCATGATAACACAGCAGGTAGGGCATTTGCATTGCACGCGACCGACCCAGGTTTGATTCCTCCATCCTTCTCAGAGAGCCCAGCAAGCTATCCTACCCACATGGCAGAGCCTGGCAAGCTACCCATGGCATATCTGATATGCCAAAAAACAGTAACAAGTCTCACAATGAAGGCTTGTTACTGGTGCCCGCTTGAGCAAATCGATGAACAATGGAATGACAGTGCTACAGTGCAACAGGAAGTCTGGATGTGAACAGTGCTCCCAGCTATTCTGCAAGGTTAGAACCAACCCACATAGTTACTTCTAACTTGAAGAGACACTGGAAAATATATCCAACTGTGTTCCAAATATCCTTGTAAATCTTTGTATGAATGAGAAATAAAGCTGACTGAGGCAGTGATTGAAAAAAACAGATCATGTTACTGGATGCATACAAAAGAAGTGCTTCCTTGAAATTCTTTGGCAGGGGAAGTGTTTAATTTTTTAAGCACTTTAAACAAAGATTTCTTTACATAGGTGTTTGTATGCTTGTGTGTATAGGAATAATATTGAGTATTTGTTCTAGAAACATATTGAATGGACTCTGGCATTAATTCACCTCTTTACTTCATAGTTTCTGGGCAAGCGAGTCATGGCAAGGAACAGGGGTGTACATATTCTCATATTCTGAAGAGTTTGGGAAATACATAAGGATGATCCTCAACAAAAGTAATTTTATTAGACTGTGGTGTATACACCACAATCTAATAGAATTGTGATGAAAAATGATGAAAAAGAAATCTATGACAAAATCAAAGGCACTCAAAGATCAAAAGTGTCCAGAAATGAAAATTGGTAGGATTTCTAGGCTCTTATCTTCAAATGTATTTCTTAACAAATATATGCCTAAACATTTTTGTGTATGCATTTAACTTTTGAATGATGATTATCTCTGTAGTATTCTCTAGTATACTCTGTTTCTTGACACTGAGCTCTAACTTGGGTTAGGACAGTTAGGGCTCCTGGAGGGAGCCATAGCACAGCGAGTAGGGTGTTTGTCTTGCATGCAGCCAACATGGGTTTGAATCCTCTGTCCCTGTCGGAGAGCCCGGCAAGCTATCAAGAGTATCTCGCCTACCTGATAGAGTCTGGCAAGATACCCATGGCATATTTGATATGTCAAAAATAGTAACAAGTCTCACAATGGAGACGTTACTGGTGCCCGCTCGAGCAAATCGATGAACAACAGGATGACAGTGCTACAATGACGGGGCTCCTGGAACCAGGGCCAAGACCGCCTCTTCAATTGTCTTAGTAAGCTTTCGGTATAAGGAGAACATTAGGGTTAGGAGAAAACTGAGAACGTGACTTTTCCAAATGTCATGTCAAGGAAAAAAGAAATCCAGACACTGAAAGAATATTAGAAACAAAATTAAATGACAATTTTATAAAGTATCATTTATGAGGATTCTATTCTATAATATACTGGATACATGCACGCACATAAACACATAATTCCATTTAAGTGGTGCCTGTAATTCATCTATATATAACAATAGTCCAGTGAATAATATATTGAACGCCCATATAAAATGAGGCTGGAGAAAGAGTGCCGGGGTAAAGAGCTTGTTTTGGAAGTGGTAGAATCAGGTTCACTCTGCTTATGGCCCCCTACGCACCACCAAGAGTGATCCCTAAATACACATCCAGGAGAAGCCCCAGGCACTACCAGGTGTGACTGAAACCAAAAACAAATAAACCAATAACAAATGAAAACTGTAAAACCCCATAAAAGCCAAAGACTTTTTAATTCAATTTCACCCAGCTGCTTTTCAGATTTGGATGTATTAAGCAAAGTTTGAATTGTTAAAATAATACTTTGTAGAGGATAACAACAACAACAACAAAGTCTTCACTACTACTTCTAAGATGCATAGGCAAAAATTAATCGGTGGGTCAAGTACTCCTTATTAGTACTTTGGAAAGTCTCTTGCAAGACTTAGAAATCTATTTGTACTTATATAAACATTGCTTGTTTATTAATAAAATGTGCAATATAAATATAATAGGAACATCAATAGTAATGAATAAAAGGGATTTCAAATTTCTCCAGGAAATGAATACTTAACACAATAAGAAGAATGTAATGAATGAATGAATGAATTTTAAATATAAAATTATAATTTAATTATTTAACAGCAGTATTTATAATAGCACAGCGGTAGGGCATTCACCTTTCATGCAGCTGACCGGTGTTCGATTCCTCTGCCCCTCTCGGAGAGCCCGGCAAGCTACCGAGAGTATCGCGCCCGCACGGCAGAGCCTGGCAACCCGTGGCGTATTGGATATTCCAAAAACAGTAACAATAAGTCTCACATTGAGAAACGTTACTGGTGCCCGCTCGAACAAATCAGTGAACAACGGGATGACAGTGACAGTGATTCATAAGAAGATATTTTAAAAGAATATTTTGTCATTTTATGGCAGCCTTCAATTTCCAATCCATTCAATATTCAAATAGGATAGACATAAATCAGGAGGTAAATAACTTGACTTTCTGAAATTACAATTGAATCAGTCCATTGTGGGTGGAGTACATTTAAGACTACTTCCAGCCAGCAATACAGTACAGAGATTAAGGTATTTGCCTTGCAAACTTTGACCCTGGCTTCAATCCTCCACACCACAAGATCCCTTTGAGCACCTTTATGAGTGAACCCTGAGCATGGAGTCAGAAGTAGGCCCCTACCATCACCAGCATAGCAAAACTACCCCATTCCCCCACTACCACCCCCCAAACAAAAGACTGTTCCCTAATGTTTAGGGTTAAGATAAACTTGTTTTAAAGAAAAGAATATCTATTCAGGAAAATGAGTCATTTATGCAAAGAGTCAAGAACCAAAGATAACATTAACAGCTAGCTTTATGCCCTGCTCAAAATGGGATGCCTATGTGTAGATTGTTTTAACTCAAGTGCTGATAACCAAGTCCCTTCCCTACTTTTCAAAACAAATTAATAGAGTTCCATTTCTTCAGGAAAACATTGAGTGTGTAACTATTGATCGTCACACCGTGTCTTAAGTGCCAGAAATGAAAACTAATAATAAAAAGGTGAAGAAAAAGATCTACTTGCTAGAGAGTCAAAGATTGGGTGGGATAACTATGGAGTAACTATCAAACCCACATTAATGGTTTATGCATCTCAGTATAGATATGACCCTGAAGCCAATAATCAGGAATTCCAATTCTGATTATTGCTTTGGTGGCCCAAGGAATTTCACACACAAGTGACTATTTCTTGGAGGTATAAGACACAAAAATAATGGAGTGCATCTTTATGTATAAACATGCATCTTTGTGTTTATACATAGAACTGAATGTGTCACTTCATATCTTAGTCATCTTCACTGGCATTCAATCAACTCTAAAATACAAACTTAGTAGCATGGCTTGCGAGGTGACTTATTTTCAAACTCTAACATTTTCCCGATAAAATATAATTTGAACCAGAGATATAGTGCAGGAAGTGTTATCCTTGCATGTGGATTACCCTAGCACCACATATAGTCCCCAATGAAGAGTCATCCCTGAGTATAGATCCAGAAATAAGCCAGCCCAGCTTGGTGTGGTCTAAAATACCTCTTGCCAATAAAATGCAATTTGTATACTAATCTTAATTTCTGAAAAAATATTGCAAAACAAAACTTGCATCTTACAGTCTTTCTCTTTGTTTTTGCTGGTAGGTACTCAAAAGAACTGCACTTTAACTTTAATTACTCTGATTCCTTTATACGTATCAAGTATTAAATTAATCCAGAAGAAGGTAGACTCAAGCATTGCCTACCAGCTATTTTCTTTCAGCACTTCTTCACTTGGATTTTCTCTTGGATTGCTACTTTTCCTTTTGTACATACATGGGCTCATATTAACAACCTCTTGGTACTAAATTTCTCTTTATATAAACTAAAGTGAACTAAAGTTCACCTTTCTTCCTCAAATCTTTGTTCAAGTTCAGAAGTCACAAATCCAAATAGCCTATAAGCAAAACACACATGATATGTAACACCAGTGCTGTAAGATTAGTAGATGGGTTAAATGCAGACAATATGCCTCATAAAGGCAAACAGGTTAGTTGTTTTTAATTGCCAATCAAAATTACTGTATTATAATGTTATTATAATGGAACTACAAGGTAGGATACCATTTTGCTAATCTGATTAACTTTATTCTCTCTATTTTGATTTTTTTCCCTTTAAAGTACCTTCATCTTTAGCTGTCTCAAACCTCAGAAGCAATGCTACTTCCCCTTAGAACTTCTCCAATATCTTCAGGTGGAATATGCATTTTCTCCGGATTGCCACCAAATGTTCCAACAACAAAATCCCAAATCTCTCTCTCCTTCTCTTTCTCTTCCCTCCCTCCCTCCCTCCCTCTCTCTCTCTCTCTCTCTCTCTCTCTCTCTCTCTCTCTCTCTCTCTCTCTCTCCCCTCTCTCCCCCTCTACTGTTTCAACTGGTTTAGTGATAAATAATGGAATCAATGTCAGATTCTCCAATTTCTAACAACACAAGACCTTTACCACATTGCCTCAAACAGAGGAAACTTTCCTGATGTGTCTATATGACATTTAATACTCTCTAAGAGAACAGAATGACCCTATGACTGATAAATATACTCGACATTGAACTTATTTATAGTTTTTAGAGGTGAGGGAGACAATTTGGTGAGTGTCCTGTTAAAACTCTAGGAACTTGGCAGCAGGCAATGTATAGGAATTCCCCCTGCTCTGCATTTTATCACTGCTGTGATTTGTAGACATCCCTGTTTAATGAAGCACACAGCTGTGTAAGAAGAGCAGGAGGAGGAGTTTGGCAATAAATGGCCAGCAGGAAATCTGGCAATCATGTCGTGTGGAATTTCCCTAAGGTGCTGGAGCTGCCCCTCCTTCTCTCCACGAGCACTCTTGTAGCTGAGACTTCACGAGCTTTCTGAAATGATCATCTTAATTGCCTGAATAACCAAGCAGATAAATTAAAATAGTAGTCTTGCCTTCCATTCAGGGTTAGCAAGCATATTTTTGCAAGTGCAGGAGCTGGAGCTGAATTGAGATCAGCAAAATAAAATAGAAAGTGATCCAAATTGTCAGCTAAAACTAATAAAAACATTGAGGGAAGCGAAAAATGAAGTCTCTTTGGCTAATATCAAGAATGATTTCTTTTTAGTTAAGAATAATTTTAGTTAATAATAAGTCTCTCAACAAGAGACGTTACTGGTGCCCACTCGAACAAATCGATGCACAATGGGATGACTAAATTATCCCTGACCTTTCTTACTTTAGCTGCAAACAGAAGTATACAGAGCAGAAACTTGAAAGTTGAGAAATTTTGTCATGCCCTAAATATCTAAGTTTTGTATCTGGGTTTTAATTCTACCTCTCAAACTTATTGATCATGCTTTTTGGGGCTAGATTTCTGCCTCTTTGATCTGCATTTTATACAGCACAGGAGAGTAGTATTTACCCTAGAGAACTTTTATGAGGGTTACCTGAGAAAGCGCACTGACAAGCGGTGATACCTAGTGACCTTTATTCTTTCTTTCCTTCTCATCCCTTTTTCACAAATACAAATGTAGAGCGACATGACCTAAGACTATAATCATGTTAAGTAACACAAAATAGTAATTTGAAATTTAATAAATTTGAGTAAAAGTATTTGATATCTGGTGAACCACAAATTTAAGTAGCATTTTGAAATTCAATAGATTTGAGTAAAAGTACTTGTTATTTGGTGAGCCACAAAATACATTTTTTCTTGCTGCACTGTAGCTCTGTCATCCTGTTGTTCATTGATTTGTTGGAGCAGGCATCAGTAACAACTCCATTGTGAGACTTGTTGTTACTGTTTTTGGCATATCAAATACACCACGGGTAGCTTGCCAGGCTCTGCCTTGCTGGTGAGATACTCTTGGTAGCTTGCCGGGCTCTCCGAGAGGGATGAAGGAATCGAACCCGGGTCAGCTGCGTGCAAGGCAAATGCACTACCCTCTGTGCTGTTGCTCCAGTCCTTTCTCTTGCTATTTCTGAGTAAATTATATGATCATTTATTACCTCTATTTCAACCATTATCTTTATTTCAACAAATTTAAACCATTTACTGACATATGTATCCACTCATTTGAAAATATATCCCTAAGAAGTATAGCCAAGATCTTAGGTTCCTTTTAATGTTTAAATGTGAATAAAGGTTAAGGGCTGTGAGTCAAGTAATTAAAGATGAATTATAACGCCCAAGCTATATAATTTTCACTGTATCTTCTACATTATCCTTGCTTCAAAACACTCTCTTTGGAGTTCTAAATCAAAAATTAGACAGATGATCTACAGAAATATTTAATTTGTGCATTGTAAAATTTAAAAGCCTTAGTACTTAATATTCTATTTCATATACTTTTCATAAGAATAAATAATACAGGGCTCCAGGAGAGCTCCGTGGCAAATGCCAGCCTTTAAAGTCTGAAACAGGCAAGACTGCAAGATCAAGCCCCCGTATTGCCCCTTTGTCCATGCAGGCAGCCCTAGTGTTTGAAATCGTTAGCATTTAAGACGGTGTGTGTTTTTCTGTTCATCACAACCACACGTGTGCAGACATCACAGTTGGCGTGTGACTTCAATGTGTGTGTATATGTGTGTCTGTGTCAGTGTGTGTATATGTATATGCATGTGTGTATATGTGTGTGTGTCTGTCTATATGTACATATGAGTGTATGTGTGTCTGTGTCTGTGTGTGTATATGTGTGTCTGTGTCTGTGTGTACATGTGTGTGTCCTGTTTGTATATGTGTGTATGCATAAGTGTGTCTGTGTTTGTGGGTGTCTGTGAGTGTGCACGCATTACAACCAAGTCCATGAGATCCACAACCAAGTGCATTTGACCTCAGGTCATGGTAAAAACAGAAGTGAGTGAGTGAGGACAGGGGAATTAAAATATACCAAAAAATAACAGGAACCTTTATTAAATAAAGACAAACAAAATGAAAGTTAAAAGTTTTTCATTATACTTTAGTCCTTGGGCTGGAGCGATAGCACAGCGGTAGGGTGTTCGCCTTTCACGCAGCCGACCTGTGTTCGATTCCTCCGCCCCTCTCGGAGAGCCCAGCAAGCTACTGAGAGTATCTGCGCCCACACAGCAGAGCCTGGCAAGCTGCCCGTGGCATATTGGATATGCCAAAAAACAGTAACAATAAGTCTTACATTGAGAGATGTTACTGGTGCCCACTCGAACAAATCCATGAACAACGGGATGACAGTGACAGTGACAGTGATACTTTAGTCCTTAAAATGATAAAAAAAACTGAAAGAATAATAAGTTTGCTAGAAATACAATCTTGAATTTTGCCAAAATCCTGAGTATAAAAGCTATAACTTACTTGTGAACTCAGTAATTTTGTTGGAAAATATCCTAGATCAATTAAAAATATGAAAGGCCACATTAGTTTGCAATAAAAAAAATCTTACCAAGAAAGATAACATATGCAAGAGTTTTTTCTAATAAAGTTTAGTTGAAATTATGAATCTATCATATGAAATATCACAGGATAAATTATAATTTATGAAAATGCTAAATAATATACTATACCAGATTAAATATGAATAGGAAGGAAAATAAAAATAGGGAAGAACTGAAAATTACAGGGAGCCATGAATCTAAACCTATTATGTCGTTAAATAAATATAATAATAATGAGATATTTTAGATATGTGAGACAGTTCCTTTTTGTAAAAATGTGAAAATGTTAATGGGCATACTGAAATTTCTTGAACACAATGGCTTAATTTATAGACCTGTCACATTCCTGAGTCAGGAGACATTTATGGGTATGGGAAAGTCTAAAAGTGGTAGTCATATTTGAAGCATTGAAAAATAATTTGTATATTATGTTATTTTCTATGAAGTTTAGCATTATTGTGATAACCTAGTAAAATAGTACATATGAGTGAATTCAGAGAATGAATCTGTTTCTGTGGGGCTTATGGTCTTGGGTTTTAAATCCTGATAAGCCCACTTAAAATGTCTTGGCATATATTCCTCTTCAAAACTGGTTACTTTGAGGTCATAAAACATGCCTTAGGAGTCTAATTTGTGTCATATACTGCTTTGGATAAGTACGGATCCATACCTGATAGGGTATATATCACATCCCAGTAAGTATATGTTACCTGATATTTTCCTCAAAGGGTCACTATAGCCAAATCCAAAATTTTTCTTCACCAAACTTTAGCTCTTTGTATAAAATGTACAAATGACAGACAATCCGATGTTTGCCAATGAGCAAAAAAGGAAATAGATATATTGTTCTTTTTAAAAGAACTTTGTTCACACAAATTAATTTTCTTAAGAGATTTCTCATGACTGTTACAACTAGCAGAGTGATAAAGAATTTACTTACTAAAACTATTCTCAAATATGAAGTTAAAGCACAGTACATAGTTATTTTAAGTTTTTTTCAAGACTTTTTATTAAGGGTGCATCTCCCAACCAAGGTCATGAGGTCAGTTTGTTGACTATAGCTAGAGCAGGGAGAGGGTAAGAAGGAGAGGTGTAAAAGGAGGAGAAAGGAGGAGAAAGGAAGAGAGGGAAGGGTGAGAGAGAGGAAGAAAAAGAAAGAAAGGAAAAAGAGGACAGATAACATTGGAATAAAATAATCAGATTCCATAGTAAAAAGTATGGATGAACATTGTTTTATAAAGTTTGGAGTATGAATTAAAGAAATATTTATATGTATATATGTATGTTCATATACATTCTCACACAGTTATGTATCCTCCAAAATTAGCATTTTAGTGTGTCTTGTAATCTAAAATATAAATGTATTATAACACTCTAAAAATAGTTAAGATCCATTTTAAATTAGTTTCTTCTTACATAATTATAGTAAATAAAAAATAAATATAGGTTAACCTTACCTGAATTAATAATATAAATTTATAGTTTATAGTACTTATAATATTACTATTAAAATACATAATATTATGCTTTTAATAACTTTCAGGATGTTGCACTAACTTTTAAATTAATAACATCCTACCTAATAAGATTTTACTATGAAATAGGTAACAACAAAAATTTGATTATGCCATAGTCATAAACATATCATTACCCCCTGGTACAACAAACTCTATGCCTATGATTATTTTCAGAGGAAAATTTTCAAAACAAGAGAATAAATGAGTGTATATCAGTAATGACTATAAAATTGGTAATAAAAGCAAAAAGGTACATTATATACCTAAAAATGAATATAACAGACTGGTTTTACTATATGCTAGCAAATCTACAAGGCATACTATAAAATGTAGCACTATAGCACTGTTGTCCTATTGTTCATCAATTTGCTTGAGCCGGCACCAGTAACGTCTCCATTGTGAGACTTGTTGGTAGTGTTTTTGGCATATTGAATACGCCACGGATAGCTTGCCGGGCTTTGCTGTGCGGGTGGGATACTCTCGGTAGCTTGCCAGGCTCTCCAAGAAGGGCGGAAAATCAAACCCGGGTCGGCTGCATGCAAGACAAATGCTCTACCTGCTGTGCTATTGCTCCAGTCTACTATAAAATGCAGTCCTCAAAATGACCAGTCCACTGCAAATTTAGGAAAACAGAAGACGCTTAAATACACAGTTTTATCTGTGCTGATTGCAGCTACTCAGATATTACGAAAGAATCTAGTTAGATATTGGAAGTAGGAATATAGAAATGTTTAATCTGTTTTAGAGTAATAAAACAGAAAATTTGAAAGTATTCTTATTTTGCTAATGTTATCATAAACTATTATTAAAAGTCTGAATGCAAGGTTCTGTCCCAGTGGAAAACCAGCAGGACTGTTCTGTTGTACAAGAAGGGAGACATCCACAACATCGGCAACTATCATCAAATCTGCCTGCTGTCTGTCATCTACAGGTTGTTCACTCGTATGATCCTAAATAGAATAGGCAGAACACTAGATGAAGGACAACCATGCGAACAAGCCGGGTTCCGAAAAGTATTCAGCACGATGGACTATATCCACACAGTGACCAAACCCATTGAATTTTCTTGAGAGCTCAAGATGCCGCCCTAACATTTATCAGCTTAAAGAAGGTCTTCGATTCTGTTGAGACTGAAGCGGTCATCGAAGCCCTAGCCAAACAGGGCATTAAAACTCAGTACATCAAAATCCTCTGCAAGCTGTATTTCAGATTCACCATCAGGATCTCACCATTCTACAAGGAAGTGATCATTGACGTAAAGAGAAGGATTTGGCAGGGTGATACCATTTCACAGAAACTCTTTAGTGCCACCCTCGAGAATGTCATGTGATGACTGGAATGGGAAGGAATGGGAGTGAAGATAGACGGTCGGCAACTGCGCCACCTCTGCTTCGCTGATGACATCGTTCTCATAATGCCAAACATTAGCCAAGCAGCACAAATGCTGGCCGACTTCGACCACGAGTGTGGAAAGGTTGGACTGCAGCTGAACCTCAACAAGACGATGCTCATGAAAAATGAACTAGCTCCTGATGCTCCATTTGCTCTCAATGGAACGGACATATCCGATTGCAGTAGCTATGTGTACCTGAGCCGAGAACTCAACATGAGGAACAACTTGGCTCCAGAACTGTGCAGGAGGAAGGGAGCAGTGTGGAACGCCTTCAAGAGCATTGGAGAAGTGGTTAAGAGGACGAAGAACCTTCGACTCTGAGCACATCTTTTCAATTCCCCCATCCTTCCTGCACTAATGTATGCCTTAGAGACCTGGGCCCTATGCACACAGGATGAGAACGAGATTTGGGTATCCCAAAGAGGAATGGGAAAAGCTATGCTAGGAGTATCACGTCTCACTCAAGTGAGAGAAGGAATCTGGAGTTCCTACTTCCATCGATGGTTAAGAATCAGGGACACTGTCTCCCAGTCATCAAAAATCAGATGGGCCGGACATGTTATGCGATTCAGAGAGCACCGCTGGACTAGAGGAGTTACCGACTGGACTCCATGGGATGTTAAAAGAGCTCATGGTCACCCACCAACGAGATGGACAGATTTCTTCATCAAAACCCTGAATGAACGGTTTGAGGCTCTTCCTTGTTCCTGGAGCAAGCAGATATCATTGGGCTACACTAGCACGCTACAGGGACAAATGGCTACGTTACTGGCGCCCACTGGAGAAATCGAAGATCAACGGGATGGCAAGTGACAAGACAAGTGAAGTTATTAAAAGTATCTTAATATGGTTCTAAAATATTATCAATGTGGCAACAATTATCAACAACTCTAAGCTGCTTTTATCTATCTCTAAATCATCTTAAGCAAATGAGCTAGCAAGAAAGTATTTTCAAGATAGTGAATAATAAGCAACTGTGAGTAAGAAGAACCATAGGGAAAAATAAAAGTAAAGCAAGATCTATTTTATGATTAAAATAAATGATATAAGATATGGAGAGTGTTTCTGCTTTAATTTGGAAGGCCCTAGATCCATTGAAAGGATCTGAAGTCCAAACTGTAATAGCTTTGGGTAATTCTACTACATTCTTCATTTCTATTTCTACATTAACCAATAAAAAAATGCTGGTGACAACTTGTGCTTCTTGGTCTAACAGAATTTCCCTTTCATCTAAGTGATATGTCTGAGATAGAGAATCCTGGGTCTAATGTAGATGGAGAAGTATGCCAGGGTAAAAAAAAAACAGAACTAAGGACTATAGTTACAGGTAAACTGACATCTTTATTTCCTTATATATTTTATTGTATTTGTCACTGTGGACCAACTTTATAATTAGAGTGGAACTGAACCTGAAGCAATTATGAACTCTTACAATGTTATGTGAATATTTTCCATCATTAAAACATAATTATCAGAACAATGTGAGAGAAGTCTATGCTTTTATAAATAAGATAGACAATATGGGTTCATCAAATTTGTTTTTAACATTAAATCAGTTCTTTTTCATACATAAAGCCGATCATAAAATATTACAATTACTATCAAAGAACTGCTGACATTATCATTCAAAACAGACTAATATTTTCTCAAAAAAAGAGCAATTTACAGTGCAAATCATCTCTCTGTTCTAATCCATCTTCCAGTTACTAATTTTTGATGTATAAAAATATTTCGATACAAATAATTCAAATTGGAAAATCCCATGTACTATGAAGATTTTCCTGCATCAATGGTCTTAAAAGCAATAGGATCATTTTAAACTCTCCAAATATAAATTATGTTTTGCATTGAATCTGTTGTTATGAAGTCCATATGCTGTTCATCCTAGTAGAGGTTCTAATTTAACTTGACAATAATAAGCATGACTCCTCCAAGATTCTTTCTATGACCCAATAATGTTGGTGACAATATTATCTTAAACTTATAAGGAAATAAATCAATAATAATGTCATTAGTGTGAATTTAATAAAAAGTTACAGGGTTTTTTTTCAAACTAGAAATCCTTAATGAGTGTGTTTTCATACAGTGTCCTGAGGAAATGGGCTATAGATGAAAGAGAACTGGTTCTCCTTAAAATTAGACAATAAATAGGAAGTGACTCAAGCATCAATCAACAAAGTAATCACTGATAAAATGCTGACCAGTGTATGGGGAAGACATAATGTAAAATGAACACATACATCAGGAAGATCCTGAGTCTGGTATCAAGATATGTTTGCTTAATACAGTGACAATTTCCCGTAGATATGAAGTAGGTGTTAGTAAATATTATCTAAATCTTGAGTTATCTATAAAACTAGAGAAACTACTTAAAAATGGTGGATAGCTCCACAGGGAATGGTGTAAATTCATGATGGAAAAGTTAACTCAATATTGACATATAGAGAACCAGAGGAAGAACATTTTGGAGAGAGAAATGGCATGATCCTTCAAGACACCCCATTTAATCTTTATAAATCAGAGAACAGAAACTGACATGTTTATGCTAATGTCCATTCACATGTATACAGATTCATATTCCTGCACACTGGCTTGATCACACCTGACATCACAGACACACTTCTCCCAGTCTATTAAACAAGATTGGCCTATTTGTGTAAGTCAAATCTAGCTTGTAAGGAGAAAATGGATGCAAGTGGCATTTTTATTGAAATGCAACTCAGAGAAACATTCTCTGAGGAAAACAAGAAAGTGTCTTCAATTCACACTAAAATATACTCGGTCATCTTTCAGATCCTTTCCAGTGAAAACATTTTGTTAGAGATGCTAAGTTAATCTTATTGATTAAAGTCATTTCACAAGAGGTTACAGTATCACTGCACAAGGGATAGTGAATTGGTATGATAGTGGCTTGTGGTTTGGCCTAAATTTTCCCAACAATTGAATTGTGTGACTGAATAAGTTATGAACACTTTCTGAGCTTATTTGCTACTTTACATATATATATATATATATATATATATATATATACACACACACGCATATATATATATAGAGAGAGAGAGGGAGAGAGAGAGAAAAGAAGATATTTTAGTTTCTCTATGGAATACTAATGACATTATCACTAAGCTATGGAATATTGATACACTCTCATGCCTTTCCTCTGCATTAGTAATTAAGTAACTGGATTTTGTAAACTATTTTTATTTAAAGTTCTAAACCACCTGTCCTCCACCTCTATTTTGAAAAGCAAATCCTATTCAGACTGATATTCACTTCCCTCTATTTTTCCTCTTAAATAGGCAGAGCCTACATGAGGCCCATGGATTGGCCTCCTGAAAAAAGGCAATGAAAGGGATTTATAAATATGGCATGTACTTTGGAATTACTCTTTATTCCACACCTAGATATGTCACTCAAAAGGTAAGTGAAGGAAATTATTTAACTTCACAAACTACTGGTTTCCTTTGTCAGGTTAGAACAACAATGGTGCCCACTTTGTAGATTTCAAGAGAAAGAAATGTAAAAATGTAAATAAGGTATAAAGCACAGCCTGACATAAAGAGATGAGTTGGTTATTACAAGATATATTAACTTGTTTGTATTTTTTGTTTGGATATTATTTCTGATAATCATCATCATCATCATCCTGTTGATGGTTGAATTTTTTGAGTGGTCTCAGTAACATCTCCATTTGTCTTAGCCCTGAGACTTTAGAAGCTTCTCTTTACTTGCCCTTCCCAACAGTGCCACATTGGAGGCTCTTTCAGGGTCAGGGGGATGAGACCCATCATTATTTCCGATAATATCAATAACATTTCCAAAGAAAAATACTCAGCACACGTTGTAAAGGAGAAAATGGTGCATGAGCTAAGTTAGTTTCCCAGAATCATTTTTCAAATGACAAAGTTAATATTCACATTCAAGTTTATTCTTTTGCTTTGCAGAAGCTTGATTCTTTATCTAGTTAAAAACACTATAGCAGGCATGGCAGCCCCCGTACAGTTTAACTGAGACTTTCTCCTTAGGTCCCTTCCATTTGGTATCTTCCTGTGTTTTATTGGTTCATTACTCTCTTGGCATAGCTCAGGCTAGTTGCTTTTGGATTAATACAGGGGAGAAAGCTTCGTGGAATGCATTGTCAGAGTCCTACTTATCTTCCAAATGAGAAAAGAATTTAAGGCCCTAGGGAAGAGGGGACTTACCAATCAAATCTCCCCCCTCTACAAGTCAAGAAACAATGGAAAGATAATCTATGACAGCAAGTCAAAATCTCCTTAATGCCCTAAAGTCTTGAGAGGCCCCCTTGGAGGGTTTCAAATCTGAATCTCCTTGGCTGAGAAGGAAGTTGGTTTCAAATGAACTTTTGGAAAGTTGAGATTCATTGTCAATAAATCTTCCCTACAGTTTCTGTCTGATGTTTCACATTCAGTTAAAACCATTAATTCCCTAAGGGAAGCTACTAAAACAACAGAAGGCCAGTCCATTGGAATCTTAGACACACACACACACACACACACACACACACACACACGCACACACGCATACACACACGCACGCACGCACGCATGCATACACACACACAGAGACAGAGTGACAGAGAGAGGGAGAGAGAAAGAGAGGGAGGGAGAGAGAGAAAGAGAAGGACGGAGAGAGAGAGAAAGAGAGTGAGAAAGAGAGGGAGGTAGAGAGAGGGAGGGGGAAAGAGAGAGAGGGAGGGAGGGAGAGAGAGACAGAAAAAGAGAGAGAGAGAGAGAGAGAGAGAGAGAGAGAATAGAGAATAACTGCAGTTACAGAACCAAGGAATCCCCACAAGGAATCCCCAAAGGCCAAACCAGCAGGAAGCTTGACTTGAAAGCAGCCAACCAGCCTTTGATCCCTCACTGCATATGGTGACCCCTTAAAGAAACCACCAGGAATGATTCCTGAGAAATGAGCCAGGAATAAGACCTGAGCACCGATGACTGTGGCCCCAAAACAAAATATTTTCCCCTAAAAATTGACCATTTTTTAGTTAGAGGTTATAAAAGAACTATCCTAACTTCAAGAAGCAAGTAACATCAGTGCTACTCAACCCTATTTCTAGTGTATCAAAGCTTCATTAGAGCAAGTTGGTATTAAGATGCAAATGGAAGGTTTACTTTGACCACATCAAGGGGCAGAAGGAACGTTATTGTGTCATAGCTGCCCACTCAATAATTCCCATGAATCTCTGATCCCAAATGCTGATGCCACAGATGAGCCATGATACCAATCTAACTACCTACCTCAAACTAGAGTTCTTGCACTTGCCCCTAGAAAATTGCCATGTAATTTATTGTTCTTCACCATGTGGGGCTTCCTTTGCTCATCTGTAATTTGGGGTTAATAATAATCAGACATAAATAGCAGTGTTTTAGTGAGAATAAAGAAGACAATAGTTGAGGAAGCAGCAAGCACACGACCTGAGCCAGGTCAAGGTGTTAAATGTTCTCTTGAAACAGAATCTGTGAAGAACAGCACAGATAGTACCACTTTTTCATAAAGACCATTTTACTTTAAATGGACAAACAGAATGCCATCCTGCTCATTTTTCCGTTCATCACAGAGCTGTTGCTACAGCTGCTGTTTAACAACCTCAATTAGAAAAATCAAAAGGATCATCTTTAGGAGCCTCTGGGCAGGCATTTAACCTCAAGTTATTGCATAACCTGTTGATCCACCTTTTATCGAGGCTCACTCCAGACACTTCAAATGTCCATGTAGATTAAGCAACTAAGACTTCTAAAAGGTACCAGGGGATTTATCCACTCAGCACAGAAGTCATACAAGTGCTCCCTAGTCACCAAAGAGCATCTGCACACATAACTCTTTTGTTTCTAAAACAAGATAGTGCCCAAACTGGGATGACATGGAATATATTCTTTGAGTACATGAAATCAAAGCTGAGAAATATCTGTGTAAGGTATTGTAAGGGAAGTTTAATTGACAACTTAACATTAAAATGCTAGATATAAAGATGCTTATTTTTCCTTTTCTCAAGTCAAGAAAAGATGTTCAGATTTTTTATAATAGAAGTAGTAACTATCAACAAAATCGGTAGTGGTTTGCATAAATATTGTCAAAGTTTCTACATTAGGGCCAGAGAGATAGTACAGTGGTAGGACCTTGCCTTGCATTTGACCAGCTCAGGTTCCAGGTTCTGTCTCTGGCACTCTATATGGCTTCCTGAGCTTTGCTAAGAATGATCCCCAAGTGCAGAGCCAGAAGTATCTCCTGAGAATCTCCAGCTCTGCCTCCATAGATTTATTGATGAAATCCTGCTATACCATATTTACTAATATTAGATCATTCTGATTTTTTTACATCATTACTATGAACCATATAATAAACAACTCTTTGACTAGTAATGGCACCTGCATTCAAAACTAGTATGTTAGAATCATTTGACTGATGTCTTTATTTTGTTGTCCTATCCCAACACATAATAAAAGAATGTTTAGACATTGAATTTGTGTAGGATAACATAGCTTCAGGTAGTTTAGGTTTATTGGGTTACTCCCGTCACAGTGCTCCTATTCCTCTTTGTTTATTTGTAGCTTCTCTCTTAGTGTTCTGTTGACTTGTAAATAATGTTTTTCTCTTCTCTTTGAGTCCTTTGCATAGTTTATTCAGAGCAAGTCCTTTTTGTATGGACACAGGAAGACTTAACAAATGTTATGCTTTTGTAACTTGGGAGTCATTTGATTCTACATGATATTTTCCTCCAGGGCATCTGTTCTCTTGACCTAAGCCTCAGCTGCCCTTACTTCCTAGCATCCCCAAAGCTGGGTCCCGACTACGTGGGACGAGAAGGACCCAGGGCAAGTGGTGAGTAGTGTGCTACCCTGGCATCGAGATGGGCCTGGCCAAAGTGCCTAATGCTTAACATTAAGTTAAGAGCTTGATCATGGACAAATGTTGTCATGATCCAAACAGTGATAACTAGATTCGGACCCTGGTAGGGTGAGGAATGATTAATCTGGCCTGAGTGTTGTGGTGTGAGCCTGTGGCAAGATGTTGCCAGGAGAGCTGCCTTGTAAGCCTCAATGTATCCCTTGCTATGTCCATACAAAAATAACTAGTATTAAGATGTTAATAAGTTCCTGGACTAATGAAAAGAAAAAAACCTTAAGAGTGAGGAAGGGCTTTGGAATGCCCTGCCCTCAGGAAGGGCTTTCTTATGTTGATTTTGCTACCTGGCTGGCTGTAGCCTAGAAGGCAAGGTGGGAGATAGGAGGAGAGAGAATCGAGAAAGAAGTGGCAGTTGATCCAGAGAGAGGCCAGAGCCTGGAGTGTGGGAGATGAGAAAGATGGAAGATTGAATAAACGGTAACTAATCAGCAACCAGCTTGGTCCTCGTTCTTCCTTCGCCTGTCCTTGACCACCGGCCGTCCCGATTCAGTCCACACACTGCGGTTCCAGGGCACCGAACGCGGGTGGTGAGACAGAGCCTCCCAGAGAGCCCGTGAGTGCACTTGCCCCTCGGGGAGCCTTAGTTTTTTACAAATTTGGATATATTATTATTCAGAATTCTCCTGCATAAAAAGTAGCAAATGAGTAAGCTTAAATGACTCATTGGCTTTGTTACCCATGACAAATCTTTTGTTTTAGCTTCTTTGGCATAAAATCATGAGTAAAGGAACAATAACAGAAGGTTAACAAGAAGCAGTTAATGTGGAACTCTTCAGAAATATGAGTTCATAATCTTGTTTGAAAAAAATAATTTATTAACACAACAACAAAAAGAAAATTGATCATTATTTCTTTATATTAATAATGTAAATTCCATAAACAGAATTCATGTTGACTGTTTTATGACTGTGTATCACTTATCACTTGTATCACTTGTCATCCTGTTGATCTTCAATTTGCTCGAGCAGGCACCAGTAATGTCGCCATTTGTTCCTGTCGCGTGCTAGTGCAGCCCAATGATATCTGCTTGCTCCAGGAACAGGAAGAGCCTCAAATCATTCATTCAGGGATTTGAACATCTAGTTGGTGGGCAGCCATGCGGTCTTCTGACGTCCCGTGGAATCCAGTCGGTAACAGCTCTAGTCTAACGGTTATTTCTGAATCACATTATGTGACTGGCCCATCTAATTTTTGATGCTTTGGCAAACGAGACAGCATCCCTGATTCTTGACCGTCAATGGAGGTCAGAATTCTGGATTCCTTCTCTCACTTGAGTGAGACGTGATACTCCTAGCATAGCTCTTTCGATTCCTCTTTGGGATACCTGAATAGTGTTCTCATCCTGTTTGCGTAGGGCCCAGGTCTCTGAAACATGTTAGTGCAGGAAGAACGTTGGAATCAAAAAGATGTGCCCGGAGTCAAAGGTTCTTCGTCTTCTTAACCACTTCTTCAATGCTCTTGAAGGCATTCCACACTGCTCTCTTCCTCCTGTGCAGTTCTGGCGCCAAGTCATTCCTCATGTTGAGTTCTCGACTCAGGTACACATAGCTGCTGCATTCGGAGATGTTCATTCAATTGAGAGCAAATGGAGCTTCGGGGACTAGTTCATTTTTCATGAGCATCGTCTTGTTGACATTCAGCTGCAATCCAACCTTTCCACACTCGTGGACTGATTTTCATCGACTTAAAGAAGGCCTTTGATTCTGTTGAGACTGAAGTGGTCATCAAAACCCTAGCCAAACAGGGCGTTCAAACTCAGTATATCAAAATCCTCCTCGAGCTGTATTGTGGATTCACCACCAGGATCTCACCATTCTACAAGGAAGTGATCATTGATGTAAAGACAGGGGTGCAGCAAGGTGACACCATTTCACCAAAACTCTTCAGTGCCACCCTCGAGAACATCATGCAATGACTGGAATGGGAAGGAATGGCAGTGAAGATAGACGGTCAGCTATTACACCACCTCCGCTTCGCCGGTGATATTGTTCTCATAACGCCAAACATTAGCCAAGTGGCATAAATGCTGAATGACTTTGACCACGAGAGTGGAAAGGTTAGATTGCAGCTGAATCTCACGTCTGTGTATATTACTTAATTATATATCACTTGGTAGATGTTCTATAATTTTATCAAACCTATTGGCAATAATATATGTTATTTAGTTTTTTTAAATAAAATTACTTTGAGACACATATAGGATACTATTCTTTCTATTTCTGTAATTACCACAGTATTATAACCTTACAAGTTGTAATATTAAGTATTTAAAAATTATATTGAGCTGCAACATGTTTAAAAATAAGTAAATCTTGATATGCTATTGAAAAACTGAGTTAAATAATGTTAAGTTAAAGAGCTATATTAACAAATTAATATACTATATTCAAATATTATAGAAATTTTATATTGACCAGTAAATTGTCATAATCAAGCAGGTCCTATTTTATCCCATATTTATGGATAGGGAAAGGGAATATCATGCATGTATGGTTGCCTAGATAACTTAAAAATGTAAGCAGAACTATGAGCTTAGATATAGTTTTTACAAAAGTATCATGATGTGGTGTCTCTCGTCTCTCTGCCACCTCAATGAGTAAGCTATAGTTTCTGTCTTAAATAAAGAAATGATTTTCACCTCAAGCAGAGCTGAAACAAAATTCTTGAAAGAAAACTCTGAAGAAGAAATCAGGGAACAGAAAATTACATATAAATAAGAAGCACTGTAGAAGCACTGTTTTCCTGTTGTTCATAGATTTGCTCAAACGGGCACCAGTAATGTCTCCATTGTGATACTTGTTATTACTGTTTTTGGCATATCAAATATGCCATGGGTAGGTTGCCAGCCTCTGCTGTGCAAGCAGGATACTCCCAGTAGCTTGCCGGGCTCTCCAAGAGGGGCAAAGGAATCGAACCAGGGTCGACCTTATGCAAGGCAAACCCACTATCCTCTGTCCTACTGCTCTAGTCCATGACTTAATAATATGTTTAAGAGGTTGGAGAGACTACAGCAAAAAAGGGACTTGCTTGCCTGTGACTGACCAGATTTTGATCTCCTGCATGACATATGATACCCAGAGCACTGCTAGAAGAGCCAGGTATAAGCCCTGAGCATCACTGGGCATGACTCCAACCCAAAAAAGTAAATAAATAAAAAATATATTTAAGAGAAAATACAAATATTCCAAGTAGAAGGATTCAAACTAATTTTGCAAATTACTCACACTGAAAGAGGCAGAAAAATCAACTTGCCTGAAAGAATAATTTTTGCTTTGTGATTTTCTTCCAAATAAAACCAAACGGGATGTGGAAGAAATGAGTATTATCATCACAGTGCAAAAATTATAACCACTACATTAATGTGGTGATAACCAGTTGTTAACTCAAATTGATAGCATACAATCATAATATGCTATAGTTATACATCTGAATGCATATAACATTACATTTGTAGTTGCCCTGAAAAGCCAATGTTCCAAAATTTATAGTTAAAAAGAAATCAAACAAATTTTAATTGGTGATCATTTTATAAGATATTTGATGAGTACTCTTTAGTGCATTAGGTCATTAAAATCACCAAAATTCTAAGAACATGTCATAGGAAAGAGGAACCTAAATATATATGATTACTAAATGAAAAAACTAGTATAATGGGTGAGACCCTGAAACAGAAATAGCTATTATGCAAGAAAATCCAAATAAATATGGGTATTATTTAAAAATGCTTAAACAATATGGCAGCGTTAAGAAAGACAAGTAGGGAGAGGCTGTTTAAATCTCAGGGCTGGGACAAATGGAGACATTGCTGGTGCCTGCTTGAGTAAATCAATGAACAATGGGATGACAGTGATACAGTGATACGGTGATTATTTAAAAGCAATATAAATGTATGGTTCATTCAATTTTTATTTCTTTTTACTTTAATATTTTTGTAAATATTTTGGTGTTTTTGGGTCACACCCAGCAATTCTCAGGGGTTATTCCTGGCTTTGCACTCAGGAGTTACTCCTAGTGGTGCTCAGGGGGCCATATGGGTTGCTGGGAATAGAACCCAGGTCGGTTGCATGCAAGGCAAATGCCCCACCACATATATTATTGCTCCAGCCCCTCATTAAAATTTTGAACATGATCAATGTTAGAGACTAAAGGAATTAAGCTAGATTTAAGGTATATGGAAGTTACCTTTAATATCTTTGCAAAGTTTATGTAAATTTCATGATATTTAAATCAAAGAGGTTTATTGAAAGAACCAAAGAATTTATCGTTGGTTAATCATATTTAATTCCTTCGCCAAACTTGTTTCTCACTTTAGCCTATCTTTTCAAAGAAGCATCACATAGATATTCCACAATTTCAGTTATAGATATTCTAAGAAAAACACTTTTAATAACATATATTTTGCATAATATTATATTATCATACTAGATCATCATCATCATCATCATCATCATCATCATCATCCTGTTGATGGTCGAATTTCTCAAGCAGTCTCAGTAATGTCTTCATTCGTCCTAGCCCTGAGATTTTAGAAGCCTCTCTTTACTCATCCTTCCCACCGATGCCTCATTGGAGGCTCTTTCAGGGTCAGGGGAATGAGACCCATCATTGTTACTGGTTTTGGCATATGAATACACCATGGAGAGTTTGCGAGGTTCTCTCATAAGGGCAGGAAACAAAAAAGATGGGCTTATAAAATTTGCTGCTACATGGATGGAAGTAAAGAGCATCATGCTAAGTGAAGGAGGGAGAGTGAGACACAGAATGAACTTTCTCATATGAGGGGTATAAAACAGTGGGCAGTGGGGGTACAAGACATAAGAAATTATTTTCATACCATGCATATATCTGAGAAAGGACTAATTCCAAAGATGTGTAAACTCACAAAATTCAACAACAGAAACCATCCCCAAGTGGTGGGGAGAGCTGAATAGCCATATCCCCAAAGAGACATATACACAGCCCACAGGCTGATTAAAAAAAAAAAAAAGCTAATCCTCACTTATTATCATGGAAATGCAAATCAGTTACAATGTGATCATCTCACACCTGTGAGAATGGTTTATATAAAAAAAAGTTCAGAAATAACTAGTGCTCGTAGAGGTATAGAGAGTAAAGATTTCTCATCCACTGTAGAAAAAAGTGTAACTGATTCAGTCTCTATGGAAAAGAGAATAAAAATAGAATACCTTTAAGATCAAAATTTCCACTTCTAGGCATCTACCCAATAAACATACAAAAAGGACCTAATATGAAAAAAATATGTGAACGTTTATGTTCATCACAATTCTATTTATGATAGCCATTATTTGAAAACAACCAAGTTTCCAACAGCAGAATAGGGAAGGATATTACTCACACACAAATTGGAATACTCCTCAACCACAGAAAATGATACAAATCTTGCCTTTTGCTGTAGCATGTAAGAATTGGATTATTTTTGGCTCTGCACTCAGGAATCACCCCTGGCAGTGCTCAGAGAACCATATGGGATGCTGGGAATCAAACCCAGGTTAGCCACATTCAAGGCAAACGCCCTACACGCTGTACTATTGCTCCAGCTCCAAGAACTGGATGATTTTTATGAAATAAAATAGGAGAAAGCAAGGAGAATGCATAATAATAGGTGATTTCACTTATGTGTACATAAAGAAACTAAGCAAGGAAAGATCTAATAATCAATGAAAACAACCTTTAGATTCAGCAGAACTGAATTTAGGAGAAGAGGCTGAAGGATGGATGGGGATTAATGGACTATAGTGGTGGGATATTTGTATTTGGGTGATAGGCTTAGTAGTTGTGTAACATTGTGTTTGTAACAAATGACAATTAGGGGCTCGAATGATAGTACAGCAGGTAGGGCACGTGTCTTGCATGTTGCTGACCCTGGTTCAATTCCTGGCACCCCATACAATCCCCAGAGCCTGCAACAGTGATCCCTGACAGCAGTGCCAAGAATAAACCCTGAGTACCACAACAAGTTTCTCAAAAGTCAACAAATAAGCAAATATATAAGTAAAACATGAAAATTTATAGTCTTGTAAAACAGTGCTGCCTCGCTAAAACATAGTAATAATAAAGGAAAGAAAAGAGGTCAGGGAGATGGCTCAGAAGACTGTAAAAAAATTCTTTGGATGTAGAAATCTCCGATTCAATCTCCAGCCCCGGTACTATATGATCAGTACATCGAGCACTGACAGTAGAATCCCCTGAGCACCACTGGGTGTGGCCCCAACCCAAAACAAATAAACAAATATTTGTTTATGTCAATGACCATGAGGCAAAAATGAACCTTTCCTCATTCCATAAATTAAAATAAAAACAAAGATATTTTAAAAGACAATTTTTTAAAAAGCTGTTATGTGTATAGTATTAAAAATAATATACAAAAGCATTTGCGCTATTTAAAAACCAAACACAAATCGTTGTGGTAATATTTGTTGAGAAGTCTGTAAATGTTTACAGGTTTTAGAAGTACAATGTTACCCCATCACAACCACCACCAAAGTGCAATATTCTTTGGCAACAGTTCACGGGACCCTTTCTGGCCACACTCCCCCACTCAATAACCTCAGTTTTGTTGTGAGAGTCAAAAGATTTGTTTTCTGTGGATAATAGCTTGCATCTTTCTCTATTCTTTATCTACCATATTCAAGTGAGATCATCTAATATTAGTTTATCCCCTTGCTTTCATTGTCTGGCTTCTTTCTTTTAGTATGTCTCCCTCCAATTCCATCTATGTTTTAGTCAAAGATAAGGTTTCATCATTTCTCATGGCTAAGTTGTATTCCATTGTGTACATATATACACATTTTTGTGCTGTTAGTCACTTAGATTATTTTTAAATAGTGGATATAGTAAACAGCACTGCAATGAGTATAGGTATGCATATATCATTTTGAATTAGTGTTTTTGTTCATTGGTAAATACCCTAAAGTGGAAATTCTCAGTCATTTAGTAGTTCTATTTTTAATTGGTTGTGACATCTCTATACTGTTTCCCATAGGGTTGGGCCAGTTTAATTTTGCATGCATTTCCCTGATCATAAGTGATAATGAACTTTTATTCATGTGTCTTTTGGTTTTCTATATGTCTTCCTTGGAAAAATACTCAGAATTAATACTTATTTTAAGTGAAATTATTTGTTTCTTCTTGTTGAGCTTTGAGAATTCTTTATATATCTTGTGTATAGATATTTGATGTAATATGATTATTTTTTTCTCCCATGCTGCAGTATGTCATTTTGTTTTAATTATAGTTTATTTCACTATAAAGAGTTGTTTTTTCATTAGCATCCTATTTATTTTTGCTTTTGTCTCACTGTCAATAGAGTCCATTCCAAAGACACCTTAGAAACCATGGTCATAAAGTATTTCATTTGTGTTTTATTCAATACTATAATTTATAGTATTATCTATGTTTAACATATTGTTGCATCAAATTTGTTTTATAGGAAGTATAACCTATATTATGTAGGTATTATATGATATATATACAATGTAGATATAGTATATTTAAGAATTAATTGAAAGAGGAAGAGGAATGTGAGTGGTGAGATTCTAAACAAAAGTTAAAAAATGCAAGGAAGACATGACAAAAGAAGGGGTAACAGAAAGGTAATATAAATATAGATATACTTATTCTACAGCAGTATTTGTTCTTTTTGTTTTGTTTTTAGGTTACACTAGGTGATGCTCAGGAATTACTCCTTGTTCTTTGCCTAGGAATTGTCTGGTGGGTTAGGGGGACCATTTGGGGTGCTAGGGATCGAACCCAGGTGTGCTTCATACAAGACAAGCACATTCCCATCTATAATATCTTTCCATCCCATAAATCTAAGTCTTTTTAAAGAATTCAGTACCTGCTGAAATAATTGTGAAGTCCCCGAGAAAACTACTTTAACTATTAATCACTGTAATCACTGTCATCTTGTTGCTCATCGATTTGCTCGAGCGGGCACCAGTAACGTCTCCATTGTGAGACTTCTTGTTACTGTTTTTGGCATATTGAATATGCCATGGGTAGCTTGCCAGGCTCTGCCATGAGGGTGCGATACTTTCGGTAGCTTGCCAGGATCTCCAAGAGGGGCAGAAGAATCAAACCCGGGTCAGCCAGCGTGCAAGGCAAATGCCCTACTGGCTGCGCTTTCGCTCCAGCCCTACTTGAACTATTAGCAGGAATATTTAAAAAATTGTGGTTACCAATGTGGAGAGGAGGAGGAGAGTGATGACAATGAGTTAAGGTGATCAAAGATGAATAGTACCAGTTATAAAACCATCAAGTCTTGGTGATATATGTATTACACAGTGACATGTAACCTGACAGTAGTTTTTCAGATGTTTATAACTTGTTAAAAGTAAAAATTAAAATTATCACAGGAAAGAAAATATTCACATGGGGAGATTGACATTAAACTAATTTTGTCACTTTGCCGTATATACATATATCATATTATATACACTATAATTTAATTTTAAGTTTCTTTACTCCCCCTTATTCCAGTCAAGATTAGATTTCTCTCTGAGGAGTTCATTTGTGATTACCAAAGATTAATACAAAGAATTATGTCTGTTGTAAGTTATTCCAGGTATGACTGTGAGGAAATTTCATAGAAGCAATTTCCATTATTACCACATGAAACTTTAATTTATAGTTTCAATGGCTAACATCCAGAAACTAAAAAAAACAAGCTCCTGGAAAAGAGCAACATTGAGTCTCTTGCCCCCTCCCCTGGCTGTCTTCCCCAGGGTCCCTCGAAGGGGGCAAGTTGATTTTTCCCTTCCTGCCCCTAGCAGAGCCCCAGCAACCAAAGACCTCCAGAACTGAGCCACAGCCATGCTCAAGGACCCTCTTCACATGTTCGGACAAGCCTCACACATGAAAAAACCAGCAGAGGAACCCAGATGTGTGGGACCCGGGGCTGAGACATCCAAGCCTGCTCTGATCGAGACTGGGCCTCTTCCACCCAGATCCCCAATTTTCCAGTAGCTAGGCAGTCACACCCAGAAACTGTCCCCAGTGCCGTGTAATCCCAGCAATGGCTAACATCCAGAAATTATAAAACCAAGTTCCGGGAGGTGACATCTTATAGCCTAGTTCTCCCTCTTCGAGAACCTAGCAAGCTACAGAGAGTTTCCTACCCACAGGGGAGAGCCTGGCAAGCTCCCTGTGGCATATTCATATGCCAAAACCAGTAACAATGATGGTTCTCATTCCCCTGACCCTGAAAGAGCCTCCAATGCGACACTGTTGAGAAGGAAGAATAAAGAGAGGCCTCTAAAATCTCAGGGCTAGGACGAATGGAGACATCACAGAGACCAATCGAGAAAACTGACAATAAACAGGATGATGATGATGATGATGATGATGACCTTCAACTTATACAATACCATGTGTCAATTATATCATAAATATAAGAAGATACTGGTCGAAATAAAATCTAATATTGTATATATAGATGAAATCTGTTGTTTGTTAACTCTGTTATAGTCCTGGCAATAACATGCTTTGCTATGAGCAGCCCACTCTCATTCTCTGGCTTTGATTTTTATCCTTGAACATGGGTATTTTGTTCTACACTTTTATTAATAACTCAATTAAAAAAACCCTGGGTAATTTACGTAGCAAATAGTAGCAGAGACTCGAACAACAGCAACAGAACAAAAGGGGAAAGTCTTATGGATTAAACATCTGGTATTGTAAACACTGGAAAACAATAAGATAGATGCTTTAAGTGGAAAATCTGCTTCCTCTCTTCCTCCTCCCCAACCAAAGTGAACCTTGCAGCTTTGACAAAAAAAAAAAAAAAAAAAGAGAGATCGAGAACTCAAAAATTGTTTAATTTCTGGGGTTAACCTCCACACCCCCTCCAAACACTAACATTTGTAAATGTAAAGTTTTAGTTGTTTGTACTTGGGGATTTGTTATACTTTTGGTATCTAACAAAAGATCAACATCTCTGTTAAATGTCCTACAATTCACAGAAGAGTACCCCGTATCAAAACTTTCACTGTCATCACTGTCATCCCGTTGCTCATTGATTTGCTTGAGCGGGCACCAGAAATGTCTCCATTGTGAGACTTGTTGTTACTATTTTTGGCACATCAAATACGCCAAGAGTAGCTTGCCAGGCTCTGCTGTACGGGCAAAATACTCTCGGTAGCTTGCCGGGCTCTCTAAGAGGGTGAACGAAACGAATCTGAGTTGGCCGCCTGGAAGGCAAATGCCCTACCTGCTGTGCTATCACTCCAGCCCCCAGGAATATGTTTTGAGCACTAGCAGGTGTGGCCCCCAAAAACAAACAAACAAACAAACAAACAACTCTTAAAATTATAGTAGTCCCAAGGTCAATAAGTTTTGAGTTTTTTTTTTGTCTTGAACAGTTTGCTTACCTCTAAAGTTTTCTGTCAGTAAAGAAGAAGGTTACATTACTAAATATGCACTAAATTATTTGTCATTTTCTATTTTGCTTGTCATGATGGAACAGACTCTGAAAATTCATGATAATGACAACTCCTGTTAGTGTTATTTTATTACACATTAAGCATTAAGCAGAATAGTCCAGAATAGTCCAGTAAAATATCCAGGAAAAAATTTCAAATATACGGAAGTGTCTCTCAAATGCAGGTAATTCAGAGATAATTAAATATGCATCTACATTCTATTCTGTAATTATCAAAAAATGCATTAGTAGAGTGATTTCACAAAAAAAATAAATATATAATCTTTGAATTCATCTGGATGAGAAGAATAAAACAGAATATCTAATTGCACCAACAACTCTTCTTCATTCTTATTCCCCCTCATTCCAGCCAAGATTATATTTCTTTCTGAGAAGTTCAATTGTGATTACCAAAGATCAGTACAAAGAATTATGTCTGTAAGAAGTTATTCCAGGTATGACTGCGAAAATTTCATTGCAGCAATTTCCATTATTACCCCATGAAACTTTATTGACAGCTGGAAAGGCCAAAGAATGTTCTACTACAAATAAAGGTGATATTACTTATTTTATCTACCCAACGTTAAGCTAAGAAACCCAAACTGATTTCCCTAGATATGAGATGAAGGAGAGATCAAAGCACACCAAGAAGCTAAAGTCAGAGGCAGTGTAGCAAAAAATATGTAGTAGTTTCACACTACTACAATACACAAAAAAAAAGCCAGTCAAGAAATATTTTTTCCCCAGGAAAACTATCATTCAAATGTAATGGAGAAATACAGTGTTTCTTAGACAAAAAATTCAAAGAACACGAATATTTCAACACTACCATAACACTCTATAAGGAAACTGGAAAGGAATTCAATATGCTAAGAAGAAAGAAGCTATCACAAAATCTTGATCAAAGGAATAAACAATACTATTGTAACAGAAACAAAAACAATAGTTATATGAGACAACAACAAAAAGGTAAAAGGGAGGAAGAAAAGAACAGAAATTGTAGAGTCAAATAGTGATGAGCTGATAATTGAACAAACAAACATAAGAAGATTATGTTAGGTATAGAAAATGTAGAACATTCTCCATGGACATCACAAAACAAAAATCTGCAGAAGAGACATTAGAAGAAAAAGTGAAGATGGGGACTCAGTAACAGATAATTTCCACATGGAAAGACAAACACAACTGTGAGAAAAACAATGTGAATAGTAAAAAAACAATTAAAAAGATAGAATGGGGGCCAGAGCGATAGCACAGCGGGTAGGGCGTTTGCCTTGCACGCGGCCGACCCAGGTTCGATCCCTGGCATCCCATATGGTCCCCCAAGCACCGCCAGGAGTAATTCTTGAGTGCAAAGCCAGGAGTAACCCCTGAGCATAGCTGGGTGTGACCCAAAAAGCAAAAAAAAAAAAAAAAAAAAAAAGATAGAATGATAGTAAGAACTATGTTAGTTATAATTACTTAAAGAGTGAACAGCCTGAGCACTTTAAAAAAAGACAGGTAACATTATTAAAAACGAATTAACTGAAGATCGATCATATTTATTATGTATATGTATGTAAGAATTTCACAACAGAAAAGAAACAAACTCAGATTGGAAGATTTGAATAGGCTCTTCCAAGCTAATAACAAACAGAAAAGGGGAGAAAAAGTTATATGTATGTAATAATTTTTTCTACAATCTGAAAACTATGAAAATTGGCCTGTTTTCTGGGAGAAACGGTATAAGTTTTTCTGAAAAAATTAAAATAAAAATTTTATATGATCTAATAATATCTATTCTATCCACATATATGAATGGTATGATAACACTAATTCAAACATATACTTGTAGTACTATGTTTAGGGATTTATAATTCACAATATTAAATCATGGAATCAAGCCAATTAGCCATTAATAGATGAATAGACAACAAGTTGTGGCATATCTATATAATGGAATAGTAGTCCACCATTATAAGGAGATGGAACCATATTTCTATGACAAAAAAATAAAACATCAAACATTAAGTGATTATGGAAATTGAAGTAAGAAAGGAAATAAAAGAGCACTGTCAGCAGATAAAATGCTTGTCTTGATATAGTCAACCTGGATTTGATTCTTGGCAACACATATGGTCCATCAAGCATGCTGATGTGTGTGGAAATCTCCATCTTCATCGCCCCAAATAATACAGACACAAATGCTGGATAATTTCATTCATATATATAACAGAAATTCTTTATTACGTATGTAATAGATCTTCTCTACTATGGTTGGTGAGTGTGGTTTGTGCCACACCAGGTAGCACTCAGAGAAGGGTTTACACCTGGTTATGTATTCCTGGCAATACTTGGGGGACCCCGAAAGGTGCTTAAAATTGAAAGAGCTCAGTTACATGCAGAACAAGCACCTTAACCCCTGGACTGTCTCTCATGCCCCTGTGCAATAAATCCTTTTTTTTTCTTTTTGGGTCCCACCCTGCAATGCTCAGGGGTTACTCCTGGCTCTGCACTCAGGAATTACCTCTGGTGGTGCTCAGGGGACCATATGGGATGCAGGGAATCGAACCCGGTTGGCCGCATGCAAGGCAAACGGCATACCGGATGTGCTATCTTTCCAGCCTCTGTGTAATTCTTAAGCAGGTAAACTAGCAAGAAACAACTCTCCTAGTCTATCTCTAAAGATTCAGTAAAAATGATGATGGTCACCAAAAGGCAAGAGGAGATGGGGAGGAAAGGTGAGAGAAGGTGAGATGAATCATTTTGGTGGTGGAGCCATAACAATTATGCACATATAAAGGATTGAGACTAAATCCCTGAAATTCAATTAGATATAAAAGCAATTAGTCAATGAATGACTATTACTTGAAAAACAATTGAAAGGCAAAAATCTAATAGTACATTTTAGTGAGATTTAATATATTAGAATTATACAAATTTTAAACATCAATTCAAATATTTTAAATTATATGTATATAAGTTTAATTCTTATAAATATGTCAAGTAATAATAGTAATGTCAATTAAAATTAAGTTATATCAGTATTCTCTTCTGATTAATTTGAGTTCCATTAAACTGCTGGGAGACATATAGATTAAATTAATATTTACTCTAATCTATCCTATTCAATTATCTTTGTTGAATTCTGCATGTGTAGTGATTTTACCCATGTAGTATAAAGCAAAATATTTTATTTTAATAAAAAGTCATTCCAGGAAGTTGCTGTTCTAAAATTTAAAAAATGATTCTTCCAAAACTCAAAAGTATCGTTTCCTAACTTTAATCCTATGTCATGTCATTCTCCAAAGTTGCATGTCTGTCAGTGGGGAAGAAAGATTAGCAAGGAGCAAGAAAGGAGATAAAAATTACTGCTATATTGAAGATGAGAAACCCAGAGATTCAAAATAAAAGTACAAAGATATAATATTGAAAAGTTCAGAACAAATAAAACCTTCTCACCTATTTTCAATATGCACCTTCTCTCTTTCTTCAATTTTGTGGCTCCAAAAATGAGTGTTGATAATATCTCAAGTGGACCTTGTAGTATAAATATATTCTCTTTTAGAAGATGAACTATTAGAAGGAACTCCCTCAATAATTCACGACAGAAACTACAGCTGTCTCAAAAACAGGTGGTCTAAAAATACTTATCTTTGGAGGAGGTCATAAACCTTTTGAAAATCTATTATCCATACTCTCAACAATTGCACACATTTGTACAAGTTGGCAAGTTTTTTTCTAAATTTCATATATTAAACAACACAATTCAACAATGGTAAAGATGGAAACCAACTAAGGGATCCCAAACTATTTAGATGAAGAAATTTTTTTTTTTTTTTTTTGCTTTTTGGGTCACACCCGGCGATGCACAGGGGTTGCTCCTGGCTCTGCACTCAGGAATTACCCCTGGCGGTGCTCAGGGGACCATGTGGGATGCTGGGAATCGAACCCGGGTCCGCCGCGTGCAAGGCAAACGCCCTACCCGCTGTGCTATTGCTCCAGCCCCTAGATGAAGAAATTTTATTTCTGTTTTGTAACTAAGTGTATTAGCTGAAAAATAAGTTAAGTGTCTCCATCTACGAGGTGTACAATGAGTGTGGCAACTCTGCCATTCTATATTGTTAATGGAAGCAGCACAATAGGGTCACAAGTATTCCAGGTCTCATAAAATAACACGTACCAGTGCAGATGTGTGATTTGAGATTTATGTTCTCTCTCTGGAACTTAGTCTCTGCAACTAGAGACTGAGGAATTAATACAAGAAGTACATTTTAGCCTTAGTGTACTGAGATTCGTAATTCAGGGAAAAGTAACTAGGCAGTAGGAAACAGCTTAATCTCCCTAATGAGCATTTAGAAGCAAAACTCACCTGTTCTAAACAAAACCCTGCCAGGGGCTCTCAAGCCACTACTTAAATAGACAAGACTTGCTTGATCTTGGCAAAGGCATAGGTGTGACAGGTGTGCTGGAATGCTAAGAGAGCAGTTATTACTTTGTGTTTTCCTTTTTGTTTTAATCAGAAACCTTCACAAATGTTGTGACTATACAGTCCTGAAGAAGCTCCCGGAAGAGAGCGACGTACTCTCTTGCCCCTGCGCCTGGCTGTCTTCACTGGGGCCCTTCGAAGGGTAGGGGTTGCATTTCCCTCCCCACCCTGGACAGAGCCTCAACAGTTGAAGACCTCCAGAACCCAGCCATGGCCATGCTCAGGGTCACTCTCCACACATTCAGACGAGTCCCACGAATGGAGTAGTCGGCGGAGGAACCCAGGTGTGCAGGGCCTGGGGCTGAGATCTCTAAGGTTGCTTGGATCAGGACTGAGCCTCTTCCACCTTGATCCCCTATTTTCCAGTACTAGGCAGTCAAACCCAGAGACTGCCCCCGGCCCGTGTTATACCATCAATGGTCAACATCCAGAGACAATAAAACCAAGTTCCTGTGCCTTTTGGCAATTTGTATTTCCTTTTTTAAAAAAAATTTTTTTTAAATTATTTTAATTTTTTTTTGTATTTCTTTTTTGAGGAAACTTCTGTTCATTTCTTCTCCCGATTTTTTGATGGGGTTGGAGGTTTTTTTCTTATACAATTAACCAGTGTTGGCGTGGATGCGGGGGAAAAAGAAATGCTCTTTCACTGTTGATGGGAATGCCGATTGGTCCAGGCTTTCTGGAAAACGATATGGATGGTGCTTCAAAAACTAGAAATTGAGCTTCCATATGACCCCATAATACCACTTCTGGTAATATATCCCAAGGATGCAAAAAAGCACAGTAGAAATGACATCTATACCTATATGTTCATTGCAGCACTATTCACAATAGCCAAGATCTGGAAACAAACCAAGTGCCCTAAAACAGATGACTGGTTAAAGAAACTTTGGTACATCTACACAAATACTATGCAGCTGTTAGGAGAGATGAAGTCATGAAATTTTCTTATAAATGGATAAACATGGAGAATATCATGCTAAGTGAAATGAGTCAGAAAGAGAGACACAGACATAGAAGGACTGCACTCATTTGTGGAGTATAGAATAACATCACATGAGGCTGAAACCCAAGGACAGTAGATATAAGGGCCAGGAGGATTGCCCCATAGCTGGAAGACTGATTCATGAGTGAAGGGGAGAAGGCAGATAGAATAGAGAAGGGGTCACTAAAAAAATAATGGCCGGAGGAACCAGCTGGAATAGGAGATGCATGCCGAAAGTAGATAATGGACCAAACATGATGATCTCTCAGTGTCTGTGTTGCAAACCATAATGCCCAAAAGTAGAGAGAGAGTATGGGGAATGTTGTCTGCCATAGAAGCAGGGGGAGAGTGGGAAAGGGGAGTATACTGGGGATATTGGTGGTAGGGAATGTGCATTGGTAGAAGGATGGGTGTTTGTTCATTGTGAGATTGTAACCCAATTGTGAAATCTTGTAATTATCCCATGGTGATTCAATAAATTAAAAAATATTTTAAAAAACTATTGAAAGCATAAAACAACAACAACAACAACAACAAAGCTCCTGGAAGCACGCGGTCGCATTGCACCATCTAATAGCTTGTTTCTTTCTCTTGGAGATCCTGACAAGCTACCGAGAGTTTACTGCCCGCTCGGGAGAGCCTGGCAACCTCCCCTGGCATATTCATTTCCCCAATACAGTAACAGATATATAAATACCTTTGGAAGAGCCCGGCAAGCTACCGAGAGTATACCGCCTGCATGGCAGAGCCTGACAAGCTACCCGTGGCATATTTGATATGCCCAAAACAGTAACAATAGATCTTATTCCCCCGACCCTGAAAGAGCTCCCAATCTTTGGGAAAGACAAATAAGGATAGGTTGCTAAAATCTCAGGACTGAGTATAATAAAGATGTTACTAGTGCTTGCTTGAGTAAATTGACGAACAACGAGATGACAGTGACACAGTGATACAGTCCTAAAGAATTGAACCCAGTCAGTGGCTATGCTGTCAACTGCTGAAGAATACTATAGTAAGAACTCAACTGAATTTAGTAGAGAATGGTTCAGGAATATAACTTAGAGTCAGAGGCGACTAAACAGCTATTTCTTGGACATAGAAGCAATAGAAGCAGTGAAGCCAATGTCCCCAGTATCTTAGATGAATATATAAACTGCATCCTTTTAAGCAACTCAGCATCTGTCTGTAATCAAGTTTTCCCCAGGCACAAAAGAACTGGAGTACATCTATCTTATCTTAGGAACCATCACACACTAAACTCAAACTGCTGATAAAACTTCTAAATCTTTAAGACCACTAAGATGGATATTTGAGTTAAATTCTATTATTTCTGTAGCTCTGAAATTTATCTTTTCTTAAATAACAGAGGGCAGGAAGAATGAGGGGCTATGGAGGCAATAAAAGAAGATGCCATCAAATGCATTTTACAGTATGAGTATTTAGTGTATTTTTCTCAAAACAATACCCCACTCTCAATTGGTCTTAAGAAACAATTGGGACTTAGGCACAGAGAGAATTGGGGGGCACAGTTAAATTTGGGGAAACAGAGTAACAATTGGGACATAGAGTATTTTCAGAAGAAAAGGGTGATGAGTCAGGCAAACCTCTGTTTGAGCCTTTCAAAGCTAATGCCACCCAGAAGAGAAACACCTATTTATGCTTTTTATGCCCGTCCAGTCATTCTCCATCTAATCTCTCCTTTCTGTAATACATATACTGGCTCCTAATTGTTGTGATATTGAAAATAATTTCTCCTCATTTCTAGCATTCCAGAAGCCTGTTAAATTCTATGGTCTCTCTTTTCCCTGCCCTCATTATTATATTCAATATTTATTATTGAATAAATATATTCAATATTTATTTGATTATGGTATGTACATATGCAATACATTAGTGCATGCTTAATATAATAATGCAAACACAGAGAGTACAGAGTAAAACACGAAAACCTCCTGTATAGCCATAGTTCCATGCCTCTCTTCACAATGGCCAACAGTAGCACTTTCCTATTCTACTTTCTTCATCTATATGTCAAAGCTCAAACAACTGTAAAATTCCCCAAAATTCATAGATTGTCTATATTTCTCACTACTAATCAATAGGAGGCACTTTTCCTTTCAATCCCTTTGACGTGCAGTTGGTACAGTTATTTCAGATATAATAAACTTGCCAACTGTCTCAAAATTCAGTCTTATTAATTCTTTTATGTTCACATGAATATATTGTCAAACATCTTCGTTCTTGTTTCTTTTAAACTTTCAAAAGTAAATTTGTGCACTCTGTCTGTATTACCCACAAAGTTCTCTGCTCAATGTCAATTATAGAATTATTAATGTATGTGATAACTGGGAAACTCTCATGTTTTTTCCTCTGGTATGTTAGGTTTCTGAAGATAGACTTTATCATGCTCAAAGCAGTATTTCTGTCAAGTAACAAAATTCCTGGTATATGCTAAATACTAAATAAGTTATGCATTGCTGAACTGGAGGACAAACACAATTAATGAATATACACAATGAAAAGAAAACATTTCTTTATGGGTAATCTGGTATAATCATCATGAGGGACTGACATAATTCTATAAGAAATATATGTACTATGGACTCACTCTCACTTATTCAGACACCATATTGCACTCACAATGATACTTCATCAACTGCTTTCCTTTGTTGCTGAAATTGTAGCTGCCCACAATCTAATAAAATCTTGCTGATCCCCAAAACTTTGTACATGAAATGATATCAAATCTACTTTTCATCTTAGGTGGCATGTCTGAATTCTGCAAATTTCCTTCTGGTGAGAACATTGGGCGCTTTAACACTTTAGAGCAGGTGCTGAGTTGTTGTTATTCCAGGTCACGCAAGACAGAGATTCTACAAATTCACAAGTAGTGAGCCGGGGGTACGAGTGGCAGGCAACTGAGATGACTTCATGTTCAAGTTTAAAGAGGAGACTGTGTTCCCAGCGAAGGAACAGAGAGTGAAGTCATCATCTTTGCTGTGTTTGGGACCTGAAGGTATCCAACTATGCAGTGGGATATCTAGTGCTAAATATCACAGGGGATGAGATTCCTTCACTATATACTGAAAAATGTACTGTCTTTTCTCTTTGATAAAGCAATGTTCCTGTTTCTTACTGTACGTGTTGCTCTGGCATCGTGTAGTTCAGAGCACAAGAACTATAAAAGTTTAGTCTTTATAGGAAGGGGATGAGTTGAGAATATGTTATAAATTGCCATTCAAGCTCACACAGATGGTAGAGACTTCACAAGGCAGCAGAGGGCAATGGGTGTGGCTTCCTTCCAGCTATGCCACTAATTATCATAAGGCCTGGGACAATTCGAGTCATGGTCCTGTACTTATTTTCTCATCTGTAAAATGGAATTCATCATCTTATTTTTCTTATGGATTTTTTTTTCTTTTTGGGTTACACTCGCGATGCACAGGGGATATTCCTGACTCTGCACTCAGAACTTACCCCTGGAGGTCGTCAGGGGACCATATGGGATGCTGGGAATCGAACTCACGTCAGCCGCGTGCAAGGCAAACGCCCTACCCACTGGGCTATCGCTCCAGCCCCTCCTATGAATTTTTTAAGTTTAAATAGATACATATAAGTTACCTAATACAGTGTTGGCATATGGTATCTATTAGATATAACTTTTTGTTGTTGTGATGTCTTTATAATCATTAAGACTATAAGAAATTGGGTAAAATTTTTGTATCTCAAATTTACCATATTACAGCTGAATAGACCTGGAAAGTTCATTAACTGCCAGTCATAAGTTTTATCACATGTGACATAAAAATGAGAAAGACATCTTATTTTTGTTAGGATTAATTGAAACAGCTATGAGAAAGCTATCTAGTATGAATGCTATGTAACACAGTATCTGAGTGCTTTCATTAATAATTTGCAAGACATCCTTAAGTACCATTCAGTAAATGAACCTCTAAGAAATCCAACCTAGTGTTTGGAATATAATAGAGTAGAGGGAATCCTGGTAGCATATAAGAAGAGCATAAGATCCTAGGAGGAGTAATACCCATAACTTTTGCATAAAGTTCTCTGAGCAGAACAAGGACCAAAGTTTTCCTAGAGAAAATCAATTAACTTAAAGATATAGAGATATTTCATTATTAAATTTTTGGGAACAATTTTTATATTATAATTAATATTTTAATTAGCAACACCATACGGTTAGTACCTATTTTTTATTAGAAGTATTATCAGAAATTAATGTCACATATAGATCATTTTAAAGAATCTTTCAAACTATGTTTCTATTTTCTTCTTCCTCTATCCTGATATACTATAAATGTAGGTAAATACATTTCATAGGAACATCTGCAACATTGGACATTAAATTTTAGAAATGAATGTGTAGATTTATTCAGCAGAATAAGGCATATTGTTCCTAATTTTCTTAGTTTGGAGCAAATTTAATGATGTTTATATATTCCTTGATTATATTTTCAGAACTTCCATTTTGTATTTTTATGTAATCATGCATTAAGTATATAGGTGAATATAATGAAATATTTTTAGCTAGTTGCACTTTCAACTTATATATGGTTATATTATTCTAATATAGAAAATCAGAAAATTTAACTAAAATTAATTAGTCTTTTTCTTTATTTAATTTAATTTTGCTTTTACATTTAGAGAGGCATTCAAATCTGATAAATATTCACCTATAAAGCTTTATTCTTGCTCCATTTTATAATTTAACTATCCAAACTTCTTAATTCTTTAATTGACATGAGTAACAATGAGGACTAATAATGACCTCTCCTTATCACTGACTCATGTTATCAACTATTAGGATTTTCTCCTTGAATATGTTTGAATGATCTATATACTCATGTACTATATACTAAACTTTTAAAATTGTTATAATACCATGTTGTTTTTATATTTTATGTTATTATTTAATATGTTTTTATATTTTAATGGGCTGGAGCAATAGCACAGCGGTTGGGCGTTCGCCTTTCATGCAGCCGACCTGAGTTCCATTCCTCCGCCCCTCTTGGAGAGCCCAGCAAGCTACTGAGAGTATCGAGCCCACGCGGCAGAGCCATTACTGGTGCCTGCTCGAACAAATTGATGAGCAACTGGATGACAGTAACAGTGACAGTATATTTTAATATTAAAATTTGGATATTTCTGAAGCTTTTTCTTAACCATTTTGTGCTCAATTTTTGCCAAATTCTAACAACACAATGAGTCAGAATTTTTATGGAAATTCCAATTTTATTTGGGAATAAACTTAGATATTTACATTATCAAGAATTTCTATCAAAATACTACTTTTTCTAAATTAGTTTAGTTCTACACATCTCATTGAAGAACTGTAGCCTTCTGCACATAATGAAATGCCATTAAAAAAATCCAACTCTTGCCATCTGTATGTATTTAATGTTTGCTATTTTTCTGAATTACTCTTAAATTTCTATATGGGTTTCGTGATATGGGGAAAAGACATTTATATGTAAGTATTTGAATTTTTTAAAAAAATTTACTGAATTATATTACAATTCATAGAAAAAGATTTAAAGAGGTTCAGAGTTCTGTTTGGTGGATGTGATAATGGCCACAGAAAGGATCCTGGCCCCACTGGAAAAACAGAGAAAAATATTCTACTCTTAAAATACAAAAGCAAACAAAACAGAACTCTGTAACAAAGCAGAATATTTGGAAAAATAATTAAACTTCTCCTCCTTCTTTCTTCCTCTTCTCTCCTCCCTCTTTTTTTCCTTCTCTTCCTCCTCCTTCTCCCCCTCCTCCTCCTCCTCCTTCCTCTTTCTCTTCCTCTTCCTCGTTTTCTTTCTTCTTGCCACACAGGATATTGCTCATCGCTTACTCATGCCTCTGTATTTTGGGGGTCATTTCTGGTGAGGCCAGCAGAATAGGGGATGCATATGTTGTGCCAAGAGCTAAACCAGGGTGGTTCTGAGAAACTCAGGTGCCTTACCAGCTATATTATTCCAGCCCCTGTTTTATTTTCTAAATGAGTCACATTCAGCGATCAGAAGACAGATTTATGTGGTGTTGCAACTCATAGCTTTAACTGGTTTAACTCCTTTTGTCATTCCACTTAGACAAAAAGAGGAGAGGGTAAGATGGGGAACGTAAGCAAGCAGTCAGTTCAAAGCTCCAGGATGCTTTCATTTAACCTGTTTGCAAGTCATTATTGACTTTGAGAACCAGTAGTGTGATGTGAATACAGACTGTATAGAGTAAAAGAAAAGTTTATGGTTTGGGGATATGGGGATACAACTCTACAATTTGACTTCATATTACTTACATTATTTCAAGTAATGCAGGCACTGTGGACATGAACAGGTTAGATTATATCTCTATTTAGAAATTTATATTAAATTCCCTAACATTTTTATAAACATTCAAAAATCATCTATGGATATTGAATTTTTATATTGCAATAACCATTTACTATTCTAATTTAATAATTGTGTTCTGATAAAAGAGTTTCCAGAGTATCTAATCCACACTATAGCAGTAGTAGTGTCAACAGAACCTAATCCTTGTTTTCAAACTTGGTATCACAGAGAGCTTCTTCAACTTGACGTCATTATCACCTCAGTTCATCTCTGATTTCAGCCCCAGTCATAGAGGATAGTTCTACGCCAATTCCGTTTCACCACCACACACTAAAGGAGTCAAATCTCAAACTCATTTTGAGCCTGTATACATTCTTCTTCAAGGCTTTATGTGATGGTGCTAGAATCTGATCATTCACTGCAGGTCCCTGGTAAACAGTATCAGGGAAGTTACTGGTTTTGAAATAAGCTTCAACTAATAGAGCTCTTTCGGAGGCATTATGTTTGTTTCTTAGATGATCCTGATGGAAGCAAACTTCCTATTGCCCACAGTGGGAAATGTCAAGAAATTGTTTTCTATTGACTGCTACTTCTTTCGCCTCTGTTTTTCCTGGATACATCACTGAAATTAATCTCTGCACTCTAGTCTTTCTTTTAGAAAACTGAAGACATGAAGAATTGGAGGGATAGTGTAGTAGGCAGGGTACTTGCCTTGCAAGCTGCCCACCTGGGTTTGTTCCCAGGCATCACCTAGAGCCCCATACCACACCAGGAATCGTTCCTGAATTCAGTCAGAACCAGGAGTAAGACCTTGGTGCTGCTGGGCGTGGCACCAGCAAAAAACAAAAAACAAAAAAATGAAACAAAACAAAACCCTGAAGATATGAGAAATAATCCAAATAATGATAGTGTTGTCATTTTGAAAATATGTAGATTTTTAAAAAATGTACATAATGCAGGTTAGCTGTTGCAATGGGACCCAGTTATATGCTATAATGGGATCTAGCATATGCATTCTCAATCTTGGTTTGTTATTGTCATTGTTGTGTTTGTTGTTGTTGTTGTGGGGCCACACCCAGCATTGCTCAAGACTTACTCCTGGCTCTGCACTCAGAGATCACTCTTTGAATCCTGCCTTGCTAGGGGAATCATATTGGGTATTAGAGGTCGAACTTGGGTCAGATACATGCTTACCCACTCTACTGTCTCTGCTGTCTTAATGCTACCTCAATTTCTTAAGAAAAAAATTTGCCGACAAACTCTCCTATCATGTGCCACTGCTGCAGTTATGGGAAAATATAGGTCCTGTAGTATATATAGATGCATATATTGTTTTATGATTTATTTTCTTTAGCATTTATTAATAAGTTAAAGTCTATAGGAATCTGATATGCTCACTACTATGAAACTTTATCTTCAGTCATGGTTAGTATCAGACAAAATATTTTGCACATCATATTTCTCAAAACATTAACAACCTATCTGCAAAGTGGATTTTAATAATGAATTAGTTTAAGCTAACTGCATGAGCAAAACAGTTTTACATTTGAAGTTGTTTTTTTTGCTTTTTATTTTTTTTTTTTGTTAACATGGATTACAAAGCCGTTCATGATTGGGCTTCAGGCATACATGTTTCAACATCAATTCTCCTTACCATGGCTTACTTCCCTCCATCAGTGCTACATCTAATGAAATTTGTATTTATTATTTATTAAGTAATTTCAGAAACTCAAACACATAATTATATTTATCCTATTATTTATCCTATAAAGACATTTCATTTATATTTTGTTAAATTTACTCCTAGTTATTAATTTAATCTTATATATTTAAACATACATGTTAAATGGGTTTTCTTATTAGTGTACTTGTTTATGTTTTTGTGTAGATTTATAGCTCTACTGGAGTCAAGGATAACACTAAATATAATTGGCAAAAATAAAAACATCTTCCTTTTTCTTCAGTTAAGTGTTTATGATTAGTGTTCATTAATTAAAAAATTAGTAGGAAATTTTTTGTAGATGAACTTTATTAGATTAAGAAACTTTTGTTTTCTTGTTCCTATAGTCATTTTTACAAAAGAAAGTTAAGTTCTGTCATATACACTTTGTGCAACTATCCACAGTATTATCTAATTTTCTTTAAATTCTAAGAATGTGATTTTTTTACAAAAATTTGGACAAATTTGAATTTTCAGAGGAAAGGAATTATGTAACCACATTATCTTATATATTGCTAGATTTGATATGTTGATATTTTAATTAGGATGTTACAACTATGTTAATTTTCTGAAAATTTCTCTTGTTTTTTTATCAGATTTGATATCAATATTATGCTCAATTAAAATTCATTTGGGAAGAGGGGCTGGAGAGATAGCACAGCGGGTAGGGCGTTTGCCTTGCACGCGGCCGACCCGGGTTCAAATCCCAGCGTCCCATATGGTCCCCTGAGCACGGCCAGGGGTAATTCCTGAGTGCAGAGCCAGGAGTAACCCCTGTGCATTGCCAGGTGTGACCCAAAAAGAAAAAAAAAATTCATTTGGGAAGAGATTTTATCTTTTACTCTTATAATGTATTTATAATATCCTACCTTCTTTATACTATTCCTCTTGGTGATTTATAAGTGATTTTTGTAAAAGTTGTGGAAGTTTCAGCCATTTCTTATTCACTTTTTATTCCCATATTTACTTTCTTTTAAATCAGACAATTAAGATTATGTACAAATTATAAGAATTTTGCACACATTTAGATTAATGATAGTTAGATGTCTGAGTTTATAATTGTGTATATGCTTATTGATAGCACATTGATAAATATGTCACGCATCAACAACTTCCAAACATTAAAAAGGCCTAGCAAATAGTAAATATTTAAATGGCTGCGTCCTGCTATCCTTTCCTTTGCTAAGGAAAATAATATTTTAATCTAGGTACTAAAACGCATCATAGTCATTAACATTCATTATATGAATGCATATTTAGAGCTCCCTTGCTTTAAAATTTTTTTCTGATTATGTTCCATATAAAGAACTAGGTTCAAATATCTAGTTTTATATATGAGAGGCTATGATTAACTCAAAGTTATACTTAAATTTAAAAATAAAAACAAGTCTTTAAAATAGAAGTGTTAATAAGACCTCAGGTGAACTCTCCTGTCTTGGCTCTAGAAAGTAGCTGACTTTTACCTATAAAATGGGTAATTGGCATATTAGGTTACTTTCTGCCATAAAAAAGAAACAGATGAATTAAATGTGACTTTATATATATATATATTTATATTACAGCTTGTCTTAAGAATTGATTTCATAACAATAATTTAATAATAATCAATAAATGGTGTTCTTTTTTCCTGCTCCGTCATCTTCAACATTCTGCCTTATGCCTATATAAGAGCTCTTTTATACTTTCAGACAAGTTGCAATGACTGAAAGTATATCAATTTACCTCATTTCTTAGTTCCTTCTAGTTCAATATACTGAGGATTATATCATAGCATTTATGAATATAAATTTCTATAAACTCAGATCAACAGGTATACCCATAAAATTATATTAACCCAAGTGACTTTGAGTCTAGCTGAGGATGAACAACATTTGTGACATTGCTTTATTTCTAGTGGCACTCAGATACATATTTAACAACTGAATATTCAAGGTCAGAGGCAGGAATCTCTAAATTATAGCATATGTCACTTTCTCTAGTGCAAATTCATCGACAAGGGCCATTTTAAGCTATGAAAATGTGTCACTGAATGTAGAGTTGAAGCATATGAGTGGTAAATAGTAAAAAGTGAGACATTAATTAAGAATTAATGATTTAGGTCTAGAGCAATAGTACTGTGGGGAAGAGTGCTGGTGTTGCACATGGCTGAACCAGGTTCGATCCTCGACATTCTATATGGTGCCCCAAGCACCGCCACGAGTAATTCTTGAGTGTAGAGCAAGGAGTAACCCCTGAGAATCACCAGGAGTGGCACCCAAACCAAAACAATAAAAAAGAATTCATGATTTAGTAGAATGGAAGGGTTGCATGTGACTGACCCTCGTTTGATCCCTGGAATCCAGATAGTCAGCTGAGCCCTTCCATGAATGAAACCTCAGTGCAGAGCAAGAGAAAGCCCCTACTACCTTCAATGTGGCCCACCCTAACACACACACACACACACAATAAATGTTCTCATCATTGTTTTTATTTGAGTATTGAATATTTATTTACAGGTTTATATATTTCATGGGAAAGGGTGAGGGATAGGCCATACTCAGCTATGCTCAGGGCTCACTCATGTCTCTGCACACAGGAATGACTACTGGGAATGGCTGGTGGACTATAGGTGGGGCTGAGAAGTTGGTTGTGTGCAATTCAAGCACATCACCCACTTCACAATCTCTCTGCTTCTATATTTTATTCTTTACAATGGCTATAATGAACTGGTCTAACAAATTCCTGCAAATATAATCATCAATATTACTGAGGATGTACCAGCTAGCTTCAACATATCACTGTCTCCACACTAGCCATCTACCTTCTGCTTTTATGCAAATTCAAGCCTTATATCATGTGCATACAGAAAAATATCATTATTGCATTAAATACACAAAATATTAATATTTAATTTGCTGTACAATAAAATTCCATTACATTTAGTCTCCCAAAACCAAAATAAAATAGTAACCCAGAATATTAAAAATCTTTTAAAAAACTTAAAATGATCAGAACAGCATAAATAATAAAGCCTTATTGTCCTCTCTTACTGATACTTGGTTAGAGAAAATAACACTAGAGAATAGTAAAATGAATAAATGATATAACCCTATATCTTGAATCCTGAGTCAATGGTCCTCAACCTAAGCTTCTGTCCTATGTGATCCTAGTCAAGAAATATTACATTACAGGGCATTATTTTCTCAGTTAAAACATAAAAAAGCAGTGCCAGATTAAAGGTTTGTCCTCATTTTAAAAATTCTTTATTTGATTGAAAAAATTGTCTATGTAACTTTAAATACAGGTTTTCTGATCATCATGCTTCCAACTTACAAAGAGGATGTGAGCAATGTGATAGGCTCTCAATAAATAATTTAATGCATTTATTTATTTATTTTGCTTTTTGGGTCTCACCTGGCACTGCACAGCGGTTACTCCTGGCTTTGCACTCAGGAATTACTCCTGGCAGTGCTCAAGGGACCATATGGGATGCTGGGGCTCGAACCCGGGTCGGCCTCGTGCAAGGCAAACGCCCTACCCGCTGTACTATCACTCCAGCCCCAAATGCATTTATGTTTAACAACTAAGTTGCTAATGCTCACTTACCTCTTTGATTCTACACGTCTAACTATCCTCAGACTAAGTTATTCAAAATTAGATATTATGAATGAGCTCAGGAGGGTGAAATAATAAGGCTAGTGTCAAGCCATGACTCCTGTAGGACTGTGCAATTGAACGTGGGAACTATGAAACACATGGTAACAGTAAAAGGTTTCTGAATGCAAAACAAAAATTAAAAATTTATTAAAATCAAAAAATGAAATACATTTGAGGTGCTTCTGGCTTATCTGTCTTGCATTGATTGAATGCAAAGTTGTCACAAGTGGGAAAAGTTCAGAAAACCATGTTTGAAGAGAGAACTGAGATGTGCATGCCAAATCTATATAGCCTAGAACAAGTAATATAATAATTTGAATCTTTATGTTTTTAGGTCCTTATAATGTTTTTAAATTAAATTAACTAATATATTAAAGAAATGGAATTTTATATAAGTGTACATATGTATACAAACACATATACACATGCAAAGTACTTAACACTGTGTTTAGCAAATATTAGGAAACTTTTTGCTAACTGTGTAAGTGAATGAAAGTATGACAATAAAAGAAAGAAATGTGGCATTCAAATTATAAATTGACTTTCTATCCATTAACCTAGGACTAGCATAGAATTCTTTCTGCTATATTGCAGCTTATCTTTGTGAACTGGATAGGCAGAATAGAAATTTTAAATTGAAATCCTTTGGTATGTTGAGAAGTATTGTTCTTTGAGTCTTTATTTTCTTCAGAGACAGAAAAATAAACCCTCAAAATTCTATGATTCTTGGCAAACCTGATGTCTTCCCAGACTCTGGTTTGTATTTTCAGCTATAATCACTGCTGTACAAGACCAGAATGGTGCTTTAAAAATTATTTTGGGATTTTACCAATATTTGTAAACATTATCAGAATACCATCTCCCATATTTCTACAAAATGATGACAAAGCTAAAAAAATCAGTAGAGCAAGAGATTGTTTAACAGTTCATAAGTAACAGAGGTCTCAAAAAGGTTGGTAAAATCCATAAATGTTTACCCTGGAAAAATATCCAGTTCAAAAAAACTAATTTTATGAGCAAATTTGTAGATTTATACAAGATACAGAGTAAGTTAAATTCATTTATCAAGTCATTTTACATAGGAAGAAGTCCCAGAAAGTAATTTATTACTGGTTAAATTTGTATTCCTACTATATATTCCTCATTGTCGATATTATTCTATTTGTATCACTTGTCTTTGATTTACTTGAGCAGGCACCAGTAACATCTCCATTTGTCCCTGTCACGTGCTAGTGTAGACCAATGATATCTGCTCCCTCCAGGAACAGGAAGAGCCTCAAATCATTCATTCAGGGTTTTGACAAAGAAGTCTGATCATTCATTATTCTATTTACCTTGTCATATATATGTATATATATATGTAAATATGTATATATATTGAAGAAACCGAAGCCAAAAAGTATTTCCCTTCCAAAGATATGAAGAAAGTGAAACTAGGAAATAAAATTTATTACTTCCTTTCTTCAGATAAGACAATCAACGTCTGATAAACTACAATTACCATATATTTTGAATACCATATATTTTAAATATATTAAAATATATTTTAAATACAATAAATATATGTATTGTTAGATTAACAATATATTGTTAACTAACAATATATTGTTAATCTAACAATATATGTAAAAATTTTTTTCAGTATACTATAATAAGATCTTTCATAGGGATATAAGAACTTCTACTATGAATTAGAAAAACAATATTTTAAAAAGATACCTTTTAAATTGAGTTTTAAAAATAATTTTTTATCTAGAATTCGTGTTATAGGGCAAAACTATGTAATAAAATTACCACAAAGACTTACATAGGATTCCCATATGCTTCCACCAGCTACAATATTATTAACACACATTGATATAGTAACACTGTTATATTTAATGAATCTATAGCAATACATGATTACTAAATTTCATGCTTTATCCAGATTTCATTCATTTCAATTGTGTATTTTCTACCTATGATATCACATTATATTTAGTACAAGTCTCACAATGGAGATGTTACTGATGCACACTCGAGCAAATCGATGAACAACAGGATAACAGTGCTACAGTGCTACATTACATCTTCTTAAGCTTTTCATGGGTATAGTAATTCCTCAGACTTTATTTATTTAATAATATCATTAATAGTTTTAAGAAGTATAAGTCACATATTTTACATAATCTCTTATTTTCCTGAGGAAAGACAATCCCCACCCATCCCCAAACACAAATCACTTTCTTTCAAGACTTCCTTTTCAATATATTTCTGTTTATGCATGTGTGTGCTTTAATTTTTTAATTTTTAATCTGCTCCACACTGTCTGAGCTATCAAAGTCTCTGGGGTACGATTGTTTGTTTATTAAGGTTTATTCTTCTATCTGAAAGTAGAAACTTCCTATTTGGCATGATTTGATAAGTTATTTTAGAGGAACACTGAACAATTCTCTACAAAGTAAAGATGATAAAATTCCCAGACTCCCAAAATGATCTAACAAATCATATCAAATAAAAACACTTGCTTTTGGATAGCAGGGGCGAGTCTATAGTGTTGGAAACTACCAACCACATTTAATTAACAAATATTATGTTAAAGTTTTTTTCTAAGTTGTTTTTTGCTGTGGTAGTCTAAGAACACAAAATATGTTAATTTTTTCCCTATATTTTCTCAAAATTTTTGACTGTTCCATCCCTACCAGTTTTTGACTTGTTCCAGCTAGTTAAAGCTCTTCTGCGTGTCATTGGATAAACTTTTCTATATATATATTTTGGTGTTTTACTGTCATACAACCTCATTTTCCTATGTGTACAAAAAAAATTTATAGGATTTCAGCTTGTCCAGATTTTTTTTCTCTTTGGGTCACACCCAGTGATGCCCAGGGGTTACTCTTGGCTCTGCACTCAGGATTTACTCCTGTGGTGCTCGGGAGACCTTATGGGATACTGGGATTCGAACCTAGGTCGGCTGCATGCAAGTCACACAAACACCCTACCTGCTGTGCTATTGCTCCAGCTCCTTGTCCAGATTTTTTTTTGTGGAATGAATGCGAGTTTCTTATATGAAATTAAACCAGAAGTTTTACTAATTTTTAAAGATTTTATGGAAATAGATGCATTTTCATTTGATTTTCATCCAATAAAATATCATAAAATATTACTGTTTCTTTTACTTTCATAAATTGTTTGAGTCCCTGAATAGGTATGCTGTGGCATTTTGTCCTCATAATCAAGTATGGAAGTCACTACAGAATTCATTGCAAAGTGCTTTATAATTCAAGAACTGCCCCGTGATCTTCCCACTCAGGTGTTCTCAGAGGAATGTAAAAGTCAAAAGTTGGCTTACCTCCACTAAGCCAATTAAGATAACTTCCAGCTCATCAAGCTGAGAAAAATTATGTTGAGAGCATGTGACAATGGAAAATAAGACTGCATGGCACGAAAGAGTTGGGCCAGGAAATTTTGTGTTGAAATCGGAGTGTGAAATATTTCAATACAGAAGAGATTTCTAAATAGTTAGGTCATTAATGTAGATATGAAAGAGCTTTGTAATTTCTAGATTTTAATATATGCAATTATATCTTTATGATTTTAAAAGACAGGTATTTTTTACAGCAAGCTGACAACATTGAAATATACAAGAACCCCAATTTTTACAAAGTAAACATAGTAATATCCCACAAAAACTCAGCTGAAAAATACTTTTAAAATTAGTCTACTGAAAAAGGAAAATATATACATAAAAATCATACACTCTTACCTCTTCTAGATTTTCTCAGCACTTATATGAAACATTTTTATGTCCTACTATAAAAACCAGTAAACAAAATAATCATGAATTGACTTTAAGTTAAACTGATTTTCTCGTCAGATTTTCCTAGAGCATGTAAAACTATTTTTCTGTTCCATGTATAATTCAACTTAAATATCCATACTGCTTTTATTTTGAATTATTCTTATGTTTTCCTTTATAATAATAGCAAACTTAAAAATAAAACTTGTGTTAACATTAGTATATTAAAATAAATATTTATTTTATATTTATTTTATATGCTAAATGGGATATTTCAACTGGTTATGCTTTCTTAAAACATGTAGCTGATAAATAGGATTCAGGATTTCTTTGGTTTAGCTAATAAGCTCAAAGTTCTCTCACAAATAAAATGGGAGATTAGACATATAGCATTTACTATGAATAACATAAGTACACCTAAAGGGAGGATCTAGTCATCATTTGATTTTTTAATCTTTTCAACCTATTGGAGGGTGGGCTGAAATTCAACCATTTTTCCCCCAAGCACAAAGGACCACATGAAAGAAAGACCTAAGATGCTTCTCTTTTGGGGCTAAAATAACAAAGACTAAGAATCCACTTGGATTTAATCCCTTAAAAAAGATAAATGTTATAGAAAACTAGACAAGCATCTTATTATAAATTAAACATGGTTTAGACCAAAAGCTTTAAGAAAATTAAGAACCCAAGTCCTTTGCTCAACAATTATAGCAAAATCTTGAGTACCACATATCCAAAAAGGTATAGTTTTAGGTAGATTACTGCAAAATTAGGCTATTTAACTATGATAATTAAAACACCACCATAGCTAGAACTAGAAAGTTACAAAATCCAAAAAAAAAATAGTGAAAACTGTACTTGTTTTTATTTAACAAGTAAAACTGTAAAGATAATTATAAGTCAGAGTTTTAGAAGAATTTATTTATATAAGAAAGTTCATAATATTTACCTACAATATAGGTAACTCAGAAAATGAGAAGGGATTAGTTGAATTCTGTGAGTAAAACAATAAATATAGTGGATTTTATTGGCAAAAGTATCAAGGAAAAAGAATAAGTAAATTACTGGAGAGATAGCACAGTGGGTAGGGCGTTTGCCTTGCACTCAGCCAACCCAGGTTCGATTCCTATGTCCCCTTGGAAAGCCTGGCAAGAAACCAAGAGTATCTTGCCCGCAGGGCAGAGCCTGGCAAGTTAGCCCTGGCATATTTGATATGCCAAAAACAGAAACAACAAGTCTCACAATGGAGACTTTACTGGTGCCCGCTTGAGTAAATCGATGAACAACAGGACAATGGTGCTGCATTATTAGATTTAAAAGAAGAAGATGATGTGCTAATGAGAGTGGAGAGACAAATTTGGTGTTCATTGGTCAAGGTTAAGGTTCAAGAAATGTGTATTCTGACTACTGAGTCTCTAGCTCTGTCCTGGAACCTGTATATTCTGACATATACAGGTTGAAATGAGTGTTTACATGGTTCCTTCAGTGTACATACACTTGTGTATTAACTATAAGGAAATGGATGTATTGGACTATCAAGTAATCCACTCACTATTTTTCCAATATTTCATATTTATCCAGCAACATTTGGAATCTACTTTTGATTCTCTACAATATGCCCACAGGAAAACTAAGGTGTTTAACAGACAACAGGGGTTTATTTATAGAGTATCTCAAGATAAGAAATAATACATAACCCTTCTTGTTTTCATGTATTAGTATGAATGTTGGACTAAATGAGAAATTGATCTTGCACAAATACATGACTTTCAAGTTTTTAAGCTTGACCGCTAAATTTCAATTGGCATAGACTTATTTAATGTCATTCTGTGAGAACTGGGTGCGTTCCTACAGACGCCATTCAGGGCCAAAATAAGTTCCAGACCAATGGACCCAATTATGTATGCATATTCTGATATCTAACCATTATCCTATTATTTTAAATACCAACAGTACAAAGCATCGTGTAAACTCATCTAGAAAAATGACCCTTATAGACCTGATCTCTACCATTTATTTCTGACATAACAAAGTAAAAGTCATTCTTTAATATATAAGACAGGGCTTAGGAGATCGATCAAATGGTAAAGTCTAACTTCTGCAGGGCTTTGAGATAAACTATTCAGTCCATGACATTGCATGGCTGTTCAAGATGGGTGAACCTCTCTAAAATTTTTTTAAAATAATAGAATGTAAGTAAAAGTAGAATCCTCATGATAGAAAAATCAATACCTTTTCTCACCTTTCACAATTACATACCCTCCAAAGCCTTATTTGCTGATGATTGATCTAGGATCTTTTCTTCCTCATTCTGTTCATGCTATTATCATGATCACAATATTACGATCACAATATCCCGTTAATCACCGATTTCTCGGGTGGGCTCAGTAACCTCTCATTTTGTCCTTCCCTGAGATCTTAGAAGTCCATCTCGACAGGATGTAGCACTGGGGGCTCTTCAGGGTCAGGGGAATGAGATCTAGCATGTTACTGGATTTTGCATATGAATACACCATGGGAAGCTTGCAAGGCTGTCCCAGGTGGGCAGGAAACTCTCAGAGGGAGAAGTAGGCTAAAGGTATCAAGCAGCCACACACTTCTGGCACTTCTGAGAGCTTGCTTTTAAGTCTCTCTGGATGCTGGCAGTTGATGAGATTGATGGGATTACATGCTGCTATTGCCTTAATTTCTTTGTACTTCCTGTCTTACAGTTTCTTTCTCATCCAAGTCCTTTCCTTTTTATTCCCTCGATATCCCTGTATTTCTCTACTGAAAGGACACCTCTACTCAAACTCCATCTAGAGAACTTTGTGGTTGACCATCTCTTTGAATACACCTTCTTTTTAATCTTGTTCTTTCTATACAACTCATAGTTTGTCTCATTTTCAACAGCGACTTTCCCCTCTTCAACACAGTATTTTGTCTCTTAAAAAAAAAAATCTCAACTATAGACACAAGGAAATGATTTTTTTTCCTTTCTGTGCCTGATAGTACTTGACATACAGTGTTATTTTTATTCTTATTGTTGTTTAAATCAAGAGTTACAATAAATAAATAAATGCATAATAGGAAAAAATGGCAGTTTTATTAAATCCAAAGAGTCTAATACTGGTGTTTTTTTTTGTTTGTTTTTTGGGTCACATCTGGCAATGCACAGGGGTTACTCCTGGCTCTGGACTCAGGAATTACTAATGGCTGTGCTCAGGGAACCATATGGGATGCTGGGAATCGAACCCAGGTCGCCCAAGTGCAAGGCAAATGCCCTACCCGTTGTACTATCACTCCAGCCCACCAAATCGTCTAATTCTGCCAATGTTTTCAATTAGGTATCTGAATGGCATTCAGCAAGTCATTAACTCTTTCAACATTGTGGTTCTTTATCAATCAGAATATTGGCTCTATTTTATTGTCTTGAGACCACAAATCATAAATACTATGTGTGATCTTGTCAAATACTTTCTCTGTGTATATTAATATGATCAAATGATTTTTATCTTTCCTATTTTTGGTATGATGTAATAATTTGATTGAAGGTTATATTAAGCCACCCTGTAAACCTGAAATAAAAAATCCTATCTGATCATGCTGTATGCTTTTTTTTTTTCTTTTTGCTATTTGGGTCACACCCGGTGATGCTCAGGGGTTACTCCTTGATTTGCATTCAGGAATCACTCTTGGTGGTGCTCAGAGGAACATATGGGATGCTGGGAATCGAACCCGGGTCGCCCAAGTGCAAAGCAAATATCCTACCTGCTGTGCTATGGCTCCAGCCCTAGTATGACATTTTTTTATCTATAGTTGTATTTGTTTGCTAGTATTGTATTAAGGATCATTGTATCTCTATCATCAGGAATTAAGTCTATGATTTTCTTTTTGCGGTTTAGTTTGGGGGAGATGTTTTATTATTTTTTTTAGTATATTAAAAAATACTGTATGTGAAAGGTTTTTTCATATTAAAACTCTGAACAATTCTAAGAAGAGTTGGACAAACAAAATGTTCTAGCTCACAAAGAGAATAGGAGATAACATTTAGAAGGACAAATACTGATTCTTTCTCTGTTGCTTTGGGTCACTAATTCAACCTTTTAAGTTCATTTCCCTGATGTTTGATGAGGTTTCTTATCCTCACTTCAACTGTGTCTTAGGCATCAAGAAAAGTAATACAGGCAAATAAGGATTTTATATTAATAGATTTTTCTATAATCCATCCTGTCAACATTTATTTACTAAATAATTGCAAATGTCAGGTTCTAGTCTAGTGTTTGGAACAAACGAGAGCCCAAAGTAGATAAATATCCTCTTTTGTGAAACTATGTTTTTGTACAGTAAGACAGATAATGAATGATATGCAGTGTATAGAGATATTGTTCAAGTGTTTCAAGATTTGGAGTTTGATATCTGGCACGGAATTCCCAACAAAGTTCATCAATTCAGTTGATATTGAATATGCCTGGCATATGGAGATTGAGTTTACTTCTTCACAACACATGAACCTTAAACATCATTGGTGTCCCCTGAACACATTGGGGTGTAGTCTATAAGAAAATTGATTTTAAATGAAAGGTAGTAATAAACATAACAGAAAACTCAGCAAAATGGCCATTTCAAGTTCATGTGTTCGTAGGGCAAAGTAGTGCACTAATGAACTAGATATTAAGAATGTGGCTGTGCAAGAGGGTAAATGCAATTTAATAAGAGGCCATGACACTTGAGCACTTTATCACTGACTCTTTTATATTGTCCTTTCATCCTCTTCTTCTACTCTGTCCCTCTCTCTCCCTTCTGCCCTCACTTTCTCCCTCCCCATTTCAGGAAATAATCTTATTTATGTAATACAAATAATATCATAAGGTCTTTTAGTATTTTTTCTTTAAATAAAGTAATATTTCCTTTGTAAATAAACTCATCAGTAAATATTCTTTCATTCACTTCTTTTGAAAAACTTGAAATTTTTAGTAATGATGTTTTTGTCCTTGGAAACTTACAGAAAAGTGGTAGAAAATAATAGTGTTTTTTGAAAAAAAATATTTACAGGTTTTCTGTCTTCTTAATGAGCTACATCACAATGATCAGTCAGTTATATCTTAGAGAATGAAGAACACAGTAAAAAAATGCTTGGCTGCTGTAGTGTGTACATGGCTATCTAGGTGACTAGAGTAAATTTGTTCTCTCTGAGTTGTGATAGATGTTTGGGTTTTTTGTTGTTGTTGTTGTTTTTAGTTTTTGCTTTTTAGGTCACACTCAGCAATGCTGAGAGGTTACTCTTGGCTATGCATTCAGGAATTACTCCTGGTGGTGCTTGGCAGACCATATGGGAAACAGCGGATTGAACCAAGGTCAGCTTCATGCAAGACAGACGCCCTACCCATTGTACTACTGCTCTGGCCCCTGAGTTGTGATATGCAATGAGAAGAATCTGATGATTTAGCTTCCTTAGGTGGAGGTGTTTCAAATTAGAACATAGATCATAATTAATGACTTTATTCAATTCTATCATAGAGCTCGTAGATAAATCAGTCATTTACTTAGCACAAATATGTTTTCATAAAGCATTAATGTTCCAGAAAATATTCTTAGAAAATGACTAAGAAGAGTTAAAATGCATAATAGTAATTTTTAACCCAAAATATTAAACTCAGGTGACACATCCACAATTGTCTTACTCTCTGTTCAAGATATAACTATTCTCCTTGTGTGTTGAAAAGCATCCACCTGCAAGCTGGCAAAGAACATTGGTATCTACTTGTCAGGACTTTGGGAGTTCTTGGAAGTGACAAAGTACTCGACAAATGCTATTATTTATAGTGTGTCCCTGTTCAATGAAAAAGATCCATGAGCTGCTGTTGCCAAGAGTAGCATTAGTTACCCAGCTGGACTATTTCATTTCAGAGTATTCACTGGTTGAAAGTAAAAAGAATTCTTTGGGCAACAAAAATCATGTCACTCCCTCGTGACTAGAAAACCCTATTTCAGACCCACTTGCTTCTGGTTCCCAGACATTTTTGCACTATTAACATTCTCACATGGCCTGATATTTTGTCAGGGCATAAATTATGTGTGTGTCCAGCAACCATCTCTAATCTCAAACATAATTCGTTTGCTTCTTTTATTTTTATCCTTTGCCATAAGACATATATTTTGTTATAAGATGACATATTTTGACTGTTCAGTTTACTGTCTGCCTTACCTTTATTTTTGACATTTTATTTGTTATAAAACAATATTTCAAGAAATAAAGATGAAGAGTGACAAAAGAGAGCGAAAGTATAAAGAATAAAATACTCTCACCTAAAACAAGTATTGACTGCCTATTCAGTACAAGTAATTGCTGAACATGGTTATAGTCAAACATAATTAAAATGTAGTGCTTGAAATAATTAGAATTGATAGAAGCATAATGATGTGTGGAGTGTCAGAAAATGAAACTAACTAGTGATAAAAAGAAGAAACTAAACTCATTTATTCAATATTTGTCTACTTATCAAGTTCCTACTACATACCACATAGGAATAGCAAAATAAATGGCACTCCGCCTTTAGAAATTGTCTTGGTCGTGTCTCAAATTTCAGTGTGTTTCAAAATGTCCTGAAGTATGCTAGGTTATGTTGTACTATAACTCTAGGTTTCTTTTACATAGTAAAGCAGCAGATAGAACCAGAGAATGTGCATTTTCATAACATCCTTAGGCACAGAAATTGCTTCATTCTCATAAGGATCAAACCTGGAAAACTAGTAGAATAGAGCAGTGCTTCTCAAATTTAATGTGGTAACAAAAATACATCGTTTTTTTCAAAACTAATTATTATTGTTCAATGAGATTGATATGAATGTCCAGATTATTACTCTCTGGTAATAAAGATTGTTTGTAAACCTTCACTACTTGTAACTTATAAGCTAGTACATAGCAAAATAATATGAAATTAACAGAAATAAAGACAATTCTTGAAGAAGGGATTGGATTTTCATAGAAGAGTAGGCAGAGGTGTGCAGACCAAACTGATACAATGAAGGCTGTTGTGACACAGGTGAAGGGACAACAGATTGTGAGCAGGAATGGGAGCATAAAATGGCATAATTTGGGAATGGAATAGAAATGAGAAGTTCACAAGTGATACAACAGTATTGGGATGTCATCAAAGGGTGTCATCAAAGGGATCCTGAAATTTTCAAGAACTGTGAGGAAGTAAAGGGGGAACTGTAGCCACATTGATGAGAAAATTTTCTGGGTCTGGAAAGAGAGTCCAGCAGGTAGGGGATTTGCTTTGTATACAACCAAACCTGTTTGATACCCAGTGCCCCATACTGTCCCTATCCCAGGCAGAATTTATCTGTGAGTGCAGGCAGGCAGGCAGGCAGGCAGGCAGGAAGGAAGGAAGGAAGGAAGGAAGGAAGGAAGGAAGGAAGGAAGGAAGGAAGGAAGGAAGGAAGGGAAAAGAAATAGAGAGAAAGAGAATGAGAAAGAGCAATAAAGAAAGAAAAAGAAGAGAGAGAAAGAGAGAGCAGGGTAGAGGAAGGGAAGATAAGGAAGGAAGGAAGGAAGGAAGGAAGGAAGGAAGGAAGGAAGGAAGGAAGGAAGGAAGGAAGGAAGGAAGGAAGGAAGGAAGGAAGGGAGGGAGGGAGGGAGGGAGGGAGGGAGGGAGGGAGGGAGGGAGGGAAGGAAGGAAGGAAGGAAGGAAGGAAGGAAGGAAGGAAGGAAGGAAGGGAAAAGAAATAGAAAGATAATGAGAAAGAGCAATAAAGAAAGAAAAAGAAGAGAGAGAAAGAGAGAGCAGGGTAGAGGAAGGGAAGATAAGGAAGGAAGGAAGGAAGGAAGGAAGGAAGGAAGGAAGGAAGGAAGGAAGGAAGGAAGGAAGGAAGGAAGGAAGGAAGGAAGGAAGGAAGGAAGGAAGGAAGAAAGGAAGGGAGGGAGGGAGGGAGGGAGGGAAGGGAGGGAGGGAGGGAGGGAGGAAAGAAGGAAGGAAGGGAGGGAGGGAGGGAAGAAATATGTGATCATGAGGTTTAGTAAATCACTTTGATGCAAAATGTTCAAAAATCATAAAATTGGGCAGAGAGCTACTACAGTGGGTAGGTAACTTCCCTTACACACAGCTCAACTAGGTTCAATCACCTGTAACGCATATGGTACTTTGAGCACTGCCAGGAGTGATCCCTGAGCAGTCCCTGGTGTGGCTCAGAAATAACAACATAAAGAGTAAAGAAACCATGAGGCTGTTGAAGAAAATGGAATAGAGTCTTCTGACTCTCCTCCATGTGAAAAGAAAGTATATGGCAAAGCTTTTGTTTCCACTCAAGAACAATAGCCTCTAGGATATCTTTAGAGACAGTTCAGAATTTAGCAAAGGCAATAGGAAGAGAAAAATTATAACAACAACGACAACAAATCAAAGGTAGGGCTGGAGGATTCCTCAATTGTTTGGTCAGAACGATCTGCATGCAGGTGGCCTGGGGTCAACTTCAGGCACTACATTGTCCTCTGAGAACAAATGGTAGTGTTGCCTGGCACTGAGCCAGAAATAGCCCCTGAGCAAGCACTGTTGAATGTGACTGATGCCCCCCCTTAAAACAAACAAACAAACAAACAAACAAAAAATAAACCTTACACAAACATAAAAGTAACGAGAGGTCAAAAAAAGGGAAAGATTTGTACAAAGGTTTATATAAAGAAGTGAATCAAAATATGACAGTCATGGTTGGAGAGATAGCACAGAGGTTAGGTAATGTCCTTGCATGTAGCCGACCCCAGTTAGAGCGTCAGCATTCCATGAGGTCTCCTGAGGACTGTAAGGGGTGACCTTGAGCACAAAACCAGGAGTAAGCCCTGAGCACAGCTGAGTCTGACCCATCTCCCACAAAACGAAACCAAACATGACAATGTAAAATAAAAATTTCATTGGTAGAGTATTAACAGGAAACAGATGGCGAGTCTGAATAGAGTGGAGAATATATACAGAGGATTTTAAATTGGCAACTTTCAATTCCAGAACTTAGGGGAAAGTTACTGTAGCAAAGGGGGAACAAACTGAATTAAAAGCCATATAAAATCTGCTAAATGAGATATTTTGAAATAAATTATAAATATATATATTTATACAAATATAAACATGTAAATCGGAATAACTAGGAATGTATGTATATATGTATGTGTGTTTATGTATGTATATGTATGCATATATATTTACTTGTATCATTGTATCACTGTCATCCCGTTGTTCATTGATTTACTCAAGCGGGCACCCAGTAACATCTTCATTTGTCCCTGTCGCATGCTAGTGTAGCCCAATGGTATCTGCTTGCTCCAGGAACATGAAGAGCATGTTGTTAACTGTTTTTGGCATATCAAATATGTCACGAGTAGCTTGCCAGGCTCTACCATGCGGGTATATACATATATGTACATATATCCCTATGTTCATTTATTAGTAGTAAAAATGATACTTAGTAAAATTTTCTCCTTTGAGTCATATCATTTATCTAGAATATAATTGGTGTTTAAGGTCTCTCAGAGCATTGTAAATTATTCCTACATAGAATTTACTGAGGATTAGTGAAAGAAATTGGGATTCTACTCATATACATTAGCATCTTAATTATCTAGTATTTGAATTGGAGTAAATTAGTTAAGGTACATTAATCTAGTATTTGAATCCAGGTAAGTTACATAACCTCTCAAGGTCTAAATTTCTTTACCTGTACAATAAGGGTAATAAAGACCTTCAATACAACACATACCATCCAAGTGTTGTCCCCTGACCATGTTACTAAGGGACACTACGGACCATTTAGTCTTACTCCCGGGAATTCCCAGTTCCGTGTTGATGATTTACTGCTTGAGTAAATTGAGTCCAGGGACAAAGTGTCACTGAGTCCTTGATGTGTTCAGAAGCCAGGAAGGCTGCATCCACTTGTATTGGGTGACAGTGCAGTGCCAGCAATCGAACCACACACTAGGCATGTGATCTACCACTGAAACTCTCTCTAAAACCCCCAGCTGCTCTCTTAAGGTATTGACACAATCATTCATGTCATTTTTGAAACAGCCTAGTGTGGCAAATATGGCTATTATCATGCTCATTTATAAATTAGAAAACAGAAAGAGATCACGTTTGAAGATTGAACAACTGTCACAGAAAGATTTTAAACCAGATACATCAGTGTCCAAATCCTGTCTCTGTACTATTGTCTCGGTACCAAGTGTTAAAAAAGACAGTTGTATTGTAAATAACTATTAAAGTGGTAAAAGAAATAAATGCATAAAATTAAACAACTAAGTGCAATAGAAAACTTTGTGATACTTAGTAAGACTCCGTAGATTTCTAACTACTAAAATTTAATTCTCATTTCTAAAAATACAGAACCAAAGTTGAGATTTTAGAAACTGTAATAGTATTTTCTTTGATTTCCCTCATTAACAGATGGAAAATGTGCTAATTAAAACCATATACTTAATATCTAGTAAATTTTAAAAAAATATTTAAATATCCAAAGGTTGAACTCCGACAAATTATGCACTAAAGAGTAACATTTTCCCAAGCTTGATCTCAGCTACTCAGGTGACCTGAGAAGAATTACAGGAGAAAATAGCAAAGTCTGGATAAGATAGCACTGGACTCAAATCCTAACTCAGCTGAAATTAAATATACAATGAGGTTCATCCACTTACTCATTAAGTCACCTTACTTAAATTAGTTCTCTGTCAGATCATTGTTTACCTCATTTGCAAAATAAAAACATTACTTAATACCCTCTCCCTTCCAAAATTTACCCATAATCACTGTATCACTGTCATCCTGTTTTTCTTTGATTTACTCAAGTGGGCACCAGTAAGGTCTCTATTCCTCACAGTCCTGAGATTTTAGTAGCCTCTACTTACTCTTCTTTCCCAACAATTGGAGGCTCTTCCAGGGTCAGTGAAATGAGACCTATTGTTACTGTTTTTGGCATACGAATACACCACAGGTAGCTTGCCATGCAGGCAGGATACTCTTGGTAGCTTGCTGAGCTCTTGAGAGGTATGTATATATGTATATGTATAAATGTATATATGTATGTATATGGGAGGAGCAGCCATTGAGATATCTTATCCACAATAGTATAAATAAATTGCACAGGATATTTTATTATTGAATATGTATATGTTTGCTCAATTAGATATTTGTTCAATGTTATAACCCTATAGAAGCAATTTACACATTTATAACAAAAATTACAATCAACTTGAATGTTCAATAACTAAAATGATAAGAGTGCTAAACTGTAACGATATGTGATTCTTTTGCAGTGCATTTACAAGTGCAAAAATAATGTTAATTGAGAAACTCTTATCTAATTTGTACAGCAAATACAATATTAAGATTATTTTATGATTAGCACTATTTAAAATTATAAATAACATAAAATTAACCATATTGAGAGCACTTTCTTTGTTAGCGTCATTACTGTTAATCATGTCATTCATCTAATAAATTACTTTATATAATTAACAGGCTAGAGCGATAGCACAGCAGGTAGGGCATTTACCTTGCACACAGCCGACCTGGGTTCGATTCCTCCACCCCTCTTGTAGAGCCCAGCAAGCTACCGAGATTATGTCCCTCACATGGCAGAGCCTGGCAAGCTATCTGTGGCTTATTCGATATGCCAAAAACAGTAATAACAAGTCTGACAATGGAGATGTTACTGGTGTCCACTCGAGCAAACTGATGAGCAATGGGATGACAGTGATATAGTGATATAATATCAGCCCACGAGTATCACTTGTATCATTTGTCATCCATTATTCATCGATTTGCTCAAGCAGGTGCTAGTAACATCTGCATTTATCTCTGTCATGTGCTAGTGTAGCCCAATGGCGTCTGTTTGCTCCAGGAACAGGAAGAGCCTCAAACCTTTCATTCAGGGTCTTGATGAAGTCTGACCATCTTGTAGGTAGGCAGCCACATGGTCTTTTGACGTCCCGTGGAAACCAATCAGTAACTGCTCTAGTCCAGCAGTCATCTCTAAATCGCATTACGTGCCCAGCCCATCTGATTTCCTAAGCTCAGGAGTACTTTTACCAAAATGCTTTATCTGAACATAACTATAGAGTTCTGATATTTATATTTATGTTTGCACCTGAGCTTCAAAAATCTTCTTTCCCTTACTTAATTCATTTAATTCAAGAACTAGATATTAATAAAAGCAAGTGGATAAAAACCCTGAACTTCAAAATTACTAGCATGTATTTATCATGGACTGGAGTGATAGTACAGCCAGTAGGGCAATTTGCCTTGCACGTGGCCAAGCCAGGTTTGATTCCTCTGTCCCTCTCAGAGAGCCTGGCAAGCTACCAAGAGTATCCTGCCCACACAGCAGAGCCTGGCAAGCTACCCACGGTGTATTCGATATGCCAAAAACAGTAACAACAAGTCTCACAATGGAGACATTACCGGTGCCTGCTCAAGCAAATCGATGAACAACAGGATGACAGTGATAAAATGCTACGGTATTTATTATCTAAACTTTATAAATTATGCATCAATCATTACCGAATATTTTTTATTTTAGTAGGACTTTAAACTATTTAAAACATTAGTTCTTTTCTTTCTTACTTACCAGAACTAACAATATTTGTCAAGTTTTTAAATATTAGATAGTTTACAAAATTCCTCTAAAAAGTGTTTAATTCATATAAGTAAAAATAAATAGAATTAAAAACCCCCAAATTAAAAATATATATTGGAAATAACTTAAAACCCAAAAGTAATACCTATATATTTTGATTTTTGATATGCTACTGTAAAAAAATAAAGATTTACCTAGGAAAATGTTGCAGTTTTATTTTCCTGAAAAAGACTTGAACTGATTAAAAACATAGTGACAATATCTGTTTTTCTTAGATTTCCCAGGCATATTTTATTATCCCAAAAGCAACCAAAAAAGAGTTAGAGGTTCTATGAGACAGAAAGAACAGAAGACAGGGAGGAACAAAGAAAGTAAAGTGGAGAAAAAATAAATTAGCTTCTGATTGTTGTTTTAAGGGATTAAAGACAGAAGTACAGTTGTATATAAAAATTATATAAGAAGATAAGCTGAAATCTTGAGTGCCAGGGGGAAGGGTCAGTGTCACGTTCAGAGATAGGCAGTGTATTCACTGAGTCACTGAGGGTTTTTCCTTAGTGAGAAGACATGATTAAACATGAAATTGTATAAAATGTGTAAATGTAATGTCAGATTATACGCTAGTACTAACTTGAAGGTAAGTCATTCATTAATATTTCAAGTTTTAGTGAAGGAATCTCAATAAAAGCCACTCGGTCTCTACTGAATACTAAAAAGTAACTTACACAGGTGCAAATATTTATCACGTTGACAGTATCAAGATTCTGAAAATTTTTCCTTTTAACTCAGTCTTTTGGTAGCTCACCTTTTAGTATGAGAATTCTTTCAAGCAAAACGTTCTCAGCTTTGATAAGAGTGTTAAAAATAAAAATGAGATGGAAGAGTACATTTCATAAGCATCGAAGAGTGCGATTTTATTCATGTCTCTTTTTTAAAAAAGAAAGAAATTGACTTTTCTCATTGAAAGCTTTAATAAATATACTATAATTATTTATGTACTTAAGAAGTAAGTGACACAATTTAATTCAAGCACAACACTGGCTTCATGAAGCCAGCAAAACATAAGAAAAAAAAGAAAGCTAATGATAAATTTTATTTTATTTATTTATTTATTTATTTATTTTTTCTTTTTGGGTCACACCTGGCAATGCACAGGGGTTACTCCTGGCTCTGCACTCAGGAATTACCCCTGGCCATGCTCAGGGGACCATATGGGATGCTGGGATTTGAACCCGGGTCGGCCGCGTGCAAGGCAAAAGCCCTACCCGCTGTGCTATCTCTCCAGCCCCAAAAGCTAATGATAAATTTTAAATAAAATAGTTTACCAATTTCCTTTATAACGAAGTTCTACAGATCAACCACCTTGATAAAGTGTCAGGGTATAATGGTGGTAGTAAGTTAAGGGCAATAATCATCTTAGAGTCTATTTTCCCTCGCTACTTCAAAATAGAATATTTCCATGTGGTATTTTATTCTATGCTATTTTGGAGGGCCTGGGAACACTACTGTTAATTTACATGGAAATAATTTTACTATTCACAGCTCCAAAAATTACCTGAAAAATCCTCTGATAAAAATATTATATTTTAGATAATATAGAGGCCTTTACTTCATTTTAAAGCAATGTTTGCACTTCAATTATACCCTGTTATCATTTTTGTATGCTATTATTTATGTCCACTGGAATAATAATTTTTAAAGGTGCATTATTAATTAGTCATATATTAAGTTCCTTCCTCACTGGTGAGTTTACTATTCTATAAACCTTTTCCATTGTAAGAAAAAAACCTTGCATTAAAAATCTATTCTATGTAATGACAAGGCTGATTAAATCATCACACTTTTTTTTAAACTTTAACACAAAATACTTTATCAGTCTTAACTCTATTATGATGCTGGTTTTGCCCTCAATTATAAGAAAATTTCCTGAGTTAATGGAATGTGAGAATGGGTGTTTGCCATTCAACCTGACAAATTAAGTTTGCTCATTTGAAACAAAGGAAAATGTACTAGCAATTTGAAAGTGGCAAAGGGATTTTGAGCCTTAACATTTCTTCTTCTAAGCATAACATTTTCATTCTGAACTTCAAAGAGTTCAAATCGTTCATAATAAAAAGAGTCAGATATAAGTGAAGAATGGGAAGCAAACAATAAGAATAGAGTGACAATTAATTTTCTCCATCTAAATTATCCTGCAAATATTATGGCTTAAGGTAAAGCAAAAAAATGTTAATAACTGTCATTTCCAAAGCTTTGACTAACCAATAAGTACACGTCACCCCATGTCCATTCCTCATCCTATGTTAAATGGAACAAAGTGACTTTCAGAGGCTGGGAAGTGCATAATTACATAGACTGGAGTCTTTGGACTTTGATCATAATTACAGTGCTTTATCCATCCATCACTTGTTGCTTGAGGACTAGTCCTCGGTAAGTTCTTTAAAGGAGATAGAAACCCTGTCAGGACAAATTTGAGCTGAAAAACAGCTAATCAGAAGCCTGGCTCTCCTGACTTGAAACAGAGATTGAAAATTGCCACTTTAATCTCACAATCCATTTGGTTTTTAAGTAAAATGAGAACATGAGGTCTCTCTTTGGGAAATCATGTGTCTTTGATTTATATCACTGAATACCTTTTGATGAACTTCTATTGGGTCATTGGGTCCAAATTTACCTCACTGTAGTAAAAATCTTAATATTCTATGTAAAAGCAAATAAATCATTTAGAATTTTGTTGTGGTATTGCTTTGGAGTCACATGCAGTAATGCTGAGATACTGTTCTAGAACTCTTAATAAAAATGCTAATATTTCATTCACTGGCTTCACTCAATTCTCAAAAAGAGGCATTCATATACGCTTAAATCTAAACTTGGTCCAGGGTGATAGTACAGTAGGTAGGGCATTTGCCTTGCAGGTTCACCAGGGTGTAATCCCTGGAATTCCAAGTTATCCCCTGAAGCCTGCCAGGAGTGATCCCTGAACTCAGCCAGAAATAAGACCTGGGCACCACTGTATGTGGCCTAAAACTCCAAGCAAACCATAAAAACTAAATGTCAGGGGATGGAGCACAGTGGGTAAGGCATTTGCCTTGCACATGGCCAACCCGGGTTCAAGTCCCAGCATCCCATAGGGTCCCGTGAGCATGACCAGGAATAATTCCTGAGTGCAGAGCCAGGAGTAACCCCTGTGCATCGCCAGGTGTGACCCAAAAAGCAAAAAACAAACAAACAAAATCTAAATGTTAACTTAGAATCTCATAGCAATGTAAATTTACAGCTGTTTCTTCCAGAATGATCTGTGAACATGAATCAATAGCTTGGTTGCCTTTGTTTACAATGTAAGTTCCAGATTTCATGGAGATGTATCAAACTACAGTTATCTGAGTGTGAATGTTTCATCTCTGAATGCCTGACATCAGAAGTGAGTACCCGTGTAACTGTTTTCTAATTCTGATTCAAATTCAAGTTTCAGAGTTGCGTCTAGGAGTCAAATATTCCTCCCTGTAGTGCATTTTCTGGTACAATTAAAGACACTATTGGGGCCAAGAGGTAGCAGAGTAGTCAAACACTTGCCTTACTAGCTACGGTATAAAGATTAAACACTTGTTTTGCTAGAGCCACTGGGACTCCTTCTTGAGCACAGAGCCAAGAATGGCTGGGACACCTCTAAGTATGGTCCCAAAACTAAATGGACAAAAGAAATTGCTACTAAGGGAAGGAAAAAAAATTATCTTCACTGAGTACGTTCTTTCAACGGCACTTCTTAGCCATAGTGTTCAGTGTCCCCTATACTTTTTCACACTATGAATTGTCATTCTGCATTGGATCCCCTGAGGTTGCAGATCATATATTATTAGCATTTTCTACCTTCCCTAATCAGGACCAACAGGCAAATAAGTTTGTAAAACATTTCAGTAAGAGAAACAAAGAAATAAAAACAAAGAAAATAAAAAGAAGTTTGAGCTGCCAGAAAAGTAAATACAAGGCTTGAGTAGGCACAGGAGGCCCAGATGTGACCTCAGCACCGCCTCGTCTGAGCTTCACAGGGAACGATCCTTGTACTCAGAATCAGCCATGACTTGTTCCTGAACACCAAATCACAAACCATTTACTCCTAAATGTTTTACTTTTCATACAGACTTTGGAGATCCAAGCCATTTATGGTTCTGTTTCCTAATGCTGCTGTAGCAAGTTACCATGGCGTTAGTAGCTTAAACCAATGCAAAATTATGGTCTAACAACTCTCCATGTCAAAGACCTGGTTCAGGTAAACTAGGATGCAATGAAAGTGATAGCAGTGCTGTATTTCTTCTACAGGTTAAAGAGCACAACATTTTTATTTCTTTTTTTTTTCTCTTTGGGTCACACCCTACTTGTGTGCTCAGGAATTACTCCTGGGGGTGCCTGAGGGACCATATGGGATGCCAAGGATTGAACCGGTGTCCGCCGTGTATAAGGCAAACACCCTATCCATTGTACTATTGCTCTGGCCCCACACAATATTTTCCTTTGCCTTTTCTAGCTTCTTCTTTACACCATATTTCTTCTCCATTTACTAATATCAGTCTTCCCTACACTCCCATATCTTCAAAACCTCAAGTCTTTTCTGACTTTGAAGCCCTGTGATTACTTTTTCACCTTGCATTTTGACTTTCAAAGACTCTTGAGATTGCTTTGGACCCCTTTGATTTGTTCAAAATAATATATCTATTTTGAGGTCAGCTAGTGAGCAATCTTAAATCTATCTGCTACCTTATTTTCCCTTTGACATGTACTATAACATTTTCTCAGGTTCTGAGGATTAGGACACAGCTATCTTTGGAGGACACTGTTCTTCTACCACAACTATCCACTTCCCAGTGCATCAGATATGTCATGTCTTGGGGAACAATTTGTAACCACAAAGTATCTACCTATCTATCTTTCTTTCTATCTACATATACACACACATATATACATGCACATATACAATGTAAAGTTCGGTGGTAGAAGTAGCTTTAATGTAGGCAACACATGATTTGCATTCCTAGACCTGTTTCTGTTTACAGCTTTGAAATGTGATCTTGGGAAAAATCACCTAGTTGCTCTAGAATTCAAATTTCTCAATTTTTCCACACACAGATTGAGACAAACCAAGAATATGTCAATACTCGCAATAATCTAAAGAGCTTATAGAGCAAAATGAAACTTCCGACGTGCTTAGATGATGACCCAGTGGTTACTGGGGAGAAATCTACCCCTACTCCTGGGCTAGCCACAAAATAGCAGAACTGAACAATGTACCAACGAGGGGCATTTCAGAGTTCAGTTGGGTCCCTATTTTATTGTCAAGGTGCCAGTTGTTTACAGAGGTGAGGAATTATTTCTATGCATTGTATGAGGATATTTTTCTTTAGATAGTTTAAATCATTTCTAGAAGTTCACAATATAAGTTAATGATGGAATTGCCTTGCTGATTTTTGAACAAGTCCCGTGGGCACTCCATTCACACACACCCCCCGCCTTCCTGCCCTTTAAATACACTCACAGTTCAGGAGCAGCAGACAGAGTCATCCTACATTACACTCTTAACTAGCTACTGCTGGTCATGATGCTCTTCTAGAAATGAAAAGGGCGTGACACTAAGAAGCATATGAAATAACTCCACCCCCATTTAACATGTGGATCTATCAGTTCCTATTAACACCTTGGGTCTTCATATTTCTTCATGAAACAATTATTCCTGTATTTTGTTTTTCTTTCTGTCAAGTACTCAGATAAACAAAACCCACAAACTACAGGATATTGGTTCATTCTTCTCATCTAAGAGAGTAACGTTGATTATGGGAACATTTTATTATTTTAGCAAAATTCGATTGCTCATCACAATAGCTTGGTGTATCTGTACCCACATCAGAAATTACGTTATATTTAATTTTGAGGTTTTCATGTGCACACAAACATCACCACAGGAATCTTTCTAGTTTTTTGCTTATTTCTGACAGGAGCCATAACACAGCGGGTAGGATGTTTGCCTTGCATGCGGCCAACCCGGGTTTGATTCCTCTGTCCCTCTCAGAGAGCCCGGCAGAGTATCCTGCCCGCACGGCAGAGCCTGGCAAGCTAACCGTGGCATATTCAATATGCCAAAAACAGTAACAATAAGTGTCATAATGGAGACGTTTCTGGCGCCTGCTCAAGCAAATCCATGAACAACAAGACGACAGTGCTACAGTGCCACAGTGCTTGAGTCTCCCAAGCAGTACCCAGGAGACCCAGTGGTCCCTTCTGGTAATTCTAAGTCAGTCAGGACAGTGATTTAATGGAAAGAACCAAGTGTGTAATGTGTAATGCTGTGACGCTGCCCAGACCCTGCAGTTCTAGGTACTACCTAGGGCATCTCAGTGGTGCTCCACTGGGTGCTCTAATGGGTGTTCAGTGGCTCCAGGGCCACACATGTTGGTGCTCAGCACCTCCAGGATTATGCCCCCAAATACTCAGAGGACCTTGTGGTGTTGGTACTTGAGTCTGAACCTGAGTCAGTCATATTCAAGGCATGCAGCTTAATCCCTACACTCTTTCTCAGTTCATAATCTCGGGGCTTAATTTTTTAATGCATGAACCTGACATCCTACTGTTAGGAAAAAAATGTACATAAAAAAGCAACTGATTATAGTTTCATGTAGAACCTACTGGTCAATAAATATTGTATATTAATATTATTATTGTTTCAATTACTGGTGGCTAGAAGTGGTGATGATTCCAAAATTTGAAGGAACAAGAGAGCAGGGAAAAGTCCCTTATCATCAAACTATCTAGTCTCATGGCAAAGGCTTCCTGATGGAATTTTTGGTTTTAAGTAAAAAAGCTGTAGCACTGTAGCACTGTTGTCCCATTGTTCATCAATTTGCTTGAGTGGGCAACAGTAACATTTTCATTGTGAAACTTGTTGTTACTGTTTTTGGCATATGGAATACGCTACAGGTAGCTTGCCAGGCTCTTCCCAGTGGGCGAAATACTCAAGGTACTTTGCTGGGCTCTCCGAGAGGGACAGAGGAATCGAACCTGGTCAGCCATGTGCAAGGCAAATGCCCTACCCTTTGTATTATCGCTCCAACCCCCAAGTAAAAAAAACAAAAAAAACAAAAACAACAAAAACACAAGTGAGGGGAGCAGAGAACAATCTAGCTCAATCTTTCTCTGCTCATGCTCTTTGATTGTCCAAGAGGAAATCAGAAGAGAAGGCAACTCTCAGTGGAGTCCGTAGAAGTCAGCTTCCTGGAGTATCGTGCAAGGAGGGCACGTGTGGCAACGCAATGGAGGAGGGTCAACTGCCAAGGGGTGCATCTGCCTTTAGAGGGCTTGAGTTGACAAGTGGAATCATCTTCCACTATCAGGTCATGGTCATCACCCTTCCTTTTGGGATATATTTAGAAAGACTTGTTAATAAAGTTGTTATTTAACTAGTGAAGCAGAAAATTCACAATCATCATGCAAACTTACATAGGAAATATTTATTACTCCTCCATTTAGCATTTTAACAGTTTCCCGCTTCTGTAGAAGAGAAGGTAACTGAAACAAATTACAGAAGCATTTTCAAAGTGGCACCAAGGATGATAGTGAGTGTTCTTCCTTTTGTCTTAGTTTTTATCCTCAACTAACATACTATTTTAGAATTTAATCTTATCTCCTTTACTATTTTTACCGGTTTATAGAAAATTTATTTCACAGAACTCAATTGCTCTGTTAGAATTATGGGGTCAAGAATCTATTTTAAAAATGAGATGGAAATTAAGAAAACACAATGTTACATAAGTTTCCAAAGTATAACCCAATTAATGAATTATCAAATAATTGAATTGTAAAATGATATATGCAGAGGGTCAAATACAATGTCTTTTATTTGTGTATCTATATTTACATAGGTACATGTATATTTATCTACAATATAAAGAAACATGGTGAGGAAATAAGAAAAGCCAATGGCGACAGACTTGAAGGGGCTGCCTTGAGATCTGGAGTGTGGTACGTGGAAACGGACCTTGAGACTTTGAGGCAGGGACTGTAACAATGGTGAAATATTGCTGGGACATCCATGTATAAAACTTTATTAATTCTATTGTCAATCAAAGTGCTTAAATACACCTTTTAAATAAAATGCTAAATTCTGGGTTTGAGTTTTTGTCTAATAAAAGGTAACCAAACAATATGTGCCATGAATAGTTTTCATTTCTAAAGAAATGCCAGTCTACTCATATATTCAATTGTATTGGTATTAATAGTTTCTTCTGTGCTTCAATAATTTTTTTTAAATCATGTTAGTTATAAAGTGGTAGGAATGGTGATTTTTATACACCTCTTCAATGTAGTGGTCAATATCATCAAAAGAGAGAAATAATCTTAATGGTTTAACTGTTCTTTTGATTGTCAGAAACATTTTTGCAAAAACTAAGGTAAATTAGTGTGAATATTAGAGTATGGCAAAATATACATTTCCATTTGCATATGCCACATATAATGTAGTATATAGAATATATGATATATTCAAATACTTTTTCAATTTGAATGTAATGTATTCAAATGCTTTTAACTGAGAAAATTATTAACTGGTGTTTTCATAATGGCATTAATACCCAGTAATAACTGATAATAGCATCTGTCATTTATTCTTTCCTGTGCTAAAAAGGAATTGATATTAAGGTATCTTGCAACTAAAAGAACATGATATCCTGTTCTTTCTTTTTGAAAAGTCTCTTTCATGGTTTCTTTCTAAAGACAAGGTCAGGAAAAAGACAAATTTAACTATGTAGAAGAGTATGATTATGGAATGATTAAATTTGGTCTTTCTTAAAATAGATTTTGTAAACTGAGAACTACGAGAGTTGTCTCCTTAGAAAAACTAACTCAAACCCATTCACTCACTAGACACTAACATGATTACTATTTGATTTTTGCAATGATAATATATAATAAAAATTTTTCTTTAGCGATATTTTACTTATTTTGTTCATTTTTTCACAAATTATTATGGACAGGAGATGAGAATAACTCAGTTCTTAAAATTGATGATAAAAATATTAAATAATTAAGGATGTATATGACACTATAAAACCTTATTGTCATAAAACATACTGCAATATCTTATTTTTATATTTCCAGTATACTTTGAATACTCAGTATAAGTATAAATACTTTGAATTTCCAGTATAAATTGAATACTCAAGAAACATTTTTCTGCTCTTCAAAATTTATTTTCCAGTTGTTTTTTATTATAATGTAAGCTCTATAATCTTACCTAAAACAACAAGGCAAGTTAATGTTCCATTACTCTTATCTCAACTCTCTATAGCACGCTCTCTTTCTTTCTCAAAAAGAGATGTTTACAATTTAGGACATTCCAGAAAAAATTTACAACTACCCTAAAATACTGTCACTATTTGAAATGTTTTAATCTATCAAAATTGGAATGGTTCAATGAGCTAGTAAACTGCTGGGATTATATATATATTTTTTAAATTTACTCATGTGTTTGTGTACATAGTCTCTTCAAACACTGAAAATGCCTCTAGACAGAAATATGCGTCACTGATGTTCAAGTTGCAATCAACAGAAGAAAGTTTTCTTCTAAATTCAAGGTGGATCCTAATAGATACATTAAAATGCCCTTAAAATACATATTTTATGGCTAATATTTTATCAAGGATACAATTAAAAATGTCATTTTAAATAATTTTCAGTGAACTAGAAAACTTTCAGGCAAAAATAAAAAGAAGAATGAGCTAGGAAAATCTTTGCTGCTTCGCTTCTTACAACTCAACCCCCACTTTCAAGTCTACTTTTTAAGCTATCTTAAAAATATATAAGAGAAAGAAATCTTAAAGAACAAAAACCAAAAAACCAAATTCAGATGTGTTCGGTAAGTTTTACTATTGTTATTGCTCATAATAAACAGACAGACACGATTCAAATCCCCTTTCACAGGTACAATTTCAATTCAGGAAAACGTAAAGTTGCTTCCTTTCCCTCTATTTATGTCCAGGTTTTTGCTTTTCCACCATTACATTGATTTTTCTGCCTTATTTTATCTGTTCTTTCGCACACAGCACATAGAAACCTCAGAGGAAGGGCTACGTAGTCTAAATTAGTGCTCATCCGGGTGACAAGTCATATTAGTGAAAAAAACACCACACAACTTCAATAATTTCCTGGGCAATCAACAGCCATGAGCCTTGTCCAGAGCGTCTGCTGCACTGCTGGTGTGAGGCTTCCCCAGGCACTGCTGGTGAATGACACATTAACCCCTTTGGAGCCTCACTGTTTTCAACACTCAGAGGACCTCTTTCACTCATCTTATAAAATAAAGTATGAAATTCCAACATCAACTCTCATGCCGTTAAATTAACAACATCACACTGCTCTATACTACTTGAATGTCTCCCATAACTTTATGGCTGGGAAAACACTGTTCAGATTTCATTTACCAGTTTAAAAATAGCCAACTCTAATTGGAGACACATACACACACACATCATGCACAATCACTAACATCCCTCTGAGTGCTAGGCAAATGTGCCTTCCTATAAACACAAATAAGATTCAAAATAATCATAAGCTTGGGAAGGAAATTTTTTGTCAAACAATCTTTGTTATGAAACACATCAAGAAGAAAGTATTCCTTAGAGCTCAGGAAACAAGCCAGCATCTGGGTTAACAATATCTGTTTATCGTGTATAAATGGAATATTATTTTTTGACGTGAGGATGATCCAGATGATTGTAATCCTGTCCAATAAAATTGCTTCTTCTTGAGTGGGTCAGGGCACAACAAGGGAGCTATGGCATTTAAAGCATCTTAAAATGGCATGATAACATCGTAAGAAATTATGGGAAAGTTGTCTTCAAACTCTGTCACTTTGTATATCCAGACAGGATCAGAAAGAAAGAAAATTAGAAAGATACGTATAGACACTTTAAGCCCGCAGAAATTCCAAATACTATCATTATACTCATAAACAAAGCGGGGGAGGGGGAGGTCCCTCATTGTACACAGCAGAAACAATACACAAGGCACTCCGCTTAAGTTTTGTTAAAAGTTAGGTTAGGTTTAAACTCACCGCTGGATGTAAGGGTCGGGGTAGTACTGAAGGGTGGGACACCGTGAAGTTTCAAAATTCATTTCCTTCAACTCTCTTTGATATCAACAAGCGGAGGACAATTATATAACATATACACATCTACCTGTGTATATCTAGAAAGAGAGCCAGGCGGCTAAAAGCAATAGGGTCAAGGCTATCAGACATAGAAGTATAGACACTTCCCCCCTCGCCCACATTTGCAAAGAGGCGGAGCATCTCTCAGTCTGAGCCAATCATATTCATCAAGTGTCCAAAACCTCAGAAACCGTTGAATCTTACCAGCTGGGCATCCTCTCTAAAGTTGTTCTCCTCCTTCTAACACAGCTTCACAGTCTTTGCCGTAGAGTGGCCACACTTGCCGGCAACTTGGAAGCATCTCTGCACTTCTGGTCTCTCTGGTGATTGGATACTGGCATGAATGGCATCAGAGTTTAATTTCAGCAGCCTGGACTTTTGTAACAGTACTGAGCTGATGGCTGTCTACCATGCCTCTGCTAATTAACATTTCCTTGTATCTGTATATGAATTTAATTAGAGAACTTCTATACCTGATTTTAGAGCTATAGTTTTTATAGAGCTGCTAAGGAAGTTTTTTTTTTTTTTTCAGTTCTCCCCCACCCCACACCCCGTTCTCCCTTTCAGCCAACCGCCTGTTGTGGTCACAATCTCAAATAGCAAAGACAGGGAAATTCCTTGATTATATTTAACCTAGAACTCACTCTTAGCCTAAATCAAGAGAGAGAGAGAGAGAGAGAGAGAGTTTCATTCACAACCTCTTAGAAGTTTTGCCTGCCCCAAATAAAAGAATAAAATCAGCATTAAATTTTTGTAAACTAGATACAATTTTTGAAAAATGATTTGAGTAAAAATTAATTTATTTTAAACTGTCTTGAAACTTATAAAAGTATTTCAAATTGCCTATTAATGAAAATACTCTAGCTTATTTTGATCTTTATTAGTTTGTCACTCTTTATGTTTGTCTTATTTTGTCTGGTTTGGACTTTGTTTTGACTTAGCCTATTTTTGGCATAAAACTACAGATTTATGCATAAATACCAAAATTAATATGACATTAGGAACATTTCACATACAGAATAATTTACTTCCTTTCTGGATATAAGCTGTAAACCTATCCCTGTTTTGTGGATTTGGAAATTGAATGAAATATGATTCTGAAGCTAAATTAAAATAGACTCCAACAAAAAAAAAACAAAACTAGTTTGTGTGTCCAAGTGTCACTAACATGGCAAGTCCACATACTTCATTCACCCACTACTCTCTGATCACCTGGAAACTGGTGACATAAGTGGCTCTCATAGTTGTGAGGCAATCTAAAATCCTTTTCAGAGCAATTTGACATTTGTTAATACAAAATTCTGTTCCAAAATGTGTTTCATAAAAATATTTCATTTGTTTCTTCAGCCAGGATGGAAGAGAGAAGCTATTTAAAACTTGACATTCTCTTCCCTTACTTAGCCTGAGAGTGTCTAACATCTGTGAATTGTGAAATTCACAAACATGCCGGCCTGAGCTCCAGCCAAATCAAACAGCTTGTTTTACAAAATGTGAAGCTTGGAGGGAAGACCATTTTACTAATTAATTATAAATTTATTAATTAGAGTTAAAATGTTTGGCTTTATCCCCTGCTATTGGCAAATAGAGATGACCTGAATGTACAAAGTACTCAAATTGAAAATACTTAATTTCCTTTGACCTTGGCCAAGTTGTTTAATTAAACCAGCCTTTGTAAATTTAGAAGATGAGAGGTGAAATAAGGATTTCTAGTATTGTGCTTCTCAAATATTTATGCACCTGGGTGTCTCTTAAAAATTTTGTAGGTGAAGATTACCATTTAGTATGCCTGGGTGGGCCTAAGGATCTGCATTTCTTGCACTCTTCCAATTCTTACGCTCTTCCAAGTGAGATTAGAGATGATGTCCTTTGCTCATACTCTGAGTAGCATGATCAAGTGTTCTTCTTAGTCTTGAAACGTATTTACTTTGAAGAACTAAGAAAGAGCACTTTTAAATATTCTAAATCACCAGAGAGACTCTAAACTACCAAGTAACTAATTCACACACATACTTAAATTGTTTTTAATTTCAAAATGTTATATTCCAACTTAAAAAGAAAAGACGACTTAAAATGTATGCCTTAGTGACAACAGTTTAAAAAAATTAACCCTAAATTTACTTAGCAAAGGAGGTCAGATGTTAAATGAGAAAAATGCTATGTAAATTACTATAAAATATATTGGTTCCTATTGCATTAGCAAATAAACAGAGAAGTACATTGACCAAGGGGAAAAAATACTTTAGGATTTAACAACATATCAATAATACACAGCCAATCACAACATGGGAAATAAGTGACAATTATATATAATTACCATAATCACTACCTACGTTGCATTTCTCTTATCCCAGAGCACTCAGGTTACTATATAATTTTTTGTGTGTATGAAGAAGGGGCATGCAGTTTCAATGCTTTTCCAGCATTTTAAAGCTTCTAAGAGGGATTGTAATAAGTTACAAATAATCCTAAAAGATGACAATTTCCTTTCTGACCATTACCTATGTATTTGAACGATGGTGTCTGTTGAAGGCTTGTGATTGTATAATGTGGACAAAGTACAGAACTTTGGAATTTACGAACTGGAACTCCATACATATTATAAAAGAAAGGGTTGCTTCCTCCTTCCCTAGCAGTTGAGAATGTGCAGTCAGCTAAATTCAGATAATCATAACTTGATACATTACATTTATCTCCATGAAAATGATTTCCCAACTTCTCCTCTTTATATAATCCAAACATTGTTTAGAAATCTTTCTGGCTGCTCTCATGCCCAGGGTTCTATTGTGTTCTCTATCCATAGTGACTCAAAACAAAATCCGAACATGATCACATCTCACAAATCCTTCAAGAACAGGAAGTCTCTCTTATCTTTTAATGTAAAAGCAAGCTCCCCTTTGAATAACTGGAATTGTTCGATCTTTATATATGCAACAGTAACAGTGACTTTCTTTCTAAAATCTGCCTATTCGTTCATAAGACAAATCACTTGTATTAGATTGTGAATCACGATTTATATGATTGCATATTAGATTGAAGGTATGTTTGCTACCTGTTCATCTCTGATTCTGTTTATCAGTGAAATATTGTACAGTGAAAATATAATGTTATAACTATGCAAAATATTAGTTATTTTTTAATATTTTAAATTTTATAAAGTAGCTCACAGTACTTCATTATATTTAATATTCAAACACCAATCCCACCACCATTACACCTTCTCACCACCATATTTCGGGTGTTCCCATCCCAAACCCCTATCCTTGCCCCAAAGCAGAAATGAAGTAATATAATATTTCCCTCTAAGATTGATTGCCTCCTACTTTGAATCTCAGCAAATGTGGTGCAGTACTCTTGGAGTATGGGTAGGGTGTGTCCTATGAAGTGTCCAGGAAAAGGTTCACTCGTGGTTAAGGCTTGGCCTGAACATGTGGATAGTGGCCATGAGACTGGCAGCAGTTGATTTCTGGAGGTTTTTGGCTGCTGGGGCTGAGTCCCTTGGGGTGGGGAAGGGGGTCTCACCTCCCTCCCCCTGAGGCACTCCAAGGGAAACAGCCTGGCTTGTGGTCCTGTAGCATAGTCATGGCAGATATAGGAGTTTTTATTATTGATTTTAAAGATTACAGAAATCATGACCAGTTTTATAAGGTCTATCTCTCAGTGATTCAATAAAGAAAGTTGAAAAAAAAGATTCCAGAAAATATTTTACATTTTGGGAACACATTTTGTTGAGTCACAATTTATATGCAATGGAAATCACAAGTATTATGTGTTCAGTTTGAAGTGTTTCGACATATTATATGCCCTATATCCTCTACCATAACTAAGGTAACTTTTTTTATAACCTCAAAATTGCTCTTATACACATTTTTTTTTACCTCAAAATTTCCCTCAGGCACATGTGCAGCAAATCATCCCTCATTGTTGGCTCAAAAAAAATCATGTTGTTTGCTTTTGGGCATTATATATGGGATCTATTTTACTGAAACAGCATTATAGAAGAACTTCAACATTATATAGAACTTTCTACAATGAAGGAAACATTCTAGACCTGCAATATCCCCTGGCTTAGCTAATCACCACAAGCAGTGAATGCATAAACTAGTATTTACACTGAAAAATCAATCAAATTAAATGCAAACAGCAAAAGTTTAATCAACTGCAGTGTAAAATTTTATTAAGCTTAATGCAAATAACTACCCTGTTGGACACTAAAAATTAGAGCATAACATAAATGGAGGCACATAGTATATTTTCATTTGCATCTAGGTTATTTTGGTTTACTACGTTAATTTTGAGTCATATCCAGGTCGTTGCATGGATCAGTAAATAGTTCCTTTTGAACTGTTGTTGAACATGCAGACTGTTCTTTTTTTTTTTTTGCTTTTGGGGTCACATCCACCGACACACAGGGGTTATTCCTGGCTCTGCACTCAGAAATTACCCCTGGTGATGCTCAGGGGACCCTATGGGATGCTGGGAATTGAACCCGGGTCGGCTGCGTGCAAGGCAAACGCCCGACCCGCTGTGCTATTACTCCAGCCCCAAGACTGTTCTTTTTTTTTTTTTAATCTGTTAAAAGCAAAGCTTACTCTTGGATTCTCAGTTATGACCAGGAGGCAGAAGTTGCAACCAGAGAAATGACGTAGGGGTTAAAGCACTGGCCTTGCACATGATCAACTGGGGTTTAACCCCCAGCTCCACATGTGATCGGCTGAGCACCACCAGAAGTGATTCTTGAGCAAAGAGACAGGAGTAAGCCCTGAGCACCACTTGAGATGGCCCAACAAATAAAAAGAAAAAGGAGTATAATTTCAATAAGCTTTTTGATAGCTCTGAGCCAATGATATGGCTCGTGTGAAATGCATACCTAACTTCTATGAGGTCCTGAACCTCTAAACCTATAGGGCCTAAACACTAAACTGACAGGTGTGCACTGTTAGACAGTACTCCTAGGAATAGATGCTCTTTCTCCCATCCCTAGCACTACTAGAAATGACCCCTATTAAAAAATTATTTTAAAAGCTCAAGAAGAACACACCCCATTGAGTCTCTTAATGATAGAAAATGATTCGTTTCTTACATATTGATACACCTCAAAGGAAGCAGCAAATGTTAATGGAAAGAGCTGAATATTCTGTAATTAGTCTGGATTTTGCTCCAATGATAACCTGTTGTAAGGCAAATATATTCTTGGTCTTTACTAGGGAAAATGCATCAACGTGCAATCTTTGTTATGAACAAAAGGAACTAACGGGTTCTATAAACTTTTCATTAAATGGGAAAATCATTTAAAAGTAAAATTTGCAGATTGAAGCATCAAGTTGGAAACCCCATTTGGAAAAAAACTGGAAATTGGACAGCTTTGGTAGTCTAAGGAGTGGGATGATGATAAAAAGAATCATTTCATAGTGCCAACTGTAACAATATGTCAGATATCACAGGTCGTTTTTGTTTTTATTTTAATTTTAATTAATAGAATATTAGTATTCAAATTTGGTGGAAGATATCCTGTCCAATTAGAACTAATTGGAGTACTTTGATTGTTCAACCAAGACTGGAAATTAAAAAAAAAAAAAGAGGTTCTCTTAGAAAGGAAAGAACAATTAATGTAGAGCAATTGAAAACAACAGATGTTACCATGAAGTACTTAATGTGAATGACTCCCACATTCTCTAATGCTGGGGCTGTCTGAGGCTGTGTGAACAGAGAAGCCAAATTCTTTGTTCCAAATGTCTTTGTTTTTGCACCCAGGTTCTTCCTTATGTCACCTCCTTCATAATACAGTTACAGGAGAGAGCCTTTTAGCAGAGGTGATGGAGTAAATGAAGTCTGTGTCACACAACATTGCAAGAGTGAGGAATTTGATGATTTATGCTTTTCGAACACAATTTTCTACAGACCTTAAGTTCAGTTTTGTAACCTAGAAGCGAAAAGGAAGCTCTGATCTAAAGGAATCAATCTAACCCCAACTCCCGCCCCCTACTTTATTCTCTATAAATCGAATGCTTATTGAACAGGCAGGCATCTAGAAATTGGGATCTCCAACTCGAATGTGTGTGAATGTTGCCAAAAGATTTGTTTCGATGAAAAACAAACGCTTTTGTAAAGCTAGCAGTGTCCTTCCTTGGTTTGGTCTCTACCTCCTTGCAGGTCACTGGATGTTATTATGCAAGAAAAAAGTGCACAACTAAGTTAATGCCCCTGGGTCTACGAAGAATGAAGAGGCTTGGGGAAAAAGGGATGTCCTGAGCAAAGGGACACTTTTCCACTCAGAGGGCATTCAAGGAAACACAGCGGCCAATTGGGGAGGGAGGAGGTTGGCAACATCCCTTACAGACAAACCTGATACCCTCCCAGGGTCACACCCAGTGTCCCACAGCAATGCGGGTGGGCTTCTTTTCCAGACATCCCTGAACAGCTGTGTGGGGGCTGCTCCTCACACCCACTCTCCTTTGCTTAATGTCCACGGGAGTGAGAGATAAATAAGGAGACACAGGAAGTCCTTATTTGGCACTTTCCAGGTTTTTTTTTTTTCTCCCTCTCTTTCTCTCTTCCCTGAATCACTTTTCAGTTGCAGACATCATGTTCCTTCACTCTAAATGTTTGGTGTGTAGTTCATAAAATGAAGGAATCGTTTACATAATCCAAATAATTGAAATAAAAACAGTGATCTTGATAGAAGTGTCTTCTCTGTATATGTAAAACCTTGCCAATCGTCTCAATAATGTCTTTTAGCGAAAGAGAAAAATCTTGGAACATGCCGTTGTTATGTTTCTTTGACCTCATTTTATTACGAACTGTGTGCCTTACCTTTGTATTTCATGACACATTTTCATTTTAAATATTAAACAGAATAAATTTTATTTTCAAAACTTGGAAACATAATCAAAAGAGAATAAAACAAATGTAATCAGAAATAATGTTGTTGGTAATTAGCATGCACCCATAAGCCTTTTAAAATGATACATATTTAAATGAATTTGCTTTTTCCACATTTTTTAAATTCTCATTTAAAATTTTATTTATTGTTGCTTAGGAAGTTACAATGGTGTTAAAATGTATGATGTTTATATAAAAAATTACCACATTTCCCCTGCCACCTTCAAAAGGCAATGATCTTCCCCACTGTCCCTGAATTTCTTTTTGTCTGATCTCTCCCCATCTCTCTTCCCACCACTGTTTGGTAATTGTGTTTGTATTCAAATGCCAAGGATTTGCCATTGTTCAGTACTACCTATTCTCTTACTTTGACTCTATATTTCACAGATGAATGAGATCACCTAGTATGGCTAACTCCATCTAACTTATTTCATTTATAATCATCTCTAACTCTACCCACTTTGCAACAAACTGATTTTCTTTTCTTCCTTGCAACTGCAAATGCAGTCCAATTAGATTGTTAACATATATCTTAGTTTGAGTGATGTTGGATTTTGTTAGGCAATTTTGGCAGAAACATCACAAGAGTGATTCTGTGTTTTTCTCAGCATATCAGATCTGGAACTTTTTTTGAAGTCCACCAGACTTCATCTCTGAAGCCTATCTACTATGAACCTAATAACAACAAATGTCATGCACTTCCTCTTGCACAGTCCCTTCAAGGTCCTTAGGATTGCAGTAGCAACATATTTACACGGTCATTATACAAAATTTACTAATGACTGATGTACTGTTTTAACTGCAATCTTCTAATACTGCTATCACACTCTATCCCAGTTTCCTCTCTATCACCTCTCATCTCACGCAAAGTATTGCTGCACTGCCTGTTGGAATTTTTAGGATCAAGCTTATAACAAGTCAAATAAGGGATACTTTCAGTATATGTTTGTTTAGGGGAGAGTATGTTTATGTGATTTGTATCAATATTGGTACTTAGTTAAATTATTGCTATTCATGGGTCAGGATGGTATCTCATTGGCATGGGTGAAATCTTAAGCTAAATTCCTAGGTCGAAGATAAATGAATGAATAAATAAATAAATAAATAAATGAACAAAGCATTTGCCTCTCATTTTCATGGATTGCTGTAATAACCTCCTGAATGTTGACTTATTGGGTAAGTCATCACCGAATCTAGGATTTGAGATCACATTATAATGTGGATAGCTCCTACAATATTTATCTTGGAAAAGATATTAATTTTAGAATAAAAGCAGTTTGACGTGTATAAAATCAGAAATCAATCTGTATGAACTCCTTCCTTTTAGCAAACATCTAAAATTGCAAACAGAATCAATACCATAAGACTTTTATTAAAATAATATGGATTCTCTTTGGTCTATTGCTATCCATGTACAATCAGATAATTCAAGGTTTTCACTGACTTAATGTTGATTATAACTTCAAGATTATATTCCTTGGGTACTTCCTCTGGGTGGCCATCAGTGTGCAGGACACTATGGCTAATCAATTTATTTTAGATATTTTAGACATAGAAGCAGGTATTTTTCTTCTGTCCTAATCACTCTATTCAAATAGCCCCCAGAAAATTTAAGAATGATTCTCTTTCCCTCTCTTGCATTCTTTATAGCAAAAGAATGACTATCACCTAATTGTATCACTAAGTACTTGATGACCAATTTGCCTGCTGGCGTTTTTGTTTGGGATATCTGGTGCTTGATTAATAGTGATGAGATAAGAATATGTTTACTAGAATTCATGAAACAAGTGTGTGTAGGTGGCAGAGAATAGAATGTATCATTCTTATTTACGTTTCTGTGGTTTGAACCAAAGAAAGACAGACAGACAGCTGTTGAGTAAATTTCTTTTCCAAACACACATTTGCATGTCTCTGCTTCTGAGTTGGGGTACTGTTCATCCAAGGCCAAGAAAAGTCATTACTTGTGTAAGTAAAGGAAGTAGGTATGTGCCAAGGAAGCAAAGTACACTTTGTATTCTCTAAAGACAATGCCATGGTGATTACTTAAACCAACAGATATTATTCTGATGTGAAGTTTCCTGAGATATTCTATGTACCTATTTGAGAACTACTTACAATTCCCCCAAAAAAGAGGATGAAGCATTTGTATAAATGTCTTGTAAAAAACTTGCTCTTCTCAAAATAAAAATATTTTAAATCATGTATTTAAAAAATCAAGTCCCAACAAACAGAATGGCCTTAAAATAAGTTCTTGATTAATGGTTTAAATTTCATATGACCCTTTCTCAAACATTATCTCTTTGAAGCCGCCCAAATGTCATGAAGTAGAAGACCATGGAAGTTTAGGAACAAACTCACAATCCAATTATCCCAATACCATCAATAAAATTGGCTTATATTGGATCCTTGTACTTATTTCTCCTAGTGCTAAGTCTATCCACTTAATCAGACAACACTATTAAAAGTCTGTTGTGATTTGTGTTGTGTGGGGTTCAGGAAAATAAAGCTAATTAAAACACAACACTTTTCTAACAGATTATCTTAAATCTATACATTTTTATAATGTATGGGGGTATTTCAAAAAAAGCTTTTCACATCCATCCATTGCCCATTAAGTTCGCCATAAAAATTCCTATTCAAGTTAGGTATTGTAATATCTTCATTTGTATAAAGGAAGAATCTGTTGATGACTGCATTTATCATTCAGGCAGTTGTAGAACTATGATCTTAATTCAGGCAGCCTGTTTTCCTGACATTATCACAATTTGATACCCAAAATGTTTTTAAATGCATAATGCTTGTTTGTATTTCTTAGAATCCCTTGTACAGTCCATAGCACCTCTCTTTCTCCCTCCTTCTCTTTTTCTCACTTTGCTCCAGTTAGCCTCTGATAATACAAGTGCCATAAATGCCAGCCCCAAAGGAAGATATGAGCTCATGACAAGCACCCACATTTGGGCCAGCCATCAAGAATGTTAACTCCACTTATTTTGAAATCTGGGTTGTGCACACAGTTTAAGCATGTGGGAGTGGATGCACTGATAAATACCGCTGTGGGATGGAAGTGATTCCTAGGGTATCTTTACAGGGGAATCCACATGGGATGACCCTTAAATGGGTCTGTTTACCAAAGTACTTCTCTGCCAAGTTTCTAAGGAGTTAATTTAAGTGTTGCCTTGGAGGCAGAACATCAGTCTGAAATGGTAACTTTCCTTCATTGCCTTTGCATATGCCATACATCACTCTGCCACTCTGTCATCAATACACTTAAGCTATTTGAGTAGAGCACAGAGTAGAACAAATAATTTTCTTCGTGGACTTGAAATGCCATTTATATTATGATTATTATTGCCAGATGCATCCTTTCCGGGATCAGGGAAACAAGACACAGGCTAGGGTGACTGTCTTGCACGTGTAGGACTCCATTTCATCCTTAATATCATTTGATGTCCCCCTACAATAGTCAGGTATAGCCCTGAGGGGACATTTTTGAGCACTTCCAAGGGGATTCTGGTAGTTTCTGGGCCTGCAGGGTCTGGGAAATATCCCGGTCTTGTGCTCTAGCAGTCAATCATCTGAGTCAGTTGTGTAAAAGTTGCTGGAAATGACTCCACAGATTTATAAAACCCACAAGATGAGATAGATACTCTTATAGGAAAGTTCATTTATTCACTCATTTATAGAGAAACATATTGAAATATGTGTGAGATTTAGAATATTTTAGAAGATACGGGTATACATGCATACACAAATACATGAGTACATATATAGCATGCATATATAGTTATATCACATATATTTGTAGTAGATTAGTATATAAACATGACTATGATGCCTATGTAAAAGTATCATTCACTGAGGAATTTTCTTCTCCAACTTACTCTTTTTAGAGGGTTTGGTGACACACCTGTTAATGCTTCTGGCTCTGCAGACAGGAGTTACTTCTGTGTTCAGAGGACTATATGGGGGGGTTCTTGGGGATTGAACCTGGGTCAGTCACTTGCAAGCAAATGCCCGACATGCTGTACTATCACTCCAGCTGCTCCAATTTACTCTTTACTACAGGCAAGACAAAGTTAACCAAGAACATTTAAAATAATGGAAGCAATGAAATAATACATGCAATGTGATTTAGGTTCATCTCACTGTCACTGTCATCCCGTTGTTCATCAATTTGCTTAAGTGGGTGCTAGTAACATCTCCATTCATCCCTGTCACATGCTAGTGTAGCCCAATGGCGTATTGGGGGCTCTTTCAGGATCAGGAGAATGAGAACCAGATTAGGGTAAGGGAGGGAAGATGATTTAGGTTATAGTAAAGAAGCTTTTTTTACTTTTCAATTTTAAATTACATTTTATTCATTTGCCATTAGTTTGTATAATACATATATTTATAGAAGTAAGACTTTACTCATTTATAATATTTATGCACTTCAGCCCCTAACAACAAATTCAAGTAACATGATAGTATCAAAATGGCCTTATTTTGCCTCATTCTTCTCTTTCTTCTTTTCTTCGGCAGCCACACTATTTTTCATATATACTATGGATTATTGGCATTTTTTTTTCAGTTTTTCACCTTGGTCATTTATATAGCACATATAATAAAGCCATTCAGCTTTATTGTCATTTGCTTCCTTATTTCACTTAGCATAATCGTTTTGGCTTCTATGCATTATATAAGGGATAATAATCTTTTTAAGTAACTTACTTGTATTTCATTGAGTAAACATACCACAACTTCATCACTCAGTTATCTCATGTTGGGCCTTTGTGTCACGTTTTGACCATTGTAACAGTTTTTATGAACATAGGGTTACATATATATATTCTTTTGAATTAGTGTTTTGATATACATTAGATAAATAGAAGTTGATAAATCATACAAATTTTCATTTGTAGATTTAAGGGAATCTCCATATTGTTCTTTGTGAAGACAATCAATTTACAGTTAAATTATATTCCCAAACTTGAAGGTTTTATTTGGGATTGGAGATAGGCATTATATATATATTCAAAAAGAGGTTATAATGTATGTGAAGCATTTAATCTGCTACTGAGGTATATCCCTGACCTTATATGGGAAAATTATATGAGCATTTCACAAAGGTAGTAGGAAGGAAAGGACGTTCATAAATTCAGAATAGTAATTATTTCTTGAATGATGTTATGGAATGAAGGATGCCTCTTTTTGCTAATACTCTCCTATAGTTTTCAGATTTTATGTGTGTAAGAATCAAGCTTTTATATTCAGAAATAACAGGAGAAACAACTATTAAAATACTTTCCTACAAAATTTTAGTCATGGAATAATTGCATGTGAGGGTGTGTCTTAGATAGTTGTAGCCTATAAAAAAGTGTAAAGTTAAAAAATTTTCTTTGGAAAACACACAAAGAGTGAATGAATTATTCCAGGATAAATAAATCTCAAAATATGTATCATGGGCCATTGAAGGATTTGCATCTACATGGAGAGTTCATAGCAAGAAAAGAGAAAGAGTTATGCTGAATTTAATTTGGAATATGCGAGGAGTTTAGTATTCTAGTTGAATAGAATGCAGATTTTACACAGTTTGCTTATAGGAGTTGTTTATGGTAAGATTCCATGTCACCAAGACAGTGTAAGAAAGTCACACTAGATATTATGGGGAAAAATAGTATTGCTCATGAGATGTTTTTGTTTCAGAATATGACTACTGCGCATTGAAATACAATAAGCGGCTTTCTTTTTTTATTTTTTAATTGCCAATTTTTAAATTGCCACCTTTTTAATTATTTATTTATTTATTTATTATTTATTATTTTTTAAAAAATAGAAATAAACCACATATGCAGAGTTCTTTATTTATTTATTTATTTATTTATTGCTTTTTGGGTCACACCCAGCGATGCTCAGGGGTAACTCCTGGCTTTGCACTCAGGAATCACCCCTGGCAGTGCTCAGGGGACCATATGGGATGCCGGGGATGGAACCCGGGTCGGCCACGTGCAAGGCAAATGCCCTACCCGCTGTGCTATCACTCCGGCCCCCATTTATTTATTTATTTATTTATTTATTTATTTATTTATTATTCTTTAATTAGTGAATCACCATGAGGGTACAGATACAGATTCACTCATGTTAGAACTTGTTTTTCCCTCATACAATGTTTACAAACACATCCCTCCACCAGTGCCCGTTCTCCATCACCAATAAACCCAGTATTCCTCCCCCGCATCCCATCTCCCCCCCACCCCACCCTGCCTCTGTGGCAGGGTACTCCCTTTTGATCTCTCTCTCTCTCCAATTGGGTGTTGTGGTTTTAAGCCGCTTTCTTGATGAAGACTAGTAATTGAGAGCCAAGCTCTGCTCAAATCACATTGATTTCTCACTGAGAACACATTCTTTCTAAATATGATGGGACAACCCAATGAGACCATTCAAAAACACAGAAACCCCACTGATGATTTTATCTTATGAATCTCTGATTGTTCTGACCAAATCATTCTTGAAAGTGCACACCAGTCTAAAACTCTTTCTGCTAAGTCTTCCTGGTTTTACTCAGCAACTTCATGACTGCCAGAGAGTATATATACATACATATATATACATATACATACACATATATATGCAATATATAGATATAGATATATATCAAACCCACAGCTGACCCAGGTTCAATTCCTCCGTCCCTCTTGGAGAGCCGGGCAAGCTACCGAGATTATCCCGCCTGCACCGCAGAGCCTGGAAAGCTACCTGTGTTGTATTCGATATGCCAAAAACAAGTCTCACAATGGAGATGCTACGGGTGCCCACTCAAGCAAATTGATGAGCAATGGGACGATAAAAAATGGGACCACAGTGCTACAGTGCTCTCTCTCTATATATATATGTGTGTGTGTGTGTGTGTGTGTGTGTGTGTGTGTGTCTGTCTGTCTGTCTGTCTGTCTGTCTGTATGTATGTATGTGTGTGTGTCTGTGTAAAGAGAGAGACCCCTATTATATATGTAGCTTGGATTCTGCTTCTTAAAGCATAGAAACTGGTCCGGTTTTGAGATTAGTTCAAACATGCAGATAGATATTTAGGATTTAAGGCTGATCAATCCCTACTCAGCTAGCATATTGTATAGCAATCAGAGATATATACATTATGGATAATTTTATGACATAGCTAGAAGTCTCAATTAACCTAGAGTTTACAAGTTCACCTGGGAAATCTTCCACTTTGAGGATAGATTCTAGTATGTTCTAAAATTGTTCTAAAATTCAGTTTTAGGAAGAATGGGGTGAGGGAAGATAGTGCCTACAGGGAGATGGAATTGTATGTAACTACTAAGTTGTATTGACACTCTGCAGAAGGATATTGAGAAAATGAGTGCTCTTAACAAGCAGTTAAAGGCTAAGTGTGAGAGCCAGATGGCCTCTTCGGAAAGCTTACAAAAAGATAAGAGCCTCTTTGCAAAAACAAACAAAGTTAAGCAATGGACTAAGAACCTGATAGTGCAACAGAGCTCAAGAGACATTTAAATACTCAGACATGGCTGGTTGGATATTCTGAGACCATAAAATGTGGCACAAGGGCATTGAGAGAATGTCTCCATACACCGGTTCAATAGACTCTCTTCTACTTTGTTGGGGACAAGTAAACATTTAATCCTCCCTGTTCTGGACTGAAAGTACAAGATTAGAAAGCCAACATGGTTAGGTGAGGTTCTTCTAGTCTGAAGGCTCTATTCTGAGCCTTTACTTGGTGGATAAGACTAAGAAATGCTGTGGAATATCTTTTAAGTCACTGATAATGTAATTCCACTCTCATGATCTAATCAGCAGTTCCCAAAGTCACCATATCCTAATACTTAATGCCAAATGCTGTGCACTCAGCTTCTAATATATGAACTGGGGACACAAACTTCAGACTTCTCTAAGTACTTAGAGCTTATCGATATATGTTATTATTTCTTACTAAACTTTAGAACTTCTTAATACTGGAAAATATGGATTGGAAATATTGTAGAGCGGGTAAGACACTTGTCTTGCACTCTGGAGACCCAGGTTCAATTCTCGGCAATCCATTTGGTTCCCAGAGCCCAGTATGAATGATTTCTTGAATACAAAGCTGGACCACTACCTGGTCTGGCCCCCAAGCCAAAATAAATAATTAAATAGATATAAGAAAATGCTACAGAAACTGAGCCCCTCCCCAAAGCAACAACCATCCTACTCAAGTGTTTATATTAGACACTCTCTAGTGAATATGGCTAAATGCTAACAGAACCCACTGTTTGAGATAGGGAAACATAAATTACATCTCAAAATAAATTTCTATAATTTTCCAATATGCAGCTGCAGAAGTCAGAGAATTGAGGCTTCTTGTGCAAGGTATTTGGTTGAAAGGGATAAAACTGTATAAGCAAGTTTGTTGACTTGACCGCATTTTCTCATGAAAGGGGAATTGACATTTAACTGGGGTCCAAGGTGTATGGGGAAGTTAACTGAGAAAGTAGCTTTTATTTGATTTGTTTGTTTGTTTGTTTTAGGTTTGGGGTCCACACACAGAAGTGCTCAGTACCTTTTCCTATATCTGAGCTCAGGGCTCACTCATGGCAGTATTGGGGTACCCATATATAATTCCAGAGGATCAGACTCAAATGGGCAGCAGCAAGAGAGCTTACTTTCTGTACTATCTCTCTAGTCCTCAAATAGCTCTTATAAGTCTGGAAAAATATGTTGACATCCTAGTATATGATTGGAAAATTATAAAAATTTCAGGGGATGTTGATGTGCTTAAACTCATATACTATGTGATGCCAAAATAACCACCTGAGGAACCTATTAGATGGGTGTGGGCTGGTGAATGCCTACACATGGTTCTTCAGGAATATCATGACTGTACTTAGAGAAGGACAACATCAAGGGGAAACTCAGCACTGGCTCCTTCAGAAGCTCAGGACTAGCAGTTGGAAAACTCAATCACAGGTATGGACTCATCCATATCCATGGTTATGATGGTCAGCCACCCCTCAATAATGGAGATCAGATGGTAGTGATTACCTTCAACCTTCTAGATAGCAGGAGGCCATAATCATCATAATGACCCATTAGATAAGAGGTGTAGTTAAAGGGGCTTCACCCATGAAGGACTATAGAGATGCTCCACAAAACACATCATATCCAGGGACAAGAATTTATTATAAATATATAGTCCCAAATAGAAAAAGATTGGGGCTATGGAAGACTGAAGGTAGTGGAATCACAATATAATTTTTTTGATTGATTGCATTAATGTAACTGAAGAGGTAGCCATATCCATGAAACATGAAACCTCCACCCTATTCTAGGTGTCAATTTCTTTAGGCTTCTATAAAGATATATGTGACCAGGGCCAGTGTCAGGGATATGTGCCAACATCTGCACTTAGGATAGTTTCTCATTCAATTTAATTCTATTTTTTTTAAATTTTTATTAGTGAATCACCATGAGGTATAGTTACAAACTTATGAACTTTCGTGCTTGCATTTCAGTCATACAGTGATCGTTTACCCATCCCTACACCAGTGCCCATTCTCCACCACCAATGTTCCCAGTATCCCTCCCACCACCACCACCCAAACCCCCACCACCCCACCCTGCCTCTGTGGCAGGGCATTCCCTTTTGTTCTATCTTCTCTGAGGTGTTGTAGTTTGCAATAGAGGTATTGAGTGGCCATCATGTTTGGTCTATCGTCTACTTTTGGCATGCATCTTTCAACCTGAATGGGTCCTCCCAACATCTTTTTGTTTGTTTGTTTTTTGGGTCACACCCAATAGCCAATGCACAGAGGTTACTCCTGGCTTTTCACTCAGGAATTATTCCTGGTAGTGTTCGGGGGCCCATAAGGGATGCTGGGAATAGAACCTGGCTCTGCCGCGTGCAAGGCAAACCCACTCTGCTATTGCTCCAGCGCCCCCTCTCAACATCTTTGTTTTACCAACTTGACTTCTAAATAATTTTAGAAGCAAGAGCTTGCATATTTTTCTTTTTACTGGATTCCACAAATTGCACAGTTTTGCTTATAATTGATAACTTGGTTTAGTGAACACTGGGTACAGCAGGTCCTAGTTGACCTAAATATGAGGTGTGAGACCTAAGTATACTCATGAAACCCTGTTGATGTGAGATCACAAGATTAAGTAGTAACTTGAATTGAGATTAAAATACAGCTCACAGAGGATCCTGTATGTCACAAAACCCTTCCAGTCAACAAACAATATTATAATGATCAAGGTTGGAGAGGTCAAATTGAAAGCTCTGAAACTGCCCTCTACTTAGTTCACCACAAGAGTAAATAAAAGTAATATAATGTTTCAGAAGCAATAATAATTACTGTCATTATTAAGTAGTTAAAGAATAGGGAACTAGATTGGAGAATATCAATATCAAATCTAACTGTACTATCTCTACAGCCCCTAGTATGAAAATTTTTGTATCAGATGTTAACTCTCATCAAAGCTCAGGAATGAAGATGAAAGAAATAAACAAAATTATGTAAATTTTTTCATTAAAGGAGCTAGAAAGAGATTGAAAATATGGATAATGAAAGGGAAAGCAGTGTCAGTATAAATCTACTCTATTTGAATGTGAGCATCTTTGAAAGTGATATTTAAGCCGCACATTGAAAGACTAGAAGCAATAGATTAGTTTAATGAAGGAAGAGAATGTCAAATGGAGGAAAAAGAGTAAGATAGTTTTGAGTGTGCATCAGAATACAGTTACTGAGGGAGGGAGATGCCCTAATAAAAGAGTGATATATTCATGACCTACATTATACCAAGCCAAGAAAAATTTTCTCTAGGAGTGAGTAATAAGAAAATATAGAAAGACTGTATATTAAGGTGGATATAATCAAGTTAATATTTTTAAGTTTTCTGAATTTCTCTATTATATCTATAGGAATTAGAGTTGCAACAAAAGTGGACCAGACATATTAGTTAAGAAAGTATAGCAATCAGGTGTATTAATAACAATCCAAGTCAGACAGAACCACACCCTATCTTGTGAATGGGTTACATTGTCTATCCTTGAGTGGGAAGCAACCGAGTAGGTGGATGACACAGCCATTCTCTTAGACCTGGCATTCCAATGTCTGACATTCTGACCAACTCAATTCCCAAGATATATGTCGGGTGGTATATGTGTAGTTCTGAGAATCAGTCTATACTGAATCCTAAGAGCCTACCTGCTGTCCTATGCACTCTTAAACATCACACCCAATATTTAGTTTTCTGAAAGGCAGTTCCTAGAGTCATTTTCATTCAATATACTCCGTGGACCACTGTCCCTAGTGCTTGATTGAAATAAAACCTGGGTGCCAAAGTGATAAAGAAGAAATAACTCTTTGGAATTACATTTATCTATGTTATTAGTATTTCTTACAAGAGACTAATTCAATCTAAAAGTAAAGAAGTTCCAATTTATACTTGTTGGGTTGATCAGATTTTTTTGGTGTAGTCATACAGGGTAACACTTCTCAAAAGAAAAGGGATTTCTCAAGAGCATGTTTTAACCCTGCTTGTAGTCCACAAAATTACTCTTCTAGAAAACTATCAGTGGGTGATAATAGCATACCTACTCCACACAAAGCACTATAATTTGATTCTTATGTATTCTCTGTTAGTGGTGTCAACACATTAAATATTACTGTTTTTCAAAAGAATAAAGGGAAATAATTCACATGTAAAAATTGATATCATATTTTTTCTATACTATATAAAACTTATGGCCAACTATGTATAGAAGAAAATGTAAATGAAGTTTTAAAGCAATAATTAAGATTTATACAAAAGTATTTCTTATTCGTAGTTTGTGTAATTTTAATAAGAAATTTGCAGCAAATTATTATAAATTTATAAAATAAAATAGAGCAGATTGTTGGTATCACCCAGATAGAAAAGGGTAAATTTAGAAAAAGAAGCATAAAACAGCAGCATAATTTTAATAAAATCAAAAATTAGAACTAATTTTGCCCACTTATTAAATCATACTTGGTGTTCCAAATTTGGACAGAGGCTATTGCATTATCATTGAGAATCAAGGATTCTGCAAAAGTTAAAAATTTTGATTGTCCTTTTAAGTTAGGTTTCCTCCCTCTCAGTTATTAGAAGAGATAAAATCTTACCTTTTGCTACATGGGTGGAAGTTGGGGGTATAGTGTTAAGCAAAATAGGCCAGAAAGAAAAAGACAAAAACTATATGACCATACATATATAGTATATGAATAAATTGAATGTGAAATATACATTGTCCAATAAAAGCAAACCATAGATTCACAGATTAATAATGAGTGTGAGGAGACCGGCAAGTATCTTTATATACTAGAAAAGGATAAATATGTTCATCTTAGTGGTAGACATGTCATGGTAAAATTTTACCCTAAGACATAAAAATATTGTAATGTTGGTATTTCCAAAGCCGTGCTCAGAGGGCCCAAAGATTATCTCCAGTTATTTTAATTCAGTCAGGTGGGTGATTCAATGGATATTTCTGAAGACATGGTAATGTTAGGGCCCTGCATTGCCAGGGATCAGTGAGACCAATTTAATAATTCTTGGGGGTCACATCATGCAGCATAACCATTATGCTACCACACTGATCCCAGTATTTACACTCTGATTTTTAAAAAATAACATTTTATCAATAAAAAATTACTCATTTGATTTTAAAGTGTTAGGAATATGAATACTTTGACCTATATTAAAATATTCTAAATTATAATTCTGACAAAGTAATTAAGACAGTGTGTGTAATGAATTATAATATTGTTGATTGGAGCTTGAGCTTTATGTGGGGGGAAAATACAGGATAAAATGACATCAGGGACAATTTATGTAAATAATTGATAATATATTTAAACCACATTCTGTGTTAAATTTGTTTGGAAATGAGGTACAAAATGAATCAAGTTAAATAAACAGTTCAAGAAAGGAAAATATATGAAATTCTCTTATAACTGAACTCTGGGATTTTGATTTGTCATGGTTTAATGCCTTAATCATTGCCTTGTCTCCTTGTATTTCTAAAAGATAATGAGACTTTAGCAACCCTATTTATCACATGGCCAAGAATTTAGGTCTATGAGCTGAAGCATGAATCACAAGGAAATTCATTTCTAAAACACTGATGATAGACAAACTGATAAAATGGGAATTAATAAACTGACATTCTTACAATAACCTTTACCCACTCTAATTCCTTGAAAACCTTCTTCACTTGGTCTGATATAGTACTCAACAAATTTCTCCCCTAAGGATTTATAAGAGAATTTAAATAATTTACTACACACACACACACACACACACACACACACACACACATGCATGCATGTGCGCACGCATACACCTCCTTTTTAGTTGGAAACTGAAATCTGATTACACAGATACAGTACTTCATTTTAAAATACAGGATATAGTAGATGATAGTGTTATAACCTGAAAAATTGTTATCAAATATGTCTTTTCTATTCAAAGCAGTTTGAAGTTTTCTTTTAAATTATATTTTGTTTTTTTGTGGTTGTTTTCTTGCACCACACATGGCTATACTCAGGACTTACTTTTTGCTTTGTACTTGGGAGACCATTTGTGGTGCAAAATGGTTACAGGGGATCAAAATGAGGTTGACCTTGTACCAGTCAAGTACCTTATCCACTCTACAATCTTTCTAACCCATATGCAAACTAAATAGAGACCTTTCCCATATTTTTATTAGGACTAATTCACCTAGGCTCAATATATTGTTTCAAGTTAATGAAGTTTTGAATTATGTTAGTTAGCCTTTTATTAAATGTTACTACTAAATAAAACTTTAGAATCATGTATTTTTAGAGACTGTATTTGGGAATCAAACAATGTATATTAATCTTAAAGATTACATAAATATATTAAATTAAAAATTATAATTCTACTATGTGTTATCATAGTTGGCATTTCCCTCAGGACATTTTAAAGGCATAAAACTTTATTTTTTTCATTTTATTTATTTATTTATTTTTAATTTTTTATTAGTTTATTTTTAATTAGAGAGTCATCGTGAGGGTACAGTTGCAGATCCATACATCTTTGTGCTCATGTTTCCCCCATACAAAATTCGATAACCCATCCCTTCACCAGTGCCCATTCTCCACCACCAGTAAACCCAACATCCCTCCCCCCCTCCCCAGTCCCGTCTCCCCCCACCCCACCCTGCCACTATGACAGGGTATACCCTTTTGTTCTCTCTCTCTGATTAGGTGTTGTGGTTTGCAATAAAGGTGTTGAGTGGCCATTGTGTTCAGTCTCTAGTCTGTATTCAGCCCGCATCACCCTTCCCCCACATGACCTCCGACCACATTTTACTTGGTGGTCCCTTCCCTGAGTTACCCAGAATGAGAGACCAGCCTCCAAGCCATGGAGACAACCTCCTGGTACTTATTTCTACTATTCTTGGGCGTTAGTCTTATAGTCTATTATTCTATATTCCACAGATGAGTGCAATCTTTCTATGTATGTCTCTCTCTTTCTGACTCATTTCACTTAGCATGATACTTTCCATGTTGATCCACTTATATGCAAACGTCATGACCTCATTTTTTCTAACAGCTGCATAGTATTCCATTGTATAGATGTACCAGAGTTTCTTCAACCAGTCATCTGTTCTAGGGCACTCGGGTTTTTTCCAGATTCTGGCTATTGTAAACAGTGCTGCGGTGAACATATAAGTGCATATGTCACTTCGACTATACTTTTTGGCTTTTCTGGGATATATTCCCAGCAGTGGTATTGCTGGGTCAAATGGGAGCTCAACCTCTAGTTTTTTGAGAATCGTTAAAGGCATAAAACTTTATATATGGATAAGACTATAAAAATATTTATATTTATTCATCACGATCACGATAGCCCATTAAACACGATTTCTTGGGCGAGCCCAGTAACATCTCATTTGGTCCTTTCCCTGAGATCTTAGAAGTCCATCTGGACTTGGCCCTCCCAACGATGTTGCACTGGGGGCTCTTCAGGGTCACGGAATGAGATCCAGCTTGTTACTGGATTTTGCATATAAATACACCATGGGAAGCTTGCAAGGCTGTCCCATGTGGGCAGGAAACTCTCAGAAGACTGCCAGTTTCTCCCAAAGGGAGAAGCAGGCTGAAGATATCGTGCGGCCACTTATGGCCGCACGCTTCTGAGAGCTTGGTTTTAAGTCTCTGGATGTTGACTGTTGATGGGATTATACACATCTGGTTTCCTCTGCTGGTACCTTCATGCATGAGGCCTGTCCAAATGTATAGAGAGGAGCCTCCAGCATGGCTATAGCTTGGTCTTCGGCCACCGGGAGCTCTGCTTGAGGTGGGGAGGGAAGCTGGAGCCCATCCCCTCCGAGGGGCCCCAGGGAAGACATCCAGGCATGCGGGCAAGAGACTCTCTTATTTATTCATAGTGAGATATATATATATATATATACACTATTATTCTTTATTTTTATTTTTTATTTGGGCATATATTAGAAGAAAAATATATAATCACAGTAGTCATAATTTCCTTTTGGAAAACATTATGGATATCCTCAAAAACCTAAGACTAGAGCTATCACATGACCCAGCAATACTGCTGTCTTTATATCTACTCACAAGATGCAAAAACATTTATTTGAAAATATAACTGCAAAGGCTGTACTCACTGTGGCATTTAGGTACAAGAGCCAAGTTATGAAAATAACCCGTGTCCAATGACAGATCAGTGAATAATGAATCTATAATATAAATATATTTGTGATGTGTGTCAGTTTCACCTGTGTGAAATGATATATTGTTAATGTTTTGATTTGCATTTCCCTGATAATGAAGAATACAGAGCATTTTTTCATGTAACTTTTGGTCATCTGTATGTCTTTTTTGAGGATGTTTTTGTTCATTTCTTTCCTCCATTTATTGACGGGGTTGGTTTCCTATTTGTTTTTTCATCTACTTTCTCCTGATGCTTTCTATGTTTTGGATACTAATATTAATATTAGATGAATTGTGTACTAATGTTCTCCCCTGGGTTGGAGCAATAGTAGTACAGCGGGTAGGGCGTTTGCCTTGCATGCAGCCGACCCAGGTTTGATTCCTCTGTCCCTCTAGAAGAACCCGTCAAGCTACTGAGAGTATCTCGCCTGCGTGGCAGAGCCTGGCAACCTACCCATGGCATATTCGATATGTTAAAAACAGTAACAAGTCTCACAATGGAGACACTACTGGGGCCCGCTCGAGCAAATCGATGAGCAACAGGATGACAGGGACAGTGATACAGTGATTATGTAATGGAATGTGTGTGTGTGTGTGTGTGTGTGTGTGTGAATGTGTGTGTGTATCCTGGAATACTACTCATATACAAAGAATGTTGGTATTTATTGAAACATGGATGGCACTGAGAGATCTTATGTTAAGTAAAGTAAGTGAAAGAAAAAAAGGACAAACACTGGACATTCTCACTAATCTGTGCTATATAACATGTCTAGGAAATGGGAAGAAGTAATAGTAGCAAAATATTAGCTCTAGATTATAGGAATAACAAGCCCAAGAAAAGAGAGAAATGAAAGATGGAAGGAATAAACGGAGGTTTTGAAGTAACATCAGGGCAAGGATCAGGATCCTATAGTGTCATGGTTAAACATTTGTTTATATCTAACCCACTAGATTCAACACTACTGTAAATATGGGATCCATTCTACAACAATTAAAGTAAAAATGTAATTGTAAAGGAGTCAAGTTGCAGAGGGGTAGGAGGAAATCTGGGGTAAATGGTAGAGCTATGGAGAGAGCAGTGATGAGATTGGTGGACATTGTATGTCTGAAAACTTACAGTAAACAGCTAAGTAAATCAAGGAGTCTGAATTTTAAAATTATTTTAAAAATAAAACTTTTGTCAGTGATATGGCATAACGTGGCAAAGCAGTTGCCATTATATTATACTGGGGAAAATAAAACCTTGACATTCCCATATACAGAAAAATCACCTACCAGATCATGTCAATTAACATACGAAGAACGATAGATCGATATATCATTAACATGTAGAAAGGTAAAAATGATGTAATTAATACATAAGTTGAGTAAGATATTTTTTAGGGAAGGAATTCTGGGTCTCACACTTGATGCTCAGAATCTCCGTAGTGACCTGCTGCACAAACACTAAAGAAAAATTCTACTTCCTACTTTCTGCTGTAAAAGCAAAACTCCTTCCAGACCTCTTTCACTTAGATAAATAGTACAAATATTTATATTGCATAAAAATATAATGGCATGACATACTTTTTCAAAATTTGGGGATATCTGTACTTTGAAATGGAGCAGCTAGAAACAATCCATACTTATCAATTCCCAATTTCTAAGGTTCTGAAGTTTAGTTACGTATAACTGGGTTCCCAACTGCAAAACTCACAAGGTGGCATTCGAATTCAAGTCAGATTTGCCTCTTGTGCTTATGTGCTGATTCAAATCCTAGCAGACCGTTGGATCAAGAGGCTCCTTTTCTTCCTAAAAGATAGCTGAAGTCTTACTCAGTTTGGCCATAGGGGTCTCTTTAAACATCACAATTAAACAAATCATCAAGTTAAACAAAGCAAAGAGATATGTGTATAGCCACCTATAAACCTGGAAGTGACATTCCATAACTTAAAAAAATAAATAAGTATTGCAGTTTAGGTTGCAAATTCATTCCAGTTAATGTTTATGATCTTGATTCATTCTATTTATCAGAAATTACCACATCCTGTCTTCAACTCAAGGGAAGATAAATACACAATTGTGTAAATACTAAGAGGTGTGAACCATAGAGGGCCAGTTAGAAACCTACCTATATAACTAAGCCATTGCTTTAGAAATTTTACCTAATATTTCTAGTATGCAAAGTTTCTTCACGCCCAGTTCGATGTTTTGGTTAATGATGCTTTAGCTCATGCTTATCATTCCTTGTTGACTTGTGTGTTTTTCTTTTAAAACACCAGAAAATCTTGTTTTAATAAGTTTTATACGTGAAATATTTTGGCAGCTTTTTTTTTTAGATGTGTAACAAAGGTGACTTTCTCTATAAATTATTTGTGTCTTATAGGTGGAGGTGTGGTGGAAAAGGAACCTTTAAACACTGCTGGTAAACAAGTTGTATAGTTTAAGTCCTGGGAAAACAATATGGGGATTTCTCAGTAAGCTTAGAATTGAACTGCCATAAGACCCAGCAATTCTGTTTTTGGATATCTAGCCCCAGGATATAAAATCTATTCATTCAAAAGGACATATGCACATTATTATTCATTGTAAGAACCTTATATAGTTAAAATATGGATTCAAGCTAGGTATCAAAGTACAGATGAATAGATTATGAACACATAGTCGATGGTATACTAAACAGCTGTAAGTAATGATGAAATCATGCGATGTGCTGCAACATGAATGGAAGTAAGATATCATGTTGAGCGAAGTAAGCCAGAGCAAGATCAATGCAAGTGTATTTCACCTATCTGTGATATATAGAATAATTGGACAAGAAATGCAACGTAATAAAGGGGAATGCTATATCTTCTTGGCCCCAGAGTATAAGAAGAGGAAGGACAGAGAAGAAAAGAAATCAAGGGGATCAGGAAGAATATGAGAAATGAAAATAATGGAGGAACAGTGTTCAGGAACTTTGCATATACTGGTAATGTGTGGAAGTAGTTTAGATATATATCAAAAGCACAGACTCATCAACACTGAAAACATGGGACCTAAACTATAACCACCAAACTTTAAATCAAGTTTGCCTGGAAACATGAGAAGACTGTTGGAAAGAAGTTGATATGAAAGTGGGATTGGTGCTTGGACATTATATACCTAAAACACAACTATTGATAATTTTGCAAGTTGTGGTTCTTTAATTAAAAAAACAAGATATGGAGTGAAGGTGAATTTCTCTAGAAATAATTTGCACTTACTTTCAATAAGTTTCTATGGAAATCACCAGTCAACATAAGATGAAGTTTCATTCTGATGTGTTTGGAGCAAAAAGGTGATATGAATTTAAACTAAAAATTTACATACAATTAGTCTAATATTACAAATTATAATGAGTTTATTTTTTCATCTTTACTCTGCTTAGCTGTGTGACCTTTGATTTATCTTAGTGTCAAAAGGGATAGTACTTTTTGTTTGAGCATTTTTTTTTAATTTGGGGGTCACACCAAGAATGCTCAGTGGCTACTCTTGATAATGCACTCAGAAATTAATCCTGGTGGTGCTTGGGCAAACATAATGGATGCCAGAGATTGAACCCAGGTAGGCCATGTACCATCTATACTATCACTCTGGCCCTTCTTAGTATATTCTTAAATTTTACTTAAAAGGTAATCAATGTGTCTAGATATTTAGGATTTTGGAAGCATTCCTTTTGGGAAGAGGATCATGTTAAAATACATAGATCAGATAGATGATATCAGAGAGATGAGAACTAAGAAATAAATTTTAATAAGTATGTATCTGCAAAACACTTTATAGAGTTACTAGACCTCATTCTTCTTACCCTCCAATCTAGATTTTTTAAAATTTTTACTTATCAGATTATTTTAGTAGATAAAACTAAAAATCTTTAAAACAAACAAACAAACAAAAAGCCACCTCTTCTAGGACCATACCACAATAAGGTGGTAAATGAATCCTTTCAGATTCGTGACCAGCTGTCTCCAAAGACCTGTTCTTTATACAATGCTTCTCTAAGACAGTACAGACCTTTATCTTTTCTGGAAAATCTTTGTTATGGAAAATTTATTTTATCAATTGCCCTATTACTCAATAGCTGATAACTTACTTTAGAAATTATTAGTAGACACTGAATTGGAAAGGTAAATGTTGGTGCCGATCACAGTGAAAGAGGAATTTGGGTTTTCTCTCTAGTTTCTTTGTTTCTTAATTTTACTGATGGAGATTGAAAACAAAATTATCTTCCTCTTTTAGATGAGGACTGAAATTCTTCATTTTCAATGCTTTTGTTAGAGTAATAGAAAACTGTTTTATAATTAATGGGGAAAATACAGTGACGTGTATAAATCAGAGAGTGAACAAAAAGAAAAAATTTCTGAGCATTATGTGTAATTTTGTCTGTGAAAGCAGTTATAACCAGGATAGACTAAACCTCCCCAAATTACCTAACTGCCTGTACAGTGTCCAACGGTTCCTGGCAAAAGAAAACCAGAAATGATTATGAACCACAAATGCCTTGCATCCCCTTTTTTAACAAAGAAATCCTCAAAAGAAGAAAAATGTCTGTTTCATGCTTCTTTCTAGAAAAAAATTAGAATTTGGAATGGCACATTTATTGTGGACATAACAGGTTGGAAAGGTGAGGGAATAAAAGACAATGGAGTGTGAAAGACTTATTTAAACAAGTAGTTCGACTTCTTGCTAGGGACTGACAGGAGGCAGTGACTGATCTGGGAATAGGCAGGTAATTAGAAGGCGAGTTGTGACTAACATCACAGCCATCTGCATCTAGCACTGTGCTGGTTCTACTGATGCTGTATATTTATGCAGAGGGGAAGAGAAGTACACATTCAGCATTTTATGAATTAGCATGGCTACAAAGGCTCTATTCATATGGGTTAAAGTGATAGTACAAGATGAAGAAACTAGCATCATAACATGTGGATGACCCTAGTTTGATCCCCAGCACTTCCTGGTTCCTCACATACTGAGTCTAAAGTAGCCCCTAAGCATGCCACAGAGTGTGAAAACTGCCGCCCACCCATAGAGACTCAATTTCTTCTCTCTAGATATGTGTCTTTCCATGCTTAGTTACTAGTGAAGTTTAAAAGTTTATAAATTGATTCCTGATCCAGGAGACTCTTGATTGCAACATACTGGCATGTTTTCTTAAAAAGAAGCCCATGCTTCTAACAGCTAAATGTTCAGTACTAAATATCATACTTCAAAGGCGATAGAACTGAATCCAGGGTAATCCAGAGTTCGTGGACAGAACTTCTGGAACAAAGTAAGTGTGTAAAGTCATTGCCATGGTGAGCAGCCCTCCCTTACTGCCCAGAGAACCAGAGAAGACGCTTACAAGCACAGTCAGAGAACTAACATTTTTTTGGCGTGGATGTATCACTGACTGCACAAGGTGATTTTACTGTGCATTATACTTTAATTATAACTGCTCTGTAGCCATCTGCTCCACTTCATTCCCTAATTATAGATGCAAAAGGCATTTCACAACTCCCACCCATAAAAGAAAAAGATCTGAGGGATTTCATGGCAAGATTGCTTGGAGCTCCTCCCTCCTCTGTTGGCCTGTGGATTCTCCTTTCAACTGTATGTTTGAGAAGACCAAGAAAAGTTTCTGATGCTCTACTCTTTCAAAACTTCTGGGGTGAATGAGCTCATTTCACCCATTAATCATTCCCTTCCTCTATTATTATGCAAGTATTGGCCAATTCTTCATATGCCATGGTTACCCATAACTTCTTATTTATGTTTAGTTTTATATATTCATTATCTTTTTTATCAAAAATTCATGTTTTATTTACATTTCTAGCATATAAATCATTTGTCAAATTTGTTTGAAGAGTATTAGATTAGGGACCAGAGAGATAATATAGTGTGTAGGATGCTTCCTTTGCATGCAACTGACTCAGGTTCAATTGCTTACACTGCATATCATCCTCTGAGCTTGCCATGAATGATCCTGGAGTGTAGAATCAAGAGTAAACCCAGAAAAACCATTGGGTGTGAGCCAAAACTAAACACACAAAGACTATTAAAACTGCATTATTCTTCATTTTAATGGAAAGTCAGCATTTAAAAGTTTTTCCTTTTTTTCCCCCTGCTTTTTTGAATCAAACTCAGTGATGCTCAGGGGTTATTCCTGGCAGTGTTTGGGAAACATATTAAATCTCAGGATCGAACCAGGTTTAGCCACATGCAAAGCAAACACCCTCCCCACTGTACTATCGCTTGGGCCCCTTAAATTTTTTCTCAATGCAAGCTTGCTGATAAGTGTTTGGGATAAGGCTTTAAACTGTATATTCTATAGTTTTATAATTTTATGTGGATCTATCTTTAGATCCTGTATCTATTCTCTATAAAACTATATATAACATAGCTCATACACCTCACAAGAACAAATTTTAAGGAACTCTACAATCCATGTTCATAAACTTTATGTCGGTGTGTGGAAATAAAACGAGATGGGGACACAAAGTTGACACACTGCACATCACAAGTTCCTTTACTTCTCAAAAAGTCAAGTGTTAATCATTTATCAGAATATTGGAGTTGAGATAAACGTTTATGTATTTTTAGAAAAATAACATTATTTGGAACTCAATGTCCCCTTTACCTCCTAATTTGGACAATGTGCGTAGAAATACTATTTGTGAATGAGAAAAATCTAAGCTAAACAAGTGAACTTCATCTTAAGTGTCTCTTACAGTATCTTAAAGTCAGTATAGTTACCTGGTAGAACTTAGTATAGTTGTCCTGTTGTTCATCGATTTGCTCTATCGGGCACCAGTAACGTCTCCATTGTGAGACTTGTTACTGTTTTTGGCATATCGAATACTCCACAGGGACCTTGCCAGGCTCTGCCATGCAGGCGGGATACGCTCAGTAGGTTGCTGGGCTCTCTAGAGCGATGGAAGAATCGAACCCAGGTCTGCCGTGTGCAAGACAGATGCCCTACCTGCTGTGTTCTTGCTCCAGTTTAGTATAGTTATCTGACAGAATTAAGATTCTCACTAGGGTCCCATCTTAAGAATATATATTTTTAATTTTGAGCCACACCTAATAGTGCTCAGAGCTGAAAAAGACTCTGTGTTCAGGTTCCACCTGAATGTGCTTAGGGCACTGTATGTGATTGCCAGATTGGAACCATTGCTGTGGGCACAGCTGCATACAAGTCAAGTGCATTAATCTATGTACTGTTTCATTGGCACAAGTTCAGAACTTTTCTTTCTGGCTACACCTATGATAATCAGGGCTTACTTCTTGCTCTTTGCTCAAGAATAACTCAAAGAGTTATTCATGAGCTCTGTGAAGCATGTGGCTCCAAAGAAAAACAAAAAAACTCAAAAAGTTTTAATAGTCTTTTAAAAAGTCAGGAAAATTAGGTTATCAAATGTCCAGCAAAGTTCACTATAATGAATAGTAGTCCGAAAGCTGCAGGATTCAAGAAAATAACAAGGTCTTAAAATTGGAGTTCACTCTGACCTGACTATGAAAGATGGAGGGATGCTTTTTGGAAGCCAGAATGGGAGCACTTCGGAAGAGTTAATGAACACATGTGGCTTTTTTAAGGCTGCTAAAAGGGAAACAATTTAGAAATTCCCCATCTCCCTCTCACTTTCTTGGACTTTCACAAAAGCGCAGATTCTAGCTGTTCACAATATTGCAGTTCAAATCCAAGAGCAAAGTCATTACAGAAAACTCATCGAAATTGAACTGACGAAGGGTTTGAAACATCAACTAGGGGACCAAAAATAAGCACTGACTCTCTAGGCAGAAACTGAAGTGTAAGCTTTTTACCAAACATCTAGTGCAAATCTCAAATCACAAAGTAATAGAAGCACAACGCTAACATTCAGCACATGTTATACTGATTAGAGATTCAATTAGGTTCTCTATATAGCAAAGACAGCTGCATCAGATGGTATGTATGCTTCTTAATGGACATTTGAATTTATATATGTGCTGATCTCCAAAAATTTATTTGTGGTGACCTCTAAAGCACTTAGTCAAAGCTGATAGGAAGATGAAATACAAATGTATAATTGCTAGATTCTGCAGATGTGTTTTTTTGCAACCCATACTGGTTCTACCTTTGGAAAGTCCATAAATGGCAAGTTTATTCAGTTAGGAGAGTACTTTGCTGACAGTCAGGAGTTTCAGTAGTCCTAGATATGACATTAATTAGGGGGGGAATGACTATACAGAACACCTCAAACAGTGGGAAATTGGGTAGAGTGTAATAATGCATTTGGAAATTAGTGTCAGATTTGCACCCCTCACCACTGCTACTGTCAGACCTACCTTGGCACAGTACCTACACTTTATGTTGGTGTTCTCATCTGCCATATAAGAAATTCCTCTTAGAGGCTGGAGCAATAGCACAGCGGGTAGGGTGTTTGCCTTGCACGTGGCCAACATGGGTTCGAATTCCAGCATCCCATATGGTTTCCCCGAGCACTGCCAGGAGTAATTCCTGAGTGCATGAGCCAGGAGTGACCCCTGTGCATCGCCGGGTGTGACCCAAAAACCAAAAAAAAAAAAAAGAAAAGAAATTCCTCTTAATACTGCACTGCACTAAAAAAAAATACTGCACTGCACTGTAGCACTGTTGTCCCATTGTTCATCGATTTGCTCGATCGGTCACCAGTAATGTCTCCATTGTGAGTCTTGTTACTGTTTTTGACATATCCAATACGCCACAGATAGCTTGCCAGGCTCTGTCATGCGGGGTGGGATACTCTCGGTAGCTTGCCAGGCTCTCCAAGAAGGATGGAGGAATCTTAATACTACAAAAAATAATTAAAAATGTATATCTAGTACATAGCATTACATCTGATATGTAATAAATAATAAATGTTAATTTTTAACTTAGTAAATAACCTCCAGTAAGATTTTTAAAAAATGAATCCTTTTAAGGTTAAATGCATTATTCAATGTTGCACAGCAGATTAGAGATAAAATTGGTATTAGAGTCCATCCCCTCCAGTCCATTCACTGTTCCCTCTTCCGGAACTACTGAGCATTTGTTTATTTTAATGAATACTATCAAACTTTATGGAGAATGAAGCCCTCTATTTGCTCAGATACAGAAATATACCATAAACCTAATTCTCAAATAGGATTTGCAACTCTACAGAAAATATTTTATTTTCTCAACATTCTACCACTTTTTTTTTTTCTTTTTGGATCACACCCGGCGATGCACAGGGGTTACTCCTGGCTCTGCACTCAGGAATTACCCCTAGCGGTGCTCAGGGGACCATATGGGATGCTGGAAATTGAACCCGGGTTGGCCGCATGCAAGGCAAACGCCCTACCCGCTGAACTATTGCTCCAGCCCCTCTACCACTTTTTAATCCCATGTTTAGGGCATGATATATTGATCTGATTGTGAAAAAGGAAAAAAAAATCCATTGCTATAAAGTAACAGAGAAGATTCCAGAAAGCTAGTACATACCAATAACATAAAGGTGAGAAATATAAATAATTCAAAGAGGGAATGATAAATGAGATAAAAAGTAAGGTAAAAAATATGAAAAGTTGATCATTTACTCAGTGACAACATAGCTACCAGAGACTGGCACAAGAGTGAGCTCAGTACCCTTACAAACTGACAACTTACCTAAAATAATTGTAAAAATGGGACCTAGAGGTAGTATAGGGGTTAAAGTGCTTGCCTTAAGCTCACCTGATCGCAGTTCCATTTCCAAGCCACATAAGAATCCTGAGCATTGCCAGGAGTCATCTCTGAGCACAGACTCAGGAAGAAACCCTGTGTACGACTGGGTGTGGTCCCCAAACAGCACCGATCACAAAACTCACCATATCTGTATCTGAAATCCATTTATGCACATTGCTCTGATAAACTTAGAAATAAAAATGCAATCAGATTGCTCTCTATGTATCCTTAAATTACTAGCAGAAAGATTATATAGAAGTGGTCTGGTAAAAACTGCTGTATACCTGTGTTTTAAGCCAGTCTCTCTGTTGGTAGATACAGCTGTGCTTTTATAAAATTGACATTCTTGCGTATTTTTAAATGAATGAACAAATAAATGTGATTAAATGAGTAAAAGTGAACATTTTTCCATTCCGGATTTTAGGAAAGGACTCACTTTCCAGACAGAGTTAAACGACCGTAGTTATGGGACTTTGGGGCTTTGTTGGGTGATAACCAGGCATCTTAGTACCCTAATTCCCAATTTCATGGGCACTTTTCATAATTCATCTGTAACATCACAGTAATATCTTAATTAACAAAGACTTTGGAACAAAGAACCTTTATAATCAACTTGGCAGCACTGACAGTACACATAAACATGCAAGGCATGCTACTGTGTGTCATTCAGCTCAGAAGGAAAAAAATCTCAGTCAAGCTGCATGTGTGCACATGGCAAAATACTGTTGTGCCTTGCAATTGTTGGCACGTAGTCAATAGAACTGATTCCAATCCCCCACTTATATTGTTTATCCTATTCTCTCTTTGTTTTCCTCTTTTCTTTTCTTTTATTTGAGGGGTCTAAATTTCATATTTAATAGTCATATTTACTTTCCACTCAACTGTTTATTCTTCTTTCTGTTCCTTTTAAAAATATATATATATGTAAAATGTAGGAGTACTGCTATTTATTCAGTTATTGATTAAGCTGATAGCTTCTTTCTTAGCAACTTACAGATTTCATAAAATTTTTTTGTAGATGAAGGTCTTAAGGATATCCAATAATTGGGACAAGATTGAGTGATTTCACTTATGTCTCACATTTATGCATGAGGTAATGGACATTGTAAAACCATACTTTCTAGTGGTGCTGTGTGTGGATGACCATGGTGTAGAAACAGCTCTAGGAAGAACATAGAAATGATCTACATCAGGATAGATATCTATTGCTGGCTCCCATGCTCTTCAGAAGTCTATGCTTTTCACTGCAGCACAACTTCCACACACAGAGAGAGAAAGTGAGTGAGAGAGAGAGAGAAGAAAGTGAGAAGAGAGAAAGAGAGACAGAAGATTGCAGATAGAGTACAGAGAGTAGGGCACTAGCCTTGAACTCTGCTGACTTACGTTCAGTCTTGACATTCTATATGTCCCCCAAGTTCACCACAAGTGATTCCTGAATTCAGAGTCAGGAACATCCCTGAACCTTGCTGGATGTGACCCAAAACTAAGAAAAAATGTGAAGCCCCCTTCCAGATCTAATTTTCTGGTATCTTAATTTATTATTTTAAATAAGTATTAAAAATTTGATATTTCTCTCAACTTCAGGATGAAGGAACATTGAAAATGTAAATTCTGGCTGGTGCTAGTTTGGGGCTCTATGCTATAGAATAAAGCAGATATTGCTCATATTTCCTTTGAAATGGGAAATAATTTTCCTCAGGGATGCTTAGTAAACACTTATCAGAAGGAAAGGCAAGGCTTACAAAACTAAGTGGCATGACATGACTCTTCTCTTCCCAGAATCTAAACAGAAGTTTCAAGAGTCAGGATATGATTCACCATTTATTTTTCTTCCTCTGCAATAATGGATCCCTGTTTCAAAGAAATAGGCTCTATTAATTAGCCTCTTTTCCTAAATTTCTGTGATGAGCAAAATTCTCTTGCCTTTCCCCTCAAACACATATTGACAATTTTTTACACTATTTATTACAAAACAAAAAAAATGAATCAATATGATGTATAGTTAATTGTCAAACTGAGTTTTCTCCTAGTTTGCTACTCATGTTCTTCCACTAGTTGAGGCAATTAGAAAGTAGAGGGAATAAGGCTAAGCACATTATTTAATCTTTAAAAAAATAAAAAGAACAAACAAACAACTTCCTGCTAGTATAGCAGCACTGGGTATTTTTCCTGCAACTCTTTGAGAGACTTGATATTGGTACATTAACTTATAAATTTGCTGTATCACTATCGTCCCATTGTTCATTGATTTGCTCCAACGGGCACCAGTAATGTCTCCATTGTGAGACTTGTTGTTACTGTTTTTGGCATATCGAATATGCCATGGGTAGCTTGCCAGGCTCTGCCATGTGGGTGAGATACTCTCAGTAGCTTGCCGGGGAAAGGGCACTTAAAAGATTGGTAACTACATTATCATTAATATTAAATGTATAAAGTCAATTTTATTCTCTTTTTCCGTTACTTTGCCTTTCCTATAATCTCAGATTGATAGATTTATAACGGCAAGTTTTCTTCTTCTTTTTGTCATTTTGCTTTTACTAGAATCTCAGATTGATAAGGACACAAAGAAAAAAATTTAAAATGTTATTTCTTCATAGCCTTCCAGATGCCCTTGAAAAGAAATATAGTGTTTCCCTGGACATCCACTGTAATAGATTACTTTCTTCCTCAGTTGGGTGTTCTATTTATATATAATATTACACTAACTGAGTAAATTTTCTATTTTAAAAGTAAATATTCATCACTAAAATTTTTACCCAATAAAATGTGTAGCTTACCCCTTGAGGTCACATTTTAATTCTTATACTTGACAGCTCTGAAAACACATAAAGATAGCCAGCAAAGGATCTGAAATGTTCTTGCAAAGAAGAACTTGAGTCACAAAGTTGGTTTGAAGAGAAGATTATAATTATGGGGATGTGAAATGATTTCCAGGTGGTCACAACATTATTATTATTATCATTAGTGCAGATTGAGTGAAAATTAGCAGGAAAGAAGTGAAACCTTCATCATATCTCAAATGAGTTGATGACTTGGGTGATCATCAAGAACAGAAAACCCAAAAAAGACTTGGCAAGTTGTCTATTTTGGCAGATGAAAAGCTTAATTTAACATACCCCTCTTTTTCCCCTCAAGCTCCTTTTGCTCCCTTTGTTGCAAATTATCTGAAATAAAAGTTTTGATGCAATCTTATAGTTGACTAGAAAGAGAAGTAAAGAGATAAACTAGTAAATCCCTAAAAATAAATTCAGAGACAAACAGGAAACACATAGAGGGTGACACAGTCAGAACACAAAGGAACATGTCCCAGTTAGAAAACAAATCATACCTCATACTTCACCACTTCAAATGTAAGGCTACATTGCTCTGCATTTTTATCACACATAAAAATTAAAAAAATCAAAGTAGGAAACTGATTAGAAAAAGCGAAGGCAAAAAGTTTAGAGATCTGTTTGACATAGGAAGCTTAAACTTACAAAGCTATATGATTTGTTAAGTTGATTTTGAGGTGATTGTGTAAGAAAAATAAATGAGAAATTAAATGATAATTATGATGGTTCCATATTTAACCGATGCCAACAAGCAAGCGAGCAAATGAACAAACATATGGCAAAAAAGAAGCTATTGGACTCTGAAAATAATAAAAAAAAAAAGATTATGGTTACCAGAATGGCCAAAAAGCAAGTAAGAGGGAAAGATAGAAGTGGCCAATCTAATAATGGGAACGGTCCTAGAAATTTAGTGGTAAGTATAAAACAAACATACATACCAAAGTACAAAATTGAAGTCCAGAAAATTCATATGTTACTACAAGCAAATGATGAATAAAAAAATTCTAATCAAAAGAAAAAATATCAAGAGATAGAATGGAGAATGGGAGTTCTAAGTTAAAAAAAATCAATAAAATACATACATAATAAAGAACAACAAAGCAATCATAGTAAAAAACACTGTAAATGTAGGTTCCATTCATGGTAGGGTATTTCCAAGCACATTAAGTATAGTGTACTGTGGTTATAACTTCCTAAGAGTACACATGTCACAACTTCCAAGAAAGACAATGGCCAGAAAGTTTTAGGAGACATTTGTTAAATTGGTGTAGTGAGAAAGTCATGTCTTAATTAAAACTTTTGAGAAAGTTTAAATTGCATCAGAAAGATGCAATTTATGGATTGCATAAATGGAGAAAAGTTAACCCAAAATGGATTAAAAATTTAGGTGTTAGACCTTAGTGATGTGGGTTTGACCACCAAGCTCTTAGCAAGGAAAGTGAAAGCAAAAATAAATGGGATTAAATCAAACTGAAATATTTCAGAAGAGTGAAAGAAACTATCATTAAAACAAAAAGACATCCAATGGGATAGGAGAACATATCTGTGTACTATAGATCTGAAAAATGTTTTATACACAAGACATATAAAGGACTCACAAAACTCAACAACAAACAGAAGAAACATATCTATACATTTTTTAAAAACTGCTCAGAACTCAGTTTCTGTCCAAAGTAATCATTTTCAACTATTATCGTCATACTAGTCCCTTCTCTGAATGTTGAAAGTAGGTAAAAGAATATACCTGGTAACCTTTCAGTGTCTGTATTGCAAATTATAATGCCCAAAAGGAAAGAGAGAGAAAGAAAGAGACAGAGAGATATAGAGAAAGACAGATACATAGAGAGACTGAGACAGAGAGAGAGAAAGACATAGAGGAAGAGAGAGAGAGTGAGAGAGAGAGAGAGAGAGAGAGAGAGGGAGGGAGGGAGAGAAAGAGAGAGAACTGCCTGCCTGCCTTAGAGGTGGGGGTGGGAACAGGGGGAGGACTGGGGACATTGGTGGTGGAAAATGTACACTAATGAAGGAATGGATGTTATAACTGAAACCCAATCAATAACTTTGTAACTGTGTATCTCACTGTGATGACATTTAAGAAAATTAATTAATTTTAAAGGTCAACAACAAAAAACAAAGGTTTGTATCCTCCCCCCACCAAAAAAAAAAAAAAAACCAAAAAATCTGAGCAGACAGTGCCCTAAAGAACATATGTAATGGCCAATAGACAAACAAAATGTGCATATTTTCACTTTTTATTTAAAAAATGCAAACCAACATGACAATGAAATAGCAGTAGCTAAATGGACTGGACCACAAATTTGCATACAGGAATCATGGATTTGATCCCCAGAGGTGCCTAGACTATCCTCAGAAATCCTCAACAAACTTCCAGCACAGAGCCAGGAATAGCCCCTTTTCATTTGATTTGGTTTAAATAAAAAAATCTCAGAATATGACACTAACCTGAGACTGATTTTCTGTAATCTTTAAAGATGTTTTACCAAGGAGATGAAATAGTATTAATTACTGTTTATGCTTTCTACAAAAGAGATTTGTAAATTTACAGTTTTATTTTCCTCTCTGGGTTTATTTTGCCGTCTACCAAAAAAGGGGGGGATTTGTACTTAGACTAGAGTATGGTTTGAAAATTTAAAATATTGTAAAGAATCAAACATCATTCAAAAGATGATAAATCGTATTTGAAATGAAGTAGGTATGAGATCTCTTTTTTTTTCCCCAGGCCTTCTCAATATAATCTCCTGAAAGATTCGCATTTTCTTGGATCTAAGTAGTCTGAATTGTAATCTATTTCTTCATTGATCACTAAGAATCTAGCTTTTTGTCAAGCATTCCCTGTTTCATAGATTCAGAAAATAAGATGTACAGTTTTGTAAGCTTTTGTAACAGTTGTGCTATGAATTAAAATATGACACATGTTTGGACAAAATCTCCTCAATTTCCTCTCCATTTTACTAGTTTTCTTATATATTGTCTATTCATTTCAAAGCCTGAAGTTTATTTCCACTTTATTTGCACTGCATTAAATAATTCTATATTAATTATGTTAAATAATGCCATAAAGACTTCTGAAACTATGCACTTCTCACTCTTTTGCAGTGTCTTGAAAGGAAATACTATTATATGTATGTATATTTGCTTTGTCATACTAAAGAACCTGTGAATTGCTTAAGAGAATGCACTGAAAAGTACTTAGGATTAATAGCTTCTCTATTGTCAATTGGCAAAATTGGATAAATAGCTGAAATTCTTTAAGATTCAGTTTTCTTGTCTGTAAAGTGGAAATGGATCTACATATTTGAAGTGTTTGCGTGAGGACACATTTAAATAATGAATATAAAACTCTTGCCACAGAAGAATAGTTTAAAACGTCATTCCATTTCCTTTTTCCAAGAATGAGGCGAAGAAAATAATTCTGTCACACGGATCTTATTTAGTACAGACAGAAATAAGCAATAAATAAACATTATAATTTTGAGTTTTTTAAAAACTGTATCAATATCTATATTTAGAAAACAAATTTCGATTAAGATACTCAAAATCATAGTCTGTAGCTATTGATATTGTGTATGGTAAATTAATTATACATTTTATTCTAGGTGTTTTCAGTTTTTTTGGTTTTTTGGGGGGTCACACCTGGAATTGCACAGGAGTTACTCCTGGGTCATGCACTTGGATTACTCCTGGCAGTGCTTGGAGAGCCATATGGGATGTTGGGAATTGAACTAGGGTTGACCATTTGCAAGGCAAACGCCCTACCTGCTGTGCTATCAATCTTTTTTTTTTTTTTTTTTTGAGGGAGGGCAGTTTGGGCTACACCCAGCAATGTTCAGGAATTACTCTAACTTCTGTTCTGGGCGCTTGTTCCTGGTGGTTGTGTTCAGGAAATCATGCATGTGGTACCAGGGATCAAATATAGACCCCTTCCCTTCAAACACACACACACACACACACACACACACACACACACACACACACACACATCCAAGGCTAGCACCTTAACACAGCTTAACCAACTCCAAGTTCTTTATTTTTTCCTAGCAATAGGTACCATAACAATTTCTTAGTTTTTTCCCCAGAAGGATTGTTAGTGGAAGTATTACATTAACCATTCTGATGGTATTTATTTATTTATTTAATTATTTATTTAGCCTTTTGGGCCATACCCAGCTATGCACAGGGGTTACTCCTGGCTCATGCACTCAGGAATTACTGCTGACAGTGGTTGAGAGACCATATAGGATGCTGGGAATCGAACCCAGGTCAAAGGCATGTAAGGCAAACACCCTACCCGCTGTGCTATGGCTCCAACCCTATTTATTCTTGACAAGGAACGTCTTGAGAAGCCTTCCTTCTTGACAAGACTTTCTTTCTTGCATGTGGGTGCTGAGAAAGGAGGTGAGATGGCTGGATGAGAAAGGGCAAAGAGCACTGAGGACAGCCTCACCCTTCCAGGAAGCAGCCTGGGCGAGCTTTGCCTCATGTGTGGGAATCCTTCCTGGTAGAGTTGCTCCAGGGCATCAAGATTTATAGCTTCATCCCGTGGGAATAGCCATCTTCCTCCCTCTCTCTAAATCTGTGTCTGAGGAGCTCCACTCTTCTCTGGGGGGAGTTCTTTATTTCTTCCAGTTTTCTTGCTTATCTCTCTGTCCATCCATAGCTCATTCTCCACCTCCACTGCCAATACCCTAGGATCACCCTCTGGCCTTCGAGAAAGGACCATGTTTCCTTATGGAGTTACTTCGAAAGTTCATTCAGAGGTGATTACCCCCGCAGAGTGGCTAAAATGCCCCTTAAACCTATGGCTGAGATTTAGAGATTCAGACCAATCATTGAAATAATTCCAGACAAGCCAGCCACCCCAAGTTTGGGAGGTCCGGGTATAGGAAAACCCATAAAATTCTTGACGCAATAACTGCTGACAGATTTCACCTACCTCCCTTCATCACACACCCAGACGCCCACATCTCACCCTGATATGAAGTCCAGGAGAGTCACGCTCCAGAAGTGAGAACTTGGCAACAGCATTTTATTCCCCAGGGCATGGCTGGGGCTTTTGTTTAACTGATAACTCTCTTAAGAGGACATCCTCTGAAGACATTTCCATTTCAGACAAGGGTGAAAGGGGATTTTTTTGTTTATTTGGTTTTCATTCTAGCTGAATTCAAGCCCTGGTTCCACCCTGGTCTTTAAAGAGACACCTTACTTTTTTGCTTTGTGAAAGATAGAAATTGTCAAGAAGATTTTGACTGAAGATCAGTACAAATGACTTCCTGGTTTTGGATTGCAGAAAAAAAGGTGATCTAAATGAGGTTTGACCCAGAGGCTTGGTGCTACCTCCTAAAAGAGCTCCCAGAAGTGAGAATTAGTGAGAAAACCTAAGATTAGACGCTTGAGATATAGTTTTTTTTAATTGGCCCGCATTCTTAGCAAAGTTGTAAGGAAGAAAAAAATCTTACCAGAAGTGCTAGGGGTTTGTGGAAACATTTACCTGTGTGCGGAAAGGCCACATGGAAACTAAGAGTTATTGTGTTTCTACCACTTTTCCAGAAATTGTATGATTAGTTTATGTATTTGCTTCATTTTGGATTGGAGAGAGAGTACAGATTATCAGGTGTCTGCCTTGCATATGGCTGCACTGATCTCATTTCCATCCCAGGCACTGATATGGTCCCTGGGGCACCTCCAGAAGTGATCGTTTAGGGAGAACCAGGGTTACTGAACACAGCTGCGTGTGGTCCCCAAAAAAAAATAAAATCAATTCACTTTATTTCATTCTTCCAAATTGTAGAGTGGGTGTTATAATGGCCATTTTTCAGATGAAGATATTGTGGCTTAGAATGCCACAACATCCTTAAGTATCAGATTCTGTATTCAAATCCTCCTCCCTCTGATTCTAGAGAATCTTCGACTGTTCCATGGTAAACCAGTAGTCCAGTCCTTGCAAATTTGTTGTATTTCTTTCCTTGAGGTTTCACTGGAGTGAGTACTCCGTATTGCAAGTACTTGATAGAATGTCATAGAAGTAGAAATGGTCTCCTGAGATGGTTCCTTCTCTCTTGAAAAGTTTAAAAACTAACTTACAGAGGTACAACAAAATGTATGTAAGCTCGGAATTGTGGGATGTGATTCATACTGGATTTGGGTGGCCCGAAGATAATCACTGAGGGAAGGATGAACACGGTGCTCATGAAAGAGTAGGTCTTTGAAAGATGCTCAATGAGGCATCTATCCTAGTTGGGCCACTCGGCCCAAAAAAGATTTAGGTTCTACCTTATGCAACACTTCACTATATTTCTCTCCCATGACAAAAAGAGACTCATTTCCAAAGTTTTTACTTTAGGAATTGATGGTAATCACAAAAAAGTTTCTTTTGTACACATCCTTATTCTTCAAAGTAACGGGTCCCATCATTCTCTAGATTTGGCTCTAGAGAGTGTACTTGTGGCAGACATTACAATTATGGAAATTGAAGATGTCCTCCTGGCTCAGATGTTTTACCCTGGCCACATTTTTTTCTCCACTTTCCCCCATTTTTCTTAAAGTAAAATGATAGAACTAGAGGGTAATATGTGTGCTTGGTCTTAGTCCTCTCTCAGAAAGCTCATATTTCTAAGTAAGTAGAATGAGCACTGGAATGAGAGTCAGAAGTTATTGATCTCAGAACAGGTTCAGCTCTACTTAGGTATTTGGTCTTTGCTAACTGCTTTTTATTCTCTGAGTTTCACTTTTTTAGTTATATAACGTTGAGGCTGGTGGATATCTGTACGGTCTGTTTCTGCTGTGACATTTAATGAATCTAAGTATCCTATCTTAAATTACCCCTAATAAAGGTATCAATTTGGATAAGAAAATAAAAGAACCAAAATAGACCTCCTCAAGGCACCAAATTGAGTATTTGATGTTATTCAACTAGATTGGTTTTGACTGGAATATAGCATCTTTTGCACAAACAATGACTCAGAAAATTAATTAGCCTCTGCTTTAATTAAATAATAATTCTGTTTAATGCCAATTAAAATACCACATCTGAGTCAATTTACTGCAGCAAGGTGTATTTAATGCAGGAAACATGCTCCTTTACTATTTGGAACTGGGCTGATGACTGAGGAGCTAGGGCTCCTTGATTTTGAGATAGGCACCCAAAGCTCTGAACCACAGGATAAAAATTCCCAGAGGCCATGGGTGCAGCCCACTCTGATGAAATCCTGCATACCTTTCTTCATCAGATTATTTTTCAGGTCCTATTATTAGCATTAAAGACAGAGAAAAATCTAATAACAGTGCTAAATTGTCCAGCTGCATTTCCAAAAGCCAAATTATTTTTTTTCCGTGCAACAATATGACAGAAAACTATAGTTACAGCTTGATTCTGATTTTGCTGAATGTTAATGTTTCACCCATTAGGTGTTTGCTTGTTTGAGATATTGGAACCATTGAATAATAATAACGATATTATTATAATAATAATAAAGTTTCCCTTACTGTTGCAATCTTTCTCTCATTTGGAACAATACGACACATTTATGCTAGTTTCAGGCAGCTACTTTATCTTATGTTAGTTTTTTTTCTATAATTATCTTATGGCCCACTTAAATTATGCTCTTATTTTCTTAACAGATCTATTAATAAAAACTGAGTTTTAAATATATATGATTTAAATTTTAATATATAAGATTTTCCTATGCATTAATAATATATTTGAAACCTCATACAAACTGTGAGTGGGTATAATTACCCCCTGCAAATTGAACCTCAAGGTGTTGAAGTGGTTTGTTCAATTACAAAGGTCTGGCTTCTGTCTGACTAGCCCCCTTAAGACACATAATAGGGTGTTAAACTGCGGACTTCAGTGGGAAATGCACACTGGTGAAGGGATGGATGTTGGAACATTATATGACTGAAACCCAATCATGAACAATCTTGTAACTTTATATCTCACTGTGATTCAATTCCAAAACAATGAAAAGACATATATACATACGTACATACTTATAGATATGCATATATATATATATATAAGGAACTCAGAAAATATCAAAATTAAAAAATAGCATGTCCTTTCTCGTGCCAAGAGAAACTGCAATAGAACAGATAAATTTGTATGAGTTTTTTAGTTTGTTTGTTTGTTTGTTTTTGGTGAGATCATATGCAGCTTTACCCAGGGGCAGTTCCTAGAGCTGTGCTCAGGAGTGACCCCTGGCGGTGCTCATGGAGTTATAGATGTGGTGAGGAGATTTAGTAGGTGAGGGAAGCCATATGTAAGGAAACCACATTACCTTGTGTACTATCTGGGCTTGAGCATATACCTTAGGGCTAAGTAAGGGAGAACATTTTTGTCTATCTGTCATCAGTTATAATCTAATAATGAGATCTGAAAGAAACCATTAATATGGAGTTAAGCAAAACTATATCCAGTAGAAAGCTGAGAGGTTTATTAAAAATGACCACAAAACATTTGCTACTACTACCGTGAAATATGAAGACTAATCTGTCTTCCCTTGAAGTTGGATCATTTGAGCAATGGAAGATGGCATTACATACTTGCATTGGCTATGTTATAAGAAATCTTGCAACTGGGCCTCTGGGAATATTTCTGTAGGATCCTCAAACTGTCACAAAATGCCCTAGAGTTTCCATACCAGTAAATTAATATGTAACATACATATGTCCACAATCAAGTGCAACTGTCTCAGTCCAGTATCTTTTTCACTTAAAAATCCTTAAAAATTAAATAAATTTGCAGAAAGTACCAGATAATGATTATGTTGATTTGTACTTGCTAGTTATCATGAGTTTAAAGTTTTATCAAGTAAAAAACATTTTAAATGCATGGTTTACTTATCAAGACATAGATTTTTAGCAATAGTTAATCCTGTAGATTCTAGGACTAGAATACCTATCAGTATTAAAATAATCTCTCTATTATTTTTAGCTAAATGTTGAGGGTGAGTTTGTAGACTCATTACCTCAGTTTTTTTAGTTCTTAAATTGGAAAAGTATCAACATCTAGGAGATTATTTTGAGAATAAAATGAAACATGATAATATGAAACTTATTAATTACAAATAATTATCCTAGTGAACAATATATATATATACATGTGATTAGACTATGTAAATGGAAAAGTGGGTGCATTCTCAAAGGAACTGCCATACTGAGGGCATGTGATCACACAAATGGGGCAGGAACAGTGGAACTAACTGAGGTTTGGAAAGGTAAAAATGCCTTTCTATACTCTGACGTACAGAAATGGTAAAATTCAAGGTGAAATAGGTTATATTTCCCTGCTTTAAAAAAAGCCTTCTGGTTCTAGTAAGAAAAGTCAAGGAATAGTTGATCTAGTTCCTATAGCCAATTGGTGTCTTTAGGAAAAGTTCTATACTAAAGTTGCTGTGTTGGTTTCCTTATTGATACATGGAATATTCACAACAGCAGTATCTAATAGGCCTTTATTCTGGGATGTCTATGTTTTGAAGCCCATGTATATATTTCAATTCTAATACCATGGATATTTCATTATTTTGCCCTTGGTGCCAACTCTGGAAAAGCCAATGATGAGACTTCTTGTATTCCTTTAGTCAAGGGATTTTATTTGTGCAATAGTGTGATTTATACTAAAAAATAAATATATGGTTTCTGTCCTGGTTTCTGTCCTACTTTCTGGCCAAGTCACTAAACTCTTAGAATTTGATAAGTGAAGACCAATAAAGGCATTTTCCCTCCGTGTTAAAAGATTGACTTTTGGAAAGCACTTAATGAGGAGTGGTTTCCAGAGAAGCCAGCTAGGTCTTAGAAGGGGAGAACTTTCAATCAGGCCACTCTTTCTGCACCTTCCAGTAGGATTTGATATTTAATTTGATAATCAAAGTCCAATGATTTAAGCAACCATACCAATGAAATAAAGACTCCATCATTGTCACTGTCATTGTCATCCCATTGTTCATCGATTTGCTCAAACAGGCACCAGTACCGTCACCATTGTGAGACTTGTTGTTACTGTTTTTGGCATAACGAATACATCACGGGTAGTTTGCCAGGCTCTGTTATGTGGGCGAGAAACTTTCTTTGCTTCTTTCTTTGTCATATGGAGTGAAACATGTAAAACTTTTGTTTTACTTTTAGAATGGATCCTATATAGTTTTCCAAATGAAAAAGAACAGAAGGATAGAAGAAAGAGGTTATTTAGGTCTAAATATGTAATGCATGGTGATTGGATATTAGGTAAAAGTAGAGTTGAAATTTTTGGTGGTAATATTCTACATTGGATAACAGTAGAGTTAAAAGTTTTATAGTAAACCTTAAATTTTCTTACTAGATATATGCATTTATATATTATACACAACACATCATAGGTATATATGTAATGCATGTACACATATATATACTAGACATTTAATATATATGAATATATAATGTATTTATGGATGTGTTAATGAACTAGAAGAAATCCTTTCAAAATTTGATGTGATGAAATAATCATAATGCATTCTTAAAAACATTATAGTTTTATTTGTCAATTATACCTAAATAAAGCAGGGAAAATGTTATGTAGAGGTATTTAATATGAGAAAAGCCCAGAAAGACTGTCAGAAATCAATGAAAAAGGTTTTCTATAAAGAATTCCTCACACTATGAGAGTGTGACTGCCTCAGTGTTCCTGCAGAGTTCTGCCAATGGTTGGGAAGAGTTGGGGAAATGATAGTCTCGTTGTACCTGATGAGATGGATGTCATAATTTGACAGCCAAGAACTAGATTATCTATGCTTTTGGACAGTTATAAATCAGAAATAATTTTTCTTATTATTAAATCCTTCCATATTAAGTTGAATTCAGAAAGAGAAATAAAATAATACTAGTATACTACAGCTACAAATCTCTCTTTCAGGTTGGAATTATCCCAGTTTTAATGGAGTGATTTTCCCAACTTCCTCTGACTTACTTTAATCAAATTCTACCCTGATAAAATCCTTCAGCTTTATCATTTGGGAGAGAAGTAAAATAAGTGCATTACAATAATTTTAACCTAAAATGAGAAGGTAATACTTTTCACTACTACTAAACTTGTTGCCTAAGAATTAGCAAACTTTCCATAAAGATACCATGTAGTGAATACTTTTAGTTTCATTGGTCCTGTTCTCCAATATAGAATACCATTGCAGTAAGAACAGTTATAATACAAGGCACAAACATAGGCATTTTTGTACCTCAATGGAAGTAATTTACAAAATCAGGGCATGTATTAGATTTGGTCCATAGTTTTTTTTTATTCTTAATATTTTATTTTATTATTCTTGTTATAATGAAAAAAAGTTTATGAGTCAAAAAATTCCTTTTTATAACTTTTGTAACCAGTCATTTATGGACATGTATTGTGTTAAAGATTGAACCAGGGTCAGCCATGAGCAAGACAAGCACCTTACCCATTGAACTCTCTCTCTGGCCCATGGAGAGAGATTTGAATTCTGTCTTCCTTTACTCAGGTAATTTCCCAAGCCTTCAATCAATCAATCTTTTCATATGAAAACTAAAAATTATTAGTTACTATTTTCATATTTTATTTTAATGCTAAGAAAATAATATTCAAAGAAACGTAAAATCTTTCCAAAATAAAATCTCCTTTTTTACTTGAGGAAAGATAAAAATGGGAGTTACTGCTTCTGCTTGCATCTTCTGTTATAGAAAGGACTGGAAACTGACACTCTTCCTACTGTCTTGTCAGAACACCTTTGGATAATTTTGATGAATTGGAGTATTAGTATTAGCCTGGGACTCCGCGCCAGGCTGTTTTCACTCATGGCAACCCAAAGGGGAGCGGGCGAGAACTCTCCCCACTCCAAGGGACCCAGTCCCGGCAGCTGACCTCCACTACCCATCCACCTTGCTCCAGGCTGCTTTCTGAATGCTACGGCTGAGCCTCACACATGAATGAAGTCACATGGACCCCAGATAATGTTGGAACTTTGTAACCTTGGACTCTGGATGCAATGGAACCCTGAAGCCAGATCCTCTGCCTGCTATCACCCAATTTCCAGTGACCCAGGGATCACACCCATAAGTCACACTGTGCCACACCCTGCCTCCTCATTGGCCACCCTCCAGATCTCAACAACTGCTCCTCCCAGACACAGTATAAAATGAGGCTCCCATAGCCATGCTACTGGACTTCCTGCCAAGCTGTTTTCACTCGGGGTGACCCAGAGAGGGGTGGATGAGAACGCTCCCTGCCCGAAGGGAACAAGCCCTGGCAGTCGACCTCCACTACCCAACTGCTCCATGCTCCAGGCCGCTTTCCGTACCTTGCGGCCTCACAACACATTATAAACACTTCCTCCCCATTTTCCATAATTACCACACTATATTTGATGGAGTTCAGAGAGCAGGCAACAAATCATACAGAGTGATGATAGATAGATAGATAGATAGATAGATAGATAGATAGATAGATAGATAGATGATAGATAGATAGATGATAGATAGATAGATAGATAGATAGATAGATAGATAGATAGATAGATAGATAGATAGATAGATGATAGATAGACAGCCATACATCTTGGAGAGGCTGGCAAGCTACCGAGAGCATCCCGCCCACACGGGCAGAGCCTGGCAAGCTACCCACCTGTGTCATATTTGATATGCCAAAAACAGTAACGATTGGTCTCATTCCCCTGACCCTGAAAGAGCCTCCAATCATTGGGAAAGATGAGTAAAGAGAAGCTGCTAAAATCTCAGGGCTGGGAGGAATAGAGACATTACTGGTGCCTGCTCAAGTAAATCGACAAACAACGGGATGACAGTGACAGTGACAGTGGAGTACTAGTGGAAGATACTGATGAATAGGTTGAAAGCAAAGGACAAGAAAAAATTTCCATTATTTTTGTTAAGTGCCAAAAAAATAGCAACAAGTGTGCAAGTGTGTATTTCTGTCTTCACACCCTGGCAGCCAAGTGTACCATATGTACCAAATATACCAGATGTACCACATCTTTCTTTTAGGAAAATATGAGTATACATATATATGCATATATATACACATATGTGTGTGTGTGTGTGTGTGTGTGTGTGTAGCACTATCATCCCATCGTTCATTGATTTGCTCGAGCAGGCACCAGTAATGTCTCCACTGTAAGCCTTGTTGTTACTGTTTTTGGCATATCAAATACGCCATTGGGAGCTTGCCAGGCTCTGCCCTGCGGGTGGGATACTCTTGGTAGCTTGCTGGGCTAACAAATGGTGGACTCCTCACTATTACATGTGAAAAAATATGGAAGTAGTACCTAGCAGTATACCCACCCATATGATGAGTAAATGATGAAATAGCAGAATGAAATAGGCTTTTTAATATACATTACATCCTATTAAAATGCAGAGTAATTCAAATTATTTATTTATTTATTGAGTAACAAAAGCTCAGTTCACTCTTTGGTAAACGACGACGACATTGATCTAGACCTGTGCCTCCTGGAATTCTAAAATTGTGAATTATTGGGGTCTGGAGACATCTCTCTAGGGAGCTAATCCATTCTGAGATTTGTTTATGAATCTCTAGATCAAGGCCAGTGGTGGGCTTAAATATCCATTGGAGACAGTTGTTGGAGATGACAGCCAGGACCCCAAAGGGGGTGGGGGAATGGGAAAGGACAGTCTAACTGTGCCACTACCTTGTGGACTGGAGTCTTCAGTTCCTGGTTCCTCATAACTGGGTGGCTTTTCTTCTGGAAGTTTGTAGCCACTAGAAGTTCACCTGGAGTGGATGGAGAGGGGACATCCACTCTATCTGAGGTGCCCTGGTGAAATTGGCTTGGCAGGGGGTCTGGTGAGCTGCCATCTTCTGAGATTCGCTGTTGAGCCTCTAGATCAAGGCCAATGACACGCTTAAAAATCTCTCACCCACTTTTTAACTGAAAGACTCCATTTCAGAGTACCTTTCACTGTGACTGATACTTTCTGGTATTTCATTACCCAGTAGGCTCAGCCAACGGAAAGAGTCCCCCTTTTATCCCAGTGAATGTACTGATATAATGCTTGCCTGAGTCATATTGTTGTTATTGATTTTTTTAAAAATTGACTTTCATTTTCATAAGAAAATTTAGGTTCAGTTCTATGATTCAGTTGTTTGAGTCTTGCAGGTATAAGGCCCTGCGTTCCATTCCCAGGACTACACATACACCAATAGTTCATGAGAAAATTTAACAGAAGTTGGAAGAAAGAGAAAAGAAAATGGAAATTCAGTTTGAAAATTGACCCTCTACCTAGTTTCCTGAGCCTCTTTGGAGTCTTCAGAAAGGCATTGAATGGGGCCCAGGATTTGAAGCTGTTTTTTGAGAGTGCAAAGTCCTCTAAGTGAGACCACATTTTCTACAGATTTGGTTACCTATCACTTGTATCACTTGTCATCCTGTTGATCTTCAATTTGCTCGACCAGGTACCAGTAACGTTTTCATTCTTCCCTATCATGCTAGTGTAACCCAATGGTATCTGACCATCTCGTCGGTGGGCAGTCATGTGGAATCCAGTTGATAACAGCTCTAGTCCAGCAGTCATCTCTAAATCACATTACATGTCTGGCCCATCCGATTTTTGATGCCTTGGTAAATGAGACAGTGTCCCTGATTCTTGATTGTCGACGAAAGTCAGAACTCCGGATTCCTTCTCTTACTTGAGTGAAACAAGATACTCCAAGCATAGTTCTTTCAGTTACTCTTTGGGATACACAAATAGTGTTCTCATTCTGTTTGCTTAGGGCCCAGGTCTCTGAGGCGTATGCTAGTGCAGGAAGAACGGTAGAGTCAAAAAGATGTGCCTGGAGCCAAAGGTTCTTTTTCCTCTAAACCACTTCTTTGATGCTCTTGAAGGCGTTCCACGCTGCTCTCTTCCTCCTGCGCAGTTCTGGCGCAAAGTCATTCCACATGTTGAGTTCTCAACCCAGGTACACATAGCTGCTACATTTGTAGATGTTTGTTCTGTTGAGAGCAAATGGAATGTCAGGGACTAGTTTGTTTTTCATGAACATTGTTTTGGTGAGATTCAGCTGCAGTCTGACTTTTCTACACTCTCGGTCGAAGAAAGCCAGCATTTGTGCTGCTTGGCTAATGTTTAGTGTATTAGAATGATGTCATCAGCGAAGCGGAGATGGTATAGTTGCTGATCATCTATCTTCACTCCCATTCCTTCCCATTCCAGTCCTCTCATGACGTTCTTGAGAGTGGCACTGAAGAGTTTCGGTGAAATGGTATCACCCTGCTGAACCCCTCTCCTTAGGTCAATGATCACTTCCTTGGTGACCTAGGTTAAACTAAAATGTCAAGTTTCTTTACTTTGAGATGGGATTATCTCAACTTCGTGTGGTTATACTGGGTGCCTTGCGGGCAGATAAGTTACTCATAAGTTCATCCGTTGGGGAGCACAAAATTCTCATGACTGAGTTCTGTGAAACATGACACAAGGCATTCTTGATGACAGAAAGATTATGGGCCAATGCTGTCTCCTATTGTGGCTTAAATGGGTACTCCGAAACTTAATAGTAAGTCAAATATATATATATATATATATATGTATATATTTGTATATATATGTATATATGTAATAGAGAAAAACTGTGATTATTTAAAAGTTGAAACAGAAGAGGAAGAAAGAAGGGGGGTCAGAGAGATAGCACAGCAGGAAGAGTGCTTGCCCTGTACACGGCTAACCTGAGGTCAATCCCCTGTACCCCTATAATTTTCGAACCCCACCAGGAGTGATTTCTGTACACAGAGTCAGGTGTGAATGCTGAAAATCACAGGGTGTGGACCCCAAAATAAACAAACAAACAGAAAAGAAAACAAAAAGAGAGACTTTATTGAGAGACTAGGAACTATCTCTCAAGAAGCAGAAGAGCACAGCAGGTGTGGGCTGCACTGATACCCTCCAGCCTAGAAATGACCCAGCTCCACAACTCACCGAAATAAGAAGCCGACTCATTACAGATTTGACCAGACTGGGGGCTAAGAAATGCTGGGACTGTCTCAGAATGGGAGCAGGCAGATTCTCCTTTCTGCCCATGGGCAAAGCAGCCTTCAGCCACACCTGACACCTTCTGATACAGAAATGGCCAAACTCTACCAGTGAACGTCATCAAGCCACCATCACCAAACTGTTCCAGCCATCATACCTCCTGGAGTACACGGCTGCATTCTCAGGCACACTATATCTCCAAATGTCACAGTACTGCCAGTCCAGTAAGACCACAGCAGATCTGGTGGGTAGTTGTGCAGAAGACCATCAAGCTCAATGAGAGAAGAGAATAACATAGGAGACTCTGCTAGTACCAACCAGCCCAGTAAATCCTCAGACAATGACTTTAGTAACATCATTGTTAGATAGAATAATCACGATCACGATCACAAAATCCCGTTAATCATTTCGAGCAGGCTCAGTAACCTCTCATTTCATCCTTTCCCTGAAATCTTAGAAGTCTATCTCGACTTGGCCTTCCGAACTATGTTGCACTGGGGGCTCTTTCAGGGTCAGGGGAATGAGATCCAGCTTGTTACTGGATTTAGCATATGAATACACTATGGGAAGCTTACAAGGCTGTCCCATGTGAGCAGGAAACTCTCAGAAGCTTGCCAGTTTCTCCTAGAGGGAGAAGTAGGCTACAAGATATCACTTCTGAGAGCTTGCTTTTAAGTCTGTCTCTGGATGTTGGCCATTGATGGGATTACACAGACCTGGGTTCTGATATCGGTACGGTACCTTCATGCATGAGGCCTGTCCAAATGTGTGGAGAGGGGCCTCCAGCATGGCTGTGGCTAGGTTCCGGTGGTCTTCAGCCACCGGGAGCTCTGCTCAGGGTGGGGAGGGAAGCTGGAGCCCATCCCCTCCGAGGGGCCCTGGGGAAGACAGCCAGGCATGCGGGCAAGAGACTCTCTGCCAGATAGAATAATATTGATCACATTTGGACTTTTATTAATCTATTTTTGATAATTCTATTCGAAGTTATGTTATGAAAAGCAATATGAAATAAATTCATCTTTGCCTACTGAGGGAGCAGAGTTGGGGGTTCAGGTAGAAATGGAGGATGTTGGTAAGAGAAGGTCACAGTAGTGGTGAGATTGGTGTCGGGGCATTGCAGGACTGAAACAATTGTATTCTGAACAACTTGGCAGATGAAAGTGTTATGATAAAAAAAAAGAACTGGAAGAAATAAGGATTTGCTGAAACAAATGTAACATCCATGTTAGCTGAGTCATGGGAGCTGGAGGAATGGAATTCCTCCTCTTGTTGCCACATCTTCGGGAGCTCCTATCCTGGCTTTGCAGAAAGCTGAAGACCTCCACTTCTACTGACACAAGAGGCTCTCAAGAGCGCAAAGTTGTTGAAGAGCACAATGATGTCCCTAAGACAAATTCCAAGAGTGCTATACCATCATCCTGCTGACAAAGCTGTTACTGTGTATGCTGCTTCTGTTGAAAATCAGACTAGCAGGGTAGACCCCGACAGGAAAAGGTTATGGGATGGCAGTCAAAGCTGCCTCAACTATATGAAATTTAACTAGAGACACAAGAAAAAGGGTTCCCCCGCTTTCTTCCAATCCTTCAATCTCCTCCAATAACTTTCCAATGATAGGACTATGTCCCAAAGCTAGTTAGTTATGAAATAAATCCAGGAAATGGAGTTTGAAGGATTCCAGATTTCTGAATAAACAAGGAAGAGTTAGGATGAAGCCATGAGTCAACAGGCAAAATAATCAGACCAGGAATCTAAGGGTATATGTAAATTTTGTTCTGTGAATTTGACGGTAATATATGCGACAAAAAAGAAATCAAAGGGGAAAAAATTCCTGGGAATTTCTGGGGCGAAAAATGAGGAAATAGCATAAAATTGCTTACACTGGGCTTCATAGCGAACATAAAATTTGGGCATAAAATTTCTTACATTGGACTTCATTGAAAACATGAAATTTACAAAGATGGAGGTTGGGGTAAGCCAGGTGGAGATCTGTATAAAGAGAGTTTCAGGCACAATGGCAGGAAGTGCAAGAGACTTCCTGCTGTAATGGCACTGCATCATGGAAGATCAGCAAGAATGAGAGTCAGGTTGGAGACCAGTGAGGCAAGAGACTTTGTGTAAGAAAGAGATCACAGAATTAATGGGGATGAAGAAACAAGATTACATCTGACCTTAAAAGCCATTTGAAGGATTTCTTCTTTCATTTTGAATTAGAATGGGAGTCAAAGACAGGTTTTGAGTAAGAGAGTGATGCTATCTGAATATTGCCATGATATCTGATGCTATCTATCTCACAGGATTTCTATAAGAATTAAAGTGCCTGACTCAGGAAACGTAATCCAGAGTGCTATTCTAATATGAATGTTAGAAACTGCAAGTACACCTTTTTTGGGGGGGAATTTATGTTGCTTTAGTCATTTGGACTCTGATTAATATTTATTTTTTGTTATAAATAATTTTATATATCAAATTTTCATGGATTACGGTTGCAATTGCTCTTGTAACTTTTCTAAGTGTGTCTTGGAGAATGTTTAGGAAGACATTAGCAAGAGAATAGGTAGACTGAATTCAGAATATCTCTCTCACCTCTCATTGGTGCTAATGGGCATTAGTATAGCAAAACATCATAGAGGAATTCTTTCTCTTTACTTGAAAGAAAATATGCATCTCCTGCCCTTGGACATCACCTCATCTGATTCTCAGACCTTAGGATTCAGTCTAGGGCAACACTGACTTGTCTGGTTCTCAGATCTTCGGACTTGAACTGAATTTTACCATTGGATATACAACAAGAACTCCAGCTTGCAGATAGAGTCCTGGGAACTTTCTACATTTAAAATCAAATCACTCACATAATCTCCTTTGCCTCTATCTCTAGTTTGTACTTCTCAATATCAATTATCTGTCTAAGTCTCTACCAATATTTTTTAGTTCTATTTCACTGAAAACTTCTGACAAATGTAGTTATTTTGCCAAAAGACTGAGCTATAAAAAATTTGACACGGAGATGAGATTTTTAGTCTGTTATTGTTGTGGGCTTAGTTGTATGTCCCTGAAAACTCATGAAGGAGAACTTGGTATTATATTCCTAACAGTCTACTGCCTCAGAATGTGATGTGATTAGAGTTATAAATAACAGCTTTAAAGGAGGCAATTAAGGTCAAATGAGGTATTAATGGTGAGGATTCTGGTTATTTTTAAAAAATAAAAAGTAAATTGACATCCACTAACATGATAGCTTTATTTCAGCCTAACCAATAGCCTTAGAAAGTGGAAATGTAGAGCATGGATTCACAGAAAAGAGACTATCTGAAGAAAGAGAACAATGAAGCCATTTCCCAAACAACGAGAAAGTTTTTTAAATAAAGTCAATCCTACTAACACCTGATATTGGACTTCTAGTCTGTTGAACCATGAGGAAGTAATGCTGTTGTTGTTTAAGACATCCAAACTGATACTTTGTGAGGGCAGCTCTTGCAAAATCATATAATGAGATAATTATTAATATTGTTTAGAAAGCTCTTGAATTAGAGGTTTAATAAGCTGTTCTCAAGTGTCCCTGAATCCTTTAACAGGCAGGTATAGACTATTTTTTTTCCGAATATTTAGCCATCATATAATCTTCTTTCTTAAATTCTCATACTCAAGAATGAGACTCTATTGAAAATTAGTTAGGGCAAATGTAAGTGAGTGTCATCGCTGAGGTGTGTATGTGTGGCAAAACTCCTGAGTAGAAAGAAACATGGTTAGGGAAATAAGTCTTGAAGTGAGTCTTGAGTGATTACAGAGATTTTGCTCTTAGAGAAGAGGATATCTGAAATGTTCATGTGCAGATGTATTGATGCATGTCATGTTAGAGGAATAAAGTTTCAGCATGATTCTGTCAGAGTTATGGAAAAGGGTAAAGGAAAGAAATAATGGCAAATGAGGTTGCAACAGAAAGTAGTTTATTGTTTTTTTCATTTTACTATGTAAAATTTAGAATTCATTTTAGAATGTATTTTCCACAATTTTGAAGTATTTTCCACAATTTTGAAGTGAGGACACGAGTAATTCTGCCCTGGCATATATTTCGTGCCTAATATTACAGTTTTCACAAGTATGTGGAAATTAATTGCTCAGTCATCTTTGAGATATGCATAATAAACACATATAATCCATAGGGTTGTTATGAATTAATCTAGTGCATTTTAATTGATTAATAAATTGCAAAATATAGAGCTTATAATAATAGAGATAATTATGTTTGATGACATAAAAGTTGTGGAAAGTGTTTAGCAGAGTAGTTTTTAATTTAATGAGTGAGATTGATGGAAAAATTTTTGAACTAGAAGTTAATAAGAAAAGATAATCAGTGAATACAAAGAGTAAAATCCCTGACTTTTTTCTACAGAAAAAGTTTGAGTAGTGAGTAGAAATAATATATTGTTTATCAGCTTTCTCACCCTTTATGTAGATATCTGCCATTTATCTATTATTTAGTTTTATATTAGAATATTCTTAAAAATCTGGTAAGAAATTTGTATTGGACTTTTAGACAATATTTATAGAATGGAACAGGTATAAATCAAAGAGGCATATATAAAAATGTTGTAGACAGTTACCATAACCAAAAAAAAAAAGTGTACCTATAAGCATTCGGGTCATCCAGTTTACTTCTCACAACACAATATAGGTCAAAACAATTTTGAACTTTTGCTCTTTAGAGTCTATATTCTTTATTCTTTTATTTCCATGCTTCAATCTACAATTTTGATTAATACTTTATATATCAGTCACTGTACAGATTACCTATAATTTATATTTTTCACCATGACATTTTTATGTTCAAAAATAAAAATTGAGAATAGATATAAGGGAAAAATTTAAGTAACCACATGATGAGTTCTCAATGAGTTCGAAAAGGCTTCTCAAAATGTAGCAGGTACAAGAATAACTGGAGTTCCTAAAATAAAGATTTCTGGAAACTGCCTTCAGATTTTCTGATTCAGTAAGCCTGAAATGGGTACTATGGGTTGCTACCCTAGAATTAATTTTTCTAATGAGTTTCTAGATCATGTTGATTTGATGAATCTAGGAACCAAACTTTTGAGAACTATTGCTCTGAAGTGTCAATCTTCTAAAATCTTGAGGCATGTCTCAATATTATATACATACATACATATATATATCACAATCACAATCACATGAAATCCCGTTAATCATCGATTTTCGATTTCTTGAGCGGGCTCAATAACCTCTCATTTCATCCTTTCCCTGAAATCTTAGAAGTCTCTCTCGACTCAGCCCTCCCAATGATGTCGCACTGGAGGCTCTTTCAGGGTCAGTGGAATGGGATCCAGCTTGTTACTGGATTTAGCATATGAATACACCATGGGAAGCTTGCAAGGCTGTCCCAAGTGGGCAGGAAACTCTCAGAAGCTTGCCAGTTTCTCCCAGAGGGAGAAGTAGGCTACAGGATATTGCGTGGCCACTTTGCAGCCACGTGCTTCGGGGAGCTTGCTTTTAAGACTCTGGTTGTTGGTCTTTGATGGGATTACACACACCTGGTTTCCTCTGCCGGTACCTTCATGCGTGAGGCCTATCTGAACATGTGAAGAGGGGCCTCAAGCATGGCTGCAGCTAGGTTCCGGTGGTCTTCGGCCGCCGGGAGCTCTGCTCAGGGTGGGGAGGGAAGCTGGAGCCCAGCCCCTCTGAGGGCCCCCAGGAAAGACAGCCAGGCATGCGGGCAAGAGACTCTATGTATATATATATATACATATATATGTATATATATGTGTGTATATGTATATACACACATATATATCTATGTATACATACATATATATACATATATACACACAAACTATATATATGTGTGTGTGTGTGTGTGTGTGTGTGTGTGTGTGTGTGTGTGTATGTGGCTGTGCATCCAGTTGTGCTCAGACATTATTTCAGGATCTCTGTTTAGGGTTCACTCCTAGTAGAGCTCTTAGGGCCATATGTAGTGTGCGGGAAGAAAACTGGTACTGGACAAGTCTGAGGCAGGTGCCTTACCTCTCAAACAAACTCTCTACCCCAAGACATCCCTCAGAGCTTCTCCAGAAACATTTAGTAATGGCACATTTTTCAGTAATTCAGCGTTGCTTTGTTGCTTTCATGACGCCCTGTAACCATTTTCACCAGACATATTAGCTTTTCTTCAAGCAAACCTTTGTGAACTCTACCATGAGAACAGAAAGACTAATCTCATTGTAGCATGTGGTTAAGCATAAGTGTTTAGATCAAGATTATTGTCAAGTGAAGGAGAGAGAATGATAAAGTCCATGATAGAAAATTTTTCACAGAAAGTGATTACATATAGCATTAGAGATTTAGAATTCAGACTTTGATTATTGAAACAACATAGGTTAGTCTCATGTGAAGGTTGTCTAGAGATGATTTAATGGAATGGAAGTTGAGGTAGACTTAAAGTTGCTTTCTTGGATGAAGTTTTACATTTTACAAGAGAACTCAGGTGCTATTCTCGTGCAATTTAGGAGACTGCTCTTTCCTCTGCTCTGCCTCATGCAGGCAAATTTGTCTGCTCTCCTGTCATGGCAAACCAGAAATAATAATATGAGTTTGTACTCTAACCGTGTAACACTGTTGAGAGCATAGGAATAGTTTACATCACTGTTACACAACACGATTCTTGTATCAGCAAACTTGGCTTTGTGTCTTGGTGCTATTGTTTATCAAATGTCACCACCACAAACAAAATCCACAGGACAACAGGGAACATGATTGGGAGCATGAGAAATAAAACTATTTTCAGATGTCGTTTACAAGATTTCATTTATATAATTATTTAAATCTTTGAGGCAGTTATATATTTTAAAACATCAAAAGGAGCGAGAGAGAGGGAGAGAGAGAGAGAGAAGAAAAGTACCTGCCATAAAGGGAGGCAGAAGGGTGGGTGGGGGCCTGAGGAAAATCAGAGACATTGGTGGTGAAAAATGCACAAAGGAGTGGATGTTGGAACATTATACGACTGAAACCCAATCGTAAACAACTTTGTAACTGTGTATCTCATTGTGATTCAATTAAGAAATATATTAATAAAATTACTTATTGTCAACTCATTATTTTTTAAAGCAATATAAATACTCTGGTAGAATAGGAAAAATCAGCAACATAATTCTAGGCTTGCATTCTCGAGAAATGGCTGAAACAGAAGTTGGTTTTTATTCTTGAATGAGTCTTGACAGGCCATCCTATCAGCTCAATAGACCTTTGTAATCAACAACAGTGAACTGCAAGTTTTCTGACTTCGCCTCCTTCAAGGGAGATTTCACTTAGAACTGCAACATGGCAAAAGAGCAGCCCTGTTTTGAAGGAAACTGGCAGTGTTGCTGCTGGCTCCAAATGAAAGGCTGCTGTGGCCCAGCAATCCTTGTTTTTTCCTCTTCTCAGGGTGCTTCCCTTCGCCTCCCCAAAGTCAAAACATTGATAACTGAGAAGCCAGCAATGGTATGAATGACAGTAAATATTCCCAGACAGCTAGTTGATTGATTGATGGACGATGAGAAATGTCTCATAGAAAGAAACGCTGCATTTCCTTCATGGAGCCATTCAAATTTGAACAACATGGGCCAACAATCAGGCATTTCTAAATTTAATATGCATACCATTTCTGAATACGCAAACAACGATCAAAACCACCGCCCACCAAGAATCACATACCTTAATAAGTGTCAAAGTAATTCAAACACCAGAAAGCTCCTTTTCCACCTGCACAGATGCCACTCATCCTGCTTGATGAAATGACGCTAAGGAGAACAGAGGCATGCAAATTCTATTAATGATCCTCAGATGAAAAAACACACCGTACAGAAATTTATCTAACTTTAGGTGACTAGGCAATGTACCTTCAATATTATAAGTCTGAAATTTTATTATTTTAGACATGAAGAATACAAAAAGTCCTTTGGCAAGCTATTGGAAGAAATAGAGCTAACTTTGGTTCCTATCCTCAAAGTCCAATACTCTTTTTTTTTGGGATTGAACTATGATATCTATGTAGATTCCAATAGGACTCAGAATATTCTCTTCAGAATAGGATGATTCAAAATGATTTATCTTCAAAAGAGAATTAAAGTAAAGGTATAGGTGTAGATTAGGGGAAACGAGACCGTGTCAAAATTAAGAGTAGCAGTTGGTAGCATTGTTCCGCCTTAAAAGCCAAAGAATCAAAGGGTAGGATCAATTTAACTGGAAAAACAAAAAGAGAATAGTTACCTTACAGAGACCAAATGATCTTCTGTGAAGGTACACACTAGCCTGGATATTTCAGGAGATAGAAAACAAAGAGTTCATGTCGTACTGTACTCTTATTACCATTTCTAACTTCCTAAAGGGGCTATTTACTGGCTAGCCCTCATCCCCATCCCAAACACACACACACACACACACACACACACACACACACGATAGTATGCTTGCTAATGGAGTCCTTAGAGTTAGGCTTTTAGGGTTGAAGCAGAAAGTGTTTATAGAAGGAGAAATGAATGACATCTGGAGCAAAGGCATAAATTATCATTTCACAATATATGTGAAAGCAAGAAAAAGACATGGGAAGAAGTAGCAAAAAAGAAATTGAGAGAGAAAAATACAAACGCCCAAAGGCAGACTAAAAAAAAAAAAACGCTGTTCATTTGACTTAATGGGAATTTCCCATTGACCACCTGCTTTTGAATGTGTATGGGGGAAATTCTAAGAGGCTTTAGGATGTAGGGGCTAAGTCAAAACAACCTTGGAAATTACAGCTGCGGTTTATTTTTATGTGAGCAACTTGATACACATATTTCGATCCATGGAAGAACTTTCTGGCTGACACAGACAGGGGCTATAGAACTTCTAAAATACAATAATAGGGTGGTGTCAGGATTTAAGATGACAGTTTAGAAACTTCCCACATTGCACAGAGAAAAGGAATAAGTTAACGGCATATTATTTTATTTAAATGGAATTTTACAATATCTAGAGTGTCTTTTTTTATATTCATTATATCCCAGAAGTCTGAGGGGACTACTGAATCAAATATTTTTGTCCCCACTTTAGAGAGAGAAAAACATCTTTAGTCAAAGACATGGTACCTGACACTATATAACTAGAGAATGTCTTCTGATTGCCAGTTAGTCTTTACTATGCAATACTGACCCACACTAGGAAATGATTAGCACTTCCTAGAACTCCCAGCTAAGTCCATATACATCCACAATACAGAACCAGCCCTTTAGATCATTGCCCTACACTGCTATGCTCTACACTGCAGTATGATTAAAGCAGTAGAAAGCAGAATGATTAAGGCAATATAAAGCAAATAATATAAATTGTCTGTAAAGCAGATAATATAAATATAGATTTGTCAACATACACCATTCATTAGGGTTGAGTTTGTGCAGAAATCCTACATTTCTAGCAAGTTTCCAGTTCATGTCAGGTATCTGAAACTCATTTTACCCTTGAACCCCAAACTTGGGCTTTGGTTATCTCCAACCTCAGGATTTTAAGTGGCCCAACATTCTCAACCCGAAAACTCTTCCATCTGGCCCCAGACCTCAATGAACTGTTTAAGGCACTATACTATTTATAGTATGCAAATCACTACAGAATTATAAGAAGTTACACTTAAGGATGTTCTCTTAACACATCCTTTATTATAAGTTGTTACTGCTATTAACTGCATCACCCTTCACTTGAATGGTTTTTGGCTTTGTTTTCTTAAAATATGTCATAGTTTGTGGTTTGTTCGTTTGAGGGGGTCACACCCAGAAGGGCTGGAGGTTGTTACTGAGGTGCTAGGGCACTATATGGTACTGGTCATAACATCTTAGACTCTCACATGCAAAACTTGTGCTCCAGCCTCTCGTACCATCTCCTTAGGCCCTTGCACCAGTCTTACAATGATAAAAACTCTGCTTACCAGCACATAGATTTTTAAGTGGAAGGAAACTAGAACTATAGTCCCTTCAGTGAGTTATAGTCTCCCAGCCCCAATAACATCATTCTGTCTCTATGTTTCATAGAAAATCCCACAACTGCTATCCTCAAATGGGACTGGGTATTACCCCTCCTCTTGCTTCTGGTTTTCTTTATATAGATACCCTTTCTTTATGACTGTATATTTTACCTTATGAGTGTATTCTCAATGTCCTACTTATGCGACTACCTTTATGTCTTTTGCCCATGATTAATTTCACCACAAAGAATTATTCACTGGGAAGGATATGGGTTTGATTATGTTGCCTCACAGTGCTTATTTTATTATAGTCAACAGATATCTATAAAACTTGGGGATATGTTATCATTTGGGAGGTTTGTTTTGTTTTGTTTGGGGGGCCACACCCAGCAGGTGCTCAGGGCCTACTCCAGCTTCTGTGCTCAGGAATCAGTGCTGGTATGCTCAGGGAAGCATATGTTGTGTCAAAATTGAACTCAGGTTGGCCATAGGCAAGGAAAGAACTCTACTTACTGTACGACCACTTCCAGTCCTGAGGTTGCTATCATTCTTACATATTGGAGAAGTTCTTGCCGAGAATAGATGTGTTCAGACTTTAGTGATAACCCAGATTAATTTACAAAGAGTCCTGTGTGGATTCTATGTTACTAGATTTGACCTCTAGCTTCCTTCTACCCCTATTTTTATTTTCAACATACAGAATGACTCCTGACTTGTTTCTGAAGTTGAGTATAGATTATACAGTTGAGAGCTAATTTCTTACTCTTAAAGATTCCTTGCTCAATTAGCTTATCTGAAAAATTGATGGGGAGACTGATAATAATTCAGAATGCAGACTCTGTCAAATGTGACTTAAATCAAGGAAAAGCTTTTTAACATGTGAAATGGCAATTTTAATTTCATTTCAAAAAGGAATCTTTGTGTTTGCCCTTTCATGGTTCACATATAGATAGATCTGGGGTATCTCTTAAAGGAGATAAGCACAAAGTGGTCTCAAATATTACATATCCTGTAGCTCAAATTTTAATATCAGTTATAAGTGTGAGGCTTTGGGCCAAGACTACACCAGAGCAAACAAGCCCAGGAGGTCAGACTGCCCCATTTCTTGGAAATGGTATCAATGGGGCGTGGTCTTCCTTGGTGGCTTTCACAGCATATCACTTGGGCTGAAAAGCTTTTCTTAGTATGTTAAAATAAAACCTCCCCGGGGGTACCCAGTCCCAGAGAAATGCTTGTGGGTAACCAAAGCCAAAATCATACCACCAGTAAAATGATTCAGTTAAATGAGTCAGTGACTCCTCAGTTTTCCTCACTGAGGCGGAGAGCAGCCACCTGTGGGCTGCAGAGCATTGCAGAGCCAAAAAAAAAAAAATGCAAACACCAGGAAATCTCTTCCTTCCAGGAGTGCCCTCTTAGGTCATATTTATCTAACTGAGCCACTTCCAAATGCATCCCTAATCAAAACAGCTGCTCTTGCAAAGACTCTGAGCACTAGCAAGTCCTTGAATCACCTGATTATGAAATTCATAAAGTGCTGAAATAGTTTAGAAAGACAGGCTTTAAAATTCTACTCTCCAAGCAATGCATGTGCAATTAAATGCCAATAAGAAAGTCATGATCATGAAAGAATTAAAACCACCTAAAATAAAAGTTCAGCTAATATTTGCATTCACAAGCTTGAACTACTGTTGGTGTGTTTATGTGGATGCCTATGTGTATTTCCATCAAACGTGCGACAATACTATACACAGTTTTTAAACCTAATTGTCTGTCTCATGAAAATTTTATAACATCGGTCATGACAAGGATTAAGAGTCATCGCGACAAGTATTAACATTCATTGTGTAATTTTATTGTTGCCAAATAGTTTAGAAATGTCTTATTAGACGTATAAATTGTTTAAAGATAAATACCAAATCATAGTTAATTATTTACTATTACAAATGTAATATGTACAGTTACACATGCATTATTTTTATAAACAAAGTTGAGACAAATATACTTTAAGCTAGAGAGTTCCACATATGCTTACTTACAAATAAATACTTGAAGTGAAATTGGAAGGACAGTACCAAACAGCCCTGCTGAAAATAGGGACCAATTTGGTCCCTTTGTGAGCATTTTAGCATACTGTATTTTCTCCCTTTGGTGTGTCCTTCTCCAGTATTAGGACTTAAAGTGCTTCAATATTAAAGGAGGGTATGACATTTTAAATGATAGTATTGCTATTACTAGTAAGGCTGCTATTGTGTTTTATTGGCTATGAAATTTTGGTTCATAACTTTTTCCTTTCCCTCCTAACATTCTGCCCAGAATCTCATCTTTTTTTTTTTTCTCATAGATGTTTAAAATATCTTAGAGATTAAAAAAAAAACACAAAAACACTTGCTCAATGAAGTATTTATGGCATACATTTTTCTAGTCTGTCATTTACTTTTTTCTTTTTCTTTTCTTTTTGGGTCACACCTAGCAATGCACAGGGTTTACTCCAGGCTCTGCACTCAGAACTTCAGAAATCAACCCTGGCGGTGCTCAGGGATACTGAGAATCGAACCTGGATCCGTCGCGTGCAAGGCAAATGCCCTACCTGCTGTACTATTGCTCCAGCCCCAGTCATTCACTTTTTAAAAATGTATTAATGTTTATTGTTCTGTGAAATCTTTTGGTGTTTTGTTTTGCTTTTGAATGTACTGAGTCTAACAACAGTGCTTTGACAATTGCCATTTTGGTATTTGGTATTTCAGTGTTTCACTTCAACAATAGAAAACCTATAAAAGCTAAAAAGTCATCAATAAAGAAAGATCTTTTTCGAAAATGAGATATTTTTGTGTTTTGATCATATTATTCCAGAAGACCTCTTCAGTATATATAAATGTGAATAAAATTCCCTGTCCATGTTTCCATATTAGGGGCAGGCAATCCCATCGCAGCGAAGGCAACTACAACCAAATGACTCGATGGTGCTTAGAAGGAAAACTTCTGAACAGGGAGGTTTTCATCTGCACTGATGAAGTATGAAAGCCCTCTAGTAATATGCAGTTGAATGCTACACAGCTGAATCTCTGAGAGGAAATGAGTGCATATTTTTATGTCAATAAGTTGACTACAAATTTCAACAAGATGTTTTCATAAAACATCATTTATAGATATGATAAAAAACAATATATTATTTCCATCAGGTTTTGTTCTCTGGGTTTTTGATTTTGTTGGATTTTTTGTTTGTTTGTTTGTTTGTTTGCTATGTGTCACCTCTAGTTGTTGCTCAGGGCTAAGTCCTATCTCCACACTCAGGGAACACTCCTGGTGAGGCTTCAGGGAACTTATGGGATTCTGGGAATAGATCCCAGGTCAGTTGCAAGCAAGGCAAATGCCTGACCTATCCCCTGTACTATCTCTTTGGTTCCTACTGCCATAAGTTTGTACTAAATTTGTTTGCAATGAATAAATATGCTTTTAGTATAAATATTGGTTGACAGTATATATTAAAGCATATGACAAAGCTGAAAAAATATTCTCTCTAACTCTGATTTGCAAATGACAAAATTACGTTTCTAATGAATCAGATACTAGTGCTTAAATATTAAAATATTATATTTTTATTTTTGTGCTATTATTCACTGCTGTGATTCAATTTTAATTTAATACACATTATGAATATTTTTTCTTTTCCTCTTTGCTTACGCATCCACAAAACAAGTCCGTATTTCTGGCTTTTGCTTATTTCAGTGGTATAAATGCTTTCAGTTTGCTTAATTTCAGTTAAACACAATGGTATTGAAACTAAAATAGGAAAACGACATAAACTTCAAGGCACAAATCACAGTGACTATATTAAAGTAGAAAGTGGCCAAACATAAGTGACTGTTATCTTTGTTGTTGTTGCTGTTGTGGGCTGAGGCACACCTTGTGTTGCCGGGGTGTTCGTGTAGAGACAGCATCTGGAATGCTGTAACTCCGGCTGGAATGCTCAGTGCTAAGGTACTGTGCTGAAGATCAAACTCAGGGCACTAGGCACAGAAGCCAAGTACTCTAGCACTTGAGTCACATCTAAAGTCCAGTAGTTATTCTCTTTGCAGTGTCATTTAATAGGAAAGTTATCTAATGTAATACCTAATGATGCTTGATTCTATGCAGTTTCTTGTCAAATTACTGAACATTTCAACATTTGATTTCCATGGAAGTCAGCTCCAGCATTCTATTGAGAATAATCTCATATTTTGATTTCTAGGATTTTTTTTTTTTACAATTTATACCAATTGTCTTGAATCCTTCAGAAAAGACTGACTTGTTGAAGGAAATTAAGAAAATGTTATAACACAAATAGCTTAAGAGCAAAGTGGTGAAATAAGAGCTATAACTGCCTCCTGTAACTCTTTGGTTGACATCAAGAGGTGACCTACAGAAGAAGAGAATTTATATAACATAAGACTCTCTAAGGGGGGGGTAAGATAAATTTATGAATCAAGCCACCATTCCCAAACAGTGCCTGAATAACCTTTTGGTAACTTTACCAACCAGCTAACAGAATGTCACACTTAGGGTCACTTCACTATTTTTTCTGCAAGAAAAAGAATCTGTGACTGTCATTGTCATCCTGTTGTTCATCAATTTGCTCAAGCAGGCAACAGTAATATCTCCAGTGTGAGACTTGTTGTTACTGTTTTTGGCATATTGAATATGCCACAGGTAGCTTGCCAGGCTCTGCTGTGAGGGCTGGATACTCCTGGTAGCTTGTTAAGAAAAAGAATATAATATTGCAAATGTAAAAAGTTAATTTAAAAAAAAATTATTAGTGAATCACCATGAGGTACAGCTACACAGTTATGAACTTTCATGTTTACATTTAAGTCATACAGTGATCAATGATTGTTTATATCCCTCCACCAGTACCCATTCTCCTCCACTAATGTTCCCAATATCCCTCCCATCACCCACACCCCAACCCCCACCACCTTTTGTTCTCTCTCCTGTTGGATGTTGTAGTTTGTAATAGAGGTATTGAGTGGCCATCATGTTCGGTCTATACTGTACTCTCGGCACGCAGTTTTCAACCCGAGTGGGTCCTCCCAACATTCTCTAATAGGTGTTCCCTTCTCTATCTCAGCTGCCTTTTCCTTCAGCGTGCGAGGCCAGTTTCCAAGCTGTGGGGCAGACCTCCTGGTTCTTATCTCTACTACTCTTGGGAAGTTAATTTTTTAAGCAGTTTGGTGATGGCATAGTTAGTAAACAATGAACTAGGCACATTTAAAGTCTATAATTGATTACCTTTTGATAGTTGTAGGTCTGCATTAAATCAACATAATATAATTAGAGTTTCAATCTTCTTACTCTACTTTCTTTCTTGCAATCCCTTTCTCAAATCCTGACACTGATAGTACTCAATTTCTAATGGCACCAATGCTGCCCGAACCCCTCACTCTCCCGAACCTGGAGTTGCAGCGCTGTCAGACATAGACTCATGGCAGCAGTGAGAACAGGGGCTCATCCACTGTTTGGGGTGACCTGTGACTCTGCGCAGGTGTTCGACCTGGCACAGACCCTCCACTATAGGGTCCTGCTCTGCCAGTTGCTCAACAACCTCCGGGCACACTCCATCAACCTCAAGGAGATCAATTTGAGGCTGCAGATGTCCCAGGTGCTACCCAGAGACACAGAAAGGTGCATGTTTGTCAGTGTGCAGATTGTTACAACATGCCAGTCGACCAAAAGTTTACATTTGGTAGACTGAGAACACCTGTAAAGGCGATTAGAGGCTGCCCCCAAAGCCTTCCTCCCTCTCTGAGAGCCCGGCAAGCTACCGAGAGTATCTTGCCTGCACGGCAGAGCCTGACAAGGTACCCATGGCGTATTCGATAAGCCAAAAACTATAACAACGACGATCCTCATTCCCCTGACCCTGAAAGAGACCCCAGTACACCTTAGGGCTACACTATCACGAAACAGGGATGAATGGAGACATTACTGGTTCTGTGCTCAAGCAAATCCATGAACAATGGGATGACAGTGATACAGCGATATAGTGATAGACTAATTTTCATTTTTTATGCCTTTAAATTAATTGGATTATTCAACATGTCAGTTTTTTGTTTGAACTCTCTCAGGACAATTATTTTGATATAAATCCACTTTGTTACATGCTGTGTCACCAATTACATTTTTATTTTTTCAAAATAGAATTTTATTGTTTGGATTTACAGTATTTATTTTTACTCTTTTACTTAGCAATATACATTTGGGTTGTTTTCAATATTGGATATTATAATCGGTTGTGAATTTCACTGATAACTACTTATATGAGTACATGTTTACATGTCTTATTGGTGAACATTCACCTAGTAGTGTAAGGGTTGGATTATATTACATATTTAAATAATTTCTTTGCCTCTGCTTATATTGATTTTACATTAGTTTGCAATATTGCCTTATTGTAAATATTGCCAATATTGCCTAAGGTGTAAATTAATACCATAGTATGTGTATAGGACTCAAAGAACTCATAATCAAAGTTTAACTTTCAAGAAATGTGTTGAAGGTAAAAGAGTTTATTAGACAAGCAATTGACCTTGGATTACAATGCTGATTGCCAAACCCTAGTGGGAGGAGTGGGAATGAATAATAATATAATAGGTAGTATAGGAGTAGTGATAAAGAGAAATGTGGATGTGTGGATGTTTTGATTATGGACGGGTAGATAGGTAGACATACAATGTGTGTATCAATGCCATGTGCCATAATAGTAACATAATTATATTTATCCAAACTTTTAAGGAAAAAGAAAACTGATTAGACAGGCAAGTAAAGTGGAGCTGAGTTTTTAAAAAAAGAGGAAAAAGAAATATGTTGAACTAGTTTACAAGACGTTTTTGCCATTTTACATTCCTACTAGTAGTGGTTAAGATTTTGAGGCTTTTTCTACATTCTTGTGAACACTTAATATGCTCAGTCTTAACTTTAGTCATTCTGATAGAGTATCTGTCATTGTATTTTCATTTTGGTCTGCTTCTTCTTCTGCCTAATGTGGCTCAGAATCCTTCATGTACTAAATTGTTATGGTATATTTTTTCTGGTGGACAATCTATTGTATTTTTTTTCAGTTTTCTTTTATAAATTATTTGTTGTTTAAACCTTTCACCACAAGAACTAGTTTGTATTGTTTGGTGGCATCCCACAGATTTTGAAATATTGTTATATTTTATTTAGTTCAGAGTAACTTTCTTATGTTCCCTTTAGTTTATTATTTGACAATAGACAATTTAAATGTCTCATTTAATTTCTAATTTTTTTTGTGATTCCCCAGAAGTTTTCTCACTGATTTGAAAATTTGAAAATTAATCCATAGTAATAATATGTCTTATATAGTCTCATATGACTTGACTCATTTTAAGTTTACTGATTTCATTAAAGCTTAGAATAAATACTGTATTCACATTTGAAACAAATATGTGTTCTGGTTTAATTGAAAAGAGTATTGTAGGTAAAATGAATAGATACTTCTATATCCTGGGGCTGAAGAACTCTTACTGTGGGTAGAGCACTTTCCTTACATAAGGCAGATCCAGTTAGATCCTCAGCATCCCACATGGTACTTTGAGCCCCATCTGGAATGATCCCTGAGCAGAGAGCTATGAGTAAGCCCAGCATACCACCAGGTATGGCTCAAAAAGCAACACCAATACAATATTCTTTATCTTATTTATAGCTGGTATAGTTTGACTATTTCTTGAGAGAAGTCTGTTAATTTGTCTATTTTTCTTGTAATTTTATTGATTGTTTTTTCTTTGTGGAAGCTTTCTTATTAAGTGGATGCACTTTTACTATTGTCTTTTTTTTTCCAAAAAAGATAACTTTATTTTCTCTTCAAAAATATTTTATTAAAGCACCATGATTTACAAAGCTTATAGTTGAGTTTTAGACATACAGTATTGCAATACTGATGCCACCGTCAGCCTCAACTTCCCTCCACCAGTGTCCCCAGGCCCCATCCCATATCCCCCTTTCTAACTCACCCTCCCTTCAGACTACCCTCTCGACAGGGATCTTTCTAAGCTTGGTTAAGATTGGGTCTCTTGATTTCAGTGTGGTTGACTCTGTCGTTTGGATATTTAGCTCCATTAATCTTTTTTTCCTTCTTTTTGGGTCACACCCGGCCTTGGACAGGGCTTACTCAGGAATTCTCCTAGCTCAGGAATGCTCAGGGGACCATATGGGAAGCTGGGAATCGAACCCCGATCGGCTGTGTGCAAGGCAAATGCCCTGCCCGCTATGCTATCGCTCCAGCCCCACTCCATCATTCTTTAAGACCATTTTTGGGGGCTGGAGCAATAGCACAGCGGGTAGGGCGTTTGCCTTGCACGTGGCCGACCCGGGTTCAATTCCCAGCATCCCATATGGTCCCCTGAGCACCGCCAGGAGTGATTCCTGAGTGCAGAGCCAGAGGTAACCCTTGTGCATCGCCAGGTGTGACCCAAAAGCCAAAAAAAAAAAAAAAAGACCATTTTTGTACCTTAATCCATTGACGTGGCCCCTGCAGTTCGTTGCTTCCATCTCTTCTTCCCTTCCCATTTATTCTTTCTTCTTTCCTTCTCTCACTATACTCTGGGACCATTGCTTTGTTCTCTTGATCAGTATCTTTATCAGTATGAGATGGCTAGGTAATACTCTTTGTTCGGACACTTACCAATGTATTAAAATGGTATAGGGGATAAGAGAGTATGGGGGTTAGGTACTTACATCGCATACTGCTGACCTGGATTTGATCACTGGCACTGCATTGCTCCCTTGAAGGCAGAGGCAGGAGTGATCCCTGAGCACCACTAAGTGTGGGAGGAAAACAAATAACAATATTATAAATAATGAAAATAGCTGTATCAACTTTAGAATTCCTTTGCATAGCCTATCTTTTTCAAGTATTTTCTTCATAATTAGTTTAGACTCTGAACTGGCAACATATGTTTTGCTGTAATAATCTTATAGTCTTGGTTTTACTTGTATTTTTATTTATTTATTTTTTGGTATTTGGGCTACACCTGGCTGTGCTAAGGGTTTAGTTTGGTTTTGTTTTCAGGGGTCACTTCCGGAAAGCTTGAGAGACTATATGGATGGTAGAGATTAAGCAATGTTGGCCACATGAAAGGGAAATGTCGTATCTGCTGTCATATCTCTCTGGTCCTAGTTTTTGTTTGTAATTCAGTGTTTGGATCACTTAAATTGAACATAGCAGAAAATTCCATGATTTTGTCTTTCCTTATAGCAGTGTAGTGTTCCAGTGTGTGTGTGTGTGTGTGTGTGTGTGTGTGTGTGTATTCAAGTTTCCACAGTGTGAATGGATCTTGAAAGTATCTTCATGAATGAAGTCCATCAGGAGGACAGGATTAGGTACATAATGGTCTCTCTTGTATGTGGGATGTAACAGAAATATAGCAAGGGCATAACAAATACAAATGGACAAAAGCAACAAAACCCCTGAGAACTTGCTATTGAACTAAGCTTACAATGGCAGGGCTATGGGAGACTGGGATAAAGAGTGCTGAGCATTGAGACAATGTTGAAGTGAATGAAGCAGATATGCTGATGGAGGGTCTAAACATATGCTAAACTGCATTATTAACAATTTAAATCATGGTGCCTCAAGTTTAAAGAAAAAAATTGTTTCAGTTATGTAAATGAAGGATTTTTAAAAAATTAAAAAGTAAATTTTCACGTAACTGATAATATATTTGGATTTAAATCTATTATATACCTTGCTTTCTTTAGTTTTCAATCTATCTTGTTATTTATCTGCAATTTTTCCCAATTGTTCTTTGCCTGTTTTTTTATTAAGTACTTTTAGTTTTATTTGCTACCTATAATTGTTATATTTCTGTTCATGATTTTTAAGTTTTAAATTTTAATATAAGAATACCACAGGTTTTTTGTTTTTTGTTTTTTTTGCTTTTTGGGTCACACCCAACGATGCACAGAGGTTACTCCTGGTTCATGCACTCAGGAATTATCTTGGCCTTGGTCCTGGCAGTGCTCCAAGGACCATATGGGGTGCTGGGAATTGAACCCAGGTCGGCTGTGTGCAAGGCAACCGCCCTACCGGCTATGCTATTGCTCCAGCCCCTACCACAGTTATTTTTAAAGAATTATTTCCTCTTAAATAATGTGCTATCTGGTGAAGGGATGGGTGTTTGAGCATTGTATAACTAAGACTTTAACCTGAAAGCTTTGTAACTTTCCACGTGGTGAATCAATAAAAGAATTTAAAAAAATAATGTGCTATTGTTTTGATATGTTTATATATCGATTAAGAATAAATTATACAATAATACACATTTTTTCTAATTACCCTTTATTATTTTTTATTTTTTTTATTCAGCCACACTTTGTGATGCTTTGGGCTACTCACAGTTTTGCAATTTAATGTCACTCCGTGGCAGTTTTCAAAGGCCAGGTGGGGTTGGTGCCTGGGATTCAAACAGGGTTGGCTGGATGCAAAGCAAGTGCCCTAACCTCTATACTATCTCCTCAATGCTACTTTAAAGAGTCCGCTATGGTTTTTTTTTGTTGTTGTTGTCTTTGTTGTTTGTTTTAGTATTCAAGCCACAAACTTCTGTATTTAGGGCTTACTCCTAGCTCTGTGCCAAGGGCTACTCTTGCTGGTATTCAGGAGACCTTATGTGATGCCAGAGATCAAACCAGGTTCTACTGTGTGCAAGGCAAAAATCCTTAATTCCATTTCTATCTCTCCAGCTCACCTCAGTATTTTTTAAAAAATATTTAAATGAGATTTTTTTCCTTCCTTCTACCCACTTGTAACTATTTTGTGTGTGTGTGCTTGTCATTTATTTGAATAGATCCAGGTTTTATGTCTACTTATTTCCCTTTAATTTCTTGCTCAGGTCTCTACTGACAAATGCTTTCAGATCGTGTGTCCATGTGTGAAAGGTCTTCTATTTTACATTCAGTTAAAAAAAAAATCATTGAGCCATGCCAGGCAGTGCTCAGGGCATTCTGTGACACCTAATTTACTTTATTTCTGATGAGAAATCTGCTCTCATCCTTATTTAGGTTCCTCCTTATAAATAGTGTCTTTATTTCTCTTAAAAATATTTTTACTTATAAATATTTAAACAACTGAATTATAAAATGCATTGGTGCAGTTTTCTTTATGTTTTGTCTTAGCTTTTGGCTCACTGAACTTGTATTGTGGAATTAATTTACTGTTTTTCTATTCTGTTTTCTTTTATATGTGTTTATGGAAATATCTTCAGTTTGTTCATCTTATCCAGTACAATTTTAATTTTAGTCATTTTATTTTTCACTTCTAGCATAGTTTTCACTATGCACAGAGTTGACATGTTAGACATTTCCCCAGGCTTCTATAGAACAAGATAAGTACAGTGATAACAACATTTTTTCTATTTTTGTATATGCTAATTCTAACATCAATGCCATTTTCTGTTGATTACAATGTACTAATTTCACTTTTTTTTTTAACAACCGTACTTTACTTGCTGACTTTTCTGGCAATATTTTACTGTAAATTTATCCTGTTGGAAACTGGAGACTTTTATATTCCTAAAAGAGTCATGTGTGTTGGCTCTGTTCTCAAGGAAAGTTAAGTTATTTGGGAAATAATATCACCTTTTTAAAGATCTTATTATTTAAATTTGATGATCCCAACACAGAATTTATTTCTCTTTAAATTCTGTGCCCAGTACTGAGGCAAAACTCTTTTTAGTAAATCTCATCTCCCTCTAATTTATAAAAATTTTCATTCTGTCTACTGGGAACAGACACTACCCCTCTGTTCAAGTTCTAATTGCTTTTCCCTATAATACTTTAAGCAGCTTCCACGTGCATATGTTAATAAATGCTTTGATGGATTTTTGAGGGGAACCATCTGCACTTCTCCAAAGTTCTCTTTCCATGCAGCTTCTTCTCTCTGGTATTCTGCCCTATGTATTTTTTTTTAAATTATTTAGTTTTTTAATTAGTGAATCACCTTGAGGGTACAGTTACAGATTTACACATTTTCGTGATTGTGTTTCTCTCATACAATGTTCGAGAACCCATCCTTCCACCAGTGTCCATTCTCCACCAACAATAAACCCAGTATCCCTCCCACCCCCCAATCCCATCTCCCCCCACCCCACCCCGCCTCTGTGGCAGGCTATTCCATTTTGTTCTCTCTCTCCAATTGAGTGCTGTGGTTTGCAATAGGGCTATTGAGTGGCCATTGTTTTCAGTCTCTAGTCTACTTTCAGCATGCATCTTGCTTCCTGCACATGGTTTCTGACCACATTTCACTTGGTGTTCCCTTCCCTATCTGGGCTGCTTTTTTCCCCAGCATGTGAGGCCAGCTTCCAAGCCATGGAGCCAACCTCCTGGTACTTATTTCTACTATTCTTGAGTGTTAGTCTCCTACTCTGTTATTTTATATTCCACAGATGAGTGCAATCTTTCTATGTCTGTCCCTCTCTTTTTGACTCTTTTCACTTAGCATGATACTTTCCAAGTTGATCCACTTATATGCAAAGTTAATAACTTCATTTTTTCTAACAGCTGCATAGTATTCCATTGTATAGATGTACCAAAGTTTCTTTAACCAGTTATCTGTTATAGGGCACTCAGGTTTTTTCCAGATTCTGGCTATTGTAAACAGTGCTGCGATGAATATATAAGTGCAGATGTCATTTCGACTATACTTTTTTGCTTCTCCGGGATATATTCCCAGCAATGGTATTGCTGGGTCAAATGGGAGCTCAATTTCTAATTTTTTGAGAAGCATCCATATTATTTTCCAAAAGGGCTGAACCAGTCAACATTCCCACCAGCAGTGTAGAAGGGTCCCTTTCTCACCACACCCTCTCCAACAGTAGTTGCATTTGTTCTTTTGGATGTGTGCCATTCTCTGTGGTGTGAGGTGGTATCTCATGGTTGTTTTGATCTGCATCTCCCTGATGATTAGTGATTTAGAACACTTTTTCATGTGCCTTTTGGCCATTCATATCTCTTTCTTGGAAAAGTTTCTGTTCATTTCTTTGCCCCATTTTGTAATGGGGTTGGATGTTTTCTTCTTGTAGTGTTCAACCAGTGCCTTTTATACCCTTGATATCAACCCCTTATCAGATGGGTATTGGGTGAATATCCTTTCCCATTCTGTAGATTATCTTTGTATTCTGGTCACTGTTTCTTTTGTGGTGCAGAAGCTTCTTAGTTTAATGCAGTCCCATTTGTTTATCTCTGTTTCTACTTGGTTGATCAGTTGCGTGTCATCTTTTTTTTTTCTTTTTGGGTCACACCTGGCATTGCACAGGGGTTCCTCCTGGCTCTGCACCCAGGAATTACTCCTAGTGGTGCTCAGGGGACCATATGGGATGCTGGAATTGAAGTCGGGTCAGCCACATGCAAGGCAAACGCCTTACCCACTGTACTATCTCTCCAGCCCCTGTTGCGTGTCCTTTTTGAAGATACCTTTAGCTTCGATATCGTGGAGGGTTCTGCCGACCTTGTCTTTAATGTACCTTATGGTTTGTGGTCTGATTTTGAGTACTTTAATCTATTTTGATCTGACTTTTGTGCATGGTGTCAGGTCGAGGTCTAAGTCCATTCTTTTGCATGTTGTTGTCCAGTTGTGCCAGCACCATGTGTTAAAGAGCCTTTCCTTGCTCCACTTCACATTTATTGCTCCCTTATCAAAGATTAGATGATAATACATTTGGGGTTGTGTGTAAGGATATTCCACCCTGTTCCATTGGTCTGCAGCTCTGCCTTTGTTCCAGTATCATGCTGTTTTAATTGTTACCTCTTTGTAGTAAAGTTTAAGGTTGGGGAGAGTGATGCCTCCCATCGTCTTTTTCCCAAGAGTTGTTTTAGCTATCCGTGGGCATTTGTTGTTCCATATGAATTTCAGAATTGCTTGATCCATTTCTATGAAGAATGTCATGGGTATACTTATAGGGATCACGTTGAATCTGTACAATGCTTTGGGGAGTATTGCCATTTTCACAATGTTGATTCTCCCTATCCATGAGCAGGGGATATGTTTCCGTTTCCTCATGTCCTCTTTTATTTCATGGAGTAGTGTTTTATAGTTTTCTTTGTAGCGGTCCTTTACTTCCTTGGTTAAGCTGATTCAGAGGTACTTGATTTTTTGGGGCACGATTGTGAATGGGATTGTTTTTTTCATGTCCCTTTCTTCTGTCTCATCGTCTGCATATAGGAAGGCCATGAATTTTTGGGTATTGATTTTATAGCTTGCAATTTTACTGTATAAGTCTATTGTTTCTAAGAATTTCTTAATAGAGGCTTTAGGCTTCTCTAGATAGAGTATCATAATGTCTTCGAATAGTGAGAGTTTGATTTCTTCCTTTCCTATCTGGATGCCCTGCCCCATGTATTTTTCTTCCCTGGTGTTCTCATATGCTCAACTCCTTGGTAGTCCAGTACTCTGTTTGGGTGCCCCTTTATTGCAGTCCAGTCTGTAAACATATTTCTTCTGTTTCCACTTACTTAATCTCTCTTTATTTCTAAATGCCCAATTTTTAAATGCCACTGAAGAATTTTCTTTCTTTAAAAAAAATTCTTGTACTTTTATTATTGTTACTCTATTTTTATCAAAAGCAAAGACCAGAGATATTAAATTTAATGTCATGAGTTACATAAATAGTTTTCTTTAGTTGATATATTTTGTCTTACCAAATATATCAGTCTCTTCTGTCTTCCACGCATTTAAAACTGCTGTCATTAATATTTAAGATTTTTATTACACTGGAAAAGATGATGTATGCTGTTGAAGTAAAGAAGCTCCTGTATTTATTTCTCTCATGGTAAACCTATTTATTCATTACCATATATCAAATGAAATCTAAATTCCTTAGTGATATACAGACACCTCTACTATAGTCATGTTTCCATACGTGCAAATATCTGATTTGAATATGTTATCTTGTTGGGTTACAATTTTACATTTTTTGATATTTATTAAATAAGCCGGATCTATAGCACAATGATAGGGTATTTGCCTTGCAATCGGCCGACCCGGGTTTGATTCCTCCACCCCTCTCAGAGAGCCTGGCAAGCTACCAAGAATATCTTGCTCGTTAGGCAGAGCCTGGCAAGCTACCCGTGGTGTAATTCGATATGCCAAAAATCAGTAACAACAAGTCTCAAAATAAAATAAAAAATTGGATATGTTACTGATGCCCGCTTGAGCAAATCGATGAGCAATGGGTAGATAGTGACAGTGACAGTGACACTCGTAAGCACATCGTGTGCTTCACTTTTTTTGTAAATTCAAGTTTTATATTGCCAAACATTTCCAGAGTTTATCATGCCTTTATCCTCAATGAATGTCTTTCTTATACATGCATTTCTGATTTATTACTATTTCAGTAATGTTGATTTACAAAACTAACCATTAAACATTTTCGTGCCTTTTTGATGCAGTACTATGACCCCTTCCCCCACAGTAACAATAACACCTTCACCAAAGTGCCTTGGGCTACCATTATCCTTTGATTTCCCCCTCTCTTGGAACCTCAATTTAATGATTTGTTTTGACCTGATTTCACCTATATTCTTATTTTATTTCTTAGTGACCCTTGTATTAGTGAAATAATCTGTCATTTAATAGACTATATTATTTTACTTTATACTAAATAACACAGAAATTTCACTCTATGGATACATTTAAATAACATAAAAACATTAGCCCCATGAGAGGTTAAGCTTTTTGGAGTGGAGCAATAGGACAGTGTGTAGGACGTTTGCCTTGCACACAGCCGACCTGGGTTCGATTGCTCCATCCCTCTCGGGGAGCAGGAGAGTGCTCGGCACGCTATGGAGAGTATCATGCCAGCACAGCAGAGCTTGGCAAGCTCCCCATGGAGTGTTCGATATGCCAAAACCAGTAATAAGTCTCACAATGGAGACTTTACTGGTGCCTGCTCAAGCAAATCAATGAACAATGGGATGACAGTGCTACAGTGCTACCACCTGGCAAAATCCTTAAGGGTAGGAGTAACTAAAGGATCTATTAATCTTTTTCTTGGTTAATTTACTCTAAATTTTCTGTCAAGTTTGTTGTGCTACTTCCAACAAATTACTCCTACATATCAATTACAATATTTTACGTACATCTTCAAATGCAAGAATTGTTTATCTTCTTCCACTTAGCATTTCCATTCTGATTTTTTGGACATTTCTTGTTGTTGTTTTTGTTTTTCCTTCTTTTTAAAAATGGGATTTTTCAGAGTTTCATGAAAGTTTCCCAGTAGCCCATTATTTGATAAAGCCATGAAACCAATTTAGTAAAATGTGAAATATTGTTTTTAAGAAATAACATTACCCATGTGAAGTGCCACCCTCTTTAATAGCCTTAGGAGAGTATAAGAATGAGTGAGCACTGCCTGTAGGAAAGGCTGTCATTGCTGAAGAAGTAGCTACAGAACCCAAAACCATGTTCTAAATTGCCTGCTCGGCAACTCACAGGGCCTTCCAAGCATCTAGTCTCAGAAACTTGTTTACTGCTTAAAATGCTTCAATTTTATTCTCAACATCATATGCACTTTTACAAATAGATAATGCTTGCCATTATAGAGGACTTGTGAAGAGCACAAAAATCACTGAAGAATGGCTTTGATAGTGATGAATTTTCCATTTCCTTCCACATAAATTGTGTGATAGCATGGGGACTGGATCATAAAGCAGGTAAGGCAGCGGCCTTGTACGTGGCTGACTTGAGTTCTTTGGTCAGCCACAGTTCCTGAATTTCTTCGATCTCACCATCATTTTATTAACCTACATGTGAGACATACATTTAAAAATTTAAAAACAATTAGGGGCTGGAATGATAGGACAGTGGCTAGAGCGTTTGCTTTGCACGTGATTTACTGGCAATTGATCCCCGAGCATGGAGGAGTGATCCATAAGCCCACCAGGAGTAGAACCCTGAGCATGGAGCCAGGAGGAAGCCCTGAGCACTGCCTGATGTGGCTCAAAATAAACAAAAAGGATTCAAAGACAATGTATTCTCTTTTTTTTTTTCTTTTTGGGTCACACCTGGCGATGCACAGAGATTACTCCTGGCTCTGCACTCAGGAATCACTCCAGGCGGTGCTCAGGGGACCACATGGAATGCTGGGAATCGAACCTGGGTCAGCCACATGCAAGGCAAACGCCCTACCCGCTGTGCTATTGCTCCAGCCCCAAAAGACAATGTATTCTTAATTGTGTACTTTGTTTGATGGGGTAGGAGGCAAGCCTAGAAGTTCAGGCTCTGCTTAAGGAACCATGAGAAACCAGAACCGAACCCAAGACTCTCATCAGCAAAGCTTGCACTCCAACCCTTTGAACTCTCTCTGGAACAGACACTTAATTTTTACATATGGATTAGCACTTTATCTTGTATTTAATTAAAGACACAACTGTCTGTTGCACCCATGGATAAAAAAAAAACCTTATATGTTGAATCTATGAGGAAAAAAAATTCCAAATCTCCAATCTTCAATGACAATTTCGGACTTTACAATATGATTTCTGTCTAAAATGGTCCATAAATTTCCTAGATAAATTTTGACGAACAGAACACTGATAGTTCCAGTTTCCAACTTGGGTGGCTATGTCTAAGGTACATAGACATATGTACTTTATGTCTCTCTTAAATATAAGAGAGACATTAAATATAAGAGAGACATAAAGGGAAGAAATTGTTGTTTTTATTCTTGTTGTTATTGTTTATTGTTACTATTTTTGGCATATCCAACACACACGGGTAGCTTGGCTCTGCCGTGTGGGCTCAATACTCTTGGTAGCTTGCTGGGCTCTCTGAGAGGGGCAGAGGAATCGAACTCGGGTCGGCCACGTGAAAGGCAAACGCCCAACAGCTGTGCTTATCGCTCCAGAGAGACGTTACTGGTGCCCGCTCAAACAAATCGATGAGCGACGGGATGACAGCGGCAGTGTTATTGTTTGGCTACACCCAGCCGTGCTAAGGGCGTACTCATGATTCTGACTCAGGAATCATTCCTGTTGACGGTGCTTAAGGCAAGCACTTTACCTACCGTACTACCTGTCCAGTCCCAAGAGAAGAAAGTTTTAATGATTTATTAATAGGAACCAGAGGTGAGCCGTAGCAAGGATTTGTGTACCACTGGACTCTGCCTGTTAACAGAAGCTTGGAGAACTCTTAGCTTGAAATTCCCATTAAAGTCATAAACACATTCATCATTTACTTTTCCAAGTTCCTCTACTTAGTTTTGAAGTTCATTCAAACAGATTGCCACTCGCCTCAGTTTATCAACATTTTATTCATGTAGGCAGAATGAAATATCAAGGGTCAGACATTCACTCTGATTTATATTTAACTTGGGTGAAAAGATAATTCTGTTTCCAGGCATGTTGTTTGAAGATCCTGTAGAAGAATTCCAAGGGGCAGTTGTTTGCAGGGTTTGGAGTTAAGAAAGGAAAATAATATAAATAAAAAACTTTAGAATGGACATTATATAAAAATGATGGAAAGTTTGAATTCATGTGAGTAGTAAAAAAAAATTGAAGATACAATATTTGAGAACATTTTAGAACACAGGTAGAGGAAAAGAAAGACGACATCCAGGGAGAGAGACTATCAAACTATGTAGGGAGGAACAGGTGAGCCTTGAGGAGCTTACAAAACTGCAAAAGTGACCCAGCAATTTTTCCATTCCCAAAGTGGATCCTTCCTTTGAAGTATCAAAACAAAAGAAATATTTCGGGTGAAGAAATCCATCTGTTTTCCAGGAGTTGGTATCTAGAGACTGACTTCATAATATTTATTCTCAGGGGCAGAGAATAAAAGATGGAAAATCCAGGGTTTAACGTTCTTCTGTTCTTTCAGAATCTTGGCAGCCAAAACCATTCTCGTAGCATCTTTTCTGGATTCTTTCTTTAGACACACATCCACAATGGAAAATCAGAATGAATTAAACTGAGAGCAGAGTAAGGAGCTGAAGTGCCTTTTCTATGGCATAGGCGAGAGTTTCTATTTAGTGAAGGAAACTGGAGAGTATGACTTCTTCATAAAAGGGAGAGGGAGACAGAGACAGAGACAATTAACATAGATATGCAGGAAATAAAGTCATTTTATAAAATATGAAGATGCTATGGTTTATTTTTATGTTTGGCCTTAGAATGTAATGGGATGATTCTTGACCCATAGACTTGATTTTTCACACAGGAAGGTTGGATAGTAACAATTTTAACCTGATTTTTTTTCCCAATAGAACCTGACTGGTAATTAAGAACTTACTATTTTATGTCCCTTTTGCCACAAATCTTGGAGAACAGAGTTACATTTTAAAGTTCAATCAATGTGTCAATTTTTCTAATAAGTAACCTCTAGTTGTCTAACTAAATTTAACAGCATTCAGGCTTTATTTTTCAAACAGGCCTGTATATTTCAACACTGCTGTGTCAGTATGGGAAAATCTGACAGGATCAAAATATTCAAAAAGATGAAAGGAAACCTATAAAAATGTAACCAATCCAAAAAAGCTCAAATTGTATTTATAGCAATATATATGTATTAATATTCAATCTAAATTCTAGGTGGATGTGGGATGTGTGAAAAACTGACTACACCTCAAAAGTTTTAAATAAACAGCAATTATTTATTTATTTTCTTTTCAGTCCATGTAACACTTTTAAAAATTAAAAATACTTTGAAACTTATTTTTAATGTTGTCGGGTGGCATTGAAACTTATATGAAGATTAACTTGTTATACCATGAAACTTACTTGTTATACCAAGTAAGAGGTAAGGTTAGTTTGGAAAGTATTTTGACCCATAATAATGGAATAAAATAATGCCATATTATTTAAAAATGGACACTACTATATGACTCTTAGTTTATGTAAAATAAAAGACAATTACCCACTCTCATATTTATTCTAAAATTTTTTGAAAAAAAATAACGGTAGGGCTGGAAGATAGCTCAAAGTACCAGAGCACATGATTTGCATGAAGGAGCCCTGACCAAGCTATGGCTTCTCCTGAACACCAGGCAACGCAGGTAGCCCATGAGCACTGCTGCCAACTGTGCTCAAATAACTGTGTTTTGAAAATTAGCACTATAGCACTGTGCTCCCGTTGTTCATTGATTTGCTCAAGTGGGCACCAGTAACATCTCCATTTTGAGACTTGTTACTGTTTTTGGCATATCGAATATGCCACGAGTAGCTTGCCAGGCTCTGCCGTGTGGGCGGGATACTCTTGGTAGCTTTCCAGGCACTCTGAGAGGGATGGAGGAATCGAACCCGGGTCGGCCTCATGCAAGGCAAATGCCCTACCTGCTGTGCTATCGCTCCAGCCCAGAAACACTGATACTAGTATTAATTCTATTAAGTGGCTCATTTTTTTAGAATGAGAACCTTTCTGTTTTGTCAGAGTTCACCAAGTGCTTACCACCTTTAGCTTCTGACCTATGTCCAAGTTTGATTTTCTTTTAATGAATAGCGAATGTTTTAGGTGAATTTAATGGAGAATTGAGCCAGATAACTGCAAGCAAGATATAAGCTTCTGATTAAATTTTTTAAAACTGTGAGCCTGAGAAATAGAACAGCAGGTAAAGCATTTGCCTCATAGATGGCCAGGCTGAACTCAGGTTTGACCCCATACTGTCCCCTGAGCTATGCCAGGAGTTATCCCTGAGCACAGAGACATGAGTAAGCCCTGAGCACTTCTAAGTGTGGCCCAAATAGAAAATAAATTAAAAACAACTTCTACTTTCCTCCAGAAGACAGAAAAAAGCAAATAAGTCAGACCTTGCTTTATCATGAAAAACACAATCTTTTTAGGTGAGTTACAACTATACATCTTAGACAAGATCCAACAAAATCCTGGAAAGTGATAGGAAATGATATATTTGTACTTACAATTTGCACTCCAAATACTGGTTTTAGCAAATAGTACACAATGCTAAGTACTGTCTAATAAAAATGATGTTGGTACTTCTCTTATTTTTATAAAAAGACCCAAAGTAAGACTTCTTTTTTTTATAAAAAAGCTATCCTAAGGCACTGAGTATTACTTAAAAAGTAAAATTTTGATCAATTTTTTTATCTGCTCATCTCATAGACACATGTATCACCATGCTCTCATGTTTAACTAAAAACATGTAATATGTAAAACACCACATTCAAGTTGAGGGTCAAAACTGTTCACACTTATTGTGTGAGCCTCTGAGATCAAAACAGAAAGAAGAGGAAGTGAAATGACATTTTAGGAATCTAGACAGAATGAAGGCATCAGTGAGGAATGGGACTATTAAAATATGACTCAATGTGCAAGAAATTTACACATGCTTTGCTAACTTTATCTTTAGACACCCGTGAATAACCTAAAAATCTGATTAGTAAGTGACTCAGTTTCCTTCATGTTGTTTATTTCATCTATGTGTGTGTGTGTGCTTTTGTGTGATTGTATGTGTGTGTGTTTGTGTAGGAAGGATTCACAATCCTTTAGAAAATGATATCATTCTGTTTTTCTAAAGGGAATAACTGCTAACATACTGATCTAGAATTAATATTTTATTTCTACAAGACACTTTATAGATCTTATCCTACATTGTGTATCAAAAACATTGTCAAACATTTCTCATCTTAGCTTCTCTTTGGTCATCAGGATGAACAGATAGTGTAGTTCTCAGGTTAGAGACCAAATAAACTTCGGTATTTTGTTATTATTGTTTGTCATCTTCAGAGCCTATAGCCATGATGGCTCATGATAACACATATAAGCTATCAAATGTGTTAAATAAAGCTTATCAAATCTGCTTAAAATATGTATGAAGCCAAAAGAAACAAAGGTGATTTTTCTCTAATCTGTTGAAAGAAGTTCCCTTAACATCTTTCATACTAATTCAAGGAGGATTTCATTAATGGACATTACCACATGGCAAAGCATTTTGTAATGTGATAAAGGGACTTTTGCCTCTGAGACACCTGTTTGGATCCATCCCAAGAAGATAGAAGCTGGAAACTACTGCTGCCAATAAGAAGGGATCTTGCCATGGATTAGAGTTTAGATGCCAAGGAACAGGTGTACTTGCCATAAAATTTGCCATAACTATGAACTGAAGATATTAGAGACTAAGAGAGTTTCTAAACAAAGACTTGTAATGCTATCTAGGTAAGCTTCATGGATGGAGTTTTTAGTCCCAATGTAGTGATTAAATATGGTAATTGGGAAAAATCTTTGAGGAAGAGTTATTAGATGGAAATTTTATCTCTAATTTCAGCACTTTACATCTCTTTTCTTCTTTTCTTCCTTTACTTAGAGAAAAATGCACATCCAGGCTCATCTTCTTTTCCTACTTCATACTTGGGGCTACTTGTTTCTCCAAATCTTTTTTTACAGTGCTAAATGATATCTCAGCACTACAATCTGGGTACTGGCAATGTTCGATGCTACATCATTAGGTGTTCTTTCCAGGAAAGCAAAAGGAAATCATACATGGATTTTAAGCAAATTACTTTATGAGATCACACTGACACTCAACTTTAGCATTACAAGATATTTATTTACCCTCTTTCATAAATGTCGGTATCTCCTTTCTTCCATAAAGGGGAATCAGTTTTCTCAACGATGGAGCATCTATTAGATATACCATGTTCCAGAATTACTTATCTCTTTTTCTCGAGCTATACAGATGACAGTCTTAAAATAATAGTACTAATGCTAACATCATTAATGCAATTATTGAGGTCAGCTAAGCATGTTTTGTCCATGCTCACCTCATTTTCTTTATTCTTTTTTTTCTCCTCATTTTCTTTTTTATGTTTGTGTTTTAGCTACTCTTTAGAATATAGGACCAATATGTATTATGTGTAATCTCTTTAAACTTTTGTTTAGAAGCCAGAGAGATAGACAGCGGGCAGGGTGCTTGCCTCGCAAATGGCTGGTCTGAATTAGATCCCTGGCATCATATAAGGTCCTTGACGATCACTAAGGACTGATCCCTAAGCATAGAGCTAGGGGTAAGCCCCAAGCATCACTTGATGGGGCCCCTGAAAATAACTAAATAAACTCGTTTAGGTTTTTAAAATTCTATATCTATTTATTTGATAGTCAACCCAATACTTTAAATGGCTCTTCTACCTTTTGAAGGTCTGAAACTTATTTTCTATAATATCTTCAAAATCACTTTTTGGGAAAAGTATTCCCTTAATTTTGGCATAGCATTAGCAAGACTCACGAAGAAATAAAAAGAGGAACCTCTAATAAACCAAATAAGAGTTGAAAGGGAGGTTGTTGCAACAAATATCACAGAAATTCAAAGGATCATCAGGGGTTTTCATAAAAATTTTTATGCAATGAAACTTGATAACATAGAACAAATGGATACATTTGTGGACTGCCATAACTTCACTACTTAGTCACGAGGAAAGAGAGCACTTGAATGGCCAAATTATATCAAGGAACCATCACTGTGTCATTGTATCACTGTCATTCTGTTGCTCATCAATTTGCTTGAGCAGGTGCCAGTAATGTCTCCATCCATCCCTGTCGTGTTCAGGGTCAGGGGAATAAGGACCATTATTATTACTGGCTTTGGCATATTGAGTATGCCACGGGTAGCTTGCCAGGCTCTGCCGTGTGAGATTCTGTGTCGTTCTCAAGGAGGTAAAAATTCTAATCAAAAGTTTCTCCAAAGATAAAATCCCATGTTCACTTGTATGTACTAATAAGTTATTTGTTAATATTTTCTTGAAATATGTTGCATCTGGGACTGGAGTGGTAGCACAGCAGGTAGAGCATTTGCCTTGCACACAGCCAATCAGAGTTTGATTCCTCTGTCCCTCTCAGAGAGCCCAGCAAGCTACCAATAGTCTTTTCCCGGAAGGCAGAGCCTGGAAGGCTATCTGTTGTGTATTCGATATGCCAAAAACAGTAACAAGTCTCACAATGGAGACATTACTGGTGCCCGCTCAAGTAAATCGATGAACAACAGGACAACAGTGCTACAGTGCTATATTGCATCTATGTTCATCATGGATAGAAGTCTATAATTTTACTTTTTAGTTATTTCTTTCTGGTTTTGGTATCAGAGTAATGCTGGACTCATAAAAACTTTTTGAGAACACTCTTGTTTTTCTTCAGCTTTATGAAAGAACCTGAAAAGGAGTGAGAGTAAGTCTTATTTAAAGGCTTGAAACAACTCATCAGTGCATACAAGTGGCCCCCAAAACAAAGAATTTTTCTTGATGATGAAACTCCTATCTTTTTATGTGATATGGAATAACAAACATATTTGATTTTTGTTGGTCTTTGTCTTGGGGCACATGTGGCAATGCTGAGAGGTTACTCCTGACTCTGTACTCCTGGTAGAACTTGGGGAACCATATGAGATACTGGGAATTGGACCCAGGCTCGCTGTATGCCGGGCAAGCACCTTACCCACTGTACTAGCTCTTCAGTCTCCAATAAACACATTTGGCTTTGCTTTGTTCTGTTTGTTTTATGCTTTTACATTTTATTTTTACAAAGTTGTTCACAATCATTTATCACATATAATATTCCAACACCAATCCAACCACCGTTACACCTTTCTACCACCATATTTCAAATGTCTCCAACCTGATCCCCAAAGCCTGCCCCCCAAAGCAGGATCTAATTAATTTACTTTGTATTTCTTGTTTAGAATAACCCACTAAAAATGATCCAAAAATTTTTCCTTAGAGGAAAGTGTGCGAAGATTGTTCTATTTCACCCTGGAACCTTAAGCCTTTACATAAGAGATTAGTAGCATTTTGTTAAAGATTGAGCCTTGTGTGCTAATGTATATATATATATATATATATATATATATATATATATATATATATATACATGAGCTGGAGCAATAGCAATAATACAGCGGGTAGGGCATTTGCCTTGCATGCGACCAACCTGGGTTCAATTCCTCTACCCTTCTCAGAGAGCCCGACAAGCTACTGAGAGTATCTTGCCCACATGGCAGAGCCCAGAAAGCTACCCATGATGTATTCAATATGCCAAAACATGTAACAGCAAGTCTCACAATGGAGACATTGCTGGTGCCCGCTCGAGCATATTGATGAACAACAGGAGGACAGTGCTACAGTGTTATTGAGTTCAACAATACATCTATAAGATCTTACACCATGGCCAAGTAGAACTCACACTGGGGATGCAAGAATAGATTAATATTCACAAGTCAAAGTAGTATACCATAACAATAAAATGAAATACAGTTTATCTGTATGCAAAATATAAGTGTGAATTTAAAAAAATCCCATTCATAACTGTGCCTCTGAAAATTGATTCCCTGAAAAAATAGTAGTTAGCAAACAAAGTAGAATAAATTTAGTTTTAGAACTTTTGATTCAGCATCCTACTCTCAAATTAGCACCTAAAATTTGACAGTCAAATATTAAACACATTTATAAGATAGTACTATTGATTTTGATATTTTGCAAAATATTTTAAAATATTGTATAGTATTATTTGGATGTTCTATGATAAATTAGTTGATTAAAAATATCCAACTTTTAGAACAAAATAAATGATATCAAAAGAAAAAATAAAGTCGTGCAATTTGCTGCTATATGGACATTTCTGGAGACTCTCATAATGAGAGAAGTTAGTCAAAGCAAGAGGGACATAAAGACAATGTTATCTCAATATGTGATACATAAAGGAACACAGTAGGAGAAAAATAAATGACCAAAGGTTTGAGAGCATGAAAATTGGTACATAAAACTGAATTTACCATGGCTGATGAACAGGGACAGGAAGGGAGACACTGAGGTTATGGTGGAAGGAAGAGAATGTTCTAGTGGAGTGTGAATGATGCTCCAAGTAAAGTCTCTAACAGAAAAAATAAAATAGGGTATCACATTGTTAATAGTCCAGGAAAAGTGAGCCTAGAAATTATATCTATATTAGCACAACTGACTTTAATGTTGAAAGGTAAGGACAAGATTTTGATAATTAAAAAAAATTTTTTTTGGACACCATGATTTACAATACTGTTAACGGTAGAGTTTCATGCATAAAACATTCCATCATAACATTCCCCACTAGAGGGTCTTCTACCGTCCACCACTGTTACCTAAACCAGGATTCCTTCTCATGCTCCCACTGTGGAGAGCTTGATACAAAGAACATTTCTCAGTTTCTGTCGCCTTTAGGAATTTATTTCCTTACGATGCTTCTTTATTTTCTATATAACTAAATGTCTACCATGAGAGAATTCATTCTGTATCTGTCCCTCTCCTTTGACTAACTTCTCTCATCATGATGCTCTTCAGATCTATCCTTGTAGTGTCAAATGGGATGATTTGTCTTTTATAACCAAGCAGTATTCCATCGTGTATATGTACCATAGTTTTTTTTCCTTCCTTTTATTTATTTATTTTTTATAATTTATTTTTAATTGGTGAGTCATAGTGAAGGTACAGTTACAGATTCACACATTTTCATGCTTGTTTTTCCCTCATGCAATGTTCGAGAGCCCATCCCTCCACCAGTGTCCATTCTCCACCAGTTATGAACCCAGTATCCCTCCCATCCCACTATCCCATCCCCCCACCCTGCTCTGCCTCTGTGGCAGAGCATTCCAATTTGTTCTCTCTCTCTCCTTTTGGGTGTTGTGGTTTGCAATAGGGGTATTGAGTGGCCATCATGTTCAGTCTCTAGTCTACTTTCAGCGTGCATCTCCCTCCCTGCTGGGGATTTCCAATCACATTTTACTTGGTGCTCCCTTCTCTATCTGGGATGACTTTCCCCCAGCGTGTGAGGCTAGCTTCCAAGCCATGGAGCCAACCTCCTGGTAATACATACTACTATTCTACTCTGCCATTTTATATTCCACAGATGAGTGCAATCTTTCTATGTCTGTCCCTCTACTTCTGGCTCATTTCACTTAGTATGATACTTTCCATGTTGATCCACTTATATGCAAAGTTCATGACTTCATCTTTTCTAACAGCTGCATAGTATTCCATTGTATAGATGTACCAAAGTTTCTTTAACCAGTCATCTGTTCTCGTGCACTCAGGTTTTTTCCAGATTCTGGCTATTGTAAACAATGCTGCGATGGACATATAAGTGCAGATGTAATTTTGATTATAATTTTTTGTTTCTCCAGAATATATTCCCAGAAGTGGTATTGCTGGATCAAATGTAAGCTCAATTTCTAATTTTTTGAGTAGTGTCCATATTGTTTTTGAGGGGGCTGGACCAGTCAGCATTCCCACCAGCAGTGTAGAAGGGTCCCTTTCTCTCCACATCCTCTCCAACAGTGGTTGCTTTTGTTCTTTTGGATGTGGGCCATTCTCTGTGGTGTGAGGTGGTATCTCATGGTTGTTTTGATCTGCATCTCCCTGATGATTAGTGATGCAGAGCATTTTTTCATGTACCTTTTAGCCATTCATATCTCTTTCTTGGAAAAGTTTCTGTTCATTTCTTTGGCCCATTTTCTGATAGGGTTGGATGTTTTCTTCTTGTAGAGTTCAACTAGTGCTTTGTATACCCTTGATATCAATCCTTTATCAGATGGGTATTGGATGAATATCCTTTCCCATTCTGTAGATTGCCTTTGTATTCTGATCCCTGTGTCTTTTGCAGTGCAGAAACTTCTTAGTTTAATGTAGTCCCATTTGTTTATCTCCATTTTTACTTGATTGCTTAGTTCCGTGTCATCTTTGCAGATTCCTTTATCCTCAATATCATGAAGAGTTTTGCAGACCTTGTCTTCAATGTACCTCATGGATTGTGGTCAGATGTTGAGGTCTTTAATCCATTTTGATCTGATTTTTGTACATGGTGTCAGGTTGAGGTCTAAGCCCATTCTTTTGCATGTGGTTGTCCAGTTGTGCCAGCACCATTTGTTGAAGAAGCTTTCCTTGCTCAACTTCACATTTCTTGCACCCTTATCAAAGATTAGATGATCATACATTTGGGGTTGTGTGTTAGGATATTCCACTCTGTTCCATTGGTCTGCGACTCTGCCTTTCTTCCAGTAACATGATGTTTTAATTGTTACCTCTTTGTAGTAAAGTTTAAGGTTGGGGAGAGTGATACCTCCCATCGTCTTTTCCCCCAGAATTGTTTTAGCTATCCCGTTGTACCATAGATTTTAATCAAGTTATCTAGTTTTCAATACTTGATATTTTCCAGATTGGCTATCATGAATAATGCTGCAAGAAACATAGGAGTGTAAATGTCTTTTCTGAATAAAATCTGGGGGCCGTTGGGGTGGATGAACAGGAGTGGAATTGTTTAATTCTTAATTGTTTTGAGGAGCATCCATATTGTTTTCTAAAAGAGTTGGACCAGTCTAAATTCCACTAGCAGTAAATGAAGTTTCCCTTTCCCCAGGCATATATTCCAATACTGGTTCTTTGGGGGTCTTCTCCTTTTATGTGACCTAATGTCAATGGTACAAAGGTATCTCCTTATTTCCTGATTAAATTTCCCTTTACAAGTGATGAGGAGAATTTATTTTTGGCCATGCAAATGTCTTTCTAATGAAAGTACCTTTTCCTTGTTTCTCTCCATTTTTGTCCTGGAGTTGTTTGTTTTGTTATTAAGTTTTACAGATGATTTATGTAATTTAGATATTAACTCTTTGTCAGATAACTGGTGGGAAAATACTTTTCTCCAAGTCTATAGCTTTTTTTTTTACTCTAGTTATTTCTTTTGTAGTGCAGAAGCCATTTTGTTTGACATTGTATATGTTTCTGTCTGCTTGTCCAGTGATATTCATCATGTATATTCCTCTAAATATCAATTTATGAAGTTTATGCCTATATTTTCTCCAACTTTAATGTATGGATTGAGGCTTGATTCCCAAACCCTTAATCCATTTTGAAGTAATTTATTGTGTGAGAAAAAAGTCTGAGTTTAATTTTTTTCCATTTTATATATATTTGACAGACAAGTTTTAACAACAACTTTTGTTGAAGATTATTTTTCTTGCTCCACTTTATACCCCTTGCTCCTCTGTTAATGCTTAACTGACCATATAGCTGGGTATTTGACTGTTATCTTTCAACTCTGTTCCATTGCTTTGGAAGTCTGTCTTAATTCTAGGACCACATTGTCCAGATTACTATAACTTTATTTTATAACTTAAAGCTGAAGAAAAAAAGCCTTCCATCTTAAAATGAGGTGTTATTACTCCATATAAATTTCTACAGCATTTTGTCAATGACTCAAAATAATTTCATGCCTATTTTTTAGGTACTAAATTGGATCTATATAGTGCTTTGGGTAGGACTATTATTTTAACAATATTAACTTCAAATCCATGAGCAAAGCATGTTTTTCCATTTCTTGTGTTTTACTTATTTTACTGGTGATTTATAGTTACCATTATATAATTTTGTTGCCTCCTTTGTTGATGATATTCCTAGATACTTACATTTTTGATGAGCGATTATAAAAAAATGAGTATTCTTTTCTCTCTCTCTCTCTTCCCCCCTCTTGCTCACTCTCTCTTTCACTATCTCTCTGTCTCTCTCTGTCTCTCTCTCTCTCTCTCTCTTTTATTTACTTGTTTACATAGAGAAGTGTTACAGATCTCTGCACATTGATTTTGTACTCTGGCACTTCATAGCACAATTTTATTGTTACTACTTTTTTGAACAGTCAGGTATTCTTAGTATCAAGTCATCTGTAAAAAGTAATAGTTTGAATTATTTTACAATCTAGACCCCCTAATCTCCCTATTTATTAGGAGGGTTTGAATCATTGATTGTTATGTATTACTATGGTTTATTATTATGAATTTTTCTTGTTTTCTGATGATGAATGCTTGCATTGCTATGAACTTCCGTCCTAATACTGCTATTGCCCTGGGCAAACCCTTCTCAGTTTAAGAGCTATTTACATTTTAATCTACTGTGATTTGCAGTGAATATCTATGATCTGTTTTGAGATTTCCTCACAAAGCTGATAGATTTCTTCCATTTACACCCCCTCATAGTTTGATATCTTGGTTAATTATTAGAATGTTTTGGTATTTGTGTTTTTTATTTTGTCATTTGATTTTATTGTATATATGGTGCACGATATTTGGCATATTTTGATTAATCTTAACTTTCTCTCTCATTGCCCTTTTTTATGTGGAGGAATAATGTTAAAAGCATGATGCCATCATGCCATTGCTATTATCCAACTAAGACAATAATTCCGTTTAATTTGAGAGGGACCTCTCCTGTAGTGCCGAGGGTGGCCAGGGTTAGAACTGCTCATGCTCAGGCAGTGGGGAAGCCTGAACCCGGGAACTCAGGATCTTGTTTGCACCAGCATGTGCTTCAGACCTTTGGGCTATTTCTAAATGGCTATCTCTAAATATTGAACAAAAGTTTCTTTCTTGCCCCCCAGCCTGAAGAATATTGTGGTAGACCAGATATCCTGAATTAGAAACAGGATCACTGTCACTCTCACTGTCATCCTGTTGCTCATGGATTTGCTCTAGTGGGCACCAGTAAATCTCCATTGTCAGGCTTGCTGTTACTGCTTTTGGCATATCCAATACACTACAGGTAGCTTGCCAGGCTTTGCCATGTGGGCAGGATACTCTCAGTAGCTTTCAGGGCTCTCCGAAAGGGGCGGAGGAATCGAACCGGGTCAGCCTCGTGCAAGGCAAGCACCCTACCTGCTGTGATATCGCTCCAGCCCAGGAACAGGATGAAACTTGAAAATATTTGGTCTCTGAATTAATAAAACAGAGTACTTAAATAAGTTTTAAGGCTGGAGCGATAGCACAGTGGTACGGCTTTCGCCTTTCATGCGGCTGACCTGAGTTCGATTCCTTCGCCCCTCTCGGAGAGCCCGGCAAGCTACTGAGAGTATTGAGCCCACGCAGCAGAGCCTGGCAAGCTACCCGTGCGTATTGGATATGCCAAAAACAGTAACCATGTCTCTTAATGAGAGACGTTACTGGTGCCCACTCGAACAAATTAATGAGCAACGGGATGACAGTGACAGTGACAGTGATCTAAAAGATGGAGAACATGTAATTTAAGCCTTCATAGGTAGCGGGATATGCAGAAGAAGCTTTAATGATACTATGTGATCGAGAGAAATCCAGAATGAGGTAAATTCTGGAGAAAAATGGACCCATCATCATCATTATCATCACTGTCATCCCGTTATTCATCGATGTACTCGAGCAGGCACCAGTAACTTCTCTATTACACTCAGCCCTGAGATATTAGCAGTCTCTCCTTACTTGTCTTTCTCAACGATTGGAGGCTCTTTCAGGGTCAGGGGAATGAGACTATTGTTACTGTTTTTGGCATATCGAATATGCCGCAAGTAGCTTGCCAGGCTCTGCCATGCGGGCTGGATACTCTCGGTAGCTTGCCGGGCTCTCTGAGAGGTATGTATATATCTTTTGCTGTATTTGGGATATGAATACGCCATGGGGAGCTTGTAAGGTTCTCACATGCAGGCAATAGAATCTTGGTAGCTTGTCAAGTTCTCCAAGAGGGACAACAAGTCTATTAGATGTCGTGCGGCCACTTTGTGGCCATGCACTTCTGGGAGCATGGTCTTATAGTCTCTGGATGTTGGCCGTTGGTGGGATTACACAGCGCTGGGGGCAGTTTGTGGGTGTGGCTGCCATGCTACTGGAAAATGGGGGCTCGTCTGAACATATTTCTTCAAATATGGCACAGGACACAATGCGAAGAAGTTGTCAAGAGCTTGAGTGATACATTAAATATAAAACTCAGATTTACCCATGGTTAAAAATATTTTCCCAAAGATTTATATAAAAGAATATTTAATAAACTGTTATCCCATTATGAGCAAAATATTCAGAAGAATAGGTGAAAGACCCATATGAGGTAATGATTTTAAAGATACATTGATATTTTTTTGATGCTGTTGATGCAGCTTTGCATGCAAGGGAATACTTTGGCTTGAATATATGTAAATACTCCTGAGATATCTCCAAACAAATTTTCTCAATTTTTCATAGTCAGGTTTTTCTCCTTAAAATGCCTTCTTTCTGGATTTGATTCCTAGAAACTTTTATTTTTAAAAAGGGCGGGGGGAGGAAAGGGGCTAGAGCGATAGCACAGTGGGTAGGGCTCTTGCCTTGCATGCGGCCCACCTGGTTTCGATTCCCAGCATCCCATATGGTCCGCTGAGCACAGTCAGGAGTAATTCCTGAGTGCAGAGCCAGGAGTAACCCCTGTGCAGTGCTGGGTGTGACCCAAAAAGCCAAAATAAATAAAAGGTGGAAAAATTTCTTTCTTTTTGGTTAGTTTTGAAAATTTCAAGCTTAAAGGAAAAAGTTCAATAGTATAGAAACCTTACAAATTATCCAACAGACAAGTCATCTTACTTAGTTAAAGTTATATGTCCCTGAATTCTTCAATATGCAATTCTACAGAAAATAGTTTATATAACCATAATACAGGAATTAAAATAGAAAAATAGTTACCAATCCATCCAATCCATTTTTACCATCGAATACTCATAATCTACCCACTGAATTGTTCCAATGATGTTTGTTATTTCAAAACACACTCATTATAAGATATACTCTGCCTTTTATCATCATTTTATTTAGTTTCTTTATAGCTAGTTCGTTCCTCAGTATTTCTTTTAATCTCCTACCTTTAACATATTTGAAAATAAAAAATAGGGTTTTTTTTGGCTTTTTGGGTCACACCCAGCACTGCACAGGGGTTACTCCTGGCTTGCTCTCAGGAATTACTCGTGGCGGTGTTCAGGGTACCATGTGGGTTGTTTGGAATAGAACTCAGGTGGGTCGCATGCAAGAGAAATGCCCTACCCACTGTACTATCCCTCCAGCCCCAAGAATAGTTTCTGTCTTTGGTTTGTTACTGAACACCTAAAATGTTTTGGGAGAATAATTTCTCCATCATAAGTGTTATTGTTTTCTTTTTCCTTTGTTTAAAGGGCTTAGAAGGCAAGAATTTACAAGTATTTCTTAATCTTAAAATTTCTAACATTTGTCATAGTCCTACATTTTTTATTCAATTGATTTTATAACTAAATACAATATTATGTTATAAACTAAGAGACAGTAGATTAATAACAGTGTTTATTTATAGTATCAGTAGGTGCCATAATGGTATATAAGCAACTTCCCACGAAAAGAATAAAGAAGCCAGAGTAATAGTATGATGTTTGGTTCTTTGCTCTGTATGACTGTTCAATCCCAGACAACCCATATGGTCTGCCAAGCCCCACTAGGACTCATCCCTGTGTGGACATCAAGGAGGAAGTCCTCAGCATATCTGGGAGTGACAAAAGAGAGGAAGAAAGAAAGAAAGAAAGAAAGAAAGAAAGAAAGAAAGAAAGAAAGAAAGAAAGAAAGAAAGAAAGAAAGAAAGAAAGAAAGAAAGGAAGGAAGGAAGGAAGGAAGGAAGGAAGGAAGGAAGGAAGGAAGGAAGGAAGGAAGGAAGGAAGGAAGGAAGGAAGGAGAAAGGAAGGAAAGAGGAAGGAAGGAAGGAAGGAAAGAAGGAAAGAAAGAAAGAAAGAAAGAAAGAAAGAAAGAAAGAAAGAAAGAAAGAAAGAAAGAAAGAAAGAAAGAAAGAAAGAAAGAAAGAAAGAAAGAAAGAAAGAAAGAAAGAAAGAAAGAAAGAAAGAGGGAGGGAGGGAGGAAGGAAGGAAGGAAGGAAGGAAGGAAGGAAGGAAGGAAGGAAGGAAGGAAGGAAGGAAGGAAGGAAGGAAGGAAGGAAGGAAGAAAGGTAGGAAGGAAGGAAGGAAAGAAAACATATATCGTAGACATATTTTCCACTTATAACAATGGCAAATGCAGAAAGAGATTAAAAGTTCACTTTATTTTCTTTCTTTTTTGGGAGGAATCAGGGTGGGGGCACACCTGGCCAGACTCAGAGCTTATTCCTGGCTCTAACCTCAGGGATAGGCTCAGGGGACCATATGAGGAGCCAGGAAAGAACTGGGTGGACCTCCTCCTGCAAGGCAAGTGCCCTACTCACCATACTATTGTTCTGGCTGCCAAAGGTTCAGTTTCATAACAAGATTTAGTCAATAAATTTAAACCCAAGGAAGGAAAAGTACCACTGAGAAATCAAATGAAAGTAAAAGCACCATAGAGAAATGAGACTCTACGGACTGCAGCAATCCACTTGGCCGGGTAATCCCTCTTGGCCATTATGCTCCTTCTACCAGAGTTGCCTCTAACAGGAAATCTTCATAACCTGAGGCAACCACAAAATCCAAAAGGAACAAACTCTTCCTCTCCTCACAAATGATTATTTCAAGAACTCTTGAGATTACATTCAACCTGGGTGCTGGAAAGGAAGTGACTTTCTCTTTAAGTAGAATGCTTCGCAGAACTCTCACCTTGTTTGGACACAGTTTTTATATCAAATATTGATGGAAGGCAAACAAAATTACTTCTCTAGGTGCCTCATTTTTACCTAAGTGAACCTGAAGCACACTATCTTGTTACAGCTCTTAAAGTTGGGGGGGTTGATAAAAATGGAAAAGGAGACAGGTTAAGTCAAATCAGTCTCTAACACCCCCCCCCCGCACACACACACTCCTTCAAACTATAAGAGAGTTAATACAATCCCAAGGTGGTCGAGTGGTTTAACCACAAATATTCTGAGACTTGACATTTCGTTTACACAGCTGAAATGGACTGGCTGGGGCCCCCAGTAAACACAGGGAATGAAAGATCTGGAATGAATGAATATTCACTATGGTCAAATATGGTCAAATCTACATTTGAACAAATACAATGGGGGTTGGTGGAAGCATGCCTCAGCTCCCCCACCTCCCCCCCAAAAGTAGACAAAGAAAATAAGAAGATGAAAAAAAAAAACTATTCATTCCACAAATATTTACTACACACTAAAAATTTCTGAGTTGGGTGGGAGAAGTGAAATGAAAGGAAATATGAAGATGAATAAGACATAAATATTATCCTCTAGGCTAGGCATGACAGAGTAGAAAGTGCAAAGCACAACAAGAAACAAAGAAAATCCTATAGAAATAAATAATACCTGAGATTAACGGACTAACAGATGGAAAGAAAGGAGAGGGCAAATACAAGTGCTGAGTAGAAGAAGTACAGAATTTATACTGAGTACAAGTACTCATATATATATATATATATATATATATAAATATATAGGACACCATAAACATATGAAAAAGAAGGGTAGATTTAGTGCAGTTTTTTTAAAAGTAGTATTTGCAATGGAATACTATGCAGCTGCTGGGAAAAATGAAGTCCTGAGGTTTGCTTATAGATGGATGAACATGGAGCTTATCTCACTGAGTGAAATGAATTAAAGGAGAACAGACATAGAATTGCACTTGATTGTGAGACTAAAAACACAATATGATAAAGTGAAAGTAAAGTGAAATTTATCAGTTACACAGGCGGGGTGGGAAGGCTGGGGAGGTGGGGGTGGTGGGGGGAGGTATACTGTGATACTTGGTGGTGGAATATGTGCACTGGTGAAGGGATGGGTGTTCGAACATTGTATAAATGTTAAACCTGAAAGCTTTGTAACTTTCCACATGGTGATTCAATAAAAGAATAAATTTTTAAAACATTTTTAAAAAAACACTGAGACTGTTACCCAGGGGCAACAGATAGAAATGAGAGTCAAGAGGACTAGCCCACAGTTGGAAATATGTCGCAAATGGGGGAGAGTGGGAAAGCGCAATTAGGATAAAGAAGGGACAATAACAGTTGGAAATTATCACTCTGAACAAGAATTGAGTGCTAAATGTGATCCCAAGGATACACATTTTAACCTTATAATGCCTGTACCACAAATAGTAATAACTAAAAGGTGGGAGAGAGAGAGAGAGAGAGAGAGAGAGAGAGAGAGAGAGAGAGAGAGAGAGAGAGACCGAGAGACAGAGACAGAGACCGAGAGACAGAGACAGGGAGAGAGAGTATTGTAGAGACAGACTGGGAGGTGAAAGGAGGAAAATTGAGAACATTGTGGAGACATTGGTGGTGGGAAATGCACACTAGTGAAGACAATGTTGAAATTTTGTATGACAGAAGCCCAAACATGTACAAATTTGTAACTGTTTATCTCACTGTGATTTAATATTTTTTAAGTAGTGTTTGAGGAGACTAGAAAGATAGTTCAGCAGACAGAGCACTCGTGTTGCGTGGTGCTAACCCAGTTTCATTCCCCAGCTCCCCATATGACCCCCTGAGTTTGCCAAGATGATCCCGAGGCACAGAACTAGAAGTGAGCCCTGAGCAAAGCCAGGTGTGATTCCCACACACCTGACACAAAAAATAGTGTTTGTGGTCAATTGGTTGAAAAGAATTGATTATGTCTCTCTTTGACATCAGCTAAAATGTCTTACTCAAAAAGGACTTATAGGCAGTTAATAAGTATGTGAGAAAGCCTTCGATATCAGTTTTTATAAGGGAAATGCAAATCAAAACAACAATGGTGCATTAACTCATACCATGTCCTATATCAAAAATACTAGAAATAATCAGAGCTAACCACATTCAATGTTAGTGGAAATATCTAGTTCAGGCTCTGGAAAATATTACGAAGACTTGACAAAATTTTAACATTAGAATTCCCATCACGATCACGATCACGAGAGCCCGTTAAACATTGATTTCTCGGGCGGGCCCAGTAACATCTCATTTCGTCCTTTCCCTGAGATCTTAGAAGTCCATCTGGACTTGGCCCTCCCAACGATGTTGCATTGGGGGCTCTTCAGGGTCACTGGAATGAGATCCAGCTTGTTACTGGATTTTGCATATAAATACACCATGGGAAGCTTGCATGGCTGTTCCATGTGGGCAGGAAACTCTCAGAAGACTGCCAGTTTCTCCCAAAGGGAGAAGCAGGCTAAAGATATCGCTTCTGAGAGCTTGCTTTTAAGTCTCTCTCTGGATGTTGACCTTTGATGGGATTACACACACCTGGGTTCTGATGCTGTACCTTCATGCATGAGGCCTGTCCAAACGTGTGAAGAGGGGCCTCCAGCCTGGCTGTAGCTAGGTTCCAGTGGTCCTCGGCCGCCGGGAGCTCTGCTCAGTGTGGGGAGGGAAGCTGGAGCCCATCCCCTCCGAGGGGCCCTGGGGAAGACAGCCAGGCGTGCGGGCAAGGGACTCTCTGCAGAATTCCCATATGAATAAAAAATTCTACTCTTTGGAATTTATATCGGGAACACAAAAACATTAATTAGGAAAAATATGTAAAAATATGTAAAAGTATTAATTAGGAAAATATGTAAAAATATGTAAAAATTTGCTTATTGCAATACCCTTTATGATTGCTATTGTAGGAACCAACCTAAATGTCCAATGACAAGTTAGTGGATAAATGCACTGTGGAATGTGAAGAGTGGAATATTGCTTAGCCGTGAGAAAAAAAAAACTGAAGTTTTACCATTTAATACAACTTGAAAAGAACTAGAGGAAATGGTGTTAAGTAAAATAAGTTAGAGGGAGAAGGGAAATGCCAGGTGATCTCTCTCATATATGACATATAAAGAAAGAACAAAATAGACAATATCCAATGAAATAATACTATTGGACTCTGATAAAAGAACTGCTATCAAGTTCAGTGTGACAGGGGTTGGGGGAGCAGACAGGCAAATGGGAAAAAAAATAGGCAAACTAGAAGTGACAAAAAGATGATATTGGAGGTTCTTGGATATTTTGGTAGTGGTGGAGGTGCAGTAACTTTATATACCAAAAGTGTAAACATTGACATTACTGACACCATCTTAGCTCAGTAGTAAAATATTTTAAATGTCTCATTCCTCAATAAGAGGAAAACAGATCTACATATATGGGTGTGTTCATCATCACTTGAAAGTCGGGAGAAATTTGTTTTAAGGTATGGACATCTTCAACCTTTATTCTGAAGGTTGTGAGTCTCCAATCACAGGACATCAACTGTCACTGTGACTGTCATCCAGTTGTTCATTGATTTGCTTGAGCGGGCACCTATAAGTTTAAGTATATAGATATATCTATATCATTCATCAAAAGATCATATTCTTTCGGTCAAAGACAGTCAAAAGTTAGCATTTTTCTTTGGAGAAACAAGGAAATATAATCACATTATATGTTTAGACTATTCAAAGAATAGTGCTAATGCACACTGAAAAAGATCACAAAAATAGATTTTTTCTCTAATTTGAGCTTTTCATTACTAAATATGACAAAATGATAGCTCCTACCAAAAATTAATTCTAAAACAATTTGCCTAAATTCTTTTTTTTTGTTGAAATACTGAATGTAATCAAAGTAAAGTGAAAGTAAAGTGAAATTTACCAGTTACACATGATGGGTGGGGGGCTGGGGAGGTGGGGGGAAGGGGGAGCTATACTGTGATTCTTGGTGGTGGAATATGTGCACTGGTGAAGGGATGGATGTTCGGGCATTGTATAACTGAGACTTAAACCTGAAAGCTTTGTAACTTTCCACATGGTGACTCAATAAAAGAATAAATTAAAAATAAATACTTTGAGTCCATGCGGCCGCAATAGCGGCCGCAATAGCGGCCGCGCGGTTTTGGGTTTCTAATATTTTAGCTCAGTTCACAGTCAAAATGGATGAAATTTGCCTAAATTCTTGAAATATAATGTAAATCTGATGTGTTATTAAAGTAAATATATAAACTGAATCAATAAATGAATGTAATATTATCTTGATCAACATGCTTTGTATCACAATGACATAGAATGCCACATGTACTGATATAAATCAAGCCTAAATGAGCAGAATGCAAGACAAGTACCTTGATACAGGTATCTTTCTGGTCCCGATTTACTTATACATTTTTAGTGATACCATTAAACCAGTGGTGTGCATGGGTGCATATGTGCATGCATGCTGTGTGTTTATATGTGTGTGTGCTGTGCATGTATGCTTGTGTGTTTATACGTGTGTAAGTTTGCATAAATAAGTTTCAGGGGATAGTATGGTATGAGTTCACTTTAGAACCATAGCCTTCCATTTTAAAATCTTAATATATTGGAATTTTTCTGAAAATTAGTTTGTTTTAAAAATAGTCTATGCTTTAAAACTGTTAATAACGGTGCTTTAAAATTTTGTGAAAATACAATTTTGAATTCTAATGGATAAGATAATGCAAACAAACAAATTATAACATAACTTTAGAGTTCATAACACAGAAACACATCTACACATTTCTCTTTTGTTAAACTAAATTACTAATATAAGACTATGGAGATTAATCATAGTGGAGCTGAGATCATATGATATCACTGTAGTGATATGTAACAATTCTAAGACTGTGATTTTATGAGCCATAAAAAATAAAGTTACTTCAATGCTATTAGTAAGACTAATGTTACTATTACTATTATTGTTACTATAATACCACTAGTTTCGACACAAAGTTGTCATTTTGGTTGGAATTATGACCAAACATCAGTAGGGTATGCAGGATCTCAATCAAATAATTTTTTAGGTCCCTATATACATAAAGATTTTTATTTTTAGAATGAAATACAAAATCTCACTCCTATAAATTATAGACACATATAAGATAAATCTGTGGGTATTAGACTACTGAACTTAGAAGAGTTACTTAATATGCTTATGCATTTGAGAAGAGACTTATTTTTTTCAGTGTGTTTGAAGATCTTTATAACAATGTTTACTCATTTCAAAGAAAAAACAGATTTCAAAAATAG